>NC_140584.1:798399462-799599462 GCF_964204655.1 Triturus cristatus
CCATAAAAGAGAAGAAGATTCAATCTGTAACTACCCTCTGGGGCCTTCCCCCAGTTGTAGGCCATTACAAATGCCAAACTTGTGCAGCCTGCAATCTTACGTTTAACACCAAGGATTTTGTAACATCAGATCAAACATACCAACTGAAAACTTTCTCCAATTGTCGAACCACCAACGTCATTTATGCCATCCGTTGTCCCTGCAATCTTCTTTACATCGGCCAAACAACACAGATGGTAAAACAACGGATTTTCCAACATCAAAGCCGCATACGATGTAATGTTGAAACTGCCCCTCTTGTTGGACACTACAAAGAACAAAATCACTCAGAAACCGATTTGGTTTGGCAAGTAATTGATCATCCAACACTCCCACTACGAGGGGGTAATCTTCAACTCTTGCTGAATAAATGCGAATGCCGCTGGATCGCACGCTGTGACTCAGTCAATCATGGATTGAACACTTTAGATGAATGGAATACAGTCACCAATACATCTTAACTCTCTGTTGCTAAATCCGAATCTGGTTTATAATGTTTGATTCTTTCATGCTGTCATTCTCCCTCCCTTGTGTTTCCACCCTTGCCCCTCCTTTCCTTCCCCTTTTCCCCCGAACACGCCCCCCCCCACCCCCCCCCCCCCCCCCTCTTTCTTCCTTCTCCTCACACCCCCCTTGCCCCCCCCCCCCCCCCCTTTCCCTTCCTTCCTTTCTCGTGGTCCTTTTTATATCTAGTTGATATAATCTTGAGCAAATATATATTATCTTGTTGCTCGTTATTATATTTTAGTTTGTCTTTTTGCTTTAATTATAATCCCATTGCTCTCCCTTCCCATATTTTGCTTTATTTATTTTTGATTATTGCGTACATGACGTTATTCAAAATGATTTGTAATTTTTATTTGTATTATAAAATGTTCGTTGTGTATGTTATTATGCTATCCTGCCCAATCCTTCTTTCCTTCCTTTCCCTACCCAACACATTTCCCCCCCCCCCCCCCCCCCCTACCCCTCCCCTCTTGCTGTCTACCCACTCCTTTCCACCACTCCCTCTCTCTCCCCCTACTCACTCCCCAACCCAACCGACCCCCCCCCCCCCAACCTTTTACCCCACCTCAGTTATTATTATTTTAATTTTTGAATTGATGTATTACAAAAAAATGTTTATTACTCTCCATTGTGGCTGACTCTAGTTTCGAACCGTCCACTCTCGGTGTTTTTTTCACCCTTTTTTTCACTTCCGCTTTTCACTCCGTTTTCCTTTTAACTTGTTCCCCCGGGGCACCGCTCAACCCATGTTAGTCACAGGTCTAGTTCTCTCCCGGGCTTGTTCCGATCACGTGACACGTTGCTCTTAACGATGTTTTCATAACGGGTGCCGCCACCGGCATGGACGTTTGATTCGTCCGTCCATAGGATTTGTTCCTGTCCTTCAAGTCATGCGATCCCCAGCGATTTAGTCCCCTGTCACTTCACCCGAGGTAAGAACAGGCCACCTAGAAGACGCCTCTTGATTCCGCTTTGGCACTAACAATTAATTAATTTATAATTCCTTTCCCTAATCTCTGCCTCTCCTCCCCTCCCCAGGCTTGATTTGATGCCCACGCCGGGCTCCCGAATTCTGGTTTTTTTCCCTGGCCTCATTCCTCCTTGATGTCCAGCATTTATTGACACTTTGGTAATTATTTGTTTGTCCCTCACTTCCCCCTCTACCCTTTTGAGATTACAGGGTTAAGTAACTCGGACCCCTTCGTCCCTCTCTTCCTCCTTTAGAATTTACGATTGTTTCGCAACTTGGTCTATCTCTACCCTTGGAATTCGTGTACGAAATTTATGCCCAGGTAATTAGCTCTTTTTCACTTCTTCTTGGGCTATGCGTTCAGGGCCTTTCTCTTTTAGACAACTAAAACACAACCCCACCCCCCCCCCCTTTTCTCTCCTCTCTCTCCACAGCACACGTTTATTTATGACCATTGTCCTGATGATGGCCTGGAATCAATCAGGCTGAAACGCCGTCGACAACCCCCAGCAAAGAACTTTGGCTTTTTTCTGTGGTCATTTACAAATTTGTTCAAATTTGATTGTACATAATCATATCTTGACCATATTGTCATTATCATTTTATCGCCGTTCACGCTGTCTTCACCTATTGTGCTCACTGCGCCGTTCACTATCACTAGCACGCCCAGTGCTCACATGTGTGTTTTTGGTCATTTGTACCTTTATTGTACCGTAGTGCTGTTATAACTACCTGCAATACAAACCCCTTTTTTTCTATTTTCTTGGTGGTCTCCCGTCCTTTCCCTTGTGATTTCATTATTGTTCTGAAATTTGCCTTTGAATGATTTCCAGTTGAGACATTGTTGTTTTACTACATGCTTCAGCATCTGCCAGTCCATCACTTTGAACATTTTAACTTATGAGCAATCTTCAGGACTTAGTCAAGGCTTGTAGGATGGATGAAAATGCGGACTCTATACTTGCGCACTGGGGAGCAAGCGCGTAGAGAATGTTAGAATTTGTCATTCTCTGATGAGTCTTTGCTGTCTTTGTTTTGAATAATACTATCAGGTCCTTGTTTTGGCATTCTGAGTCAAACAGGTGTTCTGTGGGAACTTATAGCCAGTAAAACAGCAGAAGTTATTGAAGATTTCTTTCAGGAGGTTGGTCTTTTTTTTACTGATTGTACAGTGATGGGGTCCATTCACCTCTTTAGATTGTTTGTGGGGGTCCTAGCAAGGACTATCAGCATTTTGTCTGCACTAGAGTTGGATCTGGGAATCTGGTGTTCAGATTACAAAAGAAAAGAAACTCTTTTCCGGCTGTTTATTGGCTCTGGGTTTATTATTTTTCGTGCTATTTAGTTTCCTATTCTTGCTTTTTATAGACACTATACATTTTCTCTGACTTATTTTTTGACCAACGCAGTGTAGGGATTCTGGCGCTGGGAAAGGTTCATTAACTTGTTCAATCTTCCAGCCTCTGTTGGGATATGTTCGCGCTTTTTATAATCCTGTGCAGAGGACCGTGACCGTGAATGCTCATTTTTAGGTCTCGGGACCATCCGGTCGGCAGACCGGAAGTCCGGAGATTTAATGTCTTTGAGAAGAGGGGCTTGCACCCGCCCCTCTTCTCTCCTGTTCTCCATTGGCTGGCCTCTTAAATGCTGGCCAGCCACTGGAGAAGAGGTCAGTCACTCCGTTGAAGCCCCGTCTTTTTCGGATCGGGGGGCGTGTTTTTTGCGAGAAGTCTCAGGGAGGAGACAACAGCAAAACACGCCCCCAAATCCGAAAATGAGGCTCCCTTTCTCCGAGGCATTTTTGCTGTGCCTCGGAGAAAGGCGGTGGTGTGCTTGCCTTTTGCTCTGCCTTGTTTATGATTCCGCCGATTAATAGGTTTTCGTAGACAATGTAGGTTTTCGTAGACAATGTATTTCCCAATTCCAGCACTGGCAGTAAAATAATCTAATGATCTACTGTCAAACGCTTCCGCATGTTAAAAAAATAACGCTTTATTTTTAAGGAGACTCCTATCAGATTTGTATTCTTATTTGGAATTAGTATGTCAGCGGTGCCCCTGGGGCACGGAGATTCTTTTAGCTTCCCGGGGTTTTCAACCAGAGCACAGTCTAGCCCTCAAACGCCGGAACCACGCCGTCTTTCTGGTTACCCAGGGTGCCCCCCTCGCGCTCAGTGGCAGCGGTCGGAGGAAGATGGCGGCCGCTGGAAAGACGGAGGAGCTGCTTTTGTTATAGAGGCCGCAGAACACAGGAGAGGGACAGGTTGCGGCATCCGGCGGCGGGGGTGCAGGCACCAGCGGCCCGGTAAGCGGTCGAGGGGACCTGGGAGGCGGCAGTCTACCTCACAAGGCCTTCCAGCTCTCTCGCAACTCGCGAGAGTATCCGGCAAAGGGAGGCGGCCTGTAAGTGGGCCACAGGGACAAATCTTCGGCTAACTCGCCGATCTACGGTCGGGCTTTCCTTCAGATGTACCGACATCGGTCATAGATCGCATTATGTGAGGTCAGAATCCTAATCGCATAACAAAAGCTGCGGGGCGAAGGGTGTACGCAAGCTTTGCTGAGGAGATCTCTGAGCCGGTTGTGTGACAGGGCTGCCGAGGTGCGCTTTGCTGAGGCACACTTTGTTAACATTGCCTCATCATTTTCCTTTAGTTTTTGGTGTGTGTTTATTTATGAATTTTGGGATCAGTTTCTATTTTGTGCACGATAAATTGGTGAAGAGAATTTTGCATCTGATTAACATTCTACGTTCTTTATGAATGCAAGCACATATATCTCAACTTCCTGTTCTCATAGATACAGCTTCTATAAACAGATCTTTCATGGCCAAATCGGTTGAAAATGTACATGCAAAAAATGTTGTGAAGTAAACAAACGATCCTTTAATGGCGCTATTGAAGATAAAAAGTAACAAATAATTCCCCCTTTCTGAGGGGCTATGTTTTTTTTAAAGTCGATTTGTGATACTGACCATATATAAGTGAACATGTTTTAAAAGCATTTCAAGGTGTGCACAGTTTTGCGTGTTTTACTGAGAAATTATTAAATGTTTTGTATTGAATCTTAAAAAGGGGCTGCAGGTTTTTTATCGTCGTTGGCTGAACAGTATCACTTTTGTTTACTATTCTATTTTCCAGATTGATTCAAAATGAGGTCTAAGGTTGATTGTAAAATAGAAGCGAGAGTAGGTACCTCGTATCAGTTGTGCACTCACAATTGCTATGGTGCAGCCATTACGTATTTGGTACAACGTTCAGCATTCAGATGCTCCGATTTTGCGTATACCTGCTTTGCATCTTTGGCTATCATTTATGATCGAGAGAGATTTCCCATTTACTTCTTCTACTACTGCTTTCAGTTTACAACTGCTGGCTGCCCTTCTTGTCTTTGATTATTACCTGCAGACTGGGAGGGTGTTTCTTTTGGAAGGTGAAATGGTGATTTAGTGTGATGTGACTAATGGGTTCTCGTTCGGAATTATGTTATTCATGTATGGAGGGATGGATACACCCCCAGGATAAATCACAGAGCAAGTGGTAGGTGAAAATGTTAATAATTGAGAGAATGCATTTTCGAGGAGCACACTAGCACTGATGTATGCATGAGTGATTTATTACGAGAGGCATGTCTGTGCCAAGACCGGAACACAGAAGAGGCTCTGCACACGGGGGCAACAGGAAGGGTTGTGATTTCAATACAGCACCACCGTAGTAACAGGATGGGTTAGTCATGCGTAGGATCCCACAATCCAGTCAAGTGAGGACAGCCAGGATAACAACACAGGTCTTCTTAATCCTACAGGTGACATATCCACTAAACCCCATCATAGATTTTACAACCATCTGAAAGGGAAAAACTGTACACACTCAAGAACACTGCCTGAACACAAAATGAAGGCTGCTTGTATTTTCCTCTGCGGAACATGTTTTATTTAGTTTTTAGGTCTCGGCTAGCGAACAAGCATTTACAATGCAACGGTCTCGTCATTGTTAAAGTTAGAGCTATTGGCATTGCTCATGACATTTATTTTTGTTTATGTTTTTGTTTTTAAAACATGTAAAGAAACGGCATTGTTATTTACAATGTCAATAGCTTAATCAGTGTGTGTGTAGGTGGCTCTGTGTGTGGGTGCAAATGCAATAGGTCTCGCATTTGAGAGTGATTAAGCTATTGACATTGTAAATAACAATGCCGTTTCTTTAAATGTTTTAAAAACAAAAACATAAACAAAAATAATGTCATGAGCAATGCCAATAGCTCTAACTTTACCAATGCCGAGACCATTGCATTGTAAATGCTTGTTCTCTCCTGGTTTCGGTTCATTTATAAAGTGATTCAAAGAAAAGTAATTGATAGAGAGACCCAAGCACAACACCGCCTAGCCTCGTTTATAGCTTGTAATTGCAAGCCGTTGGAGAGAGGGGCATGTTACTTCACTCACTGCAGTGCACCCCTGAGATTTAGTTGGGGCGCATTTTTTATCTGTATTTTTAGCATTTAAAATGAATCCAAGATACTACTCCTCAGAGAAATTACTATGGAAAAACTGTCGTAACATACCTATGAGACAGAATATACGGGGAGCCCAAAACAGAAACATGACATGTTGCACTTCTCTCACTACCTGAAGAGTGACGGCAGCATACCTTCCTAACAACCAATCAGAATATGTAAACACCGGAAGCAGAACCAGTCTATGAAGGGAGACAGGCCAAGCATAGGCAGTGCCACGCGGTCAACTTCTTGGTGCTAAGAGCAGTGTGTGGGCTTTAGAAGAAAGGACATGGAGTAGAACAATGGGCAGTATGAGAGATTGACACGCAGGAAATGCAGGGGAAAGACAGGTGTTATCAAAGAGGCCAATAACTTATTTTATGTATCACAGGCTACTGTAGTTTTGAGGTTCACTAGCACAATACACTACATACATAGATATCAACAGCCAGTGTTTAACTCACTGAGCCATCCACCAGCCAAAATTATGCCTACCCTGAAATGGCCGGCGCACAATGATATCTATGAAACATGTTTTGTATGTCTCCCATCCCACCGGTTTTGGAAGTTCTGATATTAACCATTATTGTTTTCACACCAACATCATGATCTACCACTCAGAATCAGCCAGTGACAACACAGCGCCTTAGCAGCAGGGCAGTGAGCAAAAACCCCTGCGGACAACTTCCTACCAGAGCATAATAAGCCACTAGGGGAAGCATTCAATTAGAGGTGAGATTGTGATAATTTACCCCATCAAGGAGATCCTCCAATTGTTCTGCAGTTTAGGGAAAACAACACACACATACGGCAGACTTATGGATCAGATGAAAGGGATCCTTCTTTTCGACATGCAGGACAGATTATCCCTCAAAAGACTGATTCTGAAAAACGATGATGCTAAAAGTAAGAAAAATCTAAAATTAGGGCCAAATATATTGAAGCGGGTTAGATAGCCCACTGCGTGCAGCACACCCTGCAGTGATCTTCAGGTCCACGGTTTAAACCACAACGGGACCAACTAAGTGTTTCATCATTCAAATGTCCAAAAAATGAAGTTGGGCTTCAAAATCTACTAGTGAAGTGCCAATAGTCAATCATGCTCCTTTTGCCTTCTAAATAAATTGCCAAAAGTACCGTAGGTAAAATATTACACAGGATCTTTAAAGTGATGAAAGCCATTACTCTTGGGGGCTGCACTTAGCATGTGGGGGTGTCCAGTTGTTTATTTATTTATTTGGAGTTTTATACAGTGTGATCAAGACCCTATAGGGTGATAGAGTGCTTTACATGAATAATAAAAAGACATGATACAAAACTGTAGGCAATATATAAAAACATGGTATATATCATGAGGACAATATTTAGAAGACCACGAGAAATAAGAACACATGGTCAATCACAAGTACTGGCATGGGCAGAGTCCGAATGGGTGTAAGAACCATGTGAAGATATGATACAGAACGGTAGGCAATATATAAAAACATGGCATAAGTCAAGAGGGCGGTGTTTACAAGAGCAAATGATCAGAGGAGTGATAAGAACGCATGGTCAATCATAAGTACTGGCATAAGCAGAGTCTGATGGGTGTCGGAACGGTTTAAAGATGGCTGGGAAATGCAGGAAAACATCACAGACACTGGGGATGAGGCCAAAGGCGTGACAAGAAGCCACGACAAACAGGCAGGATAGAGTCGCTCATGAGGAGAGGGAAGTATGTCTTCAACGTGAGCAGGATTTGTTGGATAGTAGAATTTTTACTTCTATCCTGAAGATAGGTGTGGATGGGTTGCATCTCATCTTGGGAGGGACAGAGTTCCAGAATTTAGGGGCAATTCCGAATAAGGATTTGTTGTAGGTTTTCTTTTTATTGAATTTCTGCGGCTTAAGTAGTAGCAAGTTTTTTCCACCTGATGGGGTCAGTTTCTGGGTCTGATAAGAGGGGGGTATTGTGGTACCGTGCTTTATGGGTAATGCCTGCAATTTTGAGGTGAATCCTAGCCTCGTAGGGTAGTCATTTCAGTGTTTTGAGGTCGGGGTGATATGATCACTTTTTTTAGATCCAGTGATGAGCCTAGCTGTTGCACTCAAAGTGGCCTTCAGCCATACAAGTGTGATTTTTGGGAGGCCCACAAAGGTAGCACTGCCATAATCTAATTTCGATAACACAAGAGCTTGAACCACTGTTTTGTCATGTGGGAGGAAAGGATTTAGTTTTCTTAATGCAGTTTACCTAAATTACACGTGTATTTCAAATTAAGTGTCAGCTGGTACTCCTTATAAAACAATAAAATGAAACCTGCCTGTGCAAAATGAAAAGTGCATGACTGGGAGTCTGCTCAAGTTCAATGTGCAGACCACTGCGCAGCGTAATTTTACAATGGGGTGGATGCCTGTAGACAAACTGTTGAAGCCTGAACATCAGAATGGGAATAGATTTATTGGGTCAGGACTGATCACACACAACACACACATGCACTATTACAAACTCAAGGCAAAATGTAAATAAACAGCTTTACTTTGCAAAGTCCAAAACCTTATATTATCTAACTGCCTGATGAGGGGTGATACCCCGAAACCGGTGCCAGGATGCTTGTTTGCTGTCCGGGGAGGACCTGGCCTGGCTGTTAAGGCTGGACTGTTCCCATAAGGGGCATGGTCAAGACTGATTTGCTTATGGCTGAGTCCAAACTGGAATGGTGTGGAGAGCAAAAAAAAAAAGGATTTAATCCAGGTGTGTGACTGGGGTGAATGTTTGATTTGTTCAGCATTACGTCCATCATTTTTTTTTTGCACCACTCATTCAGTCAGTACCTCCCACTCCACCATTGCCCCCACCCATTCTGAGCTACCCATTCCACTTTATTACTTTGTTGTCAGGCTCACAGCTGCACTTTGCTTCTGAACCAGTCCTTTATATAACACAAACGCTGAGGCATACTTTCTACATTTTTAGGTCTCGCGTGCGTTGCAGCACAAAGCGCTGCTCCGCCTCCGCGAGAGATTTTGTAGGAGAGGACTTTGAGAAGGGGGCTTTAAGCCTCGCCCCTCATTTCCATTGGCTGGCGTCACTGTTTATGCTAAACGGTGGCCTGCCATTGTAAATAAGGGTTTTCTGTTCACGCTCTTTGTCTCCGAGCCAGACTGGCTCAGCTGCTTTGCTGCTGTCGCAAAGCAGTTTCTTATCTTTATGGGGCCAAACACATGGCCCCATAAAGATAAGAGATCCCCTTGCTCCGGCTGCAGCGCGGTCCTCTTTCCCTTTTGGGACTGCACTTGGTTTTTTTATCTCTGCGATTCTAGGTGATTTTACCAAGGATCCCAATCCCGTGGGCACAGAAGGCAGTTGTAGAACAATACGGACAGGTATATTAATCCGAAACTCATTAAAGGGGCAGCGTCAAGAAGCGAAAAGTGTCACTGGAGATTGTGAAACATCGCCACCCATCATTTTATGAAGGCCAATTCACATTCCCTGTCAAAAATATTTACAGTAAATATGCAGAGTTCTAATACAAAAATGACACCAGTTTCTCGTCACTTGTAATATGGGACCGATGCTGCAATGTGCACATGAACAAAACATCGAGAAGACGAGATTAAAACCCAGATCAGACACTTACCGGCGGTCCGAGCCCCACACAGACTCGTTCCGTAAATAGGTAGGGGGCTTAACTGGCAGCACCCACGCAGCGACGGGCCTTTGAAGTCCTACCCTGCTACAAGTTGAAACCGCAAACTTGACGGAACTGCCACGATCTGTGTATGGCCTGACAACCCAGAATGTAGTGACCACCGTCGTTAGCATATTCACCCTCTGTCCAGGTCAGAACGTTACATGTCTGGGCCGCACTCCACCTCTGTAACTGTAAAATACTATGGATAACACCAATCTTACCCCATTCCCATTGGCGGCGCTTACTACTAGCCAGAGGAAAGACAACGTAAAAAGTAACCTAGATTGCTAGTTGTGAAATCAAACAAGAATTCCGGCACTTCTGTGAAATGAACCCAAGTCTCCAAGCACTAAAATATGGCACCTTGGCTGCCGCATCCCTAGCCCCAAACTGTGCAAAACCTTCCTTTGCACGTCACGGTGCGTTTACCATATGTCACCAGGGTCTCCTCAGAAAAGAATTAGAGATCTACTCTTGAGACACGTCCTTTCTGTTGCGGTGAAAGTACACGCATACTTTGAGGATTCCATCGAATACATTCGAACCCAAATGAATGCGAGTTTATGCAAGCCGCTCCAAAGGAATGACACCCAAATCTGTACCTACGAGACGCCAGCCTATTTATAATCACGGGGCTGGTTTAAAACAGACTGGTGTGTAACAAAATATGTTTTCGATGTTTTGGTGCGCACATAACATGCCACACAGCTATCTTCCGAAAATACAAGCCACACGTAGCAGATCTATGGAGAGGAGAATTTAACACATCATGCCAGCCAGGTGTGGGCACTTCGGAAGATCAGAACTGACCACTGGACTGCACAAGACGCCCCCGCCCACCTTTGCAAAGGCCGGATTTATACAATCCATAGCAGAGTATTCCAATAAAACGTTGCTTTCTGCGAGGCACCCGCCTTGCCGTCAGGGAGTGTCCATCCCTTACCTACTTTTGACGGCGAGCGACCGAACGCACTTATTACCTTTACAATCTTAATTTTAAAACGAGTAGAAAGACACCGTGTATTACCGAGGGTGGAGTTCACGAAGCCGCCCGGCTGTTCACATAATGGCTCCTCCGCAAACTCGGCTCAAGGATTATCACCCGCCCCTCCTAAAGCCACTTTCTGCGCGTCAAGAGCATGCAGGGAAATGTAGTCTTGGCAGCCCAGAGCACCCGCCCGCCTGCTGACCCACTTTCCCCTGGACTTCTTCCACCGGCATGCTTAGGGAGAAGACAAGGTAAATTTCCAGTCAACGGATCCTAAAATGACTGTTAAAAATGTGCGGTCCTTACAAAGAATGAAAGTATGGAAATAGAAGAAGTGTAATGAAAAGCTTGTTGCAAGAACATGCCAACCTGACCTTTGAAATAAGTAGCAGAATCAAAGCTTTTGCCAACCACAGATGAGTCTTAAAATTAGCTGAGCAGTAACCAGGATCCATTGTTTCCATGTTCTGAAAGATGGTGGAGTTTGGAGATACTGCAAGTTAGTCAAGCAGATTTGTTCAGGGAATTTGGAGATTTTTTCCAATAGTTTCACAGAACGATCAATAAATGTATACTGAGATTGTTGAAAAATTCGATGAAGACCAGCTTGTTCCAAAAGAAAACTTTTTTGAGGAATGAATAGTGAGAAATAAATAAAGAAAGGCAGATTTGGCTGAAGTGATGCTTATAAGTAAATGCATTATTGGTCCACATAAATGAAGTGCTTAAACAGTAAAACCAGTAAAGGGAAATTTAACAATCCCAAAATGAACTTGGATTGGTGAAATCAAAATACTTCTAGATGATCACTGATGAGGTTGGTAGGCTGGCAATGGGAGGTGGTTCATGTGCACCTTCAAAGGTGTGCATCGCTCTCTTGCTATCTCAACAAATGGAATATTATGGGAGCGGAGATATTTTTCTTTTGGGGAGGCTGAATATCCACTGCTTTGGTATTCTCCATTTAAGGAAAGGTGTCGATAAATCAAAGTTGATTCTAAAGCATGGACCACGGCCAGAAAATAAATATTGTTTTTTAATGGCGTTATCTATCACAAAATACATTTTGAAGTCATTGCAACAACCCCCAGCATTGACTACCAAAACCAACATTCAATGACAGTCAAGGAAACGTAATTTACAAGTTCCATGACCTGTTTCATTATGCTTGTTTCTACATTTTTCCTGAAAATATCAAGTTAGTTTGATTACATTTCCATCACATGTTGGGGGAAACATTATATGCCCTCTACTATATGCTACATTCAACACTATGATTATTCAATACATTTTGATATAATGATAAACATTTGAGATACTGCTCAGAACCCATAGAGATCTGCTGAGGAGTGCCCTCAAAGATACTCCCTGAGCCCCACCCTCTTCAACATCTACATGGCCCCACTTGCAGCCATCATCAGAAGCCACAGACTCAATATAGTCTTCTACATCGACGACACACAGCTGATTCACTCCCTCGCGGACCAACCCACAGCCTCCAAGAGCAACTTCCACGACAGGATGAAGGCAGTAGCCACCTGGATGAAGGACAGCTGCCTCAAGCTCAACTCAGAGAAGACCAAAGTCCTCATCCTGGGCTCTGCCCCCTCCGTCTACAACAACCCTTGGTGGCTCTCAGCGCTCAGACCACCCCCACGAACCGCGCACGAAACCTCAGCATCATCCTGGACTCCTCGCTCTCAATGAACCGCCAAGTCAATGCAGTTTCATCCTCCTGCTTCCACACGCTCTGGCTCCTTCGTAAGATCTTCAGATGGATTTCCACCGAATTCAGGAAAACAGTCAACCATGTGCTCATCAGAAGCAGACTCGACTACGACAACACACTCTATGCCGGTACCACCCAGAAACTCCTAAAAAACTACAGACCATCTAGAATGCCTCCACCACACTCATCCTGAACATACCATGAAGCAACCCCATCACGGACCACCTGAGAGACCTTCACTAGCTACCTGTCAACAAAAGAATCAAGCTTCTCATGCACACCTTAAAAGCCCTTCACAACTCTGGACTTGCATACCTTAACCACTGATTCTCCATCTACACTCCCACCAGACATATCCGCCCCACCCAACTGGCCCTGGCCACCATCCCATGGATCCACAAGTCCACGGCTGGAGGAAGATCCTTCTACTACCTCGCTACGAAGACCTGGAACTCCCTGCCTCTGCTCCTTAGGCAATCACCATCGCTACCGCAATTCAGGAAGAACCTCAGGATCTGGCTCTTCGACTGAACCGCAGAACCCACACCCCTCCTCAGCGCCTTGAGACCCTCACGGGTGAGTAGTTTGTGCTTTATACGTTTACTGATTGAAGTTTACTGATTGATACTATAAGGGTAATACCTTAGGCTCTAATAATTTCATCTTATCCATCCACAGGAATATGTGACCATGCTGATCAAGTTACCCAAATAATAATCCCTGCTTGGCAAAGAGAACTTGTTCCAACTCATTGAAATACAAAATAACAGCATTGGAAGTTGTATGTCATTACTACACGGTTCTGTTCACTTCCCAGATCTTGAAGATACCTCATAGGCACCCCCTACCCATTTTTCTGCCTGTGTAAGAAGGGAAGTTACCTTAAAATGCACCCAGGTTAGAGTTACCTCCATGGAATTGAGGTAGCAGCAGCTCCTCCGCTAAGGCGGAGGAACATCGCCCTACTGCTCTTTGCGCAGTGCAAAAAGGAAAAATAAAATGATAATAACACAATGTTATCATTTTATTTTTCCGTACGGAGGCAGTTTTACAGGGCGCGGCTGGGCAGTCATCACAGCCAGCAGGGGGGAGAAGTGGTTTGCGCACTTAAGTGCACATTACGGTTTGGCCGGACATCTTGGGCCGGCCAAACCGTAATGCGCACTTAGCATGTTCTCCACCTGGCTTTATTGGACAGCTTGGGTGGAGAACATGCAAAGGCTCCCACTCCCTGTCTGAGCGCTGAACCAGGCCGCTCAGACCAATCAAGACCCAGCTGTCATGCTGGTGACAACAGTGTCATGATTGGCTAGGGGAGTGTGGGAGCCTGGGTGCTGCCGGGAGACAGGAACAGAGGGAGAGGCGTTGGCTGGCGTTCGGCAGGTAAGTTGTTGTTTCTTTATTGTTCTTTTTTTTTCTAACCCCCGCCACCGTGCCCTACCAGCCAAAACAGAATTGAGGATGCATTTCTGTGTCTCTTCCACTGCTAGTGTGAAATTATCAATTGAGAAGTATGACTGAGGCACAATCGCATAAATATTACAAAGCAATAGGATGCAGTGAAAAAGTTGTGTAATCTGGAACCAAACGATCTGAGTTCCATTCCCTACTAACCCTCGTGCTCACTGTGTGAACTTAAACAAGTGCTCTTTTATGACGAATCTGGTTATCTGCAAAAACCTTCTCTATGAAGAAAAGGGGACAATTACCCTCACACATAAAAATACGTGAGGTAGAGGAGAGCAGACACAATAATTAAACAAAGTCCTAAGAACGGGAAAACACAACATTTGAACATACTGTTGTCTTCCACTTACAGATCTCTAGAATGAACATCGACAATTTATGAGAATGAAAGCACGAGTGATTGATTGCACAGCACCTTGTACAGAAAAGCTCCCGGCTTCACTTCGCCTGCGTTATCTTTTGAATTTATTCTTTACAGATTGCAATTTAGTTCACACCTGTTAGGGATAAATTTACCACCGCGAAGATTGGCGCACCTCCTCCACAATTTCCAGTCCCGGGGAGAAAATATGTTTTTCCTTTAAACGTTAATCTGGAGAATGGGTTGGAAATGCGGCGCGCATTGGCCGTCACTTGCTAATGGACCACGTAGGCGGACCCTGGCTTACCATGGGAACCCACTGCTAGGGATGTTGTTCTGCAATTTTCCACAGCATGCTCGGTAGCAGTAGGGGCACGGACTGAAAAGGGACCCTGTTGGGGGCAGCGATGGCTCGATGGCTTGGCACATGGTCACAACATACCCCCATGAGGTGGCCCTTTGAAAGTCAGTCGGGGTTTGATTGAAAGACATCTCCATCTGGCGGCGCTTCCATAGATCTTGTACAATTCGAGGGAGGAGGTCAAGCCATTGTCTTGACTTCAACCAAACTTCCCACTAAACTTGGCACGCGCATGGAGGCTCAGCGCCGAGATAAAGACTGAATGAATGCCGACTATTAACCAAATACCTGACCACAGGGTGTTCAGAGCAAGGGCTGAGCATATCCATGTGCAATGTGGAGACATGAGCTTGCTTTTTATACTGTCAGCCGTGCCACATCTAGGGAAAGGAAGGAATAGACAGCCACCCAAGGTGCCACAAGCAGTGGGGCCTCTAATTGCCTCTACAAGCAGCCCAAGTTGTCCCAGAGCCTGTGGGATGGTGTGTGGAGACAAAATGTTACTCTGTTCCGGTACCAGAAATATTTGCACCAGTTCAGACTTGCTGTGTCTGGTCTGCAAATGAGAGTTGCAAGTCCTGGATACCTGGCGGCGGATAGTGCGCTTTACAAATACACATAACAATGCCTTACTCACGCTCTCTCTGCATCGAGCAATGTACTATGTTTGGTTTGCACTTTGTTTACTGTACAGCTCGCACAGGAGTGTGTACTACTTCCAGGAAACTGCCTGTGCAGTAGAAAAGACTCATTTTATGGCCTTCAACAATCCACCCTCTGGCAGCTTTTTATCTATGGCATTCAAGCGTTGGGGATGCACGTTTCTAAAGAAGGCGTGTAGATTTCACATCAAAGATTCTAAACACCAGCTTTGGTGAAAGTCTTAATATTAAAAAAGGGAGGCAGACACCTGGTGACTACCTCTTGCTTGGTCCGAGTTTGTTGCCACTTCTTGGGCTCACAGACTACAAATGAGCTACCCCAAGTGCGGATCTGCTCGCCGAAAGTTGCAACTCCCATTATGACTCTACTGTGCAAGGGAGTTTCAGAATGAAGTCTGGTGTTAATGAGCCCGGAGAATAAATGGTTCTCTTGGACAGAAAATGGTGGCTGTGAAGCACAAAAAACGTACTGTTCACTAGACAGAAAACTGAAGTAAATCCTAAGAAACTCCAAGAACCCCAGGGAATATACATAGAAATCATTGTGTAAACCCTACAAATGTGGAACTGTGAATATTGCTTTCCTAGGATGGTGAAAATAAGAACGTTCAAGACATCAGTTAGATACACTATCACCACGCAGAGATGTGATTCCAAAGCCAACCAACTAATAATTTACAAAGGATAAGGATGAGGCCGGACACTAATGAGGGAGAACTAATATTACCGTGCTCAAAGGTGTTATTTTTGACTACCATTTATGGGCCATTGCACATGACATCCATGTCACCTGCTTACATCCTCTTTACCTTGTCCAATCTATGAAAAAAAAAACTCTTTCACTTCCGAGCTAGGTTTGCATTTTCCAAGGTGCAATTGATACCTGCTTGCATACGCACATATCCTTGCATTTGCCAAAACAACACTGAATCTTGTAGCTCTTTCCTGGTGGTAACCTTCTAAGGGACTCACAAATTAGTGCCGTCTTGCTCAGACAACTCCTGTCAGCCCTCAACTACTGCCCATTTTGGTTTGCATGCCGTGATGGGGTGATCTCTCATCATCTCTGAGCAGGGGTACCCCGAGACCTTATAGGCTGACCTCCCTGACATATAGATAGACCACCTCATCTCATTAGGCGTATAAACCACCTCTCAATCTCACTGGACATGTGAATAGACCACCTCCATCTCATTGGACATGCAGCTATACCGCCTCCATCTCATTGGACATTTGGATAAACCACCTCCATCTGACAATGTGCTTAAACGAAGGGAATCACTGATGTGTTCCTAGGAAACCCACAATTGCACTTCCTGGGTCATTATAAAATTCAAAGCATTGTCCTAAATGACAGCTATATCCTACCATATCACTCTAAAAAAAATCACTTGCTAGCCCTTTCCTGACAATGGAAGGCCTCTTACAACCAACAGCCCCCACCTTTTCTCCATGCTCAAATTCAAAGCTCACCATTCTACAGTCTACGACTCTACTCACTAGAAACAGCACTCCATACACATCTGATCTTGCACTTAACCGCCCCACACAGAAAAGCCATATAAACCTTTATCTGCCCTGAACCTTAGGGCAGAGAGAGTCAAAAAAGGTATGCAACTCTTTGTAACATATGCACTAAAGTTCAATGCGACATCACACTTTTGAGCTTTCAACGTAGCCTTATTATTTAGGTAAGCATGAGAATAACTCAAATGATTTTTCTGCAGCAGTAATGAATGCTATGGCAAGGGTGACAACAAACACGCCTTCTAAAGAACACATTAGGCACACCAACTTGCATAAACCCAATGTAGCACAGATATGCAATATAGTTGGCTCAAAACTGTGCTCACAACCAGCACTTTCCACCATGACACAGGATACATTAACACCAAACAGAACACACTGGATAAAACTCCTCACCTACATCCAACATGGCACAGATAAGTCACTCAGTCAGCTATTGATGGAGCAAGGTTTCGCATAAAAAGAAACTCTCTCCTATGCAATCCTCTCGAATAACCTGTAACACTATAATCAATCTGTCCGTGAGTCCTAACAGTGCACCACATTCTATATAGTATATCTAGGGGATGCTTTACTAATGAATAACCCAAGGGTCCTAAAAAAGCCGCCAAAACATCGGGAACTCTTCTGTGCATGCGTCTACTACATCTCCGTAGTCTGACGTTTTCTGTCGCTTGGGTGGAAATCTTTGCAGCTGCGCAATAGCTTTTAATATGGCCGCCTAAAAGTAACGCACTAACGCACATGCTATGCTGAAACTAACCTATGCAAGTTCTACTAAGCTATTAATGCAAAGATTTATTAAGTAAATGGGGTTAGAGTAGAAGTAAGTGGTATACAGTGAATTCATTAAAGTTTGTATTCTAACGTGTTCTTCTTTGACTTTATTAATAGTTCATATTTGGGCCTTGGGGGGAGACCACGTCTCTATTTCCTTGTGGCTTCCACGCATGCGTAAACGTCTGCTTGTTCTGAACAAGTGAATTAAATCGACTGACTGCCAAACCCTAAGCCCAGCAAGGACATGAGAAACCCAACTCTTGACCCTATGAGAGGAAGAGGATGCAACAATGTAAAATAGACTTATCGATCCACATATGAAATGCTTGTGGGAATAAAGCTTGTGGGTATTAAAATTAAGGGGTGGAGAACTAGACAATAGTCTAAAGAAAATATTGCACTTAGTATGGTGTGATGTCCTCACCCCACTGCTTGGCCCAATCAAATTGCGGGTGAACTTGGAATTGAAACATTTGGGGGTGGATCATAATTTGAATTGGTATAACAGAGGTAAGTTCTAGATAGTTAGACACACTTGATGCTGAGATGCTGATGCTATGCTGAGATGCTGCCCGATTTTGCTGCAATCTGACAGAAGACTCCAACACTAGGGAGAATTTGCGGAACAACCGAGGAGGCACATCTAGGAAGTGGTCCGCCCGAGCCCGAGAGAGTAGCACCAGAGAGGGGTGTGACGCTGGCGTTACACTAGAAGAGGTCACCTTTCCCTATCCCGAACCTGTCCTGAGTCCTTGACTCTTTGATGTTGGGGTCCTCACACCATTCTAGGTAAATATATCTGTGGGGTAAATGCTCTGTACTTGCTCTCTGTCCACTCTCTCCTCAGGTGCTGTCATTGCAAGAAATTATTCATGCAAATAGATTACAAGCTAACTGTACTATTTTCCTGATGGAGACTTCTGGTATATACACGTGTATTTTGATTTGACTCACAAAATTATTAATTCAGATAACATTTTAAAACTCCTTCTGAGTCTGTGGTTATTTAAATAAAAGTTAAATGCATTATCGTATTTCCTCCCTATTCTAATCTACTACCCGATCTTATCGAATTGTTCATTTACTCAGGAGACAGGAATGGTAAGAATACTGGTGTAAAGGTTTCCTAGGGTAAAATAAAATGGATGACCAGTGGATATTTGCCAGCTCATTGCGTGTATGAATGTATATGGGCCCAAATGAGTGTTGTGTGTATGAATGTGTAGAGCTGGTAAACTCCGCTACATCACTATCATGGTACTCAACAGCGATCACTGTCAAGAAACGACACACACTCACCTCCATCTACCAGACTATAGACATGACTGTTGCCTGAGAAAATGCCCAAGCAATCGGCAAAGCCGCCAGCCTTAACCACCAGTGGAGTAATACGGGGCCCCCTGTGGCACTCTGTGCGGTGGCCGGCCCGTGGCCTAAGAGCTCCTGAGTGGATCCGGGGGGGAAGGGGCTTCCTTTTACTTTGAAGGGGGACCCCCAAGTTACATTACGCCACTGTTAAACACAATAATAATACAACCACAGCGCAATGTATAAAACGGATCCACCTGACTGTGAGTATGGCCTGAACACATCACAACTTGAATAAGACCTCTCTCTCCAACAATAAACCAACCACCATGTTGGAAGTCCCTGGACTGCTGAAAGTGCTAGCATGGCAAAATGTCTGCTATTCGAATGATGAAAACATAACACCGTCTAATCCGGACACTATTGCAAACAAGAGGATGGTGTTGATATGGGAAACTTACAATAAGTGTGTTCGAGGCCTATAAGGTGGGCGGCGGGAGAATGGGCCAGATGGGAGAGCGGTGTGGTCATTATGGGTTTATTTCCATTCAGCAGACATCTTCCTTTCATTATTTCTTTTACACTAAAACCCCCCTCCCCGAGCGGGCTCATGTGTAACAATGGGCCTCGCGCTTGCAGAACAAGACAGCGAGGGCAGGGTCCGCGCGCAGGCAGAGGAGCCTGGACGCCCTCCAACTTTAGGAAATATGACTCCCGCGCGAGGGCCGCCACTTTCTAAATTGAACTGACTCAAATGGAAAAGCAGTAAACATTACGGTGACCTGTGATTACTTCTGTCTCGGTCGCCATTTCCTCGGCTACGGTCAACAATAGCTTTACCAGATCCAATCGGGCCTGGGAAAGCGAAGCCAGGACAGGGGCCAGCCCTCTCCCGGCACGAGGAAACCAAACGGTGCTGCGAATCCGACTGACAAAGGTGAAGATGCTAAAAACATTCATTTGCCCATAACGGATCGGCATTATTGTCAGGGGGGAGAATGCTGAGGGCGGAATTGTAAATCCTGAACATTTTACTCGTCCGATTTACATGAATATGGATTGTTTAAGTCAGGACACTTAGTCATGCTAGCACTTTGTAACCGTGGCTGCAGCTGGGTAGCCATGCAGGGTATAAACAGCCAGCCATGCAGGTTTCATGTGCGAAAAGTGCATACAACTCGATAGGTTAGTTCAGATAGGAAAATGCTGTATATTGACAAGCCCAACAAGCATAATCAGAAACTAATGGGCCACGGTTTAATAGGTTAATGCATGTAACATTAACGCATAAGAGTGGGACCCACGAAAGGGAGCCAGCCAGCAGGAGCTTGTACAATAGTCCCTCGTGCAATTCGAGGCAAGCACTGGATTGGAAGGATACACTCAAAAAGTTTGGGTAAAGAGTTAACACTGAGCTAGACTGAGCCAAGTGAGAGTGAGAAAGTCTCAAGCCAATGGGTGAAAGATTTGGCAATTTGTGTTGCCCTAATGAGAGTACACACTAGAAACATGTATATTAGTAATAAGATTTAACATCCCTCCCTCGCCTATGTCAATGTTACTTGTATGCTGCACAGTGCACACCAGTACAGCACGCATGCTTTGGCTTAACGACTGCATGTCAGAGCTCACGCATACGACTGGAGGTGTTCCATGAAGAGGTCTGTGGAAAGGACGGTGGTTGTCAGATTGTCTTAAGCACTGCTGTTCTTCCCTTTACACTACTTTCCTCTGCAGTCTATGTTAGACACTTATGTCCTTTTTCTCTCCACATCCTGCTGAAATTCTCCATTTACATATCTCACATCTCATCTCTTTCCTCTTCAGCGCCTGTTTTCATTCTCTCCTGCGTGTACTTCCTGACATCTCCTTGACGTCGCCACCCACAATCACGCAGTGCTCCCACTCACCTGTAACCACTACATTTTCTTTTACTTCTGCCCCGCCAATATTGTGTTGCTCCTTCACACACATTTGCACGGACTCATAACTGCACTTCCACACATAACCATTGCTCTTGTGTGCTCTGCAGAGAGGCCAAGGATTGGATGACCATGTACTCTGAACACCATTCTGATCGACTGATGTGCACTGTGAAAAATGCGCCCTGCCTTCAGCCTCAACTTCAGAGCTCTCAGTCCTGGCCAGTTATAAACACCTTGGCGCATCTCAGTTCATAGTAAGCATAAGCTGCACGAAACAGAAACTACAGAAACAAAGCAGCCAGGAAAAAGCAAACACTCCTATGGAATGGAAAAGTAAGCAAAACATGAAATATAAACAAGCACTATATCTGTGACATGGATTACCTTAACCCTTTCGCTGCGGCGGGAATTCCGCCGCAGCGCTGGGAGGTGCGGGGAGGCAGCGCGGTGGCGCTGTGCTCATGACGGAGCCGCTCCGTCATGAGCCACGGTTGAGCTGTGCTCATGACGGAACGGTTCCGTCATGACTCCGCCCATTTGCGTTGTCCCCCCGCACAGGCGGGGAAACAGCGCCGCATAGGCGGAGCGGCCGCCAACGGCCGTGACATGACGGAACCGTTCCGTCATGAGCACACGGCAACCGTGGCTCATGACGGAGCGGCTCCGTCATGAGCGGGGAGGGGTTAATGTTTCTAACAGTCCTTTTTCTGAAATCAATAGATCTTTTTGCCAGTAAAGTTTAGTATATAAACACAGAACCAATAGGGACTCCTTTCAATACCAGTTTTTAATTACCGTCGGCTCTGAGAACCAGCTCGTCCCGTTTCCCAGTGAACATGATGCAGAATTTCCACATCTGTGTGTCTATGCCCTAGAAAAGTAAGCTACACCGAAGAGCAAGCTACACCGAAGAGCAGCTGATGTTTTTGCATGCGTATCCTTTTCAGAAAGACTACAGGACAGAGCCCGCATGTCTGTATGGATGTGCATAGTTGACACGTCCGAATTTGAGGAGGCCGAGTCACTTAAGCTGCCTCAGCTCATGGTCCGCTTGGACCCTCAAGGCCAAAACGGGCAGAGCTTTCATGTGGCTTATGCCTGCCACCCATGCGTTACCATCACGCACCAAGAATTAAAAACAAAGCATAAACCTTTGGCATTAAAAACAAGCATTGGCATAGCCAATAGGTCTCGCCTTTGGGACCTTATAAGTGTTTAGCCATGCAACAGTTGCATAACTAAATACTTATAAGGTCCCAAAAGCGAGACCTATTGGCTATGCCAAGCGGCCGCGAAAGTGAGAGTAATCGCGGTAAAAGCAGCGCGCGCGCCCGCGCACGTGCACTGTAGCTCTAGGCTGGCCTGGTACCACTTTTTGGAGCCCTCTCAATAAGTCTCACCAGACCAGAGCATGCGCTGGGTCAGGCGAGACCTAAAGAGAGAGAGAGAGAAGTAGCCATCTAGTGGGTGAACTGCAAAATGTGAAACCAGAAAACCTGGGACCAAACCTTGGCTTCCCCATTTGACCAAACTGTGTGATCCCAGCAAATATTTATTTTTTTAGACCCTCCTTTTCTCATTGTAACTTATGAGAGTCCCTTCCAATACCTGAGTTCAGGGTGTGCACTGTACAAACAGATTCTGATGTATTAAGGTGAAATGCTTCTGCATGTTAAAAAAATTACCTGGTTAAGTTTAAAGAGACCATCATATTTTCACGTTGTTGGCTGCACGATTTAGATGCCAACTATTTTCAGGGCTCGGCTCGTGCATGAGCGCTTAGATCCAATCTATACCCTTGGCTTGACTCTCATTGTTAGTAACAGTGGAGGTCAGTAAGTTTAGGAGGGAGGGGGCGGCTCGGACACACATTCACACATACACACTCAGCCATGCATTCACATGCACACACACACACACACACACACACACAAACACATCCATTCACAACACTCATTACCAAACATTCATACATACACGCCTGCACTAAACGTTAATTTAAAAAACACACACACACCTACCTGCTGCTCTGCCTTGGTGGTCCCAGGAGGCTTGGGACTGCTGCCTTCCATCATTGGCTGACCTAAGGGAAGGCAGTGGTCCCTACGCCATCACAGAATGGGATAGGGTCAGTGAGACTGCTGACCCCACCCCACTCTGTGATGATATGTCACTGATTAACACTCGACCCTGACCGCTTCAGGGCGTCCAGGTACGAGGCAATCAGTGACGCTACCCCACTGAGGGGAGGGTCTCAGGGACCTTTGCTGAGCTGAAGAGGTTACATTCACAGGAGCTGCGATTTCCTCAGACCAGCAAAGTTCAGCGCAGGCAGCCAGGAGCCTGCGCATTTAGCGCATGTCTGGACCCTGGCTGCCTGACCTGAAAATAAAAGGTGTCTGTCAGGCTGACCTTTGTGCAGCCTGACAGACACTGTTCGTAAGGGGAAAAAGGTTGGGTTGTGTGGCCCCTCAGCCCCAATGGACCGGCAGTGGCTGGTTAATATTCTGGCTCCCCCACCTTTAGTCCAAATGTGACTATTTGGGCTTGTGTGTAAGGACTTGAGATCTGCTCCGATTGTGCTGTAGGTAACGTAATACAGTACTGATATGAGCCACTGTGAAGAAGATTGAAAATGCATCCTGTGATAAAATGTGAATATAAAACATCTTATGCAGTTATGGACATAGCATCCACTGTGCAGTAGGTACAGTGGCACCAGGGCCAGTTGGCCTGAGGGGCCTACTGAACCCTGTATTTTGCTGTATTTTATAATTCAAAGAGCAGCCTGGGAGTCCATTTCTTTCCTTGCACTAGTACCGACAACACATAAGCTATGCTCACAACACAATGCAGAAAAGGATATTTTTGTGGCAAGACGTTTCTCGTCAAAGTTTCTCTAGGTGCAGTGTAGAAGGAAAAACATTGTGAGTCTATGGCTAAGCAGCTACCAAAGTACCAACTGCTCACCGCAAATCACAAGCGAGACTGACCATGCTATCTTATACTCACAGGAAGATGGACTCTCACAATTAAGTGGAGGACAGCAGACTTGGCTAATGAAGTGTGGCCACAATTAGCTGGAAAGTCCAGATTTCTCAACAACAACAAAATAATGGTTGCATCCGTGTGGAATTAAAAGATCAGAGGCTTGGATGGAAAGCTAGTCTCAGAAGTGGGTTTCTTTGGACAAGCGGCAATAGCTGAAACCTGAAGCTAGGCGTGGAAATGTACGGGGGGCAGGCAACACATCGATTACAAAGAGCCTTCTAGGGCAACAAGAGGTGGAAAACACCCATCGTAAAGCTGGAGACCGAGTAAGCTCCTGTGTGGTGCTTCAATGCCGAAAAGGGTGAGGATGTGAGCTCAGCTATTATGGCCTTTCTTTCTATGAATATATGTAAATCAGGAGTGAATCCTTATGTACCTTCATGCACTCCTTATACGTTTATTTCAGTTCGAGGCACACAGAGGTCACTGCAACCGTTTACAGTCTACACTCTCTGAATCCTAATATTGTTGTTTTATGGTTACATTTGCCTGAAGCTATCATGGCGCCTCCCAAGATGCCATATGATGGGGTTTAAAGTACCCTTCGTAGTGATAAAGCGGGTGCTGGCTCTTGCCTGACTCACAAACATACACGTCACCAAAATTTAATTTTTTCCTTGCTCACCTGCATGCTTTATCAAATAATGCAGACTGAAATATTAATCACTGATTTTATTGATCGAACCGCTCGGACATCCAAGCCCTGATGTCCAGCCGCCACTCTCATCTCAGGGCCACTAAACATGGTTTCTGTTGGGGACATCCAAACAGGGATAAAGGCAGAGATGCACTAATAAAAAGGCTTTTAGAGCATTTCGGCCGCTTTACACAGACGTAAAGATACCATTTATAGGCGTAAAATACAAGGTCTGGAATGGAGGACAAGTTGGACGGCTGCAAGCGAAGGAGGAATCAATACGCAGCCGCAAACTCAGGCAAACTAAATACACAGTTAATCTAAATCCACTTTGCTCTGACCTAAAACGAGATGCAATAGTGTCGTGGGGTTGTTTGTCACCTATCAGCTCGTGGCCTGCTTTGTTGGCTCACCTGCATTGCACACAGAGCATGGAGAACAAGTGCTTGATGGGCGAGCGGCAATTAAGCCGCCTGTGACAGCGCCCTGAGTGATGGCCTGAGAATTGTCCTTATCTCAGAGTCCTACGAGATTGGGAGAGGTGGGCAAAAGCCCTTAATGCGCCTCGGCCTGGGAAGAACTCACCTTCCAAGTAGTGAGTTTACAAAAGCCCAACTCTCAGCGCCAACACAAATGTGTTATCAGTACAGGCCGCCAGACCTAGGCAATCATTAGCAAGGGTGATGGGTGAAACGGTCCTTATGGCGTCTCATCGGGCCCGACCAAAGTACCAACTCAAAACTCCTGTTTGTACAGGGATCTGAAGTATCTATCCAGTGCTTAATTTGAGCCGGTGGTTGCAGGTGCGGACCGGCGGTACTCATGTTTGGGGACTGGCACTTGTTTTAACCTCTTCTGATTTTGACCGAGAAAAACACACAAGGTGGAGAGAAAGGGGGGGGAAACGTGACAAAGGGAGAAAGTAGGGATGAAAAAGAACTTACATGAATGAGCTAAAGGGGAAGAGAGTATCTGGGGGTTTATTAAAGAGGCATGAGGAGAAAATCAAGTCTACAGAGCCTTGGTAGTCACCACACTGACACTAGACAGCGTTGGCGGCAGATTTCTGTGCCAACCTCTGGGCCCTGGCACTTATTCATTCATCAGTATAGCTGGGAATTATCCCTTACATTCCGGAATCAGGGCCTTAAAGAGAATAGAATAATGCGTTTTTTGCACTCCCCATTGCGGTGAAAACATGCACAACAAATTTTGGCAGAATGGAATCAAATAAGGGTCAAGCACGTTCCTGTTTTGAGACTTTTTCTGTGTTTGTTCTGACCAGATGTAGGGGATGGCAGGACGTGGGTAAGACCAAAGGTGAGCAAAATCCCTTCACGAATTAGCGATGCATATACTCACAGACTTTTTAGTCACGTATATCCTGGCAAAATACTTCCACTGAGAATGGCACACTAATAGGAAATGACCTACGATAACTGGTATGTTAACATTGGTTTCCCAGCTAGTTCTCAATTCTGAGCAGGGTACCTCTGGCACTGTTGCATTCAGCAATTACTTATCACCATTGCATCAGTAATATCTGGAGCAAAATGACTGCATTGGAATATTTAATGCAGACAGAAGGAGGGCCTAATAAATTCTGTAATTCAGCTGAAGTGGAGTAGGAAAAAATGAATAAGGCCAAGAGTCACCAGCTACATGGAGCAAACGGGAAGCATTACAAAGCTCAAATAGGCATTAAACTGTCTTTCATATGTGCAAACTGAAACCACCTCACATGAAGGGTATGATTCATAGGTTGGCACCAGTAAACTTTCAAAAATGATAGAGAATGTGTTTTGGTCATCTTAATGCTGATGGGAAAGATTTATAGCGGCCATCTTGAATTGTTCCAAAGCAATATGGCCACCAAAGAGTAAAAATGACCTCATATCTTGCAAATAGACAACTTGTCCAGGCGAAAAATAATCCCTGAGCCACTAAAATGGTCCACAAGTGCCACCCTACACATTGGTAGAAAGGACGACAAACGGAGGTAGACCTCAAATGTGACATCACCAGACAGAGCATACATACCACATGCCTAAAGGCCAAATTACCTGATATTGTATTTTAATATTGATACCTTGCTTTGTACTTAGCTCTTGCTACCACTCTCACTTTTATAGTGCTGTTATCCTACTCAGCAACACTCATTTTATCAACAGTAAAGGGATTTACGTATGGGTAGTGTCTGGGTTCTGGCCTGTAATCAGCAGCTTGAATATCTGGCTTCATGGGCAGAAATGGAGACTTCTATACACGGCCTTGGGAAGAGCGGCGCTTTGGAAGGCATGGCCCCTGTGCAGAAGGACACAGATTGGGTAAATGCCTGACAAAAAGCCACAGTGACACAGGACAATTCAATCCTAGGTAGCATAGACGCAGTCAGACACATACACAGGAAGAAACTCGCACCATGAAACAAGTAAATTTAGCTGGTGATAGCATTCCAGAAGACAAAAAGACCTAGTGATAAAACACTGGAAGAAATGGCTAACAGAAGACAAACCATGAGAAACAAGGCCAAGGGGAGACATTATCTTGAGAAGCCACAGCACTGCGAGGCAAGGACACAAGGAGAAACCCAATGAAAAGATGGATCCACTGCAGGACACACCCACAAAAGGAAACCATGGGCGTAGAAAGACACATACAGAGGCACTGAAACAGGGGATACGGGATGTGTGAGACTCGGGCAGGAGCAGACAGGGGCACAAACAGACAGGGCTACTGGGAGACAAAAAGAGGAGGGATCCTGATGGCAGTCAGAGGCACACACAGACACACAGAGAAGAACACTTGGTGCAAGACGCAAGGATGTGGACACTGGGTGAAAAGGACCTGGAGACCCAAGAGCATCCAGAAACCCACGAGGCACCTCACTGCACAGCTCCACGTCCAGCACGGAGTCCAGGGCCTCTGTGCACCAACGAGCTAACCCAGCTCTCTGCAGGAGGCGCCGTAACCCGCATTCATGCAGCCAGAAAATACAAGACTCCAGCATGTAAAAAGCGGGATTATTTGTACCTATCTAAATATTTAAACTATGTACCTATGGAGGCACCCGCGGGTCTTAATCAACACATTGCTGTGTCCAAAAAGTTGAATTTATTGCAAAACGATGGAATGTGCTTGTTGGGCAGGCAGGCCACATTCCTTCGCCATGCTGTCAGTGGCTGGACAGCCATACCTTTGGTCAAGGTCTCCCCGACAGGCATCCCATCTAATCTCATCTCCGGTAAGAACATAATTGCCTCTTAAACAGGCGGTGTCCATTTCAAGACCTCAGACAGCGGGGCAAACGCAGCGCGCGGTGTCTCGGGAGGGCCGCCGCGGTATCTCTCACCAGTTGCTCCATGTGTCTGTCTTCAACCACACATTCCTCTCCGGCTGTCAGGCGCTGGCGACTGCCCACCTCCGACCCTGAACCCGGCCCGTAAACTGCGCCCTTTCATCTGCAATCCGCTGCTCCGCCGAGCTGATGAGTTTTCATGATCACCCACACCTAAGGAAACCTGCTGCTGCTTCCCGCCCAAAAAGGGGGGGGGGGGGGGGGAGGGGGGTGTCACTAGACTTGTTTTTCGCTCGGTATGAGTTTACTTTCGGGCTCTTGGCTTTGATGTTGCTGCGCTATGGCCAGATTGCAGATACAACTGTTTTGCAACGAGAGTGATGTCAGGCGCTCGGTCATTAGCCGCATCTGGTACACGTTTATGTAGTTAAGGGCACCGGCTCCCACCGCAGCACAATAATGCAACTCATTTGGTTCCTGCCGCGTTCGTCAACAGAAAAACTCGAGTGTATTTTTCTGCAATGATTGGAAAGTGAAGTGTTCCAAACAAGAGGGTCATTATCTGAAATGAGTTCAGCTGGGCTCGGTGCACGGCCCCTTTCGATTTCACATTCACACGTTCGGTCTCTAGTTCAGTCAAATCAACCTGTGGCCAGCAGTCAAGAGAAGAGTCCCATGATGGCTGCCGGTCCCACAAGGACTCCTCTGAATGCGAGTCTATCTAATTTACAGTGGTAAATAGGTTAAGCTGTATTGTATTTAGTGTAAGATGACGAATCACAGATAAAACTCAGTTGTTGCCAGATGCCGGGATTTGTATTTATTTTGTGCATTTCTTTTATAATGCACACACAAGGGCTTTAGAGCGCCTTCCAACAGAACCAGACTATCGTACACTTTTGTTTCCTTTTTAGCCACAAGGAGATTAAGTGATTTACCCAGAAACATAGGCTGTTGAGCCGAGGCTGCGGTTCGAACATGGGGCTAGTTTTATGAAACCATTCTGCATTCGCAAACCCTGCGATTTGTAAAATCAGTGTTGCGAACGCAAAATAGTTTTTTAACAATGTACTAAACCCACTTTGCAAGTCGTAAATCCACTCAAATTACAGGTAGAAATAACTATACATTTCTTTACATTTGGTAGTAGTGTGGGTGCATGTCTGGCCGCCACCAGGCTCAAAGCTGGATCAAGAGGTGGATTCCACACCAAGGGAGCGGTCAAGTCTGCAGCTGGATTTGTGTTTATTTGACATCATCTGAAAGCGACCTTAACAAATGGAGACAGAGGAGAATACAATCCCTTTTCACTCTGATGGTAGCATCTCCTAGCGAATGGGAGAGCTGAGATCTCCCGGGGCTCATGGAGAGGCCCGGTCTCACAAACCCCATGAGGTGGCTTGGGTAACACAAAAGGCAGGAGCCTTGAGGCATCTGAGAGGCCAATCTAACCCTCCACAGTCAATATTCTTTCTAGTCTTCCTCGTCACAACTCTCTTATGTTCCCAACTCACTCCCGGCAACCAGCATACTCTCTTCTTAATGTTAGTTTAGTGCCGCTTCCCGCATTAACTTAGCACTGACCTGAAACAAAAGTGTCTCCTCACCACCTTTCCTGCCACATATTCAATCACCGTCAATGACCTTCCACATCATATGCACCATGTTCTGGTAAAGTGCTTTAAATAAACACTGCAGAAATCAAATAAAATCTTTGAATAAGTAAAAGCAGACTCTGTTACGTGCAGCCAACAAGACATGACCAAAAGCAGTAGTTTTGTTGGAGGGCACTTGGTACCGCATCGAAGGGGTACAGAAGGAACACCTACTTTGCAAACTGTATCACAACTTCCCGGATTAAGCTGAAAGAGGACAGATGGGCCCTACTCCCTGTCCTAGCATCATGCATAATTCGACACAGCACCCTCGATCGCTTGAGCCAGAGATCCGCGTAGCTTCGTTTTCAAAGATTTTGCATTTGTGGTACACCTAGACTTCGGCTTTCCTTGATTCTCTATGGCCTTCATGGTCACATCACCTGAATTATTGGAGTTGATGCAGTTTGTAACAAATTATACTCCCAGAACCTATCCAGGTTCAATGCCAACTGTTACCAATAAAGCATTTAGACAACACATGTTAACATCAGGTTTATATATGATATCTTAAGTGCATTTGACCATCTCTGGTGAATACTCTAGCATGCATCAACAAGCATGCAAAGAACTTTTTAAAAAGGTATTCATGAGATGTTTATTTGATTTTTACTGCAGAGGCCCTGGATGTGCTTCTATCCGTTACATTTTTATCACATGTAATTGCTCTCACATGATGTAGCGTTCTATCACCGCCTCTTGTGTCCTCAAGGAGCTCTGTTGAGAAATGAAAGCATGAGCGCTGCATAGTCGGAACATAGGTCCAGTACCAACCAGCCCTGGTCCATGACCGTACAATCCAGGGTGAAATCCTCGCCCCCTCACCCTCGCCACTTTCAAAATCTAAGGGACAGTCACGTTCATTAGGTCTGCTGTGTGGCAAATTAAAAATGTGAGTGGCATTGGAAGAACGTAATATCTGCAGTTTAATCGGAAGTAATTAGCTTGCTTACAAATCCTCCTGGACAATATAATATACACAGCTCGTTGCGCGAGCCTAACGAAGAGATTCATAATTTGTTTTTGTAATTTAGCCTGCGGTCCGTAGCCTATTAGGACCTTGATTAATGCCAAGCAGCCAGGTACTGCTTGGAATGCCACCCAAGGATATAAATAAAGTGCAGGAAGATGTATGATGCACAAAAATGCCGCAATCTATAAAATTGTCCTCCGCTTTGAGATGGAGACATGTCGCTCATAATAGGTTGCAATGTCTGGTAAAGTTCCATGATTTCTAGTCAAGGTGGAGTACTGAAACAGTGCTAAGAGACCCACAGAGCAGTGAGAGCACCTTTGGGTGCAGAGCGCTCTCTGCCAGTCCGGCTCCCTTCAGAGAAATACCAGCTAACCACTCACATCCATTCTCAGTGCATTAAAATACGACATACAAACCAGTCTGTGGCTCGAATAGCATATGCACAAAAACTAGCAGCATCTGGCAATTTGACTACTGTTGTGACTCATGTTGTCAGGCTATTCCAGGCAGGGGGGAAGGGAGTAAGCATGTCTCAAAGCAGGGACAGCGTGTTAGCTGATGGTGAGTGAAATACTCATGCAGGCTTCAGAAACTGCACCAGTGCTCCCATCGCCAACGGATGTGCACTTGTGATGGACTCATAGGATCCTGCAGCGCGAGACATTGAAAAGGAAGTCAGGGTGACGTGGAAGGTAACATTTGTTCGTTGTTTTCCTTCGTAAATGTTATATCACAAGGGGATAGTCCCAGCTATAGAACAGCCTTAACCCAGCTCTCCAGATTGTAAGCCGGGTCTGGTGGCTCGGTGGACTAATGCGTCCACTGTAGGGGCCTATGTTCGACCTCATGGTCACAGGTTCAAATTCCACTAGGTCCACTCAGCCTTTCATCCATCCGAGGACGATAAAATGAGTACCATTGAGTTGGGTAACAATAAGCATCTCTTATTCAGAGTAAAGATGCCTACGGTGGAACACGCACTTTACAAATATACATATTATGTAATGCTAGAGTGCTGACATTTAGAACATTTCTAAATGATGGCTGGACCAATTTCAAGATGCACTCAACATTTTAGCAAAGAAGGCTGCATTCACCCTGGGTTCTCATGGTTAGGGGCTTCTAAATGCCAGGAATGGTGCTTAAAGCTGGCCTTTGGCTAAACTCATTAATGACAACATGTTTCACATTAATGAGATTAGAGGTGCTTTTTCTATTTAAAATGTCCTGAAAGATTCAGTTGTCACTATAAACAGGAGCAACGACCAATATCAACTCAAGGTGTCAGCAGGGGTCTTTGTCAAAACTGTATCTCAACACTTAGGCTTGGATTAAGGAAGAAGCTCCATTGATATCATTTCTGTCAGCGCTGCTCTGGATTTTGGGGTAGCACACACAGAAGAGTAGCTAGGGCTTTTGACACCCGGGACGATACATCAATTTGCCGCCACCTAAGGGGGGTGCGGGGAAGGGAGACGAGGGGTGCTGCCGAACGACCACGTCGAGCGGGGGGGACGGCATTTGGGGTGGACGTTTAGCAGCGTCGAATGCCAACGAGGGAGTATAAACAAAAATATAAAACAAATGTTACCTTGCGCCCGTGGCTCGCCGCCGTCCCCAAAAAAGTGATGCCCCCCTACTGAGCACGCCACTGGGCCCACAGTGAACATGTCGGACTGACCCTCATTTCTAACGCTGTGCATGCACAGGTTATACACTACACATCTTGTGATGCAACTTTCTACTCCATAACTTGATATCAATGTAGCTAAAGTGACCAGATTTTTGTAAGCCTACAACTGGATCATTCCACAAACATTGAAATAGGACTACAATTCTGCATCTGCTGATGGGACAACACGGCCTAATTGATAGTGCTTGCCAACATAGAAAACAGAGGCAATGAGGCACTAAGGGAAACTCAATGCAATTCATTTCCGGTCGAAGCTTACCAGACAGCTCAGCTGTATGGTGTTGGAAATGGCCCTTTTTGCAGGGCTATCCCCAAACGTTTTGTTTCTTCCTCCTTTGTTTTTCCTGACCTGTGGTTGTTGGCTATAGGACTCTGGGCACTTTACCACTGCTAATCAGTGCTAAAGTGCATATGCTCTCTGTTAAATTGATATGATGATTGGTTATCTATGATTGGCATATTTGTTTTACCTGTAAGGTCCCTAGTAAAGGGGCACTGAGTGTGTCAGGGCTGGTAATTCAAATGCTACTGGTGGGCCTGCAGCACTGATTGTGCCACCCACGTGAGTAGCCCTAAAATGGTGTCACAGGCCTGCCACTGCAGTGCCTGTGCGCAGTCTGTGAACTGCCATGTTGTCCTGGACAGTGTACACACTTGCCAGGCCTGGCCTTTCCCTTTTCTTACACATTGGACAGCCCTATGGTAGGCCCAAGGTATCCCCCTGGGCAGGGTGCAGTGTATGTGAAAGGTAGGACATGTACTAGTGTGGGTGACATGTCCTGATAGTGAAATACTGCCAATTTCCTTTTTCACTATTGAGATGCTATCTTGCCTATAGGTTAGAATGGGGAATGCTGGGTATCATATTTACCTGCATATCTTCCCATAGCGACAAGATAGACATATGAAGTCTGGTATCCCTGAACTCAGAATTTGATAACGCATCTTTTAGAAAGAATTACATTCTGTGCTGGAAAATAGCACTTTTAGAAAATGGCTATTTTCCTATTCAACCTTTCTGTGTGCCTCTGCCGGTTTGTGTACTTACTGTCTGGTTTGTGAGTGACAGGGGCTGGGGGTGGCTGCAGGGGACTGAGTGAGTCAGCACTAGGCTGAATAGACCTATCTGCACTTAGAGTGGTGGGAGGAGTTGCACCTGGGCCTGAATAGGGCTTTGCCTGCCTTCCACAATGTGGGCTCTACCTCCTGCAGTGTGTCTGATGGCCTTGGCCTCCCCTCACAAAAAAAGAAGACATGCCCTGGCAGAGGACACCTAGAACTGGTTTGGACTGGATCCTGGACCCCTCAGGCATGTAAGAACAAAGACGTTTGGGGTATAAGTAGCTGTGCTGAAACCCCAGTAAAATTAGACTACTTTGGCCAACAAAAGGAATCACTGCCAAAGAAGATCAGCTGAAGAGACTGGAAAGGAAGACTGTCCTTGTTGTGTGTTCTGGGGTTGACCTCCAGTTTGCTGTTACTACTAAGGAAGGGGACAGGGGACTTTGCTGTGTGCTGTGTTCCCCCCACCTGCTTGAACGAAGGACTTTGCTCTGTGCTGTGTCCTAAGAGTCTCCAAGGGCCTGAGGAGAGCTGGCCTCCAGTTTGCAACTCAGGGACACAAAAGTTGCAGAAGAAATCCGCTTGTGAATGCCCAGTGCGTGTGGCTGCGCACTGACTCTGGCCCCGTGAACTTTTCCCTGCCTGCCCGTGTTGTAAATCACTTGGTGTGCTTGTCGGCACACATCAGGGCTCTGGGCGAGGTGTGACGTGCCCCCATCGCGAATCCCTGCCGGATTGTCTCGGTGATCGAGAGTGCTTGCCAGGGCACCTCCCGAGACATAGAGTCAGGGGTTAACATCACCGCCGCCGGCCCGGTACCAGAAAGGATAGAGGTGCAGAGTGCAGAAAAATCACCGCCGCCAGCCCAGGAGCTTCGAGACACTGTGTTTGCTTCCCCGCTGACGTCAGGGAAGAGCCGCGCTGGGATTCGATCCAGTGCGAGGCATTGCCTAGCAACCAGGGGCTCGTCAGCTACGAGAGCCGTGCCGGCCCGGGAAGTATGGAGTCACTGCGGCGTGATCAGCGATCCAATGGAGACCGCGCACCCAGGTAACAGCCCCCACCAATTGGCAGAGTGGAGGTGGGTTACCATTGGGGACAGGGAGCGCGAGTCTGGGGTGCGAGCACAGCGCTCTGTGCACAAGTACTTGGGAGCCTTGTGGAGGAGCCCCTTACTCCCCGGTTGCTTTGAAACGGACTTCCTCATTTCTTAGAAGCAGCGCGGACCACAGTAGAGCGGTCCGGGCTACGCGCACATAAGGAGAGGGTGATTTCAGAGGTGGCAGTAACGATGCCCACTTGCGCCTGGTGACAAGGGGAGTTTGGCAGACCAGGAGGGAGCGCAATCTTTCTGTCAAGTGTGGTGACTATACTTCCACGTTGGGGACAGCATTATCAGCCAAATTAACTATCACAGCTCCGCTATTGTTACAACAGTCACTTCCACACGCAAGAGACGGGCTCCCAGTCATACTGAGCCTACAAGTGACCCTCTTTTTTGTTTTTACAGAAAACGCTTTTCATACGACAAAGGACAGTGCTACAAGTGAACTGTCTGTGAGAAGATAGACAACATCACAAGAGAGCCATTGATTTTTGAAGTAACTTTGCTGACATTTTTGGTCTGACCTAAGCTATATAAAGATATTTAGATTTTTTTATAACCTGTGTGGTGTACGTTTGTGGTAGGTCACTATATTACTGTGAGTGCTGGTGCAAATACTTTACATATTGCCTTGGGGAAAAGCCTGACTGCTCGTGCCAAGCTACCAAGGGGGTGAGCAGGGGTGATCAAAAGTCTGTACCCCCTTACCCTGACTAGAAGCAAGGGTCCCTATTTGGAAAAAGGTACTTACCTCTGCCAACTAGAGAACCCCAGTTCTAACATATGGTTAGCTAATGACATCTTGGGGACATTCTAAAGCTCCCCTGGGAATGTGTTTGGTCCTTAGCTTACCATTGGCTTTGTGTTTTGTAAGTCACATGTGCTTGCTTTCTATTTGCAGGCTTTATTTGTTTAATACGGTCAGGACTGATTTAATCCCTCCTGTGGAGCCTTGCTTATTTACTGTATCCTTCCACAAGTGTTCGCTTTCTGCAAACAGGCCTTTACATTATATTCTTATCTTGTCATATTTACTGAGCATTAAAAGACAGAGGTCAAATGTCAGGCTCTATCTTCCAAGGGAGCTTGGTGTTTACTTTTCTTTCTCGGACACTCAAAGTGAGAGGATTTATGTGACAATCTTGCTGTGAAAGGAAAGGCTTTTTTCGAGCAGACAACATTTAAATAGCTGTAAATTAACTGTGCAGCTATTTCAGATTATCAGACTTAGAGAAACACAAATGAAGCACATTTGTTTAGTAATTCTGAAGTGCGGTGGAAACAAATATTTTAATACGATCAAAACAAATCTATAAACTAGGTGATGCCATTTCCACATATCATTTGTGTGCCGTATACCTTAATCAGTAAAACAGCATGTCTCTGCAAATGCAATATTCTCTTCAACTGAAAATGTGTTGTCTGTAATGGCAGTGCGCTACCACACCATGCATACGCCACACTACTCCACTCCATTCTACATCACTCTATGCCCTTCCACTCTACGTCACACCACTCCATTCTCCAACACCTCCACTCTACTCTCGACATGGCAGTCCACTCTACGCCACTCCACTCTACTCTACTACAATGTACGCCCCTCCACTCTACTCTCTAAGCCACTGCACGCTACAACAGTCTATTCCACTCTATGCCACCCTCTGACACTCTTTGCAACTCAATCTAGGCTACTTTACTCTACGATACACTGCTCCACTCTATGCCACTCCACAATACTCTATGCTACTCCACTCTTTACACTAGATACTACAGCAATCTACTGTATTCTACAACACTCTACTCAATTCCCTCTACACCACTCCACTTCACTATACTCTATGACCCTCCACTCTATACCTTCCACAACACTCCACAAGAATCCAATCTAAGCCACTCCACTCTACAACAGTCTACGTCTCTCCATTCTATGACTCTCTACTCCACTCTTTGCCCTTCCACTCTACGACAATAGAATACACTCTATGCCACAACACTACTCCACTGTACGCAACTCACTCTATGCCACTTCACTCCACTTTACTCCACTCTAAGCCACACCCTTCTACAACACTCTATATCACCCTAGTCTACTCCACTCTCCTCCACGCCCCTCTACAACCCTCCACTCTACTGCTTACGTAAGCCTCTATCCCCTGGGTCTGCCCTCTCACCCTGGAGTACAAGGGATATCTGTGAGGCCAACCACACCTACATTTAACCTCCACCAGGGTTGCTCTTGTATCTTCAGGATTTCACACTATAAAACACTAGAATATGAAATACAGCTAGTTAGAAAGGGTAGTCACAGGGAACTACAGATGAAGCTGGAAGCTGCTGTGTGCAAAGAGCAGGCATGAAACAGGCGAGCTAGAGTGATTTGGTCTCCCTGGTCAATTTTGATCTCTACAGAAGGAAGAACTTTGTTGACACGCCAATAACTGCATGAGACTATGGTTATTAAAAAGTAGTGACATGTTAATAATACAGCCTCAACCATGCAAAGGTGAGGCATCACTGCCAGGCATTCCACTGTAATATTTGGAGAGAGCTTTCCTATCTCTAGTAGAGTCTCTAAGGGCTTCCTGTTTGGACGGGTTACTAATCGATCAGCTGAGTATGTGTTTTGTAGTGTATGTGGGAAGTATTTTGGCACCCTGCATGAGGCTCGGAGCTGTAGACTGGTGGAGCTGGTACGAATGTCATGAAGCAGAGACATGGGAGGTACAGAGTTGCATGTGCACATAATTCCTGTCAATGTTGAATGTGGGAAACGTCCTTTAAGATGAAGCCGGAATCACGATGTGCCCTCAGAGCACCGGCAACAGAACAAATGTATCTTTAGCATGTAATTGGTCTGTATGCAAGTCATTACAAGGAGTTGCATTCGGGAGGGCTGCAATGGTGAAGTTGTGTTGGAATTGATGTCTAACCCCTTCCCTACTGTTGCGCAGACTGGAGTTGGAATAGTAAATTAAACTATTTCAATATCCAGCACCCCACTAAAGCAAGTCGGTAAAACGACTTGCGTGCAGAACAAATTTGTGCTAAAGCAGCATTCGTTCAAATGACGAAGTTCCTAAGGATTGCATGAAAAACGCATGTGGAATTCCGTCATACATTTGTTGAATGTATAAGATGCTACCCCTATGACGGTGCGTGGTGGGTAGCTCCCACAAATCAGAGTGGAAGGAGTGAGTGAGTAGTACACAGCAGTGGCTTAACGAAAGTTCAGGGGGCCCCCCTGCCACGTACATGGAGGGGCCCCCACTCCGGATTGAATCCAGACCTGTTAACCCTGAGTATTTTGTTGAGGGGGCCCCCTGCAGCTCGGGCCCCCCCAGCACACCGCGGGGGCCTGTGTTACGCCCCTGGTACAAAGAAGAGGACTGATCCAGTGGCAGAGGAGTTTTAACTAGAGATTAACAGCACAACAATGGATGCAGCACACAGTCTAGTCTAGGTTGCACATTCTTTTTTAGAGCTAGTAGAGGGAATAGAAAAGACAGAAGCGAAGGGACGGTGTCATAATCTAAGGAGCTCAAGGTGGAGAGACCCCATGTATCAAAGCCTGAGGAACGCCCATGAAACCTCTCCAGAAAACTAAAACTAATAATCTGCGTCGGCCATTTTGTTTACTCCTTTAAAGTGGGTGGTAATTCGAGAAAGAAACCAGCTCTGTGTCTCAGTCACTCCACATTCTTAATATGCAGAAAATGACAGCTCTTGTCAGCAGGAGGCCTGCACAATGCGATGGTAAACATATAAAATATGCAACCGTGACATTTTGTCACTTGGAGGGCTTCTCGCCTTGCCCTTCTCAGCTACAAAGCAACTATTAGCTTACACAGCGCACCTGTTAGAAGCATCCCAGGGTTATGAAATGTGTCGAATTTAATGAGCAGACCCATTTGAAGGTGACAAAATGTTAAACAATGAGAGAAAAATGAGACATAGCCAGCCCTGACTAAAAATATCACTTTTTGAAACAGGGAACAGTAGTGTGAGTGAGGGACGCAACCCAAAAACATTAACAGTGGCCAATATTGAAAAATCATAGGGTATCTCAGTGGGTTGTATAGCTGTGTCTGAGATCTCTGTGTAATCTTGAGGGCATGGCTACAAATTCCAGCAGAACGACTTAGCTATTCATTTTTCCTTTGTTGATGAAACATGTGCATTTAAACGGAGTGTAATTAAACCGTTAGCTAAAACTGGAGAAGACAGTTCCATATATGGTGTGCACTATGGCCTTCTTTAGAGTTATATTAATACCAGTAGTTGCATTAATCTTATTATAATATAAGAATGCAACTCACGTTCGCAAGCAGGACTCGCCTTGTAAGTAGGGGATAACACCAATGTGCAAACATTCTGCAAATTCCTCAATGTATGTCAATTCTTAAACAGCATGTGCACCAGTAAATAAGATAAAGTGGGAACATTCTCTAAATGTAATAAAACATGCACTCTCTAGTAAGCAGTGTAATCACTAAAAGTAACAGTGCCTTGTATTCTATGCCCCACCCCATAAAAATGCCCTGTATTCTATGACCCGCCCAATAAAGATGCCTGTATTCTATGCCCGCCCCCTTAGACAACCAGCTCGTCTACTTTGCTCCTGTAAACATCGTACCATGTAAACCCTTAACACAGCACACAGCAGCACATTTCTCCCTGATGTATGGAAATAGTACAGCTGCAAATCCGCCATACCCGCCAAAGCTACGTAATATACTTCTGTCCCCATGAATATTTACAAGTTATTTAAATATATAAAATAAATAAACAAATAAACAGGGCGATCCAAACACCATCTAGCCTTTACTAGTTACAAAAACAGAATATTACTCAATTGATTAATTGATCTTTTAAGAGATGCAAAACACACCCAAAGCTATTCTGCACCAAACTACACACCTTGTCAATAGTTACAATCAACAGAATCGGACTGAAGTATACCGGAGTGTTTTTACAAAGTTTTTTGGTCATACACGTTACCCGCAAAGGGATTCCTGGCAAGGCTACATGTATTTACGTGTAAAGATTGTTCAACAAAGAGTGCAGATTAATACATTCTCATAAATCTCACCCAAGGAATGAGAAAGGGGCGCTGTGTTTGGGGAAATCCTACACACATGTACATTAGATGGCATCCCCAAACTCCTGTCTCTCACCTTTCACCATGCAAATGGTCAGAGATTTAACTCTAGCCCAGGGCTGGACTAACTTCCCTTCCAGTGTGAGGAGGACAATGGATCCCCACCAGATCTGGTGGGATGTAGGGTGAGGGCTTTTCTCCCCAAGAAAAATGGCTTACTTGTGGAAGACAAAAATAAAGAAAAAAATGAGCATTCGCACAGAGAGATCTAGTCCCCCGTGTGAACTTTTCTGCTATGCCGGACTCCACAAAGGAGGAAGAAGACACTTATAGAAAATCACCGATATGCCAAGTAACACTCCTGAAAACCTTCACCTGGCACAACTTTATAGGCGTAATGCCAATGATGTTAGTGAATGGGAATTAAATGGAAAAGTAGGCTCAGGTGGAAACGACCATTTCATCCATAATTTATTTAATGACTCTGGTTCATAGCTTGCACCATCCCGAACAGCAACACCCCCCTGCTCTTTACTACCAAAGAGTTCCTGCCATTCAGAGCTGCTGCATTAACTACTGAAAGCGCGGCTCATGCTACGCTGCACAACTGTGTGTTACTCACAGGCTAGGGACTGGATCCCAGCGGGTTGACTCACTCACCCTTTCTTTCACCCAAACAGCCAGAAATGAGTGCCAGTGAGTTTGTAAGTGCAACACCTGTTGTTTACAAAGATGCGAAGCCGTGCCTATGGCAGTAACCACAATCCAAGAGTCATACCCATCATAGAACTGAGGTCTTGCAGTCCTGAGATACAATATATTCGTTAAATAAGATTCTTTATTAGCCCCCAGAGCTCCAGTCACAATAATTCCCTTCTCTGCACTAACCCTGTGATTTCATTTCTTTATTGCATTTTTTGGGTAGTACAAACTGACTTTACAGCAGGACACTGAAGGAAGTTAATATATTTTTGCTTCCATCTTTCAAATATAACAAGGACTGTTCAATCAATGTTATAAGGCCAGATTAAGGCAAGAGTGAGGGTCATAATCAGAGCCATGCTGTAGAGAAATTGAGTATTTTGTAGGTAAGAAAGATTCACCCAGTGTTCACTGCTTTAATGCCATGAAGCCCTGTGGGCCCCAAACGTGCTGTATTTAATTCACCAATCAGTACTTATAATTTGTCAGGGCTGTAAGGTATAGACTTGTACAAACACCAGAGGGGCTTCTTTCCAGTCTAAGTTTATCAGGCAGGTCATGTTGTAGTGTGGCATTGGGGTCAGTGTTCTACCACCGAGGCCCCTGCCTGGCACCTCCAGAGCTTGTCCCACCTCATGCTTTCCCCCACTGCCCAGAGTTGCCATTTCCTCACCTTCCTCTTCCTTTTACACCTAGCAATTTAATTTTCTTAAGGCCATTTCAAACAAAACAGTCACAATCTTCCTAAAGTTTTATTGGTCCTGGTCAGTGGCAAGTAACTAGGACAGGAATTCCATAAGGGACGGATTGAAAAAGCCGAGGGAGAAAAAAAAGTTGAACATGTGCCCAAGGCTTTGAGAATGGAATTGACTGCACTCCTATGTTTCCTTCAGCAATCAAATGTCTCCCGCTTCCCTGAGTCAGAAGGCGCTAGACTTCTAAACCACTATGTTTATCAGACACAGACGGATGATGGATCGAGGAACCTCGAGCCTACACAATCCTTCTTGTCAACGAGGGAATGAAAAGCAAAGGGAACACAGCCAAAGCCTTGTGGGCATTTCAATTCGTGTTTGTATTTATTTGTAATGATCGCACTTTGAGGAGATTTAAAGAACCAGAGCATTTGGCCCGGTTACACAGAGGTGCATGTAAATACAGGATGACCTGAGTAGTGGGAAGAGGTCACAAATAGAAAAAAGAAACTCACAAGTGACTGCCACGTCTGTATACATTTTGACATGTCTGCATGTAGATTGAAAGAGTAGATTTGTCGCGGCATGCGATTTACGGCTACGTTTTGCTGAGTCTTTGATGTGAAGTTGAAGAGATGGATTTTTATAGCCAAAATCACAGCTAAAATCGTTCCTCCTACAACAGGGCCGTTTGGTTCCGATACCTTTATGTCACTGGAGTCGAACGCAATGGTTTTGCCTATTCCATCTAAAATTAGAGACAGAACTACTGCCAAGCTGTAGTGACAATGCTGAATGGGAGAGGTGGGTCAAGACGCTCCAGCGTAGTGACTTGGTTTATCCATTCCTTTATCATGCTAAACTCCACTACATTCCCTCCATTTTATTTATCCAGACATTCTTTTTCATTGGTTTTTTTTTTATTTCGACTGTTTTCTTGGTGAAATTCTTAGCAAGTTTAGAGTGAACTTTAGAAGACAGAAAAAATTCAAGAACCCCTCTTTGCAGCTCAGGTGTTTCGCCATTATCTGCACCAGGATTTCATTTGGGCTTACTCCATGCCGGGCAATTTAACATCCTAGGTATCCAACTATCTTACAGCTCACCTTGTTTGCAGAATACTCAGCATCCTCTTGAGCCTGGTAGATCCCTCTTATCCCTCCAAAAGAATACAAGTTAGTTAAACTAGCAGGATACAAGTAAATCATCACATGGAGCTAGGGATTAAATTATGAATATAGGACCACCTGTTAATGGACCCCCTGATGGACGTGGTCAATCTGTAGAAAACTGGTGAATAACTCTCCAGACCCTCAGGTGACATTGAAAGTATAATGGGAATGAGACCGTGGCCCTTTGGAGGACGATGACTGGGCTAAGGCCGTACAGGGTCCCGGGGAGGTGGCTATAAGATCTCGCTTTCGAACAGTCCAACTGTAGATCCTACACAGGACATATTATTCTAGGCCACTGCTGACACTTCTGTCTGTCAATGGGGATGTGGACAGGAGGGGACCTTTTTTCCACTTGCTGTGGGACTGTCCATTGATCCGGAGCTTTTGAGCAGAAATAGTACGGATAATGGCCGAGGTGGTGGGACAGGAGGTCCCTTTAGAGGCTAAATGGCACACACTCCTTATCTCAGGCGAGGAGGTCTGGCCACGATATCAAAGAATGTGGCTTCGGCGGTGGCAAAGCACAACATTGCGCAGGGCGGGGGGCTGTCTTTCCCCCGTGGGTGGCTGTTTGGGAAGCTGACTTTGTTTGGTGTTGCCGAGTGGAGTAAAAGGTCTATCTTAGTAGGGAAAGAGTTAGGGGGGGTTGGCAGGGGTATAGGGGTTTATTGACTCTGAGGGTGGGATGACATACATGAATGCAAGTTACTGTATAATCGATAAGAATGCTATGGCTACTGCCTTTCCTCCCGCTCATATAGGTATCCCTGAGCTCTCTCCTTGTCCCTCCAATCGGTTGTTATATGGTTTCAATGTTATTCAACCCATTGTCTGGTCGAAATCTGTTTATGATGACTTGGCCAATAAGAAACTCTCCGTAATGCACATATGTAAGTAATGTGCATGCGTACAATATTATCATTTTGTGTTATACTGAGGCACTGTACGGTAATTGGAATAATTAGATTTATATGTTAGACCAAGGGTGGGGATAACCCTCGTTAATAAGACAGACTGTTATTACTCGCATGTCACTTTGCTGTTTCGAATTCTGTATATGCAAATATAACTACTGATTCTTCGAAAAATATATGTACCTGTCAATATATTATATATGTGAAAATCTAATAAACAGATCGAACAAAAAAAAACGAATGCAAGTTACTAGTGAGCCACAAGGGTTTAAGGGGGTATTGTCCCCACTTACTGGATTACGAGGCACTATGTTACTCGTCTGCTGATGCATACATACGTTGTACCTTTTGGCCAACCGAGTGATGACATGGTGAATTGCTATTACAATACTGTACTGTTGACTGAGCACTTGTTAATAAAAAGAGGTAAAAAGAATAAGATTGTCCATCCCAGTTGTTCATCTTTAGGGACTCATCGTGGCATTAGAACAAGCAGTTACAAGGGGACATTTTATTTCCCCAGAAATCACTGCCGCGTGCTGGAAGAGGCGCGCTCCTGCGCATGAACCTCGCGCATCCCCAGGTGTCAATCAACTACTGGCCCGTTTCTATTTTTAATCTCTTTTTCATGACACGTGTAATTCACAAACACCGAAAGTATTAGAACGCAGAAATCAAACCGCTCCAAGCCTCGCATGCACTTAAGTCTTCATTTTCACATGATCGCCTGGTTTCTGCCTCATTACATTTTGCCCCGACACAAAGGTCATCCGCCCGCGCTTTGAAAAGCCTGTCTTTTCCAAATTGCAGGTTGACACGAAGAGAGATGCCACGTTCCGAGAGACAAAGGCAGTCTCTGGCCTCAGCAGGCGGAAAACCACTCGCTTCATTATTCCCAGGTTGAGCTCTCGTCAGAAAAATATTCAGCTGTGGGTGGGAGGACAACAACATGGGGGTCTAGGTGGGAGGGGGTGGGGGGGTTGCGAGCCTCGAACCCCCCCAAAAATGAGAATAGTGGCTGCTGGAACTCCTACATTTTAAGTTATGATCAGTGCACGCTTTCTAGCTTGAACAAGCCCCATCCTAGCCTCCATTCTCCATCAAAGAGTAAAATAAAAATTATAATCCAATCAGACAAGAAATTCAGAAATCTATTTTTCATTTCGACCAACGTGCCTTCCATGTATTACGCATAGTTGCCAGGGCTAGAAGAAAAACTGTACTTAGATAGCAAATGTCCGATAAGCCCCACCACAAGTCTAGCCCTGGACTACAGACTGGAGCACTTAAAGAATTTACTGTCTCGTTCAACAAGTGCCGTCTCTCGGTGACAATTAATGGCGACGACCAGTCAACTTGGACTAGCTGGGTGCATTCTGTTTTATCTGTCCATGGGGACTGTGCAGCCTGCAAAATTAATGTCAAAACATTAAGCCGGTGCAACACAGATGTTTAGGACAGTCAAAATAAGTTGTATCACATGACAAAATATTGCCCCTTAAGAGGCACAGAGGAAATACGGCCTGGAGCCTCCTGCTGTGTACCAATTTACAAGGAAGCCGAAAAGCTCAAAGTCCCTGAATGACTAGGCAGCTGGGCCAGAGGAGGGATTCCAGATGTTCGCCTTTTCTTTTTCACTTTTTGTCTGAGTTTGAAAAGTTATAAACTGATGTGCCGCCCAAATTGCACACCTAGCGGCCCTTGCAGATACCCTGACTGTGCCTTAAGATAGAGACGACCCTAAATGTGTTCTCATGCAGTCTTAAAGGCGGTACTGTCTATAACCTTTAGGCCCAGGCCCTGGCTGGTGCCAGAATTTATTTCGTTTTGCAGCATGCCCTCAAAGGCGATGCACACTTGTTCCTCCAAGTACTTTAAGTTTAGTTACATCTGCGGAAAAAGCCCCACTTGTGTTAATTATTTTCATGATTGTCAATGTTGGCAAACATAATCTTGAGGACATATGCAAACATGATTGCTAACATCGGAGTGAGCAGAGACAAATGACAAATTGTGTCCCCCTTCACTGCACCTGATCTTTTGCGCTGTTCTAAAATGATCACTTGTGCCTTTTTATGTTAAAGCTGAAGATGGAAGGTAGATGTTGCTCACAGAATTCCAGCAAGGATAGGCCATCCCGCTCTTCATCCTCTCTCTTGATCATTTGTCTAAATCAATAGTCTGTTTGAAGGGAGAACCCAAAGGAATAGCTGTAAGAATAACTCAGTGAGTTGACCACTCACCGCTGACAGGTTGAGGAATCTGCAGGCCAGCAGGTCAAATTCCAGGAAGACCAACTCAGCTTTCCATCTACTGAGGTTGGTAAACTGCGTACAATTAAATTACAAAATGGTGAGACTTGTGCTGTTAGTTGCAGTACTTCAAAATGGCAGACATGGCTCTATTTTAAAAAAATAAGTTATTATTTCAATTTAAGATTTGCTGCCTGAGCAGACACTTAAGGAATGTGTTTGTTTGGTGTAACAAAGGTGCTAGCCCCTACTTTGCATTCTGGAACAGTGCAAGGCTTGCCCTCCAATCTATCCTCTCTAAATGCTTGTACAATTGAACTTCAAGAATGCACTTCAACTAATTGACAGTGGACTGGTACCCACATGCCTAGAACTAGAAACATGAGCTCTATACCGCCATCCAGCAAAGGAAGAGCTACTGTTGGGTCAGACTATGTGGATCCTACAATCTCCCTGAGTGTGCAGCTGCGTGACGTATATTTTCTCAAGGCCCGGACTATGCCTGATGCCTTCCTGAAACTTTGCCTGTCTTTACTGCGGTTGCGGACCTTGACTGCAAGGAAACCACACCCAGAGGAATGAGTCCAGAAATGAAGATACTGAATGTCATGATTGAGAAGTTGGCCGGGTGCAAGGTGCCCACTATAACAAGTGGACAGCATATACCAGGCCAACTTCTCTCTGGGAGAGGTCAGACAAATGGGTCAGAACCACGGTGAGGCAGAAGGTTCAGAACCAAGGTGGTGATTCCAAGAAGCAGGATTCTAAGAACTCTGATAAGGGTGGGGAAACGGGTAAGGATCAGAAGTCTTCTCAGGGTCCCAAAAATCTGCATCTGCTGGGGAGTCCCAATCTAACAAAGGAAAAGGCCAATAGAAACCATGGTGTAAAATCTGTAAACAGGAAACCCATTGGACAAGTGATTGTACCAAGTCCAAGGACTCAGCTCCAGCCACCATTGCCCATAAGGCAACTGTTCCCCCTAGTTCAGCTCCAAGTGGTGGTACTCAGAATAAGGGTGTAGTAGGGTTAACCCTGGGATCTGAGATGGACTCTGGCCTAGTCAGAGTTCCTACTCAGGCTGTACTGATCTGTGATGGAGGCATGGAATGGCCTCCTTATTTGTCAGTGCCAGTAATCTGGGCAAATACAGACCGCAACCTTTGATAAATGGAAAATAGGCCTTGGCATTCAGGGACACAGAAGCAAGTGTCACAATGGTGACAAAAGATCTCGTGGCTCCTGAGCAAATCATACTTGGCGAGATGTACCAAGTGACCAATGCTAGCAATGTCAGGACAGACCACTCCTTGGCAGTTGTTAATTTCACCTGGGGAGGGGTAACTGGCCCTAAGAAGGTTGTGGTAAGTGCAGACCTCCCTGTTGAATGTTTACTTGTCAATGATTTAGAAACTTGGAGCTCAGGACTAATGCAGAAATGTTGGGAAAGTAGGCAGACAAATGGGTCTGAACCAGAGTAAAGCCAAAGAACCAGGGTGGTGACCAGAAGAAAGATTCTTCCAAGAACCAAGAGAAAGGTGGGGATAAATCAAAAGATAAATCCACTACAGGGCCCCAAAAGTCCTCTTCTGAGGGTGGGTCCCAAACTCCTTCCTCCCCTGAAAAGAAATCGTATTGCCATGTCTGTAAAAAGCAAGGCCACTGGAAAAATGATCCCATTTGCCCCAGGGTCAGCAATAAGGAAAATGTTCCTCCTAGCAACACTACCACTCCTCCTGGTACTACAAGTAGTAATTCCCCAGTTGGTAGTAGTGCACCCAAAACGTTAAGTTTGTGATGGTGGCATGGGTTTGCCACTTTTACTGTCAGCCCCAATTCCTTGGGCAAGTACAGACAGGAGTCACTAATCAATGGTCAGAAGGTGTTAGCATTCATGGACACTGGGGCTAGTGTCACCATGGTGACAGGGAAGCTAGTCCCCCCCTCAACAGCTTTTACCTGAGTTCAAGTACCAGGTGACCAACATTGATGGTATTAGGACAGATCATCCCATGGCCATTGTCAATCTCAGCTTGGGAGGGGTCACAGGCCGAAAGAGAGTGGCAGTGTCCCCAAACTTGCCTGTAGATTGCCTGTTGGGAAATGATCTGGAAATTTCAGCCTGGGCTGAAGTTGAATACCAGGCCCGTTTAAGAATGTTAGGTCTCCCTGAGAGAGTTGGTGGGGCTCTGAGGGCCACAGCCCAACCCTAGGGAAAATTTGGAGTGACAGAGTCTGAAAGAATGGCCCACTCTCCTCCACAAGAGAGCACAAGGGTTGAAGAAACGTCTTCTCCCCCCCAGACTATAGGTAAGGGTCAGCCTCCTCAGGGAACTGATCATGCCCCTAGTGAAGGAACTGCCCCAGAGGTGGTCAGGCCTGTCCTGGCAACACCCCTGATGGCAGGGGACCCTTCCAAGGTGGTACCCAGTCTGGAGCAGGTAACCTGTCCCTCTCTACCCTACCTCAATCAGCCTAGGGCTGCAGAGGTCATGGAGATCAGTGGACCGCTAAAGGCCCACTGCCCAGAGGAACCCCCCCATCAACAGATTAGGGGCACCCAGTCTAGTAGTCCTAGCCAGGTGAAAATTCCTCAACACACTGAGGGATCCCTTTCATCATTGAATGGGGACCACCCCCAGATGGACTCTGTTGGGCAAAGGCAAACCTGGGACCAAGTGGTTCCAAACCTACCATGTTCCTCCATTGTTCCAACCAAAGAGACCCAACCCCCAGCTGTAGGCTGCCAGAGCTTGACCCTTAGGGCCAGATATAACCCAGTCATGGAATGAAAGGCCTCCATGGTGACCAGTGATCTGAGGAAGCTGAGGCCAACTTTATTAGGGCCCCACTTCTCTACTCGGACACCCCACCAGCCTTTTAATTTGCCAAAACACCCTACAGGTAGAAATCCCAGCTTTTGGAGACCATACCATACCCTTAAGGGTAGGGACTGCCTAGTGGACCATAAGACAGGGGGTATCCATGCTAGTGCAGGATCTTCCTTATATGGCCACTTAGTCAATAAAGGCTCAACTGGCCAAGGTTAGCCTTATCTCCTTTCGTTTGGGGGGTTATGTAGGAAGATGGAATCTGACTGCATGGTTGCCCGCACTTTTTTTCCTGGTGTTTTGCTGGTTTTCGACTTGGTTTGACTGGGATCCTGCTAATCAGGACCCCAGTCTATCTGCTTTCTCCCTGGATTGGTTGTTCATGTGGTTTGGGTGCACTCCGGATTGGATTCTGGGGTGCCCTTGTGGGTCCCTAGTGTATAGTGTGCTGTGTGCCCGGGGCGTGGGTGCCGCGGGGGCCTCTTGGGGGCTGCAGCATGTGTGCCGCCCCTGGGGGACCATTAAGGGTGGCGTAGCGGGTCTTCTGCAGCGGCCTGTGTAAGGTGGTGTATGCACCCCTTACTTAGATATTGGTTCCCTATATCTATCCATATCACAGCACATATAAGCCTATCAGTCACCCCTATGGCAGGCCTTATCAATCCTGAAGGCAGGGTTTTATGTGAGAGGGTGCCCATGCATGAACAGAGCCCTTCTGCAGCCTTCGGAACCTTTATTCCGGGGTTGTTTGTGATGCAGCCAAACCATATACTCGTAAGTGCATAATAACCTTGCGGTAAATGCTAACTTTCGAATGGCTGCATGGAGACATGTCGTGTTTGATGTCAAACACCTTGGAATCATACCTCCACACCAGTAACTGGTGTGGGAGGTATGATTCCACCCTACTACAGGGAGAAACATGACAGCACCGGTACACCTGGTACCAGCTTCACAGACCCTGGCATCACAAAATGGATGCTGCCAGCCACAGACCCGAGTCTGGCCTCCTACTGCTGGATGAAACTCCGGCAGGGGGCGGCTGGACAATAGGTTTCCTGTCACAGAGAGGTGTAACCACCTCCCAGACAGGCTTTAGTGTATTGGGGACAGGTGGGTGCACTCCAAGAGTGCTTTGATGTCTGCACTGGGGGCACATTTGGTGTCCCTGTGCATAGTCCAGCTCAAACCGGTTGCAGGTCCTACCAGCCCCTGCTCTGGTGCGAAACTGGACAAAGGACATGGGTGTAGCCACCCCTCTTTCCTGACCCTCCCATAAGTGGGTGCCCAGAGTTTGTCCCACCCCTTCCTTGGGTATAAAGTAGGAACCCCTGGCTACAGGACTTTAGAATTACCTGGACGTAACTCTGCTACAGAATCCCAGAACTTCTACTATCTACACGATGTTGGATGACCGAAGAATCTCCCTTGGAGTAAAGGAGTTACTCCCCTGCAAGGCAGGCACCAAAGACGCATCTGTCCGGTTTGCAACTACGCAGCTCCTGAAAGATTCCGAACACTTTGCAACACTGGAGGTGGGTTTCCAAGCTTCCCTGAGGCTGATCCGTGCTCTCAGCAAGCCTGAGATCCAAAGCCCTCTTGGGGACCGTGCAACCCGAACCCCTGGACACCGTGCACATATGCAGCAGCATATGCTTTTTGGCGATCCCTGAGGCTGTGCTTTGGGCTACTTGTAGTCCAGACACCAAGCAATGATTCCACCGAAGATTGCTGGCCTACACTCCTCGAGTGTCCCATGGGCTGGTATTTAGTGATTCCTCTCGAGGTCCCTTCACGATCCCTTCTCCGTCGACTTGTGGGTCCCTGAGAAGGGTACTTTAACTTTCAACAGGTTTACCTGGTTGCTCCAGATGTGCCCTGACTATCCATCGCTTGGGAAGTCCACAGGACCTTGCTGGTTCACACCAAAGCCGTTTTGCTCTCACCGCGTGGGTTGCAGTTGCCAAGGCTTGTTGGTCTCCAATCCGGACACTGACCCCCCCAGCACTCGACATCCTTTGTAGGACAGCCCGCCTGCAGACTGTGGTCATTGTCGACGCCTCCTGGTCCCCGTGGCAGTGGAGTCAAGCTTCACCTCATCGCACCTGAAACACCCGACATCGGTGGGCGTTCGTCTATCGTGCCCCTGATGACTGGCAAGTGACCCAGACTCTGTCCCCTCTGCTTTCAGGTTCATCTCATCTTCGATCCAGGCTTGGATCACACCGGACACTTTTCCTTTCCACGGCAGCAGCACTTTGCAGCAACTATCCATTGGAAACGACAAAGATTCCCGACACCATTTGACACCTATGCACCCGGCTTCCCTGGGTTTGGTACTCCGGTGCTCACATGTGTGCTGGCCTTAGAACCCTCTAAGTCTAAAATGGTTTGCTCCAAGTCCTCTCCTAAGTGTCCTTAATGTTTAAAATTCCAACCGTGACTTTCCCATAGGATTGTACGGAGCTCGCAGCTGTGTTCTCACACTGCACGCGTCCCCCGTGTGTCCCCTGTGTTACTACCTTGGGTGGTTCTTTGGGGTCCGAGCGATTCTACGTGCTCTAGGCACTATGTCTAGTCAAGTTGTGGTTCTTATACCACTTTCTTAATATATGGTTTGGTCTCCCCCTGGGGCCCACTGTGTATTGTGCTATTTACTGTTGTTCTAGTGTATTAATATTGTGTGCCTTGTTCTCTAATCTCATAAAGAGGTTAGTAGAGAGTGTTTAGAAATAAATACATATATTTTATATATATACCTTGTGTGGTTATCCTTTCATTTGGTCATTCAGGAGGTTGTAATCTGGTAAACCAAGCTGCTTTACATTCCTTCGAGACTTAACCTGAAGGCTGCTCTCCATAGTTACCACTAGGATAGCTTTCAATAAGAAATAAGAAATTCGTGAGATTAGATTATGTTAACCAAATCCAGAACCATGAATGTGTCCTGAGTACTACTTTTGTATCACCACATTCTTCAGCACTAAGATATGTTCCTTAAGGATCTAGAACTCTTGACCCATTGTTACTCACACCTTCAGGTCTCAAAATATCCAAGCTTTAACTTATGAACAATCCTAAAAACAGGAGATAAGGCCACGTATCTTGGCCAAACAACTTTTAAACACAAACATCAAGGCACTTGATTTCATCATGCCAGAATCGTTTTGCCTTTTCCAGCAGGTTGCACCTTTTTGAAGGTTTGTTGCGATTTGCCCAGTGACTGGAATTAGCTTGGGACTGTGAATAGTGCTGTAGGAGTTAGCTTACTCGGTGGGGGCGCAAACCTCCCAGTTCTCGTTTAAGTATGAACAGCAAATTGCTGAACATCAATAGGCAATCATGAACATTATATATGGAGGATGTAACGTGAATATTCAGTGTTTCAGCTTTGATCCGTGCATGATAATTTGATGACCGATGATTTGTGGGATTTAGAATTTACAATGCTTTGTTCTCCTTTCTATGGTACATGTACTTCTACATCTAAAGGGTATAATTTACAAGCTGTTCATATTATATAAATAATTCTGTCTAGACGTTATACGTTTTGATTGCTTTTCCCATATTTTTCCAATTTTAGAGTGAGCTTTTTCAGTAATGTGGGAGCATAACTGTGCTAAGAACATCCCCCAATATCATGGGACAGAGCTGTGATGGTGAGAACGCATCTAATCAGGTATGTGGAGCCAAAAGGAAGCAATAATGTGATCATGGCCATAGAGAGTCCAGAGTCTACTTGTGAATTACCCACAACGTGCATTGTACATCCATGTCCCTACATCGTGAAGCTAAAAGACCTCAGAAATGGGGACTTTGACTGCAGAGAGCCTGCAGGCCATCACCCCAGAGATATAACTGTTAAAAAAACTGTGCCCCTGGACTAGAACTTTTCTACTACCACCTCCAATCATTTCACAGCCTTGATTGAGATGGTAGTAGCCACTCTCACTTAGAATGTGAGTACAGTTTGGTTATCATCAGCTGGAGTATCTCGTGTGCTCACAAGGTTGGGGAAGCTAATGGGGAAAAAAACACAGGCTATCTAGAAAAATATGCAAGGACACGGTGGTATCGCTTCCCCAAGCCATGAAAAAACCTGTTATTTCAACAGCAAGCCCCCCCAAGATCTGAGTGACTGATACGTCTCATAGCCGGCAGACTCAGATATCGGATTAGATAAACAACTTAGAGAGCAGTGAGCAATCACATTCAACATAACTGTGTTGCTATTTGTAGTGAAGACCAACCCTTGGACGAGATGGATGACTTGAGAGACTATAAGGTTTTTAACCCTCATAGTCATCAGCCACCTCAGAGGTTTAATGCATGTCAACATAATCCCAAACAAGTAAAGCCTAAAGTACTTAAATGCCAACACTAAGGCAAAGCGGTGTTTTTCTCTAGCAGCCCAGTTCTGCTCCCTAGGAAGTAGTCTGAAGGTGATAAAGGCTACTGATGCCCCCTTGTGGTTGAGTACATCATGGACTGTTCAAACTCCTTTTTCGGAAGCATCGGTCCGCACAATGAGAGTCTGACTGTTGTCAGGAGCCCTCAGTACAAGGATATCACATGGTGCCTGCTTCAGACCATCAAGGGCTTTATGACACTCCTCAGTCTGGATGCATTTCGTGGCTTTAAAGGGTCCTATATTCTCCCAAAGGAGGCCACAAGGTTCCTGTAGTTCCTCGTGTGGCCCAAGAATGTCCGGGTAGTAGGAACTCCATAGTTCAGCACTGATGGACTTTCGTTTCTAGATGTCTGTGGAGGTGTTACAGGCAGTCATTCCAAGTGCTGCTGAAAGGAGCAAAGTCACTTAAATAGGCTACACAGACCCTTGACCACTGAGAGAAGCCTTGGAAATGAAGGCTGGGGAATTCTTTCAACCTGACGACTTTGCATTGAATTGGTGAAATCCCCTCGGGTGTTGGGAATAGTGCCTTCTCCTTGGCTTAAAGCACCAGGCTGAGCCTATCCGCGAGCTCACCTGTTCCAGGAACGGGATGGGTGTCTGTGTTGGTGACATGACAGTGCTGAGACACCTATATTCACGCAGAAGTGGTGGTCTAACAGCTGGCGGGGGTTCAGCATCTTACCTTCCTCTGCCTTAATCCATTCCAGGATCCAGTCTGATGGTCTGTACGTTTGACTTTTCACATGCTGACAGTGCACCTGACGACAGAGGGTCAGAGAAAACAGGCGTGCACAGTCTGCCTCCCGCTCTGCCTTTGGTCATGTGTTGGTCCCCAGATGGCACTCACTTCATCTACGGAGGCATCCTTTTCCTCCGCCCGTAGCATGTTGCGTGGGTGGGGAGGGCTCACAGTCCTCCTCAAACGGGGTGTTAGATACAGGGAGTGCTACCAATTCCTCCCTCCCATGCTTAGGCTTGAGTCAACTCACAAAGCACTACAACACCTCGTCAGGAGTAGTAAGCGCTACATGAATGCAATTACAAGGAACACGTGCGAGAAGCTATAGGAAATCATAATCATTTTATTTCAAAATCTAAGGCTTAAATCACCTCTAAACAGCACTTTTTAATTCTAGGACATGTAAACGTTTTCCCGCTTTTTACCCGACTACCCTGTAGAGTTTATCAGCTAGTACACCTTACAGATACCTACTCTCCGGTGTGCAGGCGTTCCAATACACAAAGCATAGAATAATATTCAAGTCACAATCTCTGATGGACCGACAGCCACTCATGCAGGATTCAACAAAAGCAAACGCCAACAGCTTTCAAGCCTTTGCAAACACCCGGACCCGCTGCTGGAGAGGGCAGCTGGTGCGAAGACATTTTCCACCGGCCTATTGCTTCTTGCACCAGTGTGATACCTTTCATTTGATTGACTTTATTAAATATCACAGGTCACGGCCTTCAGCATCTCCACACGTCACTGTAAATACCAGCAGTGTTGCGGCACAGCGCGCGAGATGCAGAAAAAGCACCGCGTCCATTCTGCTAACGTAATCCAGTGATAAATTCCCTTCACCTGAACGAGAGAGTGGTGTTGGTGGGCGGGGGGAGTGTGAAAGCAATCTTTTGGATTCATGAGCAAATCCCCGGTGTATCCATCTGCCCCAGAGATGGATCAATACAGCAGAAAAGGCAGGGGGCACCGGCGGAGAGAGCCGCATTGGGAAGGAGCCGTTCCGGCAATCTGGAGAGATGATTTTTTTCTCACTCACTTGGCACAGTGCAGCCATGGCAGACGTGATGCCTTCCAACTAAATTAAATTAAGAAGTGCTGAGCAATCCAGCAAAGAATTAAGATGGACAAAGGGCAGGGACACTGGTGCAGCGCAAGCACTTCTGCGAGGCTGCAGTCCCATTTACGCAGGCAAGATAGGGCCTATCGCCGGCAGCGTGGCCGCGCAATCTACGAAGGCCGCGCATAGAGGGTCCCATCACCAGGATCAACTGGGTCAAACTGGAGAAACAAACCATGTACTTACCAGAAGTGATTACACCATAAGTACACAAGCAGCAGTGCAAGGATCCTGGAAATCTCGACAACAAGCATTTGCAATGCAATAGGTCTGAAATTCACGCGAGTTTGAGCTATTGGCATTGTAAATGACAATTCCTTTTATTTATGTTTTAGGTTTTAAAACATAAATAAAAGGCATTGTCATTTACAGTACTAATAGCTTAAACTCTAGCAAATGCGAGACCTATAGAATTGCAATAAAGGGCCTTCTAGACCGCTTGTTAGATTGTAAATATCAGAGGAAGAGACCGGCCTGCGACATCTTTAAAGTAGTGATAAATAGTGCAGTCTAGAAGATGTGTAAGGGTTGTAAATTACACATACACAAAGTGTGAAGTGAGAGTTACATATGAGCTGAGCTTTAAACACTAACAACGCGCTCCAACACTTTTCGCTCTGTGGGGGGGGGGGGTATTTCCTGCCCTCTCTGTGATTTACGTGTGCAGTGTGGCATTGCGTGAAGTCATTGCTATTTCGACCTAATAAAAAACCCTCCAGCTGTAGTAGGGCCCTGGCTTCACCTCTTGGTGCAGGGTGGGCTGTGCTTTATGGCAGACATGGAGGGAGGGCAGGATGGTCTTGGCTGCAGCTCTGGCCTCGTACAGTGCCCCTGCTATTACTAGTGAGCGAGAGGCGCTGAGGTTATATTGGTGGTGCTGGTATTGGTGGTGGTGAGGGTGGAATGGTGGTATTGGTAGCGAGCTTGTTATTGGTGGTGGTATTGGTAGTGGTACTGGTGGTGGTGGTATTGGTGGTGGTATTGGTATTGGTACTGGTGGTGGTACTGGTATTGGTAGTGGTGGTATTGGTGTTGGTATTGGTGGTAGTGGTGATATTGGTGGTGGTAATGGTGGTAATGGTGGAATTAGTGGTGGTAGTGGTGGTAGTGGTGGTAGTGGTATTGGTGGTGGTACTGGCGGTGGTATTGGTGGTGGTGGTAGTATTGGTAGTGGTGGTGGTGGTATTGGTGGTGGTGGTATTGGTGCTGGTGGTGGTATTGTTGGGTGTGGCAGTATTGGTGGTAGTGGTATTGGTGATGGTGGTGGTGGTATTGGTGGTGGTGGTATTAGTGGTGGTGGTATTGGCGATGTTGGTGGTGGTTGTATTGGTGGTAGTGGCGGTATTGGTGGTGGTATTAGTGGGGGTGGTATTGGTGGTAGTGGTATTGGTGAGGATGGTGGTGGTGGTATTTGTGGTGGTGGTGGTATTGGTGGTGGTGTTGGTGGTGGTGGTAGAGGTGGTTGTGGTATTGGTGATGTTGAGGGTGGTGGTGTTTGATTGGTGGTGGTGGTGGTATTGCTATTGGTGGTGTTGGCAGTATTGGTATTGGGTGGTATTCGTATGGTGGTGGTATTGGTGGTGATGGTGGTTTTGGTATTGGTGGTGGTGGTATTGGTGGTCGTGTTATTGGTGGTCATGTTGGTGGTGGTGGTATTGGTGGTGGTATTGGCAATGGTGGTATCGATGGTGGTGGTATTGGTGGAGGTGGTAGTGCTCTTGTTAATAGGCTCTTGAAAACAACCCATCAGGTGGCTTCAGTACAGATGACATGTAACACAGATGTGCTGTTGTCAGCTTCAGTCCATTAGCACAGGATTATGTGCTACCTGGAATTCACATGACTTAATTTGCTAATCATTTCTAAATCTATTTTACTTCGGAGGGTTGAAACAGACACGAGATAATGCCGGGTTAAAGTGATTGAAAGCGGGCACCGGTGATACGGGGGCAGCCGTGGTGCTTTCAGCTGAAGCAGCACTTGTCCGGCCTGCAGTAAGAGAAACTCAAAGTAAATAGTGCTTACAGGCTAAATAACAGTTCTCGTGTAACAACCGAAGTTAAGGGGCCAGTAGACATGGGAGGTTACAAATGAAGACAAGGCTGTACTAAGGAGGGACTAACAAGGCTTTTTAACGAATCCGAAGGCAGTATTTCCGAAAGACAATGACACAAGCCAGTGAAAAATATGGGCAGAGAATGGGCGCTGGCTTCTCTCCCATACTTTACTACAGCAGTCTCGCAGAGCGAGCAGTGCATGCGTGCTGCCGCTAGGCTCGACCTAAAAAAGTAACTATACCAAGTCGTGGTAAAGCCTATGTCCATTTCCCGGATTCATCACTCCTGGAATTCAGACTTTTCAACAAAGGCTGCAGCGGCAGGGATCACTGAAAACCAGCCTTTAGAAGGAGACGTCATCATGCTGTACGATCTCTCCGAAGACAGCTCATCCATACCCGAATATAGGTAGAGAAGTAGAAACCAAAAATAGAGAAGAATGAAGACAAAAAACGTATTACTAATTGTTTAATATTACAGCAATTACGTGCAAACCTAATGGTACATTAACACAAAAGCAGCAAGTGTACTCAGATCTGCACAAAACACCACTGGTCATTTACTAGCCAGCATCATAGCACAACAGAGGGTAAACACGTCGAGTGCATTTTTACATTGGTTAGTAGTTGAAAACTACAAATGAGGTGCACAACATAGACAACCCACTAAGCAAGGACAGGGAGCATAAAAATGAGACCACGAGGAGCCGGGAGGGAGAGGGTCAAAATCATAAAGCAAACAGTCTTACTTGGAATAATACTATAGAAAGGAGACGAGAAAGCACATCGGTAAAGCAAGGAACAGTTGGTATTAGAGTGCAGTGCGGCTATGGCTTCACACAAAGTGCTGTTGAACAAGTTGCATTCTCTCCATCAACTGCACTCCTCTGTAGAACATCGTGGACTCTCAACAAAAGACTAGCCCTACGTTACTGAAATTGCTTTTCGGCCGAATCACGTGAAGAAAAATGTCGGAGTACCTGCCCAGTATGCATACAGCTCTGGGCCATGCCAACATGTGTGTATCAAAGACCCCTTTGAAATTCAAATACAGTTATCTGTGATGATGTGAAGCTCAGTGCGACCACACTGGGCTTGGGATGTTATTATGATATTTACCGAGTGGGAAGATGGCTAGTTCGCCAAACTGCATTCACCCAAAACACACACCTTTTCAAATACACTGCCAAATGAAGAAACACAAAAGAACAATGCTCGCTGCATGTACAGTAAATTAATGACATTTGGGTTGCAGTCAAGCGCTAGTAAAATACCTTTTTTCGATTTCTGACACTGTCCAGTGTCAAACTGATCAGAAAACGACTAATGCACCCTTTTTAGGTCTGGGCTTTGACAGCGCTGATTTCACACAGACCTATGACTAACAACATATTCTCAGAAGGGATGCTCATTTAACCATAGGCTTTCTGCAACCAGTCTCTTTCAGTCAGTAGCTTAGGACTTTGTCAATCATGTGGGGCTCATCCAAGTGACATAGCCTTCTCTCACCTAATGCTATTGGCCGTTTAAATGTATCCATTTGTCCTTGAATGCTTGTACAGAACCGCAAAAGGGACTACTTTACAACTATAGGACTTTGTCTGTTCCTGCTCGCTCCATCCTGTGTGTCTCACTCTAACATGGCAACAATGGCCAAGTTAACACATTAAATCCAAACCTTTTGGCTTTACCAATGGTTAACTATGGTGTTCACATGGAGGAATTGTCTCAAAGTTGTCAGAGCTCTGTTCCTTGCTAAAATGTGGATGGTCATCACTATGTATACATTCATTCAGCATGAACCTGGGAGACCTTTAAAAATAGTTTTATGAGCACCCTGCAGCCAACAACCAACAACCCCAGATGAATATCAGCAGTCCCAACCTTCCAGCACAACCATGTCAGTTTCTGCTCTCTGTGTCCCCTCAGAACATACATACACATGCACGCACTTCCACGTGATTCCAGACTCCTCCTTATTAGCAGTGGGCTGTCAATGGCCCCATTATCTACCCTCACGGGTGTCACACTTTTGCTCATTTGACTTGTGGCTTCCGGTTTCAACCCCAGACTTGAAATAAAATTCAGCCCTGGATAAAATGCCCAAACTAGCACCACAATGGGGGCATGGTTGGGTGATGGCACACCATACGCTGTGAAAACAACCCCAGAAAGGGTAAAATACCACAAGGGTAAGATGGTCTGAAGGACTACCCTTAGCTCTACTCTCCGCTGCACACAGTCCCTGCTTATTACGCCACACATGCAGCTTCTCACAACAATTGGGTCCTTACTATCAACTCTATGACCTTCAGGGGCCTTACCTTGACTCATCTCGCTGATCACACTAGGCAGCATAAAGTTGATGCAGCAGTAGAATCGGGTCCATTCTTACCCCTAAGCAGCCCAATAGGATAGTTACTTATAAATAGTAAGATCTACACGACCAAACGACCATCGGTGTTTTGTCTTTACAAAGTTGAACTCTGTCTGACCATATCTAATAGAAAAGTAATTCTCTTCATTAAGAATTGTTATGAAACAAATACAATACCAGGACACTAACGACAAACTCTCTTTTATCATAGTTGTACAAAGTCAAGAAAACAAATAGGAAAAATGATCTACTGTTGAAACAAATATGCAAAAGAACTAATAACCCAAAACTACAATGTGCATGACAGACCACACCACTGTAAAAAAACTGAACAGAATTCTTGGGTGCATTTTCACTGCGATCAAAAGCTTGATCATAAATGTGGCAAAAACAAACATATCGGTCACGAGAGGCCTGTGAACACCACTACTCCACTGTTGAAACACACGCCGGTACTTCATTATTCAGTGAAGCTGATTTGAGTGGATGTGCCAATCGAGGACAACCTTCGGACCTATGTCTTTCCATTACACTGGGAATCCACTTTGCTTAACTTTGAGGTGCCATCCTAGTGACATGGAATCGAGTCACAGAACAACCAAATCAAACTCTTAGTACTAACACTAACACATCAAATCTGAAATGCTACAAAACAAAATTATAGGACAGGGAGAGCAAGGTAAGGGGGGCAAGCTACAGTCCTGCTTTAGGTCACAAGGGAAAATATATAAACAAGAAATGTTGACCCTCTATCGAGTCTAGTGATATCTATATTAATTTTGATACCAATTAATCAAAGCAGCCCATACACTTTTTGTCAGCAAGACTACCTGACTTCAGCCGAAGTAGGTATTTTTTTGTTTATGATTGAATCTGAGCAATCATATTGGTTGCAGATTTTTATTGATTTAGAGAAATGAGTTCCTTGTGAACATTGTTTTTGTACTAGTGTACTTACCCAGCTCACAAGGACGTATGGGTTGCTCTTGTTTTCCTTAATATTAGGTTACAAGGGAGCAGCTGAACCTGAGGCAGAAACCTATGCTGCAGACCAGGGATCTCCAACCTTTTCTGTAAGAAGAGCTACTAATGTTTAATGGATATCATCCTGAGTTACTGTTATTACCATTTTCATCTCCAAAACACTTTTTTCAATTTCGGTATACTTTTATTAATTCAACCTAGTTAAGGCTTCTAACTTAGGAGGCTGGGCTGCACACAATAGAGCTAATTCCAGTTAGCTGGAGAGCGACCAGTAGCTCACAAGGTACTCATTGGAGAAGACTGATGCAGACAGTAGCCGAGGAAAGGGTGTGCACAACTTGTCAATACAGTGTATGTTAGATTCCTTACCTCAGAGACACACATGGCATGGCTTCGGCAATAGGAATCGGACCAAGCACTTAGCCTGTAATTCATAGAGTAATTCCTGCCAGACACATCAACAACAACAGGGGGGTGGCCACAGACCCAGAGATCTATAGGTCCAAGGTTTAAAGGACGACTGGGCCCTTTATCTTTCCCAGGCTGCCCAAAAATTCAGACAGTTAAATTGGTTAATAATAACAACCATTTGCTTAGGTGCTTAGGGACAATTCGGTAGTGTGTGTATATATTTTGTTTATTGTTATTATAAATGAAAATACAAAAACTCCTATTTTATATCGCTTCACTCCTCCACTCCCAAAAAACCTGGTCTGCATCAATCTGTTTTCTTGTTCTGCAAAGACCTTTGTAAAGCAGCACAGCTGTGTTAAATAAACCGACGCTCAAAATGAGGGATCAGCCATGAAGACTGAAAAAAAATTCTCCTTCACGCTATGAAATAAGAGTACATTAGTCACAACCTTTTTTCCTGAAGATCATTTTTTGGTTCCAGCTTTTTATCCTTTTTCAGGTGTGCAAATAGCAGCCTTGTTAAGATAAACATCTGATGTAAGCACAGCACACTGATTAAACTAATACTTTAATTACATAGATGTTATACAAGGCACCGCTTGGTCACACTGGGAGCTCTAAGCGAAGGCGGGAGAACACATTTTCACTTTGCACTGTCTCCATACATGGAAAGTCTCTCGGTTCGAGAGAAAACGTACATTTTTGCTACCTTAAAAATATTTCACAAACTTTTCGGTGCACCTGAGTGTAGATTAGATGTGCGGAAAATGTAATTGGTAAGTACAAAATCCCTCTCCCAAGTCACAGAATCCGGAATGGCAGATATTGCCTACACAAAGGGGATCTGCTCACAAAGCGATTTGGCCTGTATCACAGAAATTTCATGGGAGCAAATTTGCCACTAGTTGAAAGTTTGTGGGCATTTCTAGATGAGCCCGCTAGCAAAGGTTGGTGAAAATCTACTTCAAATATTTGCCAATTTCCAAGTTTGAAAACATTTGCAAATGTATGTATAGCGAAGCTCGGACTACATGTGTTTTCTGGATCCAAATGGCAAGGAATCAACTCCCAAAATCGGTGTGTATGGTGAATGGGTTCTACGAAAGAGATAAACAGTTTAGAAGTGCAAATGTACTTTGTGGTTTCCGTGCAGCATGTGAAAATATATACCGGTTTCGTGTCTGGAAAGGGTTATACATGTGAGTAAACCTGGGAATCTGTGGGCAACAAAGGGTTCCATGAAAACTTCTGAACACTGTTGAATCCTAAAAGTCGAAATTTGCTCCAAATAAATATAGGTGCAGCATAACGAGTTCAACATCAGGACTTGAGGGTAAGGCTAGTCTTTTTCTGATGTGCCATTTGATGCTCTTAACAGCAGTACCAGAGGTGGGTATTGCAGGTAAGACGGTGCAGTGACTAATGCTGCTCATGATGAGAGGCACTGTGGTTCCTCTTTGGTTGTCCCGATGAGCAGGATCATGAAAACATCCTCCCCCTCCATTTTCTGAAAGAGTAAGCAATGACTTCTCTTCTCGAGAGAACCACACACCCTTCAGACCAAATTCAGCCCTATTTCTACCATCATCTGAATTTTTGGAAAGTTTATTGTCTCCCTGCTCCAATACATCTTTGAACATCTGGCAGGGTGGCGGTCGTGTTGCTTGGGTGTCTTCGCTTTGGAGTCACTGGGAATGGAGGTCACATCAATTTGTATGGTTTGTCTGGGGTGTTTCAATATTGATAGAAAGATACTCTTGGATGGACAGATTAATCCTGGCCTTTTGTTCCACTCATTTGCATAAGCAGGAAACATATGTGGCTGACTGTCTTATCCTTAGGATCTGGGATGAAATGCTGTCAGGGAGTGAGGATGCGTGACATCTGAATGGGAGACAGTGGTCTAAAGCTTAGTGGGTACAAGTCAGAGGTAGTTCCACAAACAAACATTTCCTCTTTTCTCCTGAGACCAAATCCCTCCTGCATATTTTGAGCCCCAGGTAGCCTATGTCTAAATCCATGAATGTGGGGATTCACTTTTGACAGTGGATGTAAGGAACCAGAATATAATTCTCAGAATATTGTGTGATGTAAATATTGTGTCCTAAATATCATTGACAAAAATATCGCGAAGTGGAGTTCATAACAGAAAATCTCTACCTAATGGGACATATGTTTGTAACTAATGTTTACGTCACAATATTGGTCGGACAGTATTTCTGCCTTAGGTCCTCGCAGGTTTTACCTCCACAACCTCTTCTTTCTGGGTTGAAGTTAAAGGTTCTTCTGGCCCTGCCTCTTTCTGTCTGCTAGTCCCTTTGGTCAATCAGTGAACAGTGTGTTGGACCAGCCTTCATAGAGCTGCCCACCTGACTCACAGGATGTAGGAGCTCAAGTGGTGCACTCACATGAACTTGAATCCACTAAATCGACTGCCACTATCTCAGAAGCACTTACATGGACATTACCACCATAAGAAGGCCTCTGCTGAGAACATCAGTGAATCGAACAAGATACATTCAAAGGCAACCATTAGTATGTACAAAGTTACTTAATTTATTTCGATTATTTAAATCTAAAAATAGAGTTGCAATTCGTGTTAAATTAAGGGTAGTTTTTTAATTAAATTCAGTGCCATGTATGAACAGGATTATGGTACGGTTAAGGGTACTTATTTTTAAATTTCATTTCAGTTCAATTAAATTGAGGTTCACCTCAACGTAAAAGAATGTTTAATTGGTAAATAAAGAAAGTTTAATTGGTAAATTAATCAGTATTTTTGTACTTAACTTAATGTTGCAGCTTACATTAGCGTTGCGTTAGTTTACTGCTTTCACTCAATAAAATATGATTTAATTGTATTTATCTACCTGTTATTCTATGGTTAGAGTTCACTTCAAGCAAGTAATTGCAATTAATGTAATACATTCATACTAATATAATTTATTTTAAATTGGGCTACGATAAACATTGGGGTTAAGGCTACTTATTTATTTTTCTTATGTTTAATTTAATTTCGTTTAATTTAATTTCGTTTAAGGGGCAGTGTTATGGTTAAATGCAGTGTTTGGGTTTATGTGAATTTAGGATCAATCTAGTGGTGTTTAAGTAGTGGTAAATCATGTGAAATAACTACTATGTCCAAATAGTGGCGATCAATGTTGTGGCTTTGCTTGTGTGGTAGCTGGAGGTAGGAGAGAACGAGGTCATTGCATTAGGCAGAACGGAGATCGAGGTCATAGCATGAAGCAGAACGGAGATAGAGGTCATAGCATGAAGCGGAGCGGAGATTGAGGTCATAGCATGAAGCAGAGCGGAGATGGAGGTCATAGCAAGAAGCTGAACGGAGATCGAGCTCATAGCATCAACCAGAACGGAGATCGAGGTCTTAGCATAAAGCGGAACGGAGATCGAGGTCATAGCATGAAGCAGAACGGAGATCGAGGTCATAGCATCAACCAGAACGGAGATCGAGGTCTTAGCATAAAGCAGAATGGAGATCGAGGTCATAGCATCAACCAGAACGGAGATCGAGGTCTTAGCATAAAGCAGAACGGAGATCGAGGTCATAGCATGAAGCAGAACTGAGATTGGGGTCATAACACGAAGCAGAATGGAGATCGCGGTCATAACACGAAGCAGAGAATATGTAGGTAGTGGATACAATTCTCTCTAGGGTAATAAGGTCAATACTCTCTAGGGTAACAATGTCACTACACTCATACGATCTACTATGGCTGACTTGCTCCGCACTAACTATTTGTTTTTATTTTATTATCAAACATACAGATTATTGATTATATCATCGTAGGACAAGAATAGACATTCAAATAATTAAGAACTCATAGCAGCATCACAAGTCCAGCAGCATCTAATCAATCCGATTTGAAGATCTTCATTTACCTTGTAGGTAATTGGTGGTCCTCCAGTGGCTATTTGGTGGCTCCTAAATTCTGGTGAACATTTGGAAAATGAAAGCTGAGAACCAGTCACTACTGCATGCACTATGTCATGGAGCTTTTCTGTCTTAGCCAACATGAGAGATGGACCACGAGTCTCAGGATAGTCCTTAGGGGAATTTACGGCTAAGCCGAAAATTACTTTCTTTCTCTCAGTTGAGAGAAGAAAAATATAGGAGTACTTCACTTCAGAAAGCTTTATTTCAACAATGATGTCATAAAAGCAAGTACAACAAAGCATTAATAATTTAACAACTGAATAAATCTTACAAGTCAAACTGTATCAGTGTGTACAAATAAAATAGCCATTAGTCATTCCATCCTGAAAAGCGGTCTCGCCATTAATACCTCCTTGAAATCACATAACATACACTGAGCACAGTGGTAACCTGATATGTGATACATTAAATAGCAGCACACAAGATGTCATAAACCACAAGACGAACCCTACAACGCAGAATTAATCAATTGGTGGGTAGCTAATATAAGTATCGGGCAATAAGTTCAGACATGTAATACAACTCTTTCATAGATGAGTGTGATAAAAAGTTGAAATTGTATTTACACAGTATAAAATACAAATAGTAAAAATTTCACACAATGAGATTCAATTAATAAAACCCTTTAAAAATCGAATTAATGCTGCAACAGGGGGGAAATCTGGTAGCATAAGTGCGTAGTTATTCTATGTTGATACTCTTTTTAATCTAAGGCACCAATCCCACTTTGGAAATTTGGCTAGGGGGATAGCATAACGAAGCAAGGGATCAGTCCTCAAAATTCTTAGAGCTGCGCTGCTTTGCCTAGTGCAATGAGTAAAACAATCTAACAATAGCAATCAGGACTCACAGATGATGCCCGATGCCAGAGATGGACTCAGAGGAGTTTCTGAGGGCACAAATAATGTACGGTTTTTTTTGTACACAGTGGAAAATGATATTTTGCCATTGGAGCTCTCCTTATATACAAAAACCTGTTTTCAGGCCTTTTGATGTTATCTTGCACCACCACTAGAGGCTGCTACCTTACTTGTGTTATGGATGCACCAGCCCGGGCCGCAGATGGGTGGCACTCAAAGGACGTGTGCTCAGGGCTGGCCCTGTGTGCTACTGGAAAAGCTGCCTGACTTGTACGTATTTCGGTCAATATAAAGATAAAACGAGATGTTGCGGGGAAACGAATACCATTCATTCAGTGTGGGCAAAAACGAGGAGCTCGTGTTCCTGTAAAGCCCTCCTTATTTAAATGCCTTCCAGCTTCAAATGAAGACTTGTGTTTGGAAAAATGCACAATGAAACACGAAAAGTATTTTTTTAGAGTCCATTTTGCTAATTAATATGTCAAAGCTCATAACGACGAGCTCATCAGCTTTTCCCCAGCACTGCATCATCGCAAAGAGCTGCGTCGGCAGAAACCTGGGCAGACAGTCGATACATATTAAAAGAGAGCCGAGCTGTAAATCAAAGGGAAACATGAACGGAGGAGAAGGAGAGGGAATGAGAGGGAGGGATGGAAGAGAGAGGGAGGGAGGGATGGAAGAAAGAGTATGAAAGAAAGCGAGGCGAGAAACAAAAAATATAGTGATGATAGAGAGATGGAAAAAGGGAAGGAAGCTACCTGTCCCCGCAGCCTGCTGCAATCGATAAAGCACCCCCCTAACGTGCCTGATGACGCATACTCGGTGTGTGAGTAGTGCCTCTGCAGCAGCGCGCACTCCTTGCCTGCGTCTACACCAGACTTTAATGGATGGAAATAATAATTTCGCTTATTAAGTAAGGACAGAAATTGCTATTCACCGCACAGGCTTCTCAGGAATCCCCTGATAAATCGACCTGCAAAAACAGTCGCCCGGGCAATGCATCAGAGCCGCAAAGTAGCCTCAGACGTGGACATTTAAATTATGAAATGTGCACCTTGGGTCTATGAAACAAAGAGATACATTACCCACGCCCATAAACAGTTTACAATAAAAAATTACTAGAGACATCTCTTTTTACTGGATGAGACCAAATCGAATTTGAATGTGAGGATGGATCAGGACATGTGAAATCAAATTCTGGCCTCCGAGAGAAGCCTCATGCGTCCAAATCTGTGAGAAACCCTCAAGCCAGCTCTACCCACCAAGCTCAATCCTTCGGAAATGGATAAGCCAACCTGTTTAAATCCTTCAGAAACAGCCACACTCGTTCGTTTCGGCCCCTGGGAAACAGCCAAGCAAGCCTGATTGGGCTCACAGTGAAACCAGGACAACCACATAGGGCTGCAACTGGATACCAAGCACACTGCAAGTACGTACTTCTGACTCTGCCATCTTGCGATAGAAACACACCGGGTGAATGAACCCTGTTGTATTGTCTGGGTTAAGCTCCTGATGAGTGTATTACCAAGGCTGGCATGTGTACTCTCAGCAGAAGCAGTCCAGGTGCAATCTCTGTAGCTACTTTCTGCTTCCAATGGTTGTTTATAGTGGTAGAGGTATCCAGGAGAAGGAATGAGCCAAATGCTCCTTAAACAGAGATTGGCTAGCACACCAACTGGATACACACACATGCACACTTGTGTTGATGCGCTGACAATTATCTTCACACCCCTCGGCATAAACTGATTTAGAGACACTTTCAAGTGGTCTGAGGAGGTGGATGAAGCCCCTCTTATAGTTAAGACATCAAAGGGTCTCTGGCTCTCTGTTCCCAAACTACCACAACAGAAGCTTAGTGCTAAGACAAGTTAAAAAAAAAAAGAACGAACAACGCTCACCCACTTACAATGACATGCTCCAGCAATGGTTTTGCTTACAACTGTCACCACATTTTTGCTGTTCAGGGTGGGTTCTGCCATCAATTTACTAAGTTATGGTTACACCCTTGAATTTCATTTATTCACAAAAAAACACCCTGTAGAGCTGCTATGTTCTTTCAATTAACTTTCAATTGCTATTGGTCATTTCATAACACATCTCCCGCAAGGTGAGGCCTATTCTCTACATGACTAATATGTTAACCACCTGACACTATTTGTTAATGAGTCGTCAACATTTACATAGCGGGCATTTCTGTTCTTTTGTACATTTTTTCATGTTTGCAAAATTTGTTTCTATGACACCTTGATTTTTTGCATTATTTCTCGTCTTGGAAATTTGGCATTATTGTTGAAGCCCTCGATAAACCCCAAACTACATATTTTTGGCCTCAGGAAAATGTTTGCAATTGAGGTGTTACAACGTTGGCACACAGAAGCCAACGTCTGGGTCTAGAACAGCAATCCGATCCATTCCAGAGGGGAGTTTCTCTTTCTGGTTCCACCATGTTCAGAATTCATGTTAGGTGTGGGCGCCAGAAATGAAACTCAAAATGAATGCCTCAAGAGGGCCTGTGACATCATACAACCTTGTCCCCTGTCGAAACCCTGTCTCTAGCAGTCAGCTTACTGGTAGATGGTTTCTGTACAGTGAAACCGCCAGAACCCAAGCAGTGGGGCATGCACAGATAGCATGATGCAAATTAAGGGAGAGCAAATCTTTTTACTGCAACCATGTAGTCGTTGGTGGACTAGCCTATCGTAAAGCTGGGCAAAGCTTTCCATCTTCTCCAGATGTGTATACTTTAGGTTTTATCAAGGGTTTAATTGATTATTCTAAATTATGGTGCCAAGACCTATCTCTGATGACGAGAGATACTTCCAACAGTATTGAGGGAGGAGATGGCTGGCTTGAATAACAAAATATACATATGTGTTCATCAACATAAAATGTCACATGGGATTACCAGTTATCAGCCCTAGTGACAAGGTTCATGGGTCAATAAAACATATTTCTGGTTAACAAATCTGAGGGACACCACCTGACATGAAGGCAGACATTTTAAGGGTAGGCAGTCAAGGCCCAATGAATGCTCACAAGTTGACGGACGGCTAAGATTAACAAAGGGGATGTTCAGGCTACAAGATCTCGAGGTGAGTGGGGAGTAAAATTTATGAAGACAAGCACCAGGCACAAAACTTTTGTGAATTTTGTAAGGGACTTGACATCATCATCATCATAATGATGGCCCAAGGAGAGGGGTTCGGGGGGGCCCCTATGGATAAGGAACTGGTCCTTATGTTGATCAGGATTAAAAGTCTAGTAAGGCACGGACCCCAGTGGATGAACTGTGAAATCTACAGACCCATCCATACAGACCTAGTTCCATTAATGACTATGTAGAGTGGCTCGTGAGAATGTCTTTTTTTGCAAGTTGTTCAAGGTACATCTGGTTTTTAAATATAAAATTCACATTCACCTGGAGAGCCATCGAGGACCTACCGTTTGTTCCTCAAATTTACTTAGAGACACTGGCTTTCAAACAGGAAGCTTCTCTTAATGAATATTCTCTTGATTGGTTGTCAGTCTGAGTAATCATAATGGTAAACGTCCCTCTTATTCTCGGTGTTCACCATCACCTTCCTACGCTTCAGCTAGTTCTCTGTGCTGTCCACAGCACCATCCAGGATGGGGCTTCTTCTTGTTGGTTTCCTTCAGCTACTCTCAAGTCTCTACTTAGGTCTTTTCTTTTTTGGGTCTACACAGCAACACCAGGCTTTTACTCTGTCTGAGTTTTGTGTGAGGACCCTCTGCGTCTCAAGTCTTTTCCTGCCTAGAGAAAGTGTGGCTTCTAGCTGGGGGTACCAGTACCTTCAAGAGTGACTGCGTTCACTGGAAGTATGGTGATGCTATATAGGCTGATTATGAATGGTGGAATTGTACCTGCAGCAATGACACTGGGTGGAATTTTGTCACCTGCAATTCACGGGCATAGAATTAGTGCGTCAGCAAACTTTGGACCCAACAATTTTGGGTCAGGAGGTTTGAGGCCCTGTTATATGCAGGGGTATAGGGCCTGCAGGCAAGAGCACAGACCTGCCCCAGCCGACCCCTGTAGCATCGCCGCGGGAGCAAACAATGTTCCCTGGGCAAGCTCTAACCTGCACTGATCCCCACCCCCTATCTCATCCGCCTCATGCCCCCAATGTGATAGTTTCCACCTGGTTAGACAAAGCAGAACATTTCAGATGTTTTCTCCGAATATCAGTTAAAATCACACAGAAAAAGGACACTGTACCTAAAGATTGGTGTGGCTTATTTACCATTCTTGGGCAGAAAACATATAATTGGCAACTTTTGGTGCGAGGACACAATCTGGAATAGAAGATTCAGATACCTTGATATCCCAGCACCAAAAACCGGCAACCCTGTCATCAGGTACGTGACGGTTATCCCGTCCACTGTATTACAAGTTCCATAAAATATAATAGAATTGCAATAAGGTGGATGGGATAGCTGTCACGTTTGTGACTGAGTAACCCTGTCCACCAAACTCGTAATCAGGCCCCAAGTCTCTTTCACTAAGAGTCAGAGCCCTAAGGTAAACTAAGATGTTTAGGGAGCTCGAGCTCTGCTTTGTTCTTTATCGGTGCACCTATTTCAGGTCAGTGTCATCTGATATTCAAGGATGTGCCCAATTTTTTGACAGGTATTAAACAATTTACTTGATCAAAGAAGACTGGGGAATGATGAAAAGCTTTGGATTTATGAAGCAGAATAAGCATTTCTGTTTCTGTCTGAGGAAGCGCATGCCATCCTTAATCGGTTCAGATATTGTTGGGAAAGAGACAGTTCTGCACCCATTGGTTCCATGGTTAGCAGACCGTCAAAAGAGGACGCTGAATTTGGCCTCGCGTACACTGCGGACCTACTCCTCTTTTTCGACATGCTTGCGGGAGAAATAATATCCCATACCTTGGATTTAAGAAATTTGATATTGGACATAAGATTGTTTATTTTAATATTGCCAAGCCGTACTCGGATGTAATGTTAATCGATCTCGACAGACTTAATGCATTGCCCTGATGAAGTCTGCTGTGACTCAAACAGTTGTAGACGAAACACGTGTTGGCATATGGGCATCAACAAAGATATTGGAATAAAAGACTTCTGAAACCGCGACCTCAGCCTACATTTCTGTGTGCTTGGAGAAAATTGCCTCAAAAGAGGAGCAGCTCAATGGAATGAAGTCATCCAGGGAAAAATAAGATCAGCAGGTTGATTAGTATCTGCGACATTAAATATTACAAGCACTTGGATTATTTTTAAATATTAACACTCCCACGGTTCGAAACATCTCAACAAAGGTGCTACATTGCACCCTCTGGGAATCACTATTTCCAGGATGGAATGTTTCTTGGCAGATATGTGAAAATATATTTTAAATACATCTTCATTAAGTTTGTATACACAACGGAATACATTAGCTGCAAAAGAGTAGCATTGTGTGCATAATATTGCTACAGAGAGCTCTTAATGAAAATAATGCGGCGTGCCTTTGTATTACAGTGCTCTATAAAGAAAAATAACCTGAACTATCAGCATGCATCAAAGGCAGGGACATCAAAGGCAGGCTCAGATCATGCAAACTCCAGCCTTCGAATATTACACAAGCACCATTGTACCGATAACAAAGATGAAACTTGAAATGGGTAATGGAGTGATCACGACTGGTTTCCAACTCTCCAGTTGTTCCTTGGGGGGACTACGCATGAGGGAAACAAGCTTTCCATCAACAAGTATTTGTTTCATTCCAAAAGTGTGAACATGGGAGCAACTTTTATGCAACTACTGGGGCCCGGGGTTCTGTAGAAGAAGAAGTGTGACGTCAGCAGAGGCACATTAATGTGTTCTCACACAGCAAAAACAAGCGGTCACCTGACACCCTAACTGTAAGTGTAGCTCCTGCGCATTACTGGCCTGTGTCGCAACACATATTGCCCTAGCGAAGAACTTGAGAGACCCTCCCATAGTGCCCATCTCTGCATGGCGTTTAAGGACATCCAGGGCGCAGCGAGACGGCCCCAATCAGGAAATGTGCAAGGATGTGCGGTGTTCAAAGCAAAATAACATGGCGCCCCTGGAGAATTCGCCATCCACTAATAAGAAGGCACATTTTTGAGTAGTTAGTATAACGTGGTGCCGCATAAGACCCCTGCTTTATTTACCTCACGTTATGGAAGGATGGGTATTGCCTACAACCTTGAGAACACAAGTATATAGTTCCAACCTAGCCGGACCCTAGGATTACGTGATTTACGTGATCAGAACTGTCCTTCCATGTGAGCACAAGGAAACATAGGTTTGCGGTACTTTCATCACACTTTTCAAAAGCCCCGCCTTTGAATGGTCATTGACAGTTGGCTTTCACTTAGCACTATTATTTAAATAGAACCCACCTCTCAAGTTCCATCAGGCCTGTGGCGTGTGTCCCGGATGCAGCTTAGAATGTTGTGCCATGCAGAATAAATAAATAAAATAGAAAATAGCTCATCCTTCTATCCATATTGAATTGAGGTTTCCCAAAGCACTGGAGATGGCAGTAAGCGATGATGTATCAGCTGTTGGTACTAGATGTATTAACTAGAAGTGATAACCAACCGAAGGTTGTCACAGTGAGGACATATTTCATAAGTCGCTTTTTGTCAACAGCAGCAGGTCGCAAACAGAATACAAGTTGTCAAAAAACTCTCATTTATGTGGTAGTTCAGGTAGGCAGGATGCAGCAGTTGCAGGGTTCCGGCATGCCATTATCCCCTACAGAGGAGTACTTTTGCTGCAAATCCCTGGTCTTGACCACCTCCTCAAATAAACAATGACCTCTAATGAGGAAATCAACTTACCTTCCCAGATGAGGTCCACAATTCTTGAGTCTGGGATGGCTTCAAGCAGTGTAGGTAAGAGGTGGTTTGGAACTCTAGGTGGCAGAGCGAGTGGCACCACCCATTACTATACAGAACGGGTCATGTTCAGAATTGTGCATCTCTTGTTCGTGCCCGAACAATCCTATGGGTGTTTACATTTGTGAGGTTCCTGGCTGCTCCTGAGGTAGTCATTGGGTTTCAGTGAGTCTTGTCTCTTATTATCCATGCCCAGGAAAGCAAACCTTTCAGGCTGATATCTGAGTTTCACCGCACACTCTACTGTGTACACGCGTGTTACTTCAAATGTGAGAGTTTGACAAACAGCCAATGATAGGAAGATTCCCTGCAGCTTGGAGCACCCAAGCGGTGATTTAGCATATGAGGTTGACACCATAAATACTACTGCTCCATAAATAGTCTCAGCAGACACACTACAACTGAAATACTTCTACGTAGGACTCTTGCGCAACCTAAGAGGCTGCAAAAGTGAACACAGCAACCATGCAGTTTCACCAAATTTATAACGAAAGCACATTCAGTCCTGGAGGAGCGCTGGTCATGAATTGGACACAACGACCTGAAGCTAAGCATGTCAAGGAACTGCTAGAACATAGCAGAAAGAACCACCAACCTCTGGCAGGCTGTACACAGCTCCTTAAATGTCTACAATGCACATCCAGGGGCCAAACTCTGAGCAATGCCTTTAAGCACCAGCTCTTTTATGGCATATCCCTAACTGCCAAATCAGGACACCCGTGTTCACATCTTAACGCAGGAGCTCGGTTATTCAGGCTTGGGCCTAAATGCCTGCTGCCTTTGTGTCTCTCAAGTTCAGAATGCCAACCCCAGGCACTCCACGTGGCCAAGGGTCGTGGATGCGAGCACTTTATATTTTTTAGAATACTGGAATGTCACATTAGTGATCACCAGAGCAAATGGCCAATACGCTAATTAGTTATAGGTGCTAGTTGAGTAGGTGAGTTTCCTCCATCCAGTGCCATATAGTCAGGGGCGGCTGGTAGGGGATGGAGGCGGGAGGGAGGGGTAGAAAAAAATTTAAAAAGACTAACCTGTGAACACTGCAGCCCCTCCTCCAGCCTGTTCTCTCGGAAGGGAAGCACCCAGGTTCCAAGACTCTCCCAGCCAATCACAACGCTGATGCAGTCCACAGAGGGTTGCAGACTATTTCTAACCTCCCCTAAATGCATACATTTTTCCTAAATTGGACAGTGTCAGGCTGCTCATATGCAGATCATCCACCCTACTCCTCTAAAAAGAGTTCTGGTTACCCATCTAGCCCCAACAGCTCATGTGATATCACCACGCTTCACATGTGGGTCGTATGTGCCTGTTCTGACGGATGAGAGCATGGCTGGTGGTGCTGGCGGTGACCAGGAGAGGACAGCTCCACTCCAAGTCCACTTCAAAAATATCCATCCAAACCCGCATTCTGTAACAGTTAGATGGATGGGCCTGAGGCCAGCTAATATAGGGCACCCTCAACCTCAAAGTTCAATTAATGTGAAGCTCTGGTCCTGATATTGCCTGACTGCTGTAAATTCCTGCTGGAGTGCATATGGGGAAATGTAGAGCGGTGGGCAGAAGGATCCACTCAAAGCAGTATCAAAGTCTGACATGGTTTACTTATGTGAGTCAGGCCTGTTGATTACTCTACAGTTGCCTTCTTTGGCTAAAAGAGGGCTACAGGAGTAAAAATGCACCATTGGACTTTAAATCAGTTATTGGCAAAGCCTGTTACTTATAGATGCCGGCGCTTTCCCTAAAGATCTGGGAATGATCGGATGACTCAGTGTAAAACTTTGGAGGGGGGCATGGCACGAGGGGCTCCTACAGGAGGAATTACAGAGGAATACCACAATCCCATTCTCCTGTCAAACCCTCACCCTCCTTGCTCACAATAGCTCAGTTCTACCAAAGTAAACATACAATTAACTGGTCAGTTAATAAGCACTCCCAATTTTTGCATATCAGAGGCACAGGGATATAACGATTTGTCCAGGATCACACATTCGTTCTGGAGGTAAAGCAGGAATTATTACTTTTGTCTCATGTTTCCCCGATGAATAACCTAACCACTAGAGTACATTTCTTACTTTATGCTACTGTAAATAAATGTATTTGAATGCTGCAGACCACACTCATCCGACACATAAATGCAAAGGACTGAGGCATAACATATGGTACTGACAGATCCAGCATGATGGAAGAAAGATCACCAGACTCTATTCTATATTGATATGTTGTCTCATTTGAATTCACAGTCAGCAAACACATATACCACGAAGAAGAGTTATGGCATTTCCATCCGCAGTCATGAGACCAGAGCGTGCACATTCAGCTAAGCGCACGCTGGCCCGCATTAAGTCCTAATTTATCATTGTAGAGCTTGGAGACATCCCATGCATTAATTAGTTAGCCTCTCAGTCACCACAGGGGCAGGAAACTAAATCCATAGCATGCACTTATTGACATTTTTACCAGGCGGGTGGGTAAATGGATCACGGGGCTGGGAAGCGAGAGGAGGTGAGGTAAGTTTCAAGAAATTCCTTACCTGACTTGTGTCCAGCCAAGGAGCTAATGTTACTTTCATCTTCCACTGCAATGGAGAAAGGAGACATACTGATCAGCAACTCCCTTGACTCCCCCAGCCTTTGAGTAAATGTCAAATCATTTCAGACACATGATATGTTGAACTTTGAATGGCAATGGGCTGGAGAAAGTCCATTTTTCCCAAAGCTCATGGGATCCCTTGAGCAGCCTGGTGCTGATTGAAGTGTGTGAGAGATGAGGGCAGAGCAGCAGGGAGAAACCATAGGGGAAGCCATCGGCTCGACCTTCGAGGTAAACAGAGAGGTGGCTAAAGGGAAGAAGTCAATACAGCTTAGTGGGTTCACAATGTTATTTAACTGCTCAATCAGGAGACCTCCTTCAAGGTTTCCAGCAAGAATGAAGACACAAAGGCAATAACACACCAGTAATGTTGAAAAAAACAGGTTGGTGGTACTGCAATTTAGTGTGCGTGGTCAGCACCACTGTTAGAAATGGGATTTCTGGCTAGCTGAGGCTTGCGCCAAAGCGAGGCAGAAATCACCACTCTAGTCAGGATAAGGGAGTTACACGTCTAAAATAACCCCTGCTCACCACCTTGGTTGCTTGGCACGAGCAGCCAGGCTTATCTTAGAGGCAGTGTGTAAAGCATTTGCACATAACCAACAGTAATACAGCATACACACTACAAAAGGACACCACACCAGTTTAGAAAAATATCCAACATTTTTATATAATTAAAATAAGACTAAAAACGATAAAAACTCCACAATACTATACTTAAAAGTTCACAGTTCAAAAACTACGTTGATTAAAAAGAGTTCCTTGGGTGGATAGCCCCGCTCGGGCTTCCACGGCACCGTGAGCACACAAATCCGAAAACAGTTCTGGCTGACCGCGGGGTCGCAGCCAACTACGGTGTCGGGAAGACCCGCAAACAGAGATGCAGGGCGATGGGACTCTTGAAGTCACTCGCAGTGCAGGTTGAGCTCCTCTCTGATGGGATCAGTATCGATGGCACCAACAGGCGTCAGGTGTTGCGGTGCGAAGTGCAGTGGTGCAGAATGCGGTGCCCCCAGGTCACGGTGCGCGCAGCGGCTCGGTGGTGGCGTCAGATGGCGTCGTTGGTGAGACCAGGGTCGCGGTGCGAGATGGAGGCGGGGCTCATCACGGTGCTAGCAGATCACGGTGCAAGCAGCGGCGTTGTCGTTGCTGGAGCGCTGTCGTCGGCTGACGAACTGGAGTCGATGACACCGGCGTCGCTGGGCCAAGGCTGCGGTGTGGGATGAAGGTGGTGCGTTGTGTAACTTACGAGCGGTGTTCCCATGGTGCAAGCAGCGGCGCCGATTTCGGCGGGAGGTGGCGGCATCAGGAAGGCCACGGCATCGTCGTGTAGCGAGGCGGTGCAGAGTGCGGGCCCACAGGTCACAGTGCGAACAGCGGCTCGGTGATGGCATCAGCAGGTGTCCTCGGTGAGACCAGGGTCGCGGTGCAGCGTGGCCGCAGTGCCCTCTGCGGTGCCAAAGCTTCGGCATGAAGCAAGGTGGTACGGAGTGTGGTGCTCACAGGTCGCGGTGCGAGCAGCGGCTCGGTGATGGCGCCAGCAGGCATCCTCGGTGAGACCAGGGTCGCGGTGCAGCGTTGCGGCGGTGCCCTCTGCGGTGCTTTCAGGGCACGGGTTCGGTAGGGTCGTCGTAGACGTTGTCGAGTGGTGTTCTTCGGGTTGCAGCACAAAACACACAGTCCCCAGTGCTGCGGGTCGAAGAACCTGAAGTTTTTGCTGTTCCTGAGACTTCGTGAACAGGGGGCAAGCTCTACCTCAAGCCCTTGGAGAGTCTCACCAATTTGGTTGCAGAAAGTCCAGTCAAGGCCTTTCACTGCCCACGACAGAAGCAGCCACTGCAGGTCAGCCCAGCAAAGCACGCAGCAAAGCGGTCGTTCCTCTTAGCAGTTTCTCTGGCACTTCTCCTTTGCAGTCTTCTTGATCCAGGTGAGTTCTAAAATTCAGGGGTCTGGGACCCAGCATTTGTACACAAAGATTCTTTGATCTGCCAGGCAGAGGGTGTCGGTGTCTGGCTAAAACCAGTTGGGCCTTCTCTGGCGTGAATTCCTGGCAGGAGGTGGAGACGGCTTTGTCAGAGGCAGACCAGGCCCTTTGAGGTGCAAGGAAATTCCTCCCCCTTCCCCCATCGCAGCCCAGGTCTAATCAGCCCTTTCCTGACCTATCAAGACCATCTGGAGTCCCTCCGGCCCACCAGCCTTCTGTCCTCCAAAACCCAGACAGGCAATCCACATTCCAGCAGAGGCATACGGGATGACGGAGCAAAATAATACCCACTTTCTAAAAGTGGCCGCTATGAACTCAGAATAAAAAGTAAGTCACACATCCAATCAGAACACCATTTACCACAGGAGACCAGCGCTTTACCACTGATCAGCAGTGCGAAAAGCGCGCAGAAACGTTATACCAGCAAAAACAGAGTCAAAACCGGGAGGGCAGAAAGCAAAAACTCAGGGGAAACACGACAAAAGATGCCAAGTTTAACACACATCCCCTCCAGCTGAAAGTAGGTGGAACTACCCACACTCCTGGGAGTTCTCCTCACTAAGGCGGAAGAACCAGGACAGGCCATCTGCGTTGGCGTGTTCTGTCCCCGGACGGTGTTCCACCGTGAAGTCCAGTCCCTGTAGGGAGATGGACCACCTCATCTGCATTAACCACCTGAGGGGCCTGTGGTCGGTCTAAACCTGGAAGTGAGTCCCAAACAGGTAGGGCCTCAGCTTCTTCAGTGCCCAGATCACAGCGAAAGCTTCCCTTTCTATGGCACTCCACCTTTGTTCCCTGGGGAGTAGCCTCCTGCTAAGGAAGACTACCGGCTGGTCCAGGCCCTCTTTGTTCAGTTGTGAGAGCACCGCTCCCACTCCATGCTCTGACGCGTCGGTCTGCACGACAAATTCTTTGGAGAAGTCGGGGTCATGAGCACGGGGGCCGTGCATATGGCGGCCTTCAGGGTATCAAACACCCTCTGGCAGGGCTCAGTCCAGATCACCTTTTTCGGCTGCTTCTTGGAAGTCAGCTCAGTTAAGGGGGCCATGATGGTGCCATATCCCTTAATAAACCTCCGGTAGTATCCAGTGAGTCCTAAGAAGGCCCTCACCTCTGTCTGGGTCTTGGGGGGGTCCCAAGCCAGAATGGTGTCGATCTTGGGCTGTCAAAACCGAAATGGCAGAAAGCAAAAACTCGGGGGAAACACGCCAAAAGATGCCAAGTCTAACACACACCATCACTGTCCAAAGCTATGGAATGTTTAACGCAAGTACTGACGTTTTTGACCAATCAGGAAAGTATTGAAAGCAAAATCCTAGTATTGCTACAAGAAACCCTCGTAATAGTTTTGATTGCCCGGTGAAAGAAAATCAGTGGATGTCTGAAATTAGCATACTCGTGATACAATACAGGCGTTTTATTAAATAAAGGTGCTTTCCTTGTGTATCAGACATATAAAAGACCAAATCAAAATAATATACAAAAAATAATATACAAATGCAGCACAGAGAACTGGTTGCTGCACACAAGATTAAATGCATACAGATCACAACGCCTCGGCACGACTGATCCTCGACATACCACGCCACAGCCACATCACCCCCCACCTGGGAAACCTGCACTGTCTCCCCGTCAACAAGAGGATATCCTTCTAGCTCCTCATCCACGCACACAAGGCACTCCACAAGACCGGCCCTGCCTACCTCAACAGTCGACTCTCCTTCTACATCCCCAACCACCAGCTACGATCTGCCGACCTCGCACTTGCCACCGTTCCGCGCATCCGAATAACTACCACCAGTGGGAGATCCGTCTCCCACCTCGCCGCCAAAACATGGAACACCCTACCACTGAGCCTATGACAGACCCAAGACCTGCTGACCTTCAGGAGAACACTCAAGACCTGGCTTTTCGTTCAGTAGCAGCCCCCCCACCAGCGCCTTGAGACCCTTGCGGGTATGTAGTGCGCTTTACAAATGTTTTGATTGATCAGAAAAAAACGAATTAATCAATTTGGGTCTGAATTTGAGAAGACACTGACTTGAATAAACACTCTGAAGCAAACGAAAAGGACATTTTCTGAAAAAGAAGCATCATGAATTTCAAAAGTCACTACAGAATCAGATAGGTCAAAATGTCGCACCGTATCAGTGTTTCCCTTCACTCTCTCAATTACCTAAACTACTTCATCCTCTGGAGGACATATTGGGAAAAGACGAAACAAACAAAAACCTTGACTTCTCAGTGGCTTCCATCTTATTCTGTCAAAGTGCTACAATGCCATCTTCAAATCCCTCAGAAAGCTGCAGCTAGAGTAGCAGGCAGAAAGAAATTGTGCGGTCCGATCGTCCCCACTCAAGCATGTTCTACCAGCTCCCTCTGAACACCCTGGCATTAACAAGAGCCACTGCCTCAACCACAAATGCAGTCACAGAAAATTCCATAAATGCCTCAGCAAAGAAATAAGTCACTATGCTCCGGGACACATAGTTCAGTCCACCAACCAAAACGAGCTTCACATTAGCATATGCCATAGCTCCGAACGTGAACTGCTCAGACACCCAGATTATGGGCGGCAGTTCCCACCTACAAAGTCATGTCACCAGGTGTACAATATAAATTAAGAACTAAATTCCTAAAATTTTGTTGCCACTACTTTTTTTTAGCTAGGATCACCAAGACACGATTCAGTTAATGATGTTAACTGGCATCAATTCACAAAAATGTCTGGCGCAGTGGAAGAGGCAATACACATTTTGACCACTAATGGCATCACACGACCCCTGAGCCCATTCATAGCCTCTTAAAAGCCTTGTTTTCTCTGCTTAGGTGCTATGCAAAAGACAAAGGGAGGACACACAAGCATACAGTACCAGTTTCATTTCTACCCCTGAAGCTGGCTGGATCCATGAATCCAGCAACCTTTATCTAGCAATAAGAGTCCCCAACCTCCTTAACACCAGACCTAACAAATTGCAGAGTAATTAATAAGTGAATGGGTCCACTCAATAACTGAGTTATAGTCCAAGGAAAAAGTTTAAAGATTGATTACAAAATATCAAAATAGACAATACTGGAAATAAGAATGTAGTGCCCAGTGGCGGCTGCCACAATACTAAAGTGGGGGGCAGTACGGGGGATTAGGAGGAATAATCATTTTTTTAAAACTTACGACGCGGCCGCCTCAGTACTCTTCTCTGGCCCTCCTCTCAATTAAATATTTAGCTTTATTCGACCATAATATTTACTGTCATAAAAGCACACAACACAATCAGTAAAATTAAAGTTAAAAAGAATTGTCACAATACATAGATTAAGAGGAATAAAATGCAGAGCACACATATAAAAAGTTGCGTCAATTAAAATCCAACAGTATTTCAAATCCCACTACTCCACCTAGAAAGGGGACTCCAAGGCCTCAAATAACATGCTTTTCCTATTCCACAGTACCTTTTTCAAGAACTTGGAGGCACAGAGGCCCTCCTCACAGCACACACTGCGACACAGACTCCCCACCCAATCCCAGCGCTGCTCTCATGCTACAGCTAGCATGAGAGCAGCGCCGGAATTGGTCTGAGTGGCGTGATTTGCTGCTCAGACAGTGCCTAGGAGCTTGAGGTGTTTCTCCAACTTGGCTGTGCAGCACAGCTGGGTTGGAGAAACCTAAGTACGCATGTCTGTTTGGCCGGCCTAAGAGGGCTGGCCAGACAAACATGCACACTAACGGTGCGCCTACCAGTCCTCCCTGCTATACCCCGCCCACTGCTCCCTACACTGCTGCCATTCGCTCAGTCAGTGGTCATTTTATTTTTCGCTTGACTGCTGACAGACTGACCAGTGGGCCGACGCTCCTCCACCATTACGGAGGAGCCGCCCTTGGTAGTACCACGAAGGCTCAGACACAGAATATATAGTCAGAAATCAAAAATCATCTGAAACCCCAATTAGCAACAAAAAGTCATAAAGATAGGATCCTACGGAAAACAAAAGTTTCTAAATCCTAATTGTCAGATTTACGAAAAACACTGACAGCATTTCTAGGGGAAAAGGAAAAGTCTCATCCAGTCAGATTAACAAGGGACACTGTCAGCATCTCTAGCAGGAAAAAAGAAGCCTCATTCCCAAAATCAGGGTTTTTTAATACACATTTTACACCCAAGTAATAAGCTAAAGCTACAAATTCAGCAGAGCATGACTAGTGGAAACACATATTGGGCAATTCAGAATTGCGATTATCACAAAAATATTATATTACTGTCCCATTTCTACAGCAGGGGAAACCTTCCATCAGCTTCCAGAGCCACAACACACTCCGGAGATGAACAACATAAAATGAAACATTTTCAGACAAAGACTCATACATCAGCGTGCCAGCAAGCCTGCACCCCAACTTCAAGCGGAAGTGTCCTTCAGAATGATACTTCGGGAACACAAGGGGAAGTTTAAATCACAACACATGCTTTTAAAGGAAAATAAATAACAATTCTCACAGTGTCCTGTCCTCCGCTAAAACTGTGAAGAGAGAAGACATGCAGGGGGACATAGATTGAGAAGGGTAATGAGCTGGAGCAAGATGAACAAAGCACCAGAAACAGCAACCACTTAAAGAAAATGGAGTCTCTACGACAATGTGGCATAACTAAACTAGAGTAATAAACACTTTTAAATCTTCAAATAAAATTGTTTCAAGTGCAACATTATTAATTCATCTGTTACGGCTGCATTCATTCATTATGAGCATCATTAGTGTTCAAAAATATTTTGTCACACAAAATTGTGCATTTAGAAGAAACCTTCAACAATAATATCAGTTAAATTCGACTTCAGCAGCAGATTATCTAATTGGATCAATTCGCCTGTGAAGGGGAGGTTATTGTGTGGCCAAATATGAGCTACTTGACTTACTACTCGGAGAGAACCAAAGAAATCTAGATTAATGAAATCAATATAACAAAAAAAAGAATCAACCTCCTTTTTATTTATCCAGAGATGTGAATATTCCAAAAGCTGGAGCTCACAAAAACCAGGAAAGGGATAAATAATGGCATATAGACGGTAGATATAAATACCAAACATTACGCAATCATAATCCTCTAATCAGTATGACTAGTGTGCAGACTCAGAACATTCCCTGCAGACCTATCCCCACTTCGTAAGATTGCAAGCTCTAGTGCTCACTAAGATGTTGATGAAATTCCTCCTAAATAAGACACAATATCATCCGCACATTCTGGAATCTCCCTTAATGTTGGATTACCTCATTACCAAGACATGGCTGCGTTTCAACGCGCGGTGCTCTCACATAGCTGGCCTAATGGCATGCAGAAACAGGGCTTTGAAAATTGGATTGGCTAATATTGCAATTAGGTGTCTTTGATGCGGAATGGCCTATGTTTTGATCATCCACGGCCTGTCACTACATGGTGATGTAAATTCTTACCAGGAGTTTCTTGTTTCAGATCCTGATATTAGTAAATGTCCCCAGGACACTGGAATCTGGAGGCATTTTACCCACACCCTTCCACTCCCTTGAAGTGTTTTCTTTCTGCTGGAAATTCCCCAATTCCAAGTGCAATCTTCCCCAGCTGTTAATTGAATCAAGCATTTATTTAGAACTTATGTTCACTAGTAAGAATTTAGGAGGCTTCCTTGTTATTAAAAAACAAGAATGAAAGGCAAAACATGTTCAAAATCGTGCTAATGACTGAAATATGTTTTCACATTGTTCAGTCATTCACTCCCTGGCTGCCAGTTAGATGCCCCATTTTCACTGCATATCCATGGTTGTTGACTCTCACTATGTAAGATGGCGTCAGTACATAGAATAGACAAATCTATATTAAGACTGCAATCCCAGGATAGCTAATAACAGATTTGAGAACATGGTAACTGATACAAGGTCTGGTTGGAGCAACTAATGACCTATGGGACTAAAATGCAAGGATACTCATTGCAAGCGCGCCGATCACCATTAACAAAGATGCACGCGTAGAAAGCAGCTATCTCATTTCTTTGGAAAGTTAATCGACAATTACTTTCAGCAGTAGTCTGGTCTTTGATGAAAAGGGCTGTCGTTTTTTGACAATATGCATTCCAGACATTTTACTTAAAACACAATGGCATTCTAAGTAGTAAATAATTGTGGTGCTAGGGACATGGGGCATACGCATGGACATCCATGAAGAGGATGAACCATAAAGACTGACCAGCAATACAAAAGTACTTGGGGTAAGGTGCATTGAGAGGTGTTGCATGCACCACAAAATGTTCACACTTCTGTGAAAACATTCCAATTTGTAGTTTGTATTGAGGTTTGCCATTGTGGGTCCCAGTTTAGTCCTCAGCTGGATATTGTTTTTGTCCGAGCGAGGATTTGGATTGGTCTTTTAAACCCCTTTTGAGGCTGAACGACCTCGAAATTAATTGTAAGCGATTTATCACATTATCAATGACAACAGTGGCGGTGGTTCCAGGTAGTTTTACTCCCAAAGCTGTCATCAAAACAGGGTATGAAACAAAAAAGGTTTTTGGTGGCAAACAACTATAGGCGAGGCAGAACATTGGAATGCTTCCTTGAACTCGAATCAAATAAAATTAAGAGTTTGACAAATTTCACATCACCCTAACATCCAGGCATTTTAAGTTTGTTCAGGTTTGTTATGCCAAGAACTAACCACTAATGTGTTTCAAAAGCATACATTGCATTTTGAAGCACTTTGCTTTTGCTCTCTCGATTACCATGTACTAGCAATTCAAAGTGATCATTGGGCCAGTTTGCTCGGGGCTGCTTTGGCAGAGTGGAGAGACAAGCACAGCTCCTATGACTATTTCTACTTCCTCCTCTAGAAGGCTTCTTCCTTCCTACGGTGCTCTCCTCCCAGCTGAGGATTATCAGAAAACAACGTTTTTCCTAAAACAAGAGGTTCCCATCGAATGGGTAATCCATCATGGGTTGGCAAAGCACTAGAGTACTGCCACCAGTTCTTGATAGACGTAGTGGCACAATTCTGCTAGTGCCCTCCCATACATAAGTTGGGAAAAGATGTGGTAGGCAATCACACGTCCAAGACCCACCCCTTTCGCATACTTTCTAATGTGAGAAAAACTAGTCAGTGTAGAAGCATACTAATCACGCAACTTCCAAAAATGATGGGACTTTAGGAAAGGCCTAATGATGGTGGCCACAGTCATTTCACCATCAACTTCAATATGTAGTTTATACTTCTAGGACACAAAAAATTGAAAGCCCAAAAAATTCTTGTGGATGGGGAGCAGATAAAGGAGGTATACAGCGCAGTGCTTTTTCAGACCATGAAGCGTTCTATTTTAGATCCAAATTGTTTGGGGCGGTGAGACTAGAGTATTAACAAGATCTCACAGGAAACTGCGGCATTTACCACAACATTTTGTGGCATGAAATTAAATTTTTGTGGCTAAAATCAACACCAGCCAACAGACAATATATGAGCCAGTATAATCTCCTGCCTCCCTGCAGAAAGTCCAGTACCTATTTGGCCTTATGCTGCACAATAGTCCACCGGGCACAGCTATGGCTTACCATGACCCTGGGCACTTGCTTCCTTGCCACTCAACTGCCTGACATCAGCACCAGCTAAAGAACTACGCTGCACCAAGAATAGGCAAGGCCACAATTGGCTTGCCCCAGCAGCACAAAGGAAAACTGTGGTGCCTTGGGGTGCCAGAAGAACTGAAGCCGGAATCTTCCTGGTGAGCAGTTGCTCATTGTGTAGGGCAAGCTCGTTCGCAGGAGAGCTCAGGCCCCTTAGCCATGCCCACCTCTTGACTCTTTTCCACACCTCTCTTCTCTATTCCTACTGGAGAGCGCTCAAAGGGGCTGGTCATGAGAGGGCTCTTAGTACCAGAGCTGGCTTTAGGGAGGTGCGACTGGTGCAGCCACACCTGGCACGGACTTTGTGGGGGAACCGTGTTTAAAAATAACTATTGTTTTAAAAGCATGTGAACTTCCTTGTGCGTCCAGCAGTTTTCAGGCAACAATAAAAATGTCAAGATAATTCCGGTGATTAATGTTCCTATTGGTGAGAGATCGGAACTTTGTCTACAGGCAGTTTTGATTCATCATAAAGTAGCACGGAGGGTTAATGTGCTTTCTACAAAGAACATGTACTAGGCAGATCACAGAATTGAGTGTGAGTGAAATTTGAGTAGCGCTATACAAAATTAATTGCATGTCAGAGAGAGGCTATAGAGAGATGAGGTCCACTGTTGGAGATTGGTGGTGAAGGAATTCATGGATAAGGTCGTCATTGGAAAGCTCAACATGACAACAAAATACATGTGCAACATTAACGTGCAGATTTAAAAGAGCCTAGAAATGCACTCACAACGTGTCATACTTACTTGTACTAGGCCTCAAAAAATTTTAAATCAGCTTTGCTTAAAATGTAGTTTGACAAGATGTGTGAAAACAAGCAAAATAAATTCATTCTTCACTTTTCAATGATCATGTTTTTTATTAAATAAATGTTTCACATAACTTTGTGTGACGGAGCAGGGACCGAGGATCAAGGGGGGGTAGCGGACTGGTGGGTGCCCACTACGAACTCACACCCTCTTGTCCCCCCCCAGCAGAGAGAATGGATGCCGTCGCCTGGCAGAGGAAGTCCTCTAGAGACAGAAGACGCCGGGCCCTTTAAGTGGAGCTACGATGACAGCTGGTATACGCCCCAGAGTGACGTCATGACGCGAGAGACGTCAAAAGAGAAAGAGAGTCAGCACAGGACGGACGGCGATCCCCGGAGGAGCTTAGGAGATGGTTGGCGACAAGAGGAGGAGAGGAGCGAGGAGAACGAAGGCGAGGAGGACGGCGGTGGACGGGACGAGCGAAACGGCGGGGAGGAGACGTTCCGAGAAGAGGAGGAGAGACCCGGTCTGGAGAACGACAGAAGGGAGAGGAGCGAAGACGGTCGGAAACCGCCCGGAGGCTCAGGACCCCGCGAAGCGCCCCGCCACACCCCCAGGGGAGGGGTGTGGCTCGAACAGGTACGAGGGCGTATGGCAGGGTGGATGGGCAGAGGGGCGAAACCAACCAATCCCCCTGTGTGACCCGTGTTTCCCTAATCGACCCACCTGACCTTAAACCCGCACTACCTTCACTACGAACCCCCACACAGAGGCGTAGAGCGTATTGAGTGGCACGTTGAACACAGTTTTATGGTAGTCCCTCACCCCCCGGCCCTGGTATTAGGGTGTACTTCCTCAAAAGAGACTAGTTCCTGAACGATCCTTTTGTTTTCTTTTTGTTTCTGGGACCCATCCTGTACGAGTGAGGGGAGAGCCAGTGACGTTCCCAACTGACAACCCCGAAAGCCGGAAGCCGACAGGAGAGGGGGGAGAAGAGAGCCCGAGTCCCTTCACCACGGACCGCAAGGAAAGAAAGACTTGTAGAAAGAAAAACTATTTGTCAATAAAACCGACATTACCTACCATTCGAGCCTTGTCTATCCCTGACCAGTCGCCACAACTGGTGTCAGAAGTGGGATACAGTCCATCTTACTCCACCTGCTACCAGATGGAGGCCCTCATACAGCATTTGGTGCAATGTCAGGAAAAGCTCGGAGGGGCTGTGGAACGTCAGATGACCTCCGCCCAGGCTGACCGGGAGGCCTTTCATAACACCATGGCGGCGCAATTGGAAGCCCTAAAAAAAGCCCCCGTCACCACCGGGACACCCCTCACGAGACCGCACAGTCCTCATCTCTCAGGAATCGCACTGCAAAAGTATTTACCGGGAGAAGACCCGGACTCATTTTTGACTAACTTTGAAAGGGCGGCCCGAGCCTGTGGATGGGCAGAGGATAAATGGCCCTTCTTCCTGGCCCCCCTTCTGTCCGCGGAAGCACAGGCAGCCTACCAAGCCGCAAACCCAACAGGGACCACTCCCTATTCCGTGATTAAAGAGGTGATCCTAGAATACCTCGGGTTAGACGCCGAGGCGTATAGAGTGCGGTTCCGCAAGGAGAGAGGCATGGCTGGCGAGAATCCGAAGACTTTATACTTCCGCCTCAAAATGGCCTCGGAGAAATGGTTGCGACCTGATTCCAGTTCTAAAGAAGAGATAATGTCCCGGGTTTGTTTGGAACAATTCTTAGAGGCCCTACCATATGGAACTCAGAGGTGGCTGAGACAGCATCCCAACTTAACGGTAGCACAAACCATCGAAATGGCTACCCAGTTCAGTAGGGCCCAACCTCGACACCCCGCCCTGGAGTATGAGAAAACCCACAAACCGGGACCCCCGACAAGGACAGAGAAGAAAGTCAAGGGCTTCCCCGAGATAGTCCGTCCTAGAACAGGAAAAGTGGACTTGGGTTATATACGGGGGCCCCAGTGTTATGATTGCGGGGAATGGGGGCATATCGCCCGCCTTTGTCCTAAAAAGAGGCAGGAAGAGCCCATGGAGGTCGGATATCTACCAAAGACCGTGTTATATTCTGCAGAGTTTGGACCTTCATATTACGTAAGGGTAACTATAAATCAAAAGATGGTAAAAGCCTTGTTAGACTCAGGCTGTAGACAGTCCGTGGTAAGGAGGGCCTTAGTACTTCCCGACCAATATTTGCAAAACAACACTGTCCTAATCCGCTGCATACATGGAGATGTCAAGCCCTACCCCTTGGCCCGAGTCCCGATTACCCCACACAACCGTTCCACTCAGGTAGTGAGAGTAGGGGTGGTAGACACGTTACCCGAGGACGTCATTCTTGGGGTGGATAATCCCGGGTTCCTGTCCCTGTTCAGAGAGGAATTGAGGGAACCACAGGAAGAAAAGGAAAGACCCGCTACGACCATGTTAGCAACAGACCCCTGGATTATCGATCGCAGTTTTAGGTTTTCCCAGGTCAACGACCGAACCCTTTTTAATGCCTGGGAACAAGCCCATCAGAATACAACCAGAACGGACGAAGTATTCCCCAGGTTTCTTATTAAGAACGACCTGTTATATAGGGAGGGCAAGAAGAACGAACCCCTACAGTTGCTGGTTCCTCAGCCGTTTAGAGAACAGGTCTTGTTCTTTTCACACACCCATTTAACGGCAGGACACGCGGGCAAGGAGAAAACTGCCTCAAGTATCTTACGACACTTTTACTGGCCAGGGATCTATAGGGACATTGAACGGCACTGTCAGTCCTGTGAAACCTGCCAAAAGAAGAACTCTTATCGGCCTCCCCCGGCTCCTCTCCACCCGCTACCCATCATAGGAGTCCCCTTTGAAAGGGTCGGGATGGATTTAATTGGACCACTTCCCCGGACTCGGAAAGGTTATCTACACGCTCTGGTGGTAGTGGATTATGCGACCCGCTTTGTAGAGGCCTACCCCCTTCCGAAGCCGAACACCAAAAACGTGGCGGATAAGCTCATAGAGCTTTTTTCAAGAGTGGGGTTTCCCAAGGAAGTCATCACAGACCAGGGCACTCCGTTCACTTCCCGACTAATGAAGGAGGTATGCCAAACCTTGGACATCCACCAGTTGAGAACCTCCGTGTACCACCCTCAAACTGACGGACTAGTTGAGAGATACAACCGCACCCTGAAGAGTACCCTGAAAAAAATGTTGGCAGTGGAAGGTCGAGAATGGGACAAACTACTTCCGTTGGCATTATACGTCCTACGTTCACAGGTACAGAGCAGCCTAGGGTGTTCTGCGTTTGAACTCCTATACGGACGGCAGCCACGGTCATTACTGGAAATGACCAAGGACGCATGGGAAACTGAGGAGAGACAGGACCATTGCACTCTACTCGATTATACGACCCAACTGAAGTCCAAGATAGGAAAATTAAGACAGATGGCCCACGCCACGTTGGAAAGGAGCCAAGAAAAACAAAAAAAGTACTATGATCAAGGAACCAAGTTACGAAGACTACAGAAGGGAGACTGGGTGTTGATCTTGCTTCCCTCCACCAGTAGCAAATTCACCAAAGAATGGCAGGGACCATTTCAAGTGGAGAAGGTGATAGGTAACACCACATATGGGGTACGGATGACGAACTCCAAAATACAGAACTATCACATAAATCTGCTTAAAAAATGGATTGGACCACCACCCAGACCTGCCCATTTTTTAGCGCCGACCCCTCCCCTCAAGGAGTCGACGGTTCATGAACTGGTAATTAATCCTGACCTTTCCAGATCCCAGCAACAGGACCTGGCAGACACTTTGAAACCTTTTGAGGAGTTGTTCTCCAATAAACCCGGGAGGACCCAGCTGATAGAACATCAAATCCATACCCTCCCCGGAAAAATAATCAGGCAAAAGCCCTACAGAATTCCGGCAGCTAGGAGAGAAGCCATAAGAAAAGAAGTCGCCGACATGTTACGACTCGGAGTCATTAGACCTTCCACCAGCGAGTGGACGTCCCCAATTGTGATGATCCCGAAGCCGGACGGATCCACACGTTTCTGTATGGATTTCCGAGCGTTAAATGAGATATCTACGTTCGATGCATACCCGATCCCAAGGGTGGACGAACTCATTGAGAGGATAGGGGATGCCAGATACATCACGACCTTCGATCTTACCAAAGGCTACTGGCAAGTGCCCCTGAAGGAAACGGATAGAAAGAAAACCGCCTTCGCCACAGACCAAGGTCTATTCGAATTTACAGTGTTACCGTTCGGCCTCCACGGGGCCCCGGCCACCTTTCAACGGTTAATGAATGCGGTACTACAGCCTTATCCATCCTTTAGTTCAGCCTACCTGGACGATATCGTGGTATATAGCACCACCTGGGAACAACATCAACACCATCTAACGACCATATTGAGTGCCCTTAGACAAGCAGGCCTACACATCAATGCCAAGAAATCGAAAGCAGCCTTTCATAAAGTCAAATACCTAGGGTATGTCCTTGGTGATGGCGTCATAGCTCCCCAAACAGAAAAAGTGAAAGCGATTACCAACACTCCCTTTCCGGCCACCAAAAAACAGCTTAGAGGGTTCCTTGGTCTTATAGGTTATTACCGGCGGTTCATACCACAGTTTGCCGAGTTAGCCTCCCCACTAACCGATCTTCTCCAGAAAGACAGCCCCCGCAGTAGGATAACACACCCGAGTGAGAGTGCCTTACGAGCCTTTCAGAACTTGAAAGCGGCCATAACCACAACCCCGGTCCTAATTTCCCCTGACTTCAACAAACCCTTTATAGTAGCAACTGATGCCTCCAATACAGGGATCGGGCGGTCCTCTCACAGATCGGGGTAGACGGGCTAGAACACCCTTTGTTGTATGTAAGTCGAAAGTTATTCCCACGAGAAGTCAAGTATCCCACGATTGAACGCGAATGCCTGGCCATCAAATGGGCTATTGAAAAACTGAGTTACTACCTGGAAGGTAAACCGTTTGTCCTGTACACAGACCACGCCCCCTTAAAATGGATGTACAGAAACAAAAGCCAGAACCAGAGAATTCTGCGTTGGTTTCTGTCCTTACAACCTTTTTCTTTTGTGGTAAAACATCGGAAGGGGAGGGACAATAACAATGCTGACTTTCTCTCACGATACCCTCCTCTCCCCGATCGGGAGAATCCAGGGGGGGAGGTGTGTGACGGAGCAGGGACCGAGGATCAAGGGGGGGTAGCGGACTGGTGGGTGCCCACTACGAACTCACACCCTCTTGTCCCCCCCCAGCAGAGAGAATGGATGCCGTCGCCTGGCAGAGGAAGTCCTCTAGAGACAGAAGACGCCGGGCCCTTTAAGTGGAACTACGATGACAGCTGGTATACGCCCCAGAGTGACGTCATGACGCGAGAGACGTCAAAAGAGAAAGAGAGTCAGCACAGGACGGACGGCGATCCCCGGAGGAGCTTAGGAGACGGTTGGCGACAAGAGGAGGAGAGGAGCGAGGAGAACGAAGGCGAGGAGGACGGCGGTGGACGGGACGAGCGAAACGGCGGGGAGGAGACGTTCCGAGAAGAGGAGGAGAGACCCGGTCTGGAGAACGACAGAAGGGAGAGGAGCGAAGACGGTCGGAAACCGCCCGGAGGCTCAGGACCCCGCGAAGCGCCCCGCCACACCCCCAGGGGAGGGGTGTGGCTCGAACAGGTACGAGGGCGTATGGCAGGGTGGATGGGCAGAGGGGCGAAACCAACCAATCCCCCTGTGTGACTCGTGTTTCCCTAATCGACCCACCTGACCTTAAACCCGCACTACCTTCACTACGAACCCCCACACAGAGGCGTAGAGCGTATTGAGTGGCACGTTGAACACAGTTTTATGGTAGTCCCTCACCCCCCGGCCCTGGTATTAGGGTCTACTTCCTCAAAAGAGACTAGTTCCTGAACGATCCTTTTGTTTTCTTTTTGTTTCTGGGACCCATCCTGTACGAGTGAGGGGAGAGCCAGTGACGTTCCCAACTGACAACCCCGAAAGCCGGAAGCCGACAGGAGAGGGGGGAGAAGAGAGCCCGAGTCCCTTCACCACGGACCGCAAGGAAAGAAAGACTTGTAGAAAGAAAAACTATTTGTCAATAAAACCGCCATTACCTACCATTCGAGCCTTGTCTATCCCTGACCAGTCGCCACACTTTGCTAAATGTTTCTACTTACACAAAGAAGGTTTGAAATACTTGTTTAGAATTTATCGTTTAGTGGAATTATGAAGATCAGTCACACAAAAAAATGCAGCACATAAACTGAACCTGACCTCTTTTACCATACATTTCTATTTCCAGGGGGTGATGTGCTAATAATTTTCTCTCATTACTGCAGATGTTTTGATTTCTATATAGCTCATTGTGAGATGACATACAATTTGCTTTATTACAAGGTTAGAGATGTAGTCTCATTTGTGCAAAGAGAAGTCAAAAGGCCTAATGTGTAGTTTAGCGGGACATCAAAGTTGCACACTTAGAGATTACAGTCACTGCACCATTGTATTCGTGTGAGAGGAAGAGGAGTGATCCTGTTCCCGGGAGAGCCATGAAATTTGATTGGACAATAGGAGGAGAAGATGCAACAACTGTTTACAATTGTACATGTTCCTAGAGTAGGCTAACATGTCCTACCCCACTCATTCTTTTTGCCACAACACTTTTTGCCCAGACGCCTTGCCCAGACTCAATTGCTGATTGCGGTTGCTAATGCAACTGCACATTTACCCTGCCTTATTCCTTATTGTCTTGAGACTCTATTGAGTTTAGTGAACCTGCCTTTGAGGAGTTCTGCATTAATCCATTATTGACTTTTTGAATACAAATTTGACCTTTATGCTTGATCTCACTCTCTTTCGAACTTGAACTCGGACCTGACACCTTTTCTGCCCCATTCTTACAATAGGGATTCTTCCCTTATTTAAAACGTGTTATGCATTTTATTAAAACTTTGAATTAACAGCTATTTATCAATTTCTATAAATGATTGATTATTGAAACTAATATGGATAAAACTTATGACTTTTAATAAAGACGATTTACTAAACTTTGGAAAATAAAACACTTAAAAAATGTAATTAACTCTGTTTATTGACTGAACTTACGGTGGAGATTGCGATTGTTATTTATGTGGTGATTTGCTCCTGATCTTCTCAAATACAGCGCCAACCAACCTAATGGAAGGGGAACAGCGGAGATCAGCCCTGTGTGAGATGGTAAACCGAGGTTATTTAAACTGATTCCCCCTCCAGCAAAGACAAGTGACAGAGGATTCAACTTTAGGTATGCTGGAAGACTCCTCTATTCTCAACAGGTCCCTCACACAAACTCCTTCCCAAGAAACTACATAGTATTGTCACAGAATTCATTCCACAACCCAGTGTACAGCAGCAAAAGATCTCCCACTCCCAACACTTATGTGATGCCATAGCAGACCATACGATTTTAAATTCAAAGATCCTGGTGCATCACCCCATGAGCAAGATGCCTAACAATCAGCCAATTGATACCAAGATTAACAGGACTACTTCCACAGGCGCGATTCACGTGCTGGCCTTCCTAAAATGATCCTCTGACCTGCAACCAATGGAACTAGCCAAGAGAGGCGTGCCAGCCAGCTGCCCATCAGAATCCTGCCCTGATCAAACCATCAAGGACATCATGCTCGCAACAACTACCATGATCCTAACAAGAACTGTTAAAGTCTATTCCTTAAGGCATCTACCACTCCGCTTCTTGGACACCAAGATTTCTTGAATCAGAATAGTCGACAAGAAGAAGAATGTCAATTCAGCAGGCAGAGCCAGCTATGAACCAATTTCCAATGGCCCTTTCTTAGGAAAATGGACTTAAAATGTACCTTCACTCAGTTATTTGACTTCTTGGGATAAAACTATCTAGTTTCTGGGTATTGGATGGATTTCTGCCTCTGCAGATGGACCAAATCTTCTCTGTTGTCCAACTGCATCTGGGACAAGAGTGGACAGAAATAGAGTTGCTGCACTCTTACTGCTGGACCTAAAAGTTTGGTTACTGGTCACCAGTCTCCGACCTATGGATGCTGAGTAACAGCCTGAAACTCACTCAACGTACGTAAAACAGAGATCCTAACCTGCGGCAAATGGAAGAACTACCAGTGTTCAATCAACTGCTCCCAGGTACTTGGCCAACTGGTATCCTCTTACACTGAAGTAAAAACACCCGGAAGTGCACTCCAGCCTACCCTTCAAACCCAAAGTAAACCTAGTCTCAAGAAGTGTTTTCTACAGTATATAAACCCTTTAACACATCTTCCTATATCTAGGTTTTCCACAGAGGTTTCAGGATACAATGACCTTGTCATTTGTTGCCAGGACAAAGCACACTGATTCTGTCTGGGAGACCCCATCTTCTTACTGCAAAGACTTAAAAGTATTCAAAATGCAACTGTGAGACAACTTGTGACTGCATCACACCAGCATTACAAACTCTTCACTGGCTATCCATGTCCAGATTCTCCTCCCTCATAGCACTCTGCATTACCTACATAGTCAATGGCAGCATGGGCTAAACCTTTATTTAAATAATGCTGCAAGATACATCCAGAATATGTCCATTCACAGTAGATGGGAACCCTTGCTGACAGCCCACCCTAAAATGAAGACACAAATAAGTGGGACCCCCTTCTCCACACTTGCTGCAAAACTATGAAACTCCCTGCCAGCAAAGACAAGAAACATCCAATACTACCTGAAATTCTGAAACAATTTAAAGATCTGGCTCTTACCCAATAGATAAAGGATCGCACAAACCAAGATACCAAATCACCACCCATCACAAGGAGGGTGTGGATGACATAGGACCAAGGACCCACTCAAGGTTTGAAACCTAACCTCCCACAAGCATGGTAGCACATCTCTCACCTCATTCTTTTCGCTCCACTACACACTTTCGCTCTTTTCGCACAGCTATACCACTTACCATAAAAGAAGACACACAGACAACTCACACCATTCCAAAAAGAAACAATGGTTTTAAGTTTTAGCAGTCTATACATCAAATGATCAATCAATCAACGCAAAAAGCGCACCTACTCACCCGTGAGGGTCTCAAGGCACAGAGGGGAGGGAGGGGCGGCTCAGTTGAGTGCTGGGGTTATCCCAAGTGCCAGGTCTTGAGGTCCTTCCTGAACTGGGGCAGTGTGGGACCTTTCTGGAGGGGGGAGGTCTTTCCAGGCTTTGGCTGCGAGGCAGGAGAAGGACTTACCTCCTGTTCTGGTCTTGTAGATATGTGGGACGGTGGCCAGAGAGAGATCAGCTGATCAGAGGTGTCTTTTCGGTGCGTGGAAGGAGAGGCAGTTGTTCAGGTATGTGGGTCCGGTGTTGTGTTGTGAAGGTCCTTGTATGCATGGGTGAGGAGCTTGAAAGTTATTCTTCTTTCGACTGGGAGCCAGTGGAGCTCGTGGAGGTGTTGGGTGATGTGACTGCGATGGAGGATGTTGAGGGTCAGTCTCGCTGCGGCGTTCTGGAAGGCCTGGACTTTGCGAAGGAGATTCTTGTTGATTCTGGTGTTGAGAGGGTTGTCGTAGTCCAGTCCGCTGCTGATAAGAGCGTGCGTGACAGTTTTTCTGGATTCGGATGGGATCCATCCGAACGTCTTTCGAAGCATACGGAGGGTGTTGGAGTAGGTCGAGGATATGGCGCTTATCTGGTGGTTCAGTTTGAGCAATGAGTCTAGTATGATGCTGAGGTTTCGTGCATGGTCCGTCGGGGTGGGGGGATTTCCGAGAGCGGGGGGCCACTCTTCCCATGCAGAGGGGGTGGAGCCAAGGATGAGGACTTCTGTTTTCTCGGAGTTGAGTTGCAGGCAGCTGTTCTTCATCTAGGTGCCGATAACTTTTATCCCTTCTAGGAAGTTGTGTTGGGTTTGTTGGTGACTGAGAGGATCAGCTGGTTGCTGTAGGCATAGGACACGATGTTGAGCCCATGGTTCATGACAATGGTTGCGAGGGGGGCCATGTAGATGTTGAAGAGGGTGGGGCGGAGGAAGGAGCTCTGGGGCACTCCACAGTTGGTCTCTGTAAGTTCCAAGAGATAGAGAGGAAGTCTGTCCCACTGAGCTCTGCCGATGAGGAAGGAGCAAATCCAGTTGAGGGCCTTGCCAGCATCATGGAGCCTGGTGGCTAGGGTGCGGTGGGAGATGGTGTAGAAGGCAGCTGAGAGTTCCAGCAAGATGAGGGCTGCTGTTTCACCCTGGTCCAGGAGGGAGTGGATGTCGTTGGTGATGGTGAGTAGGGCGGTCTCGGTGCTGTGGAATCCGGATTCGGAGATGTCCAGGATGTTGTTAGCTTCGATGAAGTTTGCAAGCTGGGTGTTGACGGCCTTTTCAATGACCTTGGCTGAGAAAGGAAGCAGGGAGATGGGCCTGAAGTTTTTGATGTCCGTCGGATCTGTGGAGGGTTTCTTCAGGAGGGCGGTTGACTTTGGCGTGGTTCCAGTTGTTGAGGAAGTGGCAGTCTCGAAGGAGCAGTTGATTGTCTGACGTTGTTCGGGTGTGATGGCAGAGGCGGCTCTGTGGAAGATGTGTTGTGGGCAGGGGTCTGAGGGTGCCCCAGTGTGGATGCTTTTAATGGTCTTCAAGGTGTCTTCTGTCATGAGTGGGTTCCATTTGAGCAGGGTCTGTTGGGCGGTGTCGCATGGAGAGGGAGGTGAAGCGGTGAGGAGGTTTTGATTGTCGAAGTTGACGTAGATTATCTTAATCTTAAAGTGGAATTAGGTGCTGAGTCTGTTGCAGAGGTCTTGGGAGGGTGGGAAGTCTGTTGTTCCGCTGCAGGGTTTAGCGAATTCCTTGATGATGGAGAAGAGTTCTTTGGTGTTGTGAGCATTGGTGAGGATTCTGTCTTGGAGGGATTTCTTCCTTGTGGATTTGATGAGATGGTGGTGTGCGGTGATGGCTGCTTTGTAAGTGGCACATGTTTCTGGGGTATTGTTGTTCCTCTATGACTTTTTGAGTCGTCTACAAGAGAGTCTGGATTCTTGGAGTGCACGGGGTGAACCAGCTTGCTTTCTTGATGTCTTCCTGTGGCTTTCTTGAGGGGGAGAGTGTGTAGTCGCAGTTCGTGATCCAGCATTGGCGGTTGCGTGCTGTGGTGTTTGCGTCTGGCCTAGTCTGAGATAGAGTGCTGATGAGGGCAGAGGTGAGCTGGTTTTCGTGACTTTGTTCCAGCTTCTGTGGGGGAGGCGGTGGCTGTGCTTGTGTAAAGTGGGTTTTTTGAAGGAGAAGTGGATGCAGTGGTGATCTGCCCAGAGGAGTTCTGTGGTGTGGCTGTAGGAGATGCTGTTTCCTTCGACGAAGACGGGTTCGAGTATGTGTCCTGCTGTGTGCATGAGGGCAGTGACTAGTTGTTTCAGTCCATTGTTGGCGAGGTTCTCTAGGAGGGAGGCGGTGTTTGAGTTGTCGTGGTCGTCCAGGTGGAAGTTTAGGTCTCCGAGAAGGATGTAGTCTGTGGAGGCGAGGGCATGGGGTGCGATGAGGTCTGTGATGGAATTGCTAAAGGAAGCACGGGGCCGTGCGGCCTGGAGATGAGGGTTCCGCGGAGATTGGAGGATTGGTCTGGATCTGGGAGAGGAGGTGTTTCATGATGGTCACTGTGTCGTACGGGATGGTGGTCAAGCTGAGGGTGCTTGCGATGGCGATGCCTCCTCCTGGACAGGTGGGGTGGTCCTTCATCACTGCATCACTCTTCTTTATCCAATTACACAGCAGGATCAGTGAAATATGACACTATCTGATACCAATTTAAGTAATCACAAACAACATCAGAAAACTGTCCATGTAGGCCACAGTCAAAACCCACACCTTTCCTAAGCCAGTACAATCAACAGAGTAGCATGCTATCAGTCCAACAAAGTGCTTTGATGCATATCAGGGCTGTGAAGCACTCTATAAATTACAACAATACAGATGCACAATATTATAACTATGATGGTCGGACTGTGAAAGCCAGGTGATTAGCACACCAAGAGCAAATCTATTAGGTACATTTTAAATAGGCTCACAATTATTCTGTTATAGCACGGTTAAGCATGTAAACGTTATGTTGATACAGCCAGAGCTATATCTAAAAAAAACACTCCCACAACCCCATTACAGAACACATTGTAGTAAACCACACACTTAAAAAAAAATGTAATATTCACACTCTATGCGTATACTCAGAATATCAAAGGGCACAGAATCTGACATGTTTTCCCAGTGGTGACCACAGACTTGTGCTATATTAGTGCTAAACGGGTACCTTTCTTCCTGTCTGGGCAGCTTAATGTACCAAGCAGAGCTCTCCAAAAATGCAGACACTCATTTAAAGTTCCTGAAGTGTTGTACCCTTGGAAAAAGCTACTAAGGTTGGTTGCATTTCAGATGGAGCTCGGTGACATTCTCCTTGCTTCTTGTAAAGGTCAGGGACTAATGATTAAAACATATGTGGCTACAGCGAGAGAAAACCAAACATCAATAATAAAAGTAGCATTAATAAAAATAGCGAGAAAGGCTAGAGTGCAGGAAGGCTTAGATGGCTGTCGCCGGCATCTCACTAACAAGCCTGTTGGTCAAATCTGTCACAAGACCAGAGAATATGTTCGCCGCTGGCTTCTTGTCACAGCACACGATTCATCGGGCATCAGCCCCGCGCTTTGGTCACACCCAATCCAAGCCCTGGGTAAGATATAGAATTGCAGACGCGTCACTGTGAATAACAGCAAAGGTTTTCACCGAGGGGTTCTGTGACATCAAATAGACAACAATAGTGAAGCTCGAGTTGTCTGTGATGTCACTAAGAACTCCGAGGTGAAAAACATCCCCATTATTCAATGTTAGCTAGATTTAATTTTATGCAGTATATTGCCCCAAAATCTTCTCACATGTACAGTGGCAGGGGAGTAAAGGTAGAACCATATGTAACATTAAAAAATCTAACCTCTTGCCGCCCACATCCACCACGATCGACATATAGTCTCCCCTCCTCTGAATTAAATAATACATAAATGGCTAGCCTGTTGCTATTCACCTCACCACCCTCTATAAACCGCTCCCTGCTCTTCTCCAAGTAAAACAAAAAACCTGTCCTCCTGCCAAACACCGATACCCCAATCTGCATATACTTTTCCACAAAAACAACTGACCCCAAAAAATACCTAGCCTCTTGGCGCCCCTCAATACCTGCTGCAAGCACGCCCATCCAATCTGAGGAAAAATGTCCCAGTCTCCTGTCATCCACCCCAGCCAATCATTACCTCTTAAAAGCTAAAAAGCTGCGCTCCCCGATCTCACACTGAGCCAACACGGCACTAACAGTAGCCCTGTGATTACCGCTGTCAGCGTGGCTTTATCACTCCTCCCAGCAAAGTCCTGTGCTGACAAGAGAACAAGGTGCCGCCCACAATCCCCATCCCGCTCGGGTCTGTGGAGACTCAGGTCTGGTGAAGGAGGATGAGACCACCAACTACTGTTTCTCCACCACCCCCTACCTCTGGAAACCCAGGCGAGACGAAGGAAAAAAGGGTAAGCAAGTGCTTACCCTCAGTGATATTACAACGGTGGTTAACCACTGTTGTAACATCATTGCAGTGAATAACCTGATTTCAATCTAGTTATTCACAATAAAGTCTTCCTATGTAAGCCACTTACAAATAAATAATTGCTGCCCCTGCCAAAATGCCATTTTAAGAAGGAGCGCCTATCATAGCCCACATTTACATTTATATTCATTTCAGTGGTGCATGTAAGGCCGGTGAGAGCTACTCTCAGAAACAAAATAACTTGCAAAATTGCTCAACTTCAACACCCGCCCCACAACCGTATGTTGTGGCTCTAATTCTAGGAGCATTTTTCTAAAACACACCCATCTCATGCCTTGTGGTTATTCCAGTTGGAAAGCTGGATTTACTAAGTTTGTCCAGCTTGCATTTGAACATATTTCTTAACCTCTCGTCACAGGACTTATGGTTTAAGCATGCATCCCTTTAGCAAGATGCCTCTTGACTTTCTCCAGTCCGTCTCCTTCTGAACTCTGATGCCAGCCGGAATACTCAAGATGTGGTCTCATCAGTGGCACACTCCGGATCATACCTCTAGCCATGCACCTCAGTGAAGCCGCCAGAGAAAGATAACAACTAGATCCCTTCTCTCTCCAGTGGCTTTAAATAAGCAAGATGCACTGCGAACCGTGCCACGCCACATACACCTGTGAGAGGCTGAATGAAACTGCAGTACAAAATTGAAAATAAACTGCGCTAAAGTGGTTTAGCATACCTAAACCCACTGCTACTGGTTTCACAATCTAGGTATATGGAAACGTCTAGTAAATTAATAAGGGCAAATCCACAACATTTCTATTTTAGGAATAAGGAGGTATTCCAGTGGTTGTAGCATTGACTATACAAGTAAGGCCAAAGACACGGGCTAGGACTTATATATATATATATTCACAAACTATTGAACCGAGTTAGAGCAATGCTTGTCGTTTACGAAGATCGAAAACTGCAGGATTCCATCATGACATTTCCACCACCCCTCAAAGAGCTGGTCTCGCTAACAACACGTTGCCATGCGCTATCTATAAAAACATTTTTCTCCCCTCATGACAACTTATTTTGGGAAACCCTTGGTGAACCTCGATGTAACTAACCACAACTCTGTATTCCAACCCAAATAAAGAAATATTAATTTCACGATAAAGAATCTGCATTCTACTGCAGAAATCACCGTTCTGGAAGGCCACAACTTTATAAAAGCTAGCCAAAAAAAGTCAAGTAATTGGCTTTGTTGCATTATGCTTTAAAATATTAATGCTTCTTTCAGATGCCATGTTCTCCTCAGTAACAAATGCAGCACAGAACTTTACACTTATCTACAAATAGCAGACTGTGCCTATGCAAATAATTAGCAGTAATCTAATTTACCGATTGAGATGGCTAGTGCTTCAGCCCTTGTTAAATTCAAGACTATTAGACAGTGCGCAAGCGGTCTGTGGCGAGACATGCTGTGACTTCCCAAGAGCATGCAGGGGCTCGGAGCTCACCCATTGCTCACCAATGCATGTCTTTCTTATCACTCTCACCAGGGTGTTTTCTATTCATGGTCCAGCTTGTAAATCTTGGATTTATCCCTCCCATGGTGTGTTGCCTTTATACCATCTCTTATGATTGCCTGGCACCACTGCTTACTTTTCAAGCACTACTTTTTTATTTTTTATCATGCACTCCACGAGAGGGCATGTGTTTCCGAGCGGTCTCCCTCATATTCTTCTCTGCCCCTGCACTCCGGGTTGCTCTCTGCTGCCTGTGTGCTTCTCCCCACCCCCGCACTGTTGTACTCGCAGGTGGGCTTCTTCCCATTGCGCCCTCTCTGTTGATTACCCACCCTCCCCCTTCTATGCTCTTGACTGTTGCTACTTCCCCCTAGGCCTGGGCAAAAATTTCGTTCCGTTCGCGGAAATTGCGATAATTTGACATTTTTGCGTTCCGCGGAGAGCGCGAAAATGTCAAAAATTCCGGTTTCCGCAGCTTGGCGATAATTTGTTTCTTGCTCGCGCTGTAAAATGATACATTCTCGCGCGCGCGCGATCGCCTTACCTGAATCCCTGCGTTCGCCGACAAGTTTTCTTGATCCGGTCGCGTTCTCCATGAGATGTTGTATTGTTTTTAGCCATTTGCGCTGTCTCGCGACAGTTCGCGCCCGCAGTGACGTCATGCGTCGCGCGATCACGTCTTTCTTCTCGCGATCATGCACCGCGAGAACAACTCAAAACAAGATGGCCGCGCCCGCAAGCAACCACATGGGTAAGTTGGCGACCCGCAACCATGCAGAAAATCTCGCGAACATGCCGGAAAAAAACTTCCGCATCTTCGCGATATTTCTGCTTGTTTGCGATAATTTTAAACATTCTCGCGATAATTTGCGAAGGTTAATTCCGCAAATTCCGCCCACCCCTACTTCCCCCTACCCAGACCCTTCAATGTTGCTTCCCCCATCCATCTCCCCCCCATATTACTTAGATATCCTGTGTTGCATCCGACCCTGTTGCTTCCACCCTCTCTACCCACTTGTAAAAAACATAAAAGCTCTTTTGTGCATTTTTTTATTCTTTTTAATTACCGATTCAACTCGGATCGGTAACTAAGAAGAAAAAAGTGCCAGCGTAATTTTGTAGCCGTGGCAATACATGGTACACATGCCTACAAAATTACACAGGCGGCCTTGTCAAAGTTTTTTTTATATATTTAGCCATGCTGCACAGCATTAGTGTTGCTGTGCAGCAGGTCTTAAAAACCAATGGCGAAGCAATACATCACAAAGGTGAGATCTATTCAGTGGCGTAGCAAGGAGGGGGCGGTACGCTCCGGGAGGCACGAGTTTTGGGAGCGGCAGCCCTCCTACCCCTGCTCTTACTTGCGGCTGCCGAAGGGGCGGCAGCCGCAGGTATCGCCCAGCACACCCCATGCCCCCACTCTTACATTCGCCCGCCGCAGGCGGCAACCGCACAGGCCACCACGGGCGGCATAAGGCCTTGCTAAACCACTGGAACTATTGGTTGTGCAATTATGCTCGGGCAGCATCCTTGCTACGCCATCGGTGCAGTGAAAGTGTACCTGGAAATGCAGACCTCGTTTAACTTTTAACAAAGGAATCTTGTGCTCCTAACAGCAAAATCCTGGTCATCTCTGAATCCCCATCAATAAAGCAGGAGAAGGATTTATCATTTTGCTTGTTTCATTTAATCAAGTGGTGCAGTAGACAGGCCCTTGTACTGCAGAAGAGCAATTCCACGCTCAAGGATACAGAATTGAGTGGTGCATCCTTCAATGGAAGAAGTGCAGTTTTTTTCCCAATCTGGACACATATTGTGCTGCGAGGTGACACGGTCTACACCGCTGACAGTGCAATATATTCCAGCAAAGTTCTTCTCATCAATTGCAAGAGCAGCTATGAGATTGAATGGAGTGTGCAGAGGCATACACAGCGCAAGGCCGCGCTGGCCCCGGGAGGCTGGTGGGACACCGGCATGCCACATAAGGGCTCACTTCCATATTTTAATGCCATTACAGTTTTTAGGGCACAAAGTACATGTTCAAATAATTCCGTTCAAAGATTAAAGAAATATGTTGCAGTTGGCTCCTAAAAATCCTTAAACAAGTAATAGACATTGAAGTCAATTCACATCCTCATAAAAGCCTTTGTGAATTAGCCCCGAGTGTCTAACTTCCTATTAGTAAAAGTGCAAAGCTGGCAAAGTACGTTCCATTAGTACTATTTTTACATCAATATCACCTGAATATTTCTATCTTAGATGCCTTGAGGTCAGTTCACAGCGGCAGTACATTGCCGCAGTTCACCGAGTCAGTTTTTACAATGTGAACTCTGACAAACTCACTAGGAAGCTGGTTTGCGTTGTGTACTCCCCGAGTTATGAGCTCCTTATCGAACACCAGAGGGAGGAGCTAACCAGTAACACTTTTGACACGCGTCTAGTTGAGATACTGCAAGGGAGATCTTGTTATCATTGTTTATATCTGAAACGTCATGTAATGAGTGGAGTATGAATTAAAGTAGGTTTCCTTTTTAAAGGTTAAGGCACTAATTTAATTAAGTATTATTGTGCAATTTGGGGAGTTCTTTAACACATTTTCAGTCCTTGTAATTGGTTCATTTCACTCTTCTCACTTTACTTTTTTGAACTATCCTATTGAAATTCAAATCCTGAAACAACACATACGTAGTAACTGGAAATTTGCCCTTAAACTTTGTGGGAGGGGATGTCTTGCTTCAACCATGTGTTGAATGCAAATAAAATGGAGTTGTTGCTTCTAATGGATCATCCTTAGACCTACATTTGGTAGTTAATGGATCTTTGACAATCCATAATACCTGTTACTAAGACCAAAAATATTGGTATTACTATCAAAGCTAATCTTACTTTCTGATACATGTCAACAAGATTGCTGAGAGATGTTACTTCCTTTTAAAGAGTTTAGGAAAAGTTCTTCCTTGCCTCTGAGTTGAAGGGAGAAGGTTGGCGATCCAGATGATGGAGCTGTCTGGTTTGGATAATTGGAATGCATCTTACTTGGTTTACCTAAATATCTCATCTGTCACTTAAAGTGCAGCTGACTTGTGTTACTTAATTTACCTCAGTGCATAGATGGTAAATCCTGTTAAATTTGCTTTACGGGTTATGGCAGAATAAGCAGATCTTCTTTAAGATACGTAGTACTGCGCAGAGGGCACTTGCTGGCTCTTATTCTGAGTATCTCAGCTCTCGGCTACAGCCGGACGCGTGCTCTCAAGTGCTATGCTTCTCTTCTCACGTGCTCCTTTTTGTGCCCATGTTCCCCAGCACAGGCACATGCTCTTTCTTGGTTCTCATTCCCACTCCCAGTACTCCTGCGGCTAAAGACTCTGCCCACGTGAGAGCAGAGAGAGCGGTGTGCCTGTGCAACACATTAAAGTCAGACCTATTGGCATTGCCAAGCCTTTTTCTTTTCTAAAATACATCCCAGGCAGTCCTTAAAACCCCCTTTCTATGTTGACAAGTTCAATACAAATAAAGGGCAGCATCCGGATTCAGTCAGGGTCTACTTATCTGCCTGGTCTATTTGGAAACACAACCCTACAAGGCATGGCCACATAGCATGTCAGCTGTGTTGGTGCACCTAAACTGTGCAACCCCATGTGCTTTGTGGAGAATGGACAGTGACACTTTAATTCAACAAAGCACAACTGTACTACAACACATTTGGACCACTGTGGCCTAGCTTGGACACAAACATCACCAGCAATGTGGTGTTGACTCAACACTGCCTGTAATTAAATGAGCGGATGTATGACGTTACAACGCATACTTTTACAACGCATGCACTTACAACGCAATTTTTACAACGCAACATCCACTACAACACATTCCAATCACATCGCATGACACTACAACGCATTTTTAAAAACTACCTTTCCAACGCATTCCATTACAACGCATACTACCTTTACAACGCATACCATTACAACGCATAATATTACATTGCATTTAAGGTAAGTATTGGATAGTATAGGGGTAAAAATTACTATTCTAACTCCAGGGGGTGCAACAGTAGGGTAAGTGTTGGATAGTATAGGGGTAAAAATTACTATTCTAACTCCAGGGGGTGCAACAGTAGGGTAAGTGTTGGATAGTATAGGGGTAAAAATTACTATTCTAACTCCAGGGGGTGCAACAGTAGGGTAAGTGTTGGATAGTATAGGGGTAAAAATTACTATTCTAACTCCAGGGGGTGCAACAGTAGGGTAAGTGTTGGATAGTATAGGGGTAAAAAATACTATTCTAACTCCAGGGGGTGCAACAGTAGGGTAAGTGTTGGATAGTATAGGGGTAAAAATTACTATTCTAACTCCAGGGGGTGCAACAGTAGGGTAAGTGTTGGATAGTATAGGGGTAAAAATTACTATTCTAACTCCAGGGGGTGATAGTATGCGTTGTAATGGAATGCGTTGTAAAGGTAGTTTTTAAAAATGCGTTGTAGTGTCATGCGATGTAATGGAATGCGTTGTAGTGGATGTTGCGTTGTAAAAATTGCGTTGTAAGTGTAGTGCGTTGTAAAAGTTGCGTTGTAAAGGTTGTTCCCCTAAATGAGCACTTTCCCACAAATAACTGTAGTTTCAATAAACCCTCTCCAGAGCTAAGCAAACTAGTCAAGTATGTTTATTTTTGTCTACTTTTGATAACAGGATATAAAATATTATAACCACATATTTAAAAACGGATTAAAATAAATTAGCCCAACTACTCTGGGCCACCGCATTGAACAAAGCTGCTTACTTTGCAAACTTGAAATAAAACAGCAGTGTTCTGCGTTTCATTGGTAAAAATTGGAATACGTGAGAATAAAGGCTTTCATGCTCTCTCCTGGGTCATGAGGAGGACACAAGTTAAACTTGCGTTTCTTTGAAGATTCAATACACGAGGCACAATCGTTTCATTTTAAAACGACCTCATAACTCTGGGCTGTACATGGTCTAATCAGTCTAGACATGGCTGCACATGACGATCACAGGGCCACAAATTCACTGTGACACGCTGATACTCCACTGGAAATTATATTCTGACAGTAGCATTAATCACGGGATGGAAAAAAAATATGAGGCATGATTTTATACATTTGGGTTGTCTGTCTATGTATATGTCTACCATTTCAGTTGTGATTAGAGGGCCAGTGGTGGTAATGTGTTTTACACCTGCGAACACTCGGGTGCACAAAATTGCAGGATTTGAAGTGCAAAACGCTTAACTAAAGCTCCAATGCAGGTGGCAAATGGAATGCACAACCCCAATGTCCATATAGTGCCACATTGCGATTTTCAAGATGGCGCAACAGGGACATCCTCCCTTTCTTCCACTCCAAGATATATATTAATGGTTTCAGACCATATACCATTATTGGGGTTCCCACACCTCAAATGGGGTGGTATCCATTTATAAAGCGGAATCTCTCTACGAAGGACAGCTTCCTCTTACAGAAAGCAGGCTACACGCGTCTGGGGAAAAGACAACGGTTGTTGGGACTGATGGAGAGCAACTATCTTAGTATGATTTGTCTCAGTCAATTCCTTCTCATTGGATAGTGTGACACTGATACATACTTAAGAAAACATGACTAGCAGTATGAGTTGCAATAACACATGAGTTCAATCTGCATCTTAAAAGCATGCAGTATGATCACAAACCAGTTCAAAATTAAAATTATTCATGAAAGAGAAGAGAATTTAATGTTAATGAATTCACAATTCATAAATGCTATGAAAACCTATAAATGCTAAAATGTGTGACGTAATGGTGTAGTCTTAACCAGCTTTGTATAAAAATGTTAAAAATAAATGTTTATTCAGTAGATAAAATAGATTAACTGAAGGCGAAAATAAGAGAAATGATTTCTGTTTATGTAGGAGTACTGTCATGATAACCTGCAATTTCAAAATGTCGAGTGAAAATGTGTTTGTTCACTTATAATGATTTCGCAAAAAGGAAAGTTAATGCCCGATAGAATATAAAATGTTTTGATTATTAATTGGCATGGAGGAAGTAATCAATCACATATGAAGCTGTATTCAATTAAACGTTTTAAAAGTTTAGCATCTTTTCGGTAAATAATAATGTCTTAGTAGGTTTCTCGTGCAGGCCTTAACATGCATTTACATTTTTTCCTTTCAAATGAGACTAGAATGTGCAGACATGACTTCACTTCCAGTTATGAGAAGTTTTCCTAAAGTTTCTTTTCTCTAGTTTAGAATAAAGGACACACTTTCTGCTAGTACGAAACTGTATTGAGTATGTTGCAAGCTTAGAAGTGAGCGCTAGGGAACGGACATGATATGATACAATTGAAATCTTAGTTCCAAGGAAAAAGGAAAATTGAACTTTTACAAAAGATGGACATCGGATGAATAGTATTACGTATAATTTCCGGATCATTTGGTTAAAGGTGATGATCACCCCATAGACAGACCACAGACTTTGCCCAATGGAAATCGTGCAAATTACGTAAAGAATAAATTTGTGGGAAGGATCTATGCATAATTGGAAGTATTACTGCCCTCTGGGATTGGGGTTCGCTGGCTGACTATCTTTGAAATTTACTATGGCTGCCATGCTGTCGGACTGAACTCTGACTTTCTTTCCCTTGAACTGAACTTTCTGGATTACTTGCATCTTACCGGCTGGTGAGGTTGGGCTTGCAAAATATTTCAGCTGAAGGGTTGAAAGACTCCGGCTATTGCATGTTATGCTTTATCATCCATTTTGGGCTCACTTTGAGTCTCCGTATGCCTGAATATCTACAGCCGATGTATGGTATGTATGATAGTTTGTATGATTCACATTCTGTATTCAGAAATTGTGTTCATGTTCTCTCCATCTCATTCTCACCAGGTATCTGAATTGAAATGTATTTGACTTTGAATTAGGATGTGTTGTGATATTATCTGTACTAATTCAATAATCGAAATTAAATGATTCTAAATGTATTTCTGTAATCTGACCATTCAAACTGAAGTTTAGTTAAAGATTCTCTTATTTTAATCACATAAGGGTGTGTTGTTCTTATTATCTAGTCATTGAACATGTTATAGGGTTAATGCTTATTAGGAATCTGCTTCTCTATTCCAGGTCCTCAGGAGAAGTGGTCATTTCGTCTTTGATTACCTTAGTCCCTATTGAACAAGTTACTTACCTTCGGTAACGATGTATCTGTAAGAAACATTAGTTAGTTAGATTCCTCACCTTAGAATATCCCCAGGCATCAGGCTGGACCCGGAAAGATTTTTCGTGAGCAATACCCATTGCGCATCGCTAGGCGGCGTCTGCGGCGTGTGCCGGAATGACGTCGTCGGAGTACTTAGACGCCGCCCTCGCGCGCTGACGTCAGTTCTTGTACATAGCTTTCCGCTCCAGGATCGCAGAGCCATGCAAGAGACCGACACTGGTGCCAAAAAAGTCTAGGGGCCTGAAAAGGATAACCTTACCCTAGATGTCGGTTCGCAGAACGGGGAGGATGGGTGGGTCAGTGAGGAATCTAACTAATGTTTCTTACAGATACATCTTTACCGAAGGTAAGTAACTTGTTCACCTGAAAGAAACACGTAAGTTAGATTCCTCACCTTAGAATAGATACCCCAGCAATACCAACCCCGGTGGAGGGTCTGCGAACCAAGATCACACCAGAAAGTCCTGGAGAACAGAACGGCCAAAGAAGCCGTCTCTCCGGACTTGGCTGTCCAGGCAATAATGCTTGGCAAACGTGTGCAGCGAGGCCCACATTGCTGCCTGACAGATGTCCGGCAAGAGGACTCCCCGACCCAAGGCCGTCGTCGCCGCCGTGGCCCGAGTGGAATGGGCCCTCGACCCAACAGGAGGTTCCTTTTTAGCTAAGGAGTAACAAGCTTTGATGCACAAAACGACCCACCGAGAGATGATTCGCTTGTGCACCGCCCGCCCCTTCTTAGCGCCCACATAGCCAACGAAGAGTTGGTCGTCCACCCGGAACTGTTTTGTGCGGTCCAGATAGAAGGAGAGCGCACGTTTTGGGTCCAGACGGTGTAGCCGCTCTTCCTCTTTCGAGGGATGCGGAGGCGGAAAGAAGGTGGGCAGCGTAACAGACTGCCCGATGTGAAAGGCAGTTAAAACCTTAGAAAGGAAGGAAGGGCGAGTGCGGAGCACAACCTTGTCCGGATGAATAGAAAGGAAAGGAGGCTTAGAAGAAAGAGCCTGGAGCTCACTCACCCTTCTAGCACAGGTGATGGCTACCAGGAAAGCAGTCTTAAGCATCAAGAGATGAAGAGGACAATTATGAAGTGGCTCAAAGGGAGCGCACATCAGATAAGTCAAAACAAGATTAAAATCCCACTGAGGCATTACGAAAGGGACAGGAGGAAACATGTGAGCAATGCCCGTAAGGAACCGAGAAACAACAGGGGATTTGAAGAGGGAAGGCTGATCAGGAAGCCGAAGGAAGGCAGAGATAGCAGAAAGATAACCTTTAAGAGTGCCCAGAACAGAGCCATGCTGGGCCAAAGAAAGAAGGAAGAGGAGAACCTCAGAAAGAGGGGTGGAAAGGGGATCCACAGCCTTTGCTGTGCACCATGCCACAAATTTGTTCCACCTACAGGTGTATACCGTTGTAGTGGAGGGACGCCTGGCTGCCAGAATCACATCGCAGACTTCAAGAGCCAAGTCAAATGGCATCAACGCATGAAGGTGGAGACTGGACAAGTTCGGGTGGAGGACCGTCCCCTGCTGCTGCGACAGAAGGTCCTCCTGAAGAGGCAGTCGTATCGGGGGATCGATTGACAGACTGAGTAGCTCGGGATACCAGTACCTTCGTGCCCAATCCGGAGCCACCAAGATGACTTGGGCCCGGTCGCGCCTGATCTTCTTCAGCACTCTGGGCAGAAGTGGTATAGGCGGAAAGGCGTACAACAGACCGCAACTCCACTCGCGACGAAAAGCGTCCCCGAGCGAGTGCCGCCTTGGAAACTCCAACGCGCAGAACTGCTGACATTGCGCGTTCTCTTCGGTGGCGAATAGATCTAACCAAGGCTCTCCCCACTGCCGAAAGAGGCCTTGCGCCACGTCCGAGTTGAGACGCCATTCGTGATCCATCATGCACCGGCAGCTGAGTTCGTCTGCTCTGGCGTTCAGAGAGCCCTCCAGATGTTGAACCACCAGGGTGATGCCCTAATGTTCCAGCCATGTCCAGAGGCATTGAGCCTCCTGACAAAGGGTCCACGACCCCGCCCCGCCCTGTTTGTTGCAATACCAGATGGAGGTGGTGTTGTCCGTGAACACCTGCACCACACTTCCCCGGACAACAGGAAGGAATACCTTCAGTGCAAGTCGGATCGCTCTCAGCTCCAAAAGGTTGATATGGGACCGAGACTCCGCCGGAGACCAGAGTCCTCTGATCTCCGCCTCCCCCAAGTGGCCCCCCCATCCCAGGAGGGACACATCCATCACCACTACATGCTCCGGGTGGGGTAGGGAGAGGAATCTGCCGCTGACCCAATCGCAGTTCGTGAGCCACCACTGCAACTGTTTTGCAGTGCCCTCCGAGATCAAGACATGGTCGGACAGGTCGCCCCGATGCTGGGCCCACTGAAACTTCAGGTCCCACTGCAGAGCCCGCATGCGCCACCTGGCGTGATGCACTAACAGGATGCAGGAGGCCATCAGACCCAGAAGCCGCAGCACCAACCTGACCTAAACCCGGGATAGAGGCTGAAGGATGGGAATCAGAGCCTGAATATCCCGGACCCGCTGCTCCGGAGGATGAGCCCGGAACTGCGCCGAATCCAGAACCGCCCCGATGAAAAGGAGCTTCTGGGAGGGACTCAGATGCGACTTGGGCACGTTGATGAAGAACCCCAGCAAATGCAGGAGGTCGGCCGTAGTCTGGAGGTGGGAGACAACCTGCTGGGGCGAGCCAGCCTTCAACAGCCAGTCATCGAGATAGGGGAAGACTGGAACCCCTGATCTGCGCAGATGAGCTGCGATCACCGCCATCACTTTCGTGAACACCCGAGGGGCACTGGTGAGGCCGAAGTGGAGCACCGTGAACTGGAAATGCTCCTGACCCACGTGAACCGCAGGTAACGCTGGTGGGCCGGCAGGACGGGAATGTGAAAATAGGCGTCCTGCAAGTCCAACGCTACCATCCAGTCTCCTGGATCCAGGGCAGCCAGAACCTGAGCTAGGGTAAGCATCTTGAACCTCTCCTTCCGGAGGAAGGCGTTGACGCTCCTGAGGTACAAGATAGGGCGTAGGCCCCCTTTGCCCTTCTTGGGAACCAGAAAGTAGTGGGAATAACAACCATGTCCTACTTCTGGACCAGGAACGCGCTCAACGGCCCCCTTGGCCAAGAGGGCTGCAACTTCCTCCCGTAGAAGATTCAAGTGATCCCCCGACATGCAGTGGCACTGCGGTGGCATGGCTGGAGGGGTCATCTCGAAGGGGAGGGAGTAGCCCCTTCGGACGATTTGCAGCACCCACCTATCCGACGGGCTGGAATGCCAGTGGAGCAAGTGATGGCGAACTCTGCCGCCCACTGGCGTGGAATGGGCCTGAAAGCACGGACTAGGAGGGCTTTGAGGCGGATGCTGCCGGGGTGGATGTGGACTGACCGGCACGTTGACCCCCGGTGCCGCCTCGGCAGAATCCACGTACGCGACCGCGTGCAGGTTGGATCTGCGGCCGATGGCTAGGCGGACGTGAGGGGGCGCCCCTTCCTTGGCCATGAAGGGGACGAAAGGCGGAAGTTTGCGGTCGCGGCCCGAGAGGCCCAAGGACTTGGCCGTAGCCCGGGAGTCCTTGAAGCGCACCAGCGCACTATCCGCCTTCTCGCCAGAAAGGCGAGTGCCATCAAAGGGCATATCCATGAGGGTGCTCTGGACATCCCCTGAGAAAGACGTGGACCGCAGCCAGGCGTGGCGGCGGAGCGTCACCGTGGTTGACATCGCCCTACCCAGCGAGTCCGTAGTGTCTAGTCCACATCAAATAGCATGTCGTGCTGCATGCCGCCCGTCCGCAAGAGCCTGGGCAAGCCGCGTCCGGGCCTCCTCCGGACACTGGGGTAGCACGTCCTCCACCGTATCCCACATAGAGTGGGGATAACGGTCCAAGAAGCAAGCGGTGTTCAAGGACCGCAGTCCCAAACTAAGGGAAGAGAACAGCTTCTTACCGAACTGCTTTAGCCTCTTGGATTCCCGATCCGGGGGAGCGGACGGGAAGGAGGATTGGGAAGCAGAGGCCTGGATAACCAAGCTCTCGGACGTGGGGTGTTGGTACAGAAAACTGGGGCCGCCCGGAGCAGGGCAGTGGCGCCGGGCCACGTTCCGATCCACAGGAGGTACTGTGGAGGGCTTGGACCAGGTGCCCTTCATAACGTCCACTAGTGCCTCATTGAACTGCAGCAGAGGCTCCGAGGAGCTTGCTGACGGTTGAAGCACTTCAATGAGGAGGTTAGTCCTCACGGCCACAGCAGGCAGATCCAGCCCAAGGGCTTCGGCCGCCTTGCACAGCACCACTGAAAATGTAGCACCTTCCTCCGAAACCACAGTCGGAGGAGAGATGAAACCAGTTTCCGGGGAGGTGTCCAGACCACTAGCATCCCCCAGCTCATCTGCCCAGTCCTGAGATAAGTTGGCCTGCATGGCCAGAGGGTCCTCAGAGCCCTCCCAGTCGCCCCCGTCACCCAATTCCTGATAAACAGGGGGAATAATCGGAGCCAGACAGTAGATGAAATTGTCATCCATCGGTGTCGGCTGCGGCGCCGGACAGCGCCGCATCGGCGCTGGGCCCGGACCGGGTCTGAACCGGGGAACGGCGTCGTCCGGAGACGGCGCCGGGGGTGGAACCAGTGTCGGCGCCGGCAGAGGAGGCGTTGTGAGGTCGACCGGCACCGACTGAGATCCAGGCCTGGATCCCACGGGGACCTGCGGCGTCGAAGTCGATGACGGCGCCGGGGCCAGAGCCGCCAGCTCGCTAGGTCACCCAGTCGAGCCTGCGGGGCCCGAAGGCGCGCCGGCAGGTGTCGACGGCGGAGCCAGGCCCCTCATGGCCGAGAGGAAGGCACTGATCTCCGCCGGAGTCACGTCGGTCCCAGGGACCGGAGGGTATGGGGACGGACGCGGCTCCTGCGGTTCCGACGCAGCTGCGGGGGTGGTACCACCCGGACCCTCGGCCGAGTCGCGCGACCGGCGAGGGGAGTCCGAAGAGCGATGTCACCTCTTGGACTTCTTAGCATGCTTCGACTTACCCAAAGACTTCGACCCCGACGAGCGGTGGTGGTGGCTGCGGCTCCGCAACCGGTCCTTCGACCTCCTCCTGGACCGGGACCGTGAAAGGCATGGAGCCGAGTGTCGGAGCTCGAGAAGCTTACGGGACCGCTCCTCCTTCGAGGTCAAGGCCTGGCAGTCGATGCACGACTCCGCATCGTGGTCGGCCCCCAGGCAGTAAAGGCCCCGGCGATGGTGGTCCGTCACCGTTAGCAGTCGATGACAGGAGTCACAGGCTTTAAACCCGGGCATCCTACCGCCACCAGTTCGAATCGAGTTGACAAAAGAGTCCAAAACGTTTTAGTCAAAAAGTGACTTAAGGGGTAAGCTCTTCCCGGATCTGCGCTGTCTGGCGCGGAAAAAGAAGAACTGACGTCAGCGCGCGAGGGCGGTGTCTAAATACTCCGACGACGTCATTCCGGCGCACGACGCCGTCGACGGACGCAGAGCCGCAGACGACGCCTAGCAATGCGCAAGGGGTATTGCTGAAGAAAAATCTTTCCGGATCCAGCCTGACGCCTGGGGTTATTCTAAGGTGAGGAATCTAACTAACGTGTTTCTTTCAGATAGCTCGATCAAAAGATCCGAAGACCTAGCTGTGAAAGCTTTAGATAAAAGGATGTTTTAGACTTTATATGGACAAAACTCTAGGGTGTCGTAGTTTATGGTAGCTGAGGTGTATATGCCATGTATCAGCGATGAGTAAAAATGAAATAAGTAACCAGTAGCATTGTATTTGCTCTTCCTGTAACAGGACCACTGACTGCTCCACCTTAATGTCTTTTTGCATCTGGCCAATTTTCTTTTTACTTTGATGGCAGCTCCAGTGCATTTGGGCGCAGACGCTGTGTTCACAGTATTTTACAAATGTGACTGCTATGTATAGAGGTCCGCTGTCCATCGAAGTCCTCCATCCATGAATTTGCAGTCATTACACAGGATAGCACTGATGTACATGAAGCAAGGTTTCAGTGAATCCTACTCAATGGGCATTTGGCGTTGGGAAGGACTAGCCTATCCACTGCACTGTAAAAATGTCCTCATGTCCCATCTCACCTGTAAGAACACTAAATACAAATGATAACTAGACAAAAGTGGTGCTTCAGTTTGGATCCACATACCTAGTTCTCCAAAGTTGAACACACAACACAGCGATGTTCTTTCCTCTGAAGCAAGACTATGATGCAAGACGTACCGTACCACAGGGGCGTGTTGCTCTGTGGCTCTTGCAAGGAGCAGGTGAGTGAGTACGAGGATGGACACTGTTGCCAGTGGTTGGGAGCCGGATGCTTACAGTGGGGGAAGCTACGTTTAAAGGGCTTCTCTTTGGCCTTACTTTTTCTCCTCCATGTTTCAAACAGACCATAGATATATGGCCGTTCTCTTGGAGGAGGTGCCGGATGGCGGTTGCAGCTCTGACATCATGGAAGAGGACCATAAATCTTTAGGTTGGTCAGAGCACTTGTTGGGTTCAGCGCTTAATTTGTAAAACTAGCAGTGTGATGGTTAGAGCTATTTTAGGTCAGTTTGGGCTGTTCTAGGTCTCCTCAACATGTAGGGATGACTGGACCCATTGGTTTACAATTTTTGTAAGTACGCATATTGAATGCTTTGTTGATGACCCTTGCTTAATAATGGACAGCAAGTGCCACCGTGTGGAGGATTCTCATAAGTATTGGGGGTTAGCTATAAGTGCCAGTGCCCAGCACTGGCAATCACTGGTACAAATTAAGCAGTGGTTGGGTCCTCTGCTGGAGATCTGCTAAGGGTAGCTGTTTCAGCGTTCACATGTCAGACTTGACATTCATGCCCATGTATAGCGTGGGCACAATCAACATCACAAAAAGAGCAACATATTGTTCCTGCGCCTTCCCCTTCCGTGGAACAGTTCTCTTAGAAAGAAGCCCTGGCATGAACCAAGTCCTACATTCATTATTGATGTCTCCAACATTCTCATCAGAAAGCCCAGCCCACTATCAAGAGAAACTGCGGATTTGGGAGAGCTGGTAGAATATGCCACGTGAAAATTCGCCTTCTTATGATCTCCCCGTTGCTGAGTGCTTGGAAGCCCTTATGACGCTAGGTTAAAGAATATTCAAAAAATGACACTGAATCCTAATAAATGGTATCCGTTTGCAAACACTGAAGAAAATGACAAAGCATAGCCAGCTGCGTGTGGCGTGACAGCACTAAGCATGCTACATCAAGCATGCTGCCGCTAACTCAAGCTGGCAGGCATAGACACGTAGTGCATGAAAAATACATCACTGAATTGCCTGAACCCAAGCTATTCATGTACTCTTCAGTCACCTCTAAGGAGCACGCGGCTGATGGAGCATGTGTGCTGCTTAGACATAGACATAGTGGCTATCCTCATAGGCTCCGATGGAGCCTTTACAGAAGATGTAAAAGAAAATGAGCATTATTAAGGCCTAATTGTGGGTTTGTGAGTGTGTGCTTTTTCTGTGAAAAGTTGGCTCAGAACGTATCAGTGGCGGCTCCTCCATACGGGCGTTTGGGCGCCGCCCCCCTGCTTTCTCGCAGTGCGAGAAGGCAGAAACATAAATGGTAATAACTACCATTTATGTTTCTGCCTTCTCGCACAGCGAGAAAGCAGAAGTGCCTGATCGGGGGTGGGCGGTCCTGCTTGAGGGCAGGGGGGAGTGGCTTGCCCAGTGTTGTGCATAGGGACTGTTTGGCCGGCCCTGGGGCCGATCAAACAGTCCGTATGCACAACACTGGGCAAGCCACTCCCCCCATGCCCTCGAGCAGCACCGCCCACGGCGCCCACTCTACATAGCGAAAATGGTCCCGGCTGGGGCGCTCTCTACTGCGCCTCAGCGTTGTGATTGGCAGAGCGGAGGGAGGGAGGCTGCCTCTCATTCATGACGACATGACGACGAGAGCTTCAGGACGGCGGGAGCGGCAGTTTGGACGCATCCAGAAGCTGCGGTGTGCAGGACGGAGCGGGAGTTGGAACGCATCCAGAAGATGTTGCAGGACGAGGATGGTAAGTTTTATAATATTCTTTCATTTACCCACCCGCCTCCACCCCCCGTGACGACCCCCACCCCCATCATGCCGGCCGTTACTGTGAAGTTATGAATGTACAAAACTATTTTAGGCCCTCCTTAGGCCTAAAATAGTTATGTACATTCATTACTATTTTAGACCCTCCGGTGCCCTATCAATGCCAGTCAGGGCCGGCTTTAGGGCGATGCGATCGTTGCCACCGCGCGGGTGCTGGCTTCCTGGGGGCGCCGTGTTTGAAAGTTTATTATGCCTTTGAAGCACCTGCTGCAGCGTTTCTTTCACCCCGCAATTACCAGGCCTCACATAAATGTCAAGATAACTCGTGTGATTAATTATCTTCCTGGAGAGAGATCAGTGTTTTGTATAGTTGTGGTTTTGACTTAGGTGAAGTTAGTGCAGAGGGTTAATATGCCTGCTGCAGAGAACGTGTACCATGTAGATTACAGATGTAAACAGATCAGCAGGTTACTTGCAATGTATAATTTAAAGTCCTTAGTCCTAATATAGAATAGTGAGGTATTAACTTTCATCCTAGAACTGCATACACGCTGCAAAGTACAGAACATTGATCAATGTTGCAAAAAGGGTTAATTTGGCTAGAAATCGATTCTTATTATTAAAGAAAACTCCCAACTATGCTGTTTCTTTTTCGACTCCGAGTTTGTGCTTCTCCACACCAAGCACTCTTAAACTATGCTGCCTACCAGTATGGATGACATGTGACTCCTACACTTTTAGTCCTTTGGCTTACGTAACATTTCCTACACAGTGATTTACACATGTATGATTGAATGTCTGTGTGTAATATGCGTGTGATGCAAAGTGCTCAGACACCCTGCACTGGTATGAGTGGCGCTATATGACTAATTCAATGCATCTGAGAGAGTGTGGTTATGGAGACTTGGTCACTGTTTTCGCCACCCAATCTTTGGCCCTAATGGAGACCTGAGGTGACATATAGTTCATCTTTCTTTGGCAATAAGGTCAGGCGGCTAACGCCAATGTTCCCTATTCTTTTAAAATAATGCAGTCAGGCTTAATGGATGGCACGGGTGCAAGCAGGAATGAAGCACGATATGGGACAGTTTTAAATGTGTTTAATTATTTCAAGTCTACATATCCTACCTACTTTTATAAATATTCTTGCTTTCTGAAATGTGGTTTAACCTGCATCCTTTGGGCCTTTTTTTTTTGTTCTTCAAAATTTCCTTGGCGTGAGGGTCCTGCAGTTCCCCTTTAGTCAATCAGTCTCGCTATGACACAAAACACATTTAGACCCTTTTTTTACGCCCCACCACTTTCAAATGTCACCAGCCACCACTGGAACGTATTAACTCGATAACATTTTGCTTGCCTACACAATTATTCTGTGCTTGCAGTTGTCCTCTTCGGACAAAACTGACCTCTTCTCTCCCTACCTAGTAAAGGATAACAAGTAAAACGAGCATTGGCAATGGCAATAGGTTTGACTTTATTGTGCTACATCCTGCAAACACACAAGTATGCGGCTCACTTCTGCATTCAAACAGGTCCATCTCCCAGCCTCCACTGATATGTGAATATCAGTGGAGGCTGGGAGATGGACCTGTGTGATGGCTCTCACACTCCTCACAAACCTCTCACACACCGCATCATACCCTCTACACACACAATGCTCACCCTGAACTCACCCATCTGGTCACAAATCTCTCACCCTCCGGTCACACACCACTCACACAAACTGTTCACCCTGACTTAGATACCACTCACCATTGCTCACTCGATAAACTCACAGGGTTAACAAAGCACTCATGCACCGTTCACCTTGCACAGTGACCCCATACCCTGCATTCAAGACACTGCCCGAGCTGCACTCAAGAATCTGCGCACACACCTCTGACCCTGCACTCATAGTCCTCACATACTTCTCACCCTGCACGCATTCACTAACGCACCACTCTTGTTGGTCTCTCAGGCTGCACACACACACACACCACTCACTGCACTCAAATATCACTCGCATATCACTTACCTTGCCATTAGACATCCATAATCCTGTATACTCACCCACCATTCACCCTGTACTCGGTCACCGCTCGCCCTGCAGTCTCCCACTGCACTCACATACCACTCACCATGCAGTGGTGTAGATTGCAGGGGTGCAGAGTGCAGTGGCATTGAGTGGGTTGGGGGTAAAAGGGTGCCTGTGACATTACATAGGCAAGCCCTTACAGTGTGACAAATGCGCAAGCAGATAGAATGAAGCAACTAGGTCATTGCACCCTTTTGTCCTTTTATTTTATTTTGGCTGATGATCTACAGCATCAGCGGTGATGCTATTTGCCAATGCTGCACAGCTTCAGCACTCCAAATGGGAGAAGCCGACAGGTCATAAAGACTAGGGCTATTGGCGTTCTCAGGGCTGGTGTCAGTGAATTTAGTCTTGTGTTGTCTGAAGAAACACTTACACGCATTACTGCTGTTTCTTTGTGGTGTTATCAGAGGAAGTTAGATGTCATACTGGGTCTTTTCTTTTCAAAAGCATGACAAAATCTGACACCTTACAAATGTTTTTAAAATATTTGTATTAAAAAAAAAAATCTATTTTTCCCCTACTTTTTGACTTAGTCTTCCCCCTTCTCTAAATCAACAGAAAGATGTCACAAGATGTTTTAGTCACCCACTGCAAAGACCAGATCGAGTATGACGCACGTTCAACATTCTTTTTCATTGACTGTATGACAACCCTGCAGAACCTGTAGTGAATCTCTTTTCACTAATCACTACTGGACGTTTGCATAAAGGTTTATGCTATCTTTAGGCTTTTCTCAAAGTCCAGAGGGTGAACAAGACAGACAGAAAAGAGGGAACAGGAAGGATAGATTATGGAGAGGTCCTAGTGAGTGCAATGATTTTGTCCAAGCAGAACAGAATAGGAGATATTGTGTACGTGGTAATCAACCTTGCATGTCTGTTTGGGAAGGAAGGAGCCGGAGAAGTAATGTTTATTACTAGTCTTTACCGTGGGATTTAGTGTCTAAGACTCTTTTTTACTTGAAACAGATACAATACCTACTATCTAATAATAATAGTACTAAAGTTATCAACCTTGGAAGGATGAAAGTTTGAGTTGGCCCAGTCAGGATTCAAATCCATCACCTGTAGGCAACACCACATGTCACAGTGAGCACAAACTGCTTGAGTGCACTGACTGACTATAACTTGACTAACAAAGGAATCTATTTTTCCATTTCTCTATAATGTTTTCCAGAACACTGCCATAAATTAACTTCAGATCAACTGATGTTCCCTCGAGATGCAAAGCTGGGTAGCTTTTATTACCATAAGAGAATATCGTCCTATCTTTGGAACTTGATTATAGGAGAATTCCAGGTTGCACAACGAGAGGATTTTGGCAGTATGAGTCCGTGCTCTGTGTCTTTTTAAGTCCCAAATATCCATTTCATTTTTAATCAACTCGGTCTGTTCATCTTCAAGAACCATCCACGGCTTATTTTGTAGATTTAAGGAGATATATTTATTTCAAAAGGTTGTCAGTTTATGTCTTAATCTGAACGATTCAATTTCTGCAAAATGTTCCAATTAAGAGCTCTCTCCAGATACAGTATTTTAATTTGGAAGCGTTCACCTTACACAAGGTATTTTCTGGTTTGTTAGCTGCCTTCAGCTCCAAAACAGGAAGAGATATCAGATGACAAATTTAAGTGCACTCTGCAGATCCACCAGAGACAAGCATTCACAAAGCCAAGAAGGCTAACCTGCATTCTAAGTACGGCCTAAAACATTAAAAAAGCCTCCTAAGGGAAAAAACATATAACCAGTGCTTTATATATACAATGCATCTATGAGCGAAAGAATGTAATGTGCAATGAAAGATTCAGAATACTTTTGAGATTTAAATAAAGTCTCTCATGCATTACAATACAAGCACTCCAGAGTAGCCAATAGCACGCGTTGAGAGAGAATCACTTTTCTATTATCTACCTGCACAGAAGCGACACCACCGCATTACAGGTCTCATATGCTAGGCACTTCACAATTCGAGTATGCCACCCAAATGCAATTTGTACAATAGAAGTATATCATGGAATGCCCACCTTTGTATATATTACTCGTATGTCAACCTTCAAGTGCTTTGTATAATAGCTATTACCTATTTATGTTGGACAATTATACTAGGTGTAATTATGTAATCTTTATTTGATAATACTGTACACCTTGTCTGTAATGTTATCATCGAACCTTGTTGACTGCTTTGTGTCTCTGCAACAAAAAACATAATTGAACCCCCTGGTTTCTCAGTGCATGATAAGGTTTAGCAGTATTATAGTTTAATTTTTAGAAAATAGTAGATACCGCACTTGTTTTGTATTTTATAAATTGATAACTTTGACCCTGATCCTTTTGTTTGCCGGTTCTCTCCCCAATTAAATAAGCTGTCTATATACATCCCTTCAGCTGTCTCTATACTTTCCTTCTATTGGCCGAATACCACTAAAGCCGTTCATTTCTAAGATGGCGGCCGCATAGTTCCATTTCTCCTGTGACTTGCACTGTCTAGTTCGGGATATCACGCGCATGCACAGCTTCCACTTATATTGCCAGCACATACCAATGACCGCCGCTCCACTTCACCCGTACTCCTATTCATCACGCACAATCTGTGTGCCTTTCCTATCGGTGGTATCGTGAATCCGGTAGTTAGACGCTGTCCAGTGTGGGAGCCTGTACATCTTCGCGGTAAGTCTGTTGCTCACCCAGAGTCCCTTCCCTGTTATTCACTTTCCCCCGTACGGCTTCATACCTTTAAGTCAATTTCCATTTTTCAGTTTCACCATTCTTAGTATAGGACTTGGTTCCGATTGCCACCTATTTCATGAGGTATTCGATGTTGCGGCTGAATAATTGGAACAGGGGCTCCTTATTGGCTCCTTACTGATGCTCGCAGATATTTTCATGGCAAATTGCTTCCTTCCGAATACGGAGTACACACTTCACAACATTATCAGGTTTGTGTTGTGTCTCCACAATCCATTCTATTCCACCCCCGCCTTTCCATCCGTTCTTTTCCTTTTTTTTTTTCCATCGTGCAACCACTGTTTTTAAGCTCTTTTCCATGTCCAGCCCACATTCCCACCAGACCGTATCACATCCCTATGTTGTGCACTTTTAAAAGCAGCATGAATTCTGACACCTGCTCGTATGTATGGGATATTCAACACTTACTCACGTATGTGCATGGTTTGAAAGTGTGCCCTCTTTCGCATCTGTCTTGGATCTTTATCATTACTGAAACCTTCCCTAATTATGTTTTCCCCTTCTTTTCCCACCCTTCTTCTTTTACAGACAATTGTTAAATCTCAGGCATAATTTAAGCCCTGATGATGATCCCTATATCGCTAAAAGGGATCAAAACATTGTCGACACACAGTATCATGACTATTGCATATATCACTGATGTAGAAGTTCAATAGCACTGGTACCACGAATTGTGACGTAATCTTTGTAGCATTGTTACTTGCCACTCCCTTTTAAATGTCTGAGTTGCATAGTTTTCCCCTTGTCGTTTTCTTTTGCCCGTTGGCTCATGTATTTTACTTCCATTAAGTTTCTTTTGTTATGCGATTGAATAACTATTATTCTTATTTCAAAGCTAGTAGCATAGAACTTATTCAATTTCTACATTCATTGTTTGTTGTATCTCTACACTAAGGGACCGCCTGTTCCTCGATAAACAATACTCACCCTTGGTCCCTTGTATACCTTTGGGTTCCCTTGTCCTTGAAAACACCATTGCATTTCATATCATCCATCTGCACAGGATATGACATCACTGTATTCCCCAGCATCCATCTACACAGGAAGGGACATCATATCTTGCATTCAGCCAACTTCAGTTAACTCTTCAGGTTGCACCATCACCTGGGCCTCCCCATCACAGGGCACACACACATACGGGCATTGCCTATTTGGACCTGTTAGGGCCAGAAGCCCTGTTTTTTTTAAAAACGTTTTTATTGGCATTTATAGGTAATAATATACACATGCACAGGTGGTATCGCCATTAACACAGAGACTTGCATAGCAAGAGCGCCCAATCGCAGCCCTTCCGATCTCACAGTCTCGTGGGCGCTCAGGCCATCCGACCCTATCCTAAGTAGGGCTGCAGGTGCGTGGCCGGGATCAGCCGCTGGGTATGCCCTACCGAAGCGCGCCCTGATCGCCGCGCCGCAGGGGCGCCGTGCAATGTGATTGAACCCCTTTGGGTGGTGTCTCGGGGGCTAGAGAAGTGCAGCCAATGAGTAACTATGAACGAACTGGGGGCAGGGAACCAGGGGATGGGGGTGCACTATGTCGTCTATCAGGAATGCTTGTGGCTATGCGCTCGAGAGCTGGATCAACGTGAGAGAAAAAGAAAAAGGGGGGGGGGGTTCGGGGTGGTCACGGATGCAGAGAGGGGGAGGCCGGATGGGCTGGGACATCGGTCGTAGCCTATGAGGGATCTGGCGGTGGGGCCTGTGATGCCTGCCTCTGCGAGGCACCGGGAGCTTGGATTGCCCGCGCCGCTCCCAGGGTGGGCTCCGGGGTCGCTGGCGCCCCCAGGGGATCAATCGGTTGTGTACGCGCCGCAGCCGCTGTTTCCTGCGTGAAGGCGTGCAATAACATGGCCCAGGGCATGGAGATCGGGTGTTTGCGCATCCCTCGGGCCTCCTCCGTTCTAAGTGTAGTCTCCTCCGCCTTGCCCCATTTCTTGACCGCTCCCACCCATGCTGCTACTGGGGGCCCCCCGGCATCTTCCAATGCATAGCGATGCATCGTTTAGCGAGGAGCAGCATTAAGAAAGCAAACCTCCTTTCCACTAGGGCCAGAAGCCCTGTTGTAGTGAAACTTATACGGTAAGATAAAATCATGAGCATAATCCAGCACCCCATAGTGCAAATCCCTACAATCCGGCACATAGATGACCCAGACACTTGCATACCAAGTGCACCACACAGACTAAACCTTTTACACATGCCATTGACTACCAATAATCCTCAACCACAGAACACATATTCGAACTCAAACTCACCAATGCTCTCTCTGAAGTATTCTGCCAACCAAAGATTGTAGACATCATCAACTATCACAAGCGTGAACCTTCTTCATCAGAAAAACAAGGTTCATGCCTCCATCTGCACACATCCTAAATGTCCTCCTTTCCACAAGCTATAGCATCGACTGAGTCATCAAGCACAAAACCAAGGATGCGTCACTGTCATCAGCAAGTCCTTTTGGTCATGCATGCTAGAAAATCAAGTTAACGCTTAACTCCAGGGAGATACTGACATGCCAGTTCCCACTGTCGGAAACTCAGACCACCACTTCCTCTACCATCTACAGGCCAGCTGGGTAGACTATGGACTTCATTGAAGAATTGTCAAATCTTCTCACCACCTCATCCATCTGACATTCCTACACCACCCTCTTGAGGGGACTTCAACCTCCCTGGCAAAAAAAGCACACAAAGAAAAGGAGAAACCCTCTTCAACCTCACTGATACACTCAACATGATTACAGTATGCCATACAACCTACACACTTCGAAGGCAACAGCCTCAACCTTATCTTCTCAACATCACCAGCAATCCGATACAAGCCATCCATATCCCTAGACTGGGCTGACCACTTTTCCATTTAAATTTCTCTGCTCAGTGCACAACCAACAACCCAAGTTCAACACACAAGAGACCAAACCTTCCGATCCTTCAAAGTGTTCTCCATAGACAACCTGTTCAAAATCATGTCCCACTGTATCAACTCCACGTCTAACATCAATACTTTCTGAACATCTTCAACAATTATTTGGAAAGCTGTGTGAATATCCACATCCCATTTACAACATATGAAGACAAGTCAAAGGCTTTAGCAACTGGATACTCTAAATTTACAACAATAAATGATCCAGGCGGGAAACTAGAAGAAAAACCGAACTCCTGAGGACTTCTTAATATGGAAGTCTCTTCATTCAACATGCAGACAGCTCATCACATCAGACAAAGCAAAGTGCAATACAATCAGTGAAGCCACCAACAGAAGCAGAATGCTATTAAAGACAATCAAGAGCTGCATCAACCCCTTGATAGACCCATCAATTCCTCACTCCACTGTAAAATGCAATGTCATCAACCTCTTCTTCAGAGAAAAATACAGAAGACCCTACAGCACATGGATGACACTAAGACTGCTTCTATTCTTACACTCAACCGTTTTCATAGAATCCAATCCAATCCAAAACAGCTTTATTCGACATTTGTCATAAAAGCAATAACAAGTACAGGAGCAGCATATATACAACTCAAAAGGAAAAAAAATCCCTAGAAACAACTTAATTGACATGTAAATTTAAAAAAGCAAACATTAAAATATGTACATAGGTTAAAAAAACTTACAAACATTCTCACTAAAAAAGCTACTTGATTTCCAGGGGCCAGTCTCACATTAATCCTCAATATTACGTTTTCGTATGATCCAAGCCCATCCTAGGAACTTTTTTTTTTTTTTTTTTTTTATTGGCATTTGTAATTGTGTACAATCAAACAACAACCATAACATTGCGGTCACAGCACAACAGCATCCTTCATCCAAGTTGTCTGTTCGTTTCCTAATCAGAGGTCTTCTATACCCACCACCCTTCCACTTATATGCTAATCGCTTAGTGATTCTGTTGAAACATTTTGCAGATAGTGGGTTAGGTATGCCCAGTAGTCTCTGGGTTTTGACCCAACAGGGAGTTCTTCTTCGTAAGTCCTCAGGGTATCTCTACAGTACGTTAAGTCCGTAAGCCAGTCCTTCCATCCTAGGAACTTTGCCACGGCTACAACAATAACCGGTGATTTTTTTTTTACTTTTTTTTTTTTTTTATTGCCATTTTTACATTAGACACATTGTACATCGTATAGATCATTCAAATAGTTATAACAGATTGTACATTCCATAGTGGTACACATCATCTGCATATATCCGTGATACGTCATCGGAGAGCATGACCCACGTGCAAACTTGATATGAGGTGTATACCCCGGTGTCTCAGGTTCCAGATATGGCACAGAAACTAGGGTAAAACGAAGGCCTAAACTATGGGGGGGGGAGGCATGAACAGGCACAACCAATGACATCAGCGAGGGTATGTAGCGTCGTATGGGTAAGGCACCACTGTGTCCCATGAGTGTCTATCCTATTGGGGGTCGACCTAGAATTACGTTAGCATAATCGATCTTGGAGTATGTAAGGATATCATGTGGGCGGAGTGTCGAGAGATTGGTTGGGCGGGGTCTGTGACTGCGCGTGCAGGGCCGACGGTGTGAGTGGGTTGTCTATTGGATCTGCACCCGGGGATAGCTGCTTGAACTGGTACAATAGCATGGCCCATTCCATTGATATGTGGTGTTTGCGGACCCCTCTCACCTCCTCCTCCCGCAACGTCTCCTCCTCTGCCGCCGCCCACTTGTGTGTAGCTCCCACCCAAGCCGCCAGCGGTGGACCTGTGGGGGAGCGCCAGTGCATAGCGATGCTGCGTTTGGCCAAAAGCACCGCCAGGGAGAGGAAGCGAGTCCGCACCTTGTGTTGCTTACCCGCGCGGAAGATGCCTATGGCGGTGGCCTCCCATGTGGTCATGCAGGTTAGCCCCGTGAGGGTACCTAGTGCGGTGTGAATGTGGTGCCAGAACAATAACCGGTGATGTACTAGTGCATAATATCCTCATTGCCTCACCACTGAGCCTAGTGCCCAATTGCTTACAAATTGGTCTCAACCACACCCTCCTAGGAGAATGGTATGCGGGACATACAAAAAGCATATGGCTTAATGTTTCCTCTTGTAACTTACACAATGGGCATAAGTTAGCTTGGCTCGTGGGGGCATTAGACCATCGAACAGTAAAAGAGTTCAAGGGCAAAGATCCTACCCGCAACTGGAAGTACAACTTTCTGTCTAATACTTTGGTGACAAGGTCCCAAAAGAACTCCAACCTTGGGACAGATTTTATATTCAGAAAGTCATCAGTTAAAGAAGAGGTTTTACAATTGGTCAATATCTTTGTATTAATCATCTCCCAGTATTTTTCTTTTAAATAAGATTTTGTCGGAAAAGAAACAACCGAAGGCTTTACCCATAAGTCACTCATACCCAGTGCCTCAAGGGTTTTTCTAAGGTCCTTGAACCACCCAATATCACGGGATCCAATCATGGACAAAACATCCTTAAAACCAGCGGCATACTGGGATAATGCCGGCGTAGTCCACAATCTGCGCCAATATAGAATCGGTCGTAATCTAGCTATGTCAGCAATGGCATTCTTACCCAGATCATACCTAAGAGGAACCAATGGCGTACTTTGGGGAAGTGATGTAATGCCTCGAAAAAACCTGTTCTCAGAGATGGTTAAGGAGGACAAGCCTTCGAAGCCCCACAATTCAGCCCCATATAATGATGCACTAACTGCTTTAGCACTATATACCTGGAGTACAGGCTTAATTGGTTTCGTTAATGATTTCTTAAATTCACCACTTATTACTCCAGTGAGCTGTCTATGCTTTAAAGCAGCCAGTTCTTTCTGTTTGGTCCACTTAAGATTATTCTGGATATTGACCCCTAGATAAGTAAAAGCCTGGGCTTGTTCTAGCGATTGGTTATATTGACCCCTAGATAAGTAAAAGCCTGGACTTGTAGTAAAAGTCTGGACTTGTTTTCATAGAATCCCATATTAAATCATCCTTCAAAGCCCCATCTCTCCCAGATATAACATACTCAACTCACTCAAAGCCACTTCTTAGGCAAAGTCTTACCATTGTTGTTCATCAAAGCCCTCTCTGAGATTCTCTCTTACCCCCACCTACAATTGATGATGCCTACCTCAACTCAAGCTATCTTACCAGAAACTCTCTAGATAGGGGAGATCTTCCTACTCCTTATAACACGTAGGCTAGAATCTAATGACCTCGCCAACTAGTGGCTCACCACTCACCTACCACTCATCTGCAAGAACAATGAGGTAGCAACCTACGTTCAACTCCAAAATTACATCAATGCTAACCATCTCCTGCACAACTAAGTCTGGCTTCAGATGATGGTGCAGCACTAAGACCGCAACCTTACACATCATAAACTATGGCCTCTTGACCGCAGATAAGATGATCCCGGCCTCCTGATATCGATAGACCTCTCAGCTGCCTTCAACAAAGCTGGCCATCCCACCCTCATTCGAACCTTGGAGTCTAGAAATTGACTAAACAGCAATGTCCTTCACTGGTTCCCCTCCTACCTTTCCAAATGACACCAGTTTCTTCACATGGGCACCTGCAGATCACAAAAGATCCCATCACCTGTGGTGTCTCCCACGCCTCTGTATTATCTCTTGCCATCTTCAACCTTTACATGGATGTACTTGGTGCTCGACTGACAGATACTAGCAGCAAGATTCACCAAATGGCTGATGACACACAAATATACTTGAAAGTCTCCTCTGCCTCAGGTATCCAATGCCTCCAACACTGCTTGATCTAGACGTCCAGCACCTACCTGAAGCTCAAGCTAACCAAGACAAAATTTCTGTTATTTGCCAAGAACAATAAACAAGATAGAGTACAAACCTGGCTCAATGATATGTGCCTTGACGACTTCAAAACCCAGCCTTTACCAAAAGCCAAGTTACTGGGATTCACCCTGAACAACAGCCTCACCCTCAAGGAACACATCACTAAAATAATAAAGACTGTCTGATAACAACTATCTCTCCTAAAGAAAGTCAAACCATTTCATCCAGAAAGTGTCTCCAGAAATGCTGTTCAAATCATCATACTCTGTATCTGGATGGTGATAACTCCCTACTCCCACCCCCAAGAGTCCCCAGTGTCGCCCCCTAGCAGCTTACTAAATGCCACAGCACATCTGATGCAGGGCCTGAAGAAATATGAGTGCATCACCTTCAAACTGATGGACCTATATTGGGTCCCTTTGCCAGCCACCACCACCTTCAAACCCAGCTGCTTTATCAACAAAGTCATCATGAACAGCACCCCCACTTACATTGCAGAGAAGCTCATTGTCTCCGGAAAAACTCGGCATACCCACAGCCAAGAAACAAACATAATGCAGACTCATAAGTCTGGACAAGCATTGGCAAAACCAAATGGTCATGCCTATTCAATATCGATTGGCTTTGCCCATATCTTTTAGCCATGTAGAGTAGAGTGGAGTGGAGTGGAGTGGAGGCCATACAGTAGAATGGGGTGGCCTGCCATAAAGTGGAGTGGAGTACAGTGGAGCAGAGTGGCATAGTGTAGAGTGGTATGGAGTGGTGTAGAGTGGAGTGGCATAAAGTGGAGTAAAGTAGAGTGAAGTGGCATAAAGTGGACTAGCATAGAGAAGAGAGGCATAGAGTCGTACAGGTGTAGGTGTAAATAACTTAAACATGGAACCAAACTTAAAGATATGAGGCCTAAAAGGGATGAATGGCTGAAAGGCAACGCAAATAGGCACTGGGTGGCAGGCATCATGAAGTTGTAGATGTTTTTATTAGTGAACCATTTACACATTCAAACAGCGTATGTCAAACCACGTGAAATGTAATTTTATTTTAGTTACACAAGTCAGCCATAAAAGGGAGGTGTAGCTAAACAATGTCCAAAAATGCATTTGAAAACAGAATGAATGGAGAAAGCAGACTCAATCTGTGCTTGTTCTATGCTCCACTGAAAGAAAAAGAAGTGATTCTCAGCATGCACTGGCCAACTGTAAGGCAGCAAAGAAGTGTGATATTGAAGCAGACAAATGGTAAGCTTTATTTATTTATTTACTTGTATAGCGCCTGAATCGAACCCCGAAGGGGTATCTCTGCGCTTGGGACGGACCGCGAGGATATATTGCAGCTACAGCTGGATCAAGAACAAAAACAGAGTAGTCTTAAGTAACTTCCTGAATTTCAAGTAATCAGTGCATTGTCTCAAGAGTATGGGGAGCTCGTTCCAATAATGGGGGCCAAGATGAGAGAGGGCCCTTCCTCCTAATCTAGCCTTCCTTACTCAAGGAACCACAAGAAGATGTTTGGAGCCCGAGTGAAGGGATCTGGAAGGTAGGTACGGTGTAGATTTCTCCGAAAGGTAAGTGGGGCCTAGATTAAACAACGCCTTATGGCTAATGCAGCAGATTTTGAATCTCACCCATTGGCGGATAGGAAGCCAATGAAGCTGCCAAAGAAGGGGGCGGGAAGCAGTCCTAGGAGGAGCATTGAGGACCAGTCACGCCGCCGTGTTCTGGACTACCTGAAGTCTGCTGAGTGAGGCCTCATTGGCGGAGATCAGCAGACCGTTACAGTAGTCCAAACGGCTTAATACAAGTGCCTGAGTCCCTTTATTGTAAATAATACCCCTAGTAAGCGTAAGCGCATGCAGCGTATGTGCTGTCGAAAACAAGACCCAAAAAGAAAAATAATAAAGACGGCGTTTTCCTTCTATTGTATTGTATTACATACCGTTTACTACCCAAACGTGGAAAGTTGAAGAGCTTATCTACATGGGCAGATGGCTACACTGTGTAGGGTGTGTGGTTAGAAGGGTGTTGTCTTTGTTTTGATCCTATGTGGGCAGGGCTTCCATGTTGATCGTGATGACCACCGAGTTGTGGATATGGTAGAGGGTGCAGCTCTTAGCAACACGACGGATAAAAAAGCGTGAGAGCTAGGTGCACATTTTATGGTTTTCAGTAGTCTGCGAGTTTTGAACAGCTCGGCAAGTCCCTTTTGTCTTTTCCCGTGTATATAGACCACTTAGCTTGTTACTGTACTTGGTTGTCCAGTCAGACATGGGGTCTTTAAAGTTTATGGTCCGTAGCAGGCATAGGTTAAAGCCGGTAGAAGTGGTGGAGATTTGCTGGGCTGGACTTTCTCATTATGATCCCAAATCGGATTCTTACAGTGAGACGTAAAGAAGTGGCATGTTGCTAGTCAGAACCTGCAGTTTTGGACTAAATTAGAGTCTTCATTGGCCAGCAGTAGATGGCAGATCTCTTCAGTTTTTCTGTGCCTGTTCAGTTGGTTGTGGGTGGTTTATTGCTGTGGACTGGTATAGTACTGAGTAATGGATATGACCGTAAGCAGTTTTATCTTCTGTGAGTGTAAGAGGGTCAGGCAGCAAAAGGGAATAATTAAGCAGCTTGTATGATCTACAGTAGACTATATGGCTGTTGAGTGTCATGGTATTACTTTTGGTGTGGGCAATATAGTCTATTGTAATTGCATTATGTAACACTTACTTTCCCCACATGGTTAGTGTTTTTTTTGGTAGTTGTTGGGATTAGTCTTGTGTTCTACAGAAACCTGCTTTTACTTTAGTTTCTCTGACAGATTAATGTTGGGACAGAAAGTCCTCTGTGTGCTTAAAGACCAGTACTCCTGCCCCGAGTGCCCAACTGTACTGTTACCTGGATTCTTAATGCGGATCTTTTGTCATAGGAGAGCACACATCATGTGAGTGTGCCATGATGCATAACTGTCTAACTAATTGTGGTCTTGCTGTACCGAGAGGGGTGCCCAAAGCACTACCCTCATAGTAGTGAAAGGTTACTGCCTTAACTAAGAGTTGTTTTAAGTGCTACAAAGTGGGATATTAAAAGACAGATTGTCAAGAGAAAGAACTGGAAACATTTCCGTGCTGAACAGTGCATGTAGACTGAATGCCTGTACTGAATGTGTGTATACTTGTCATGGTACAGTGCATGGAGGTAACATTGCTGGACAGTAGGTGTACTGTGAATGTACACTGAGTAAGTGTGCCTGCATTGGCACAATACATGGAAGACCCCTGGATGCATTTGAGGAAGCTGTGGCCTGCCTGATGAAGACGTGATGAGTCGAGGAATCCTCACACACTGATTTGTGCATTGCTGTATTTCTGTGAGCTGGGTGGGCCACACTAGAGGAAAGGAGGAGGACCCTCGCTATACATTTCAAAAGTTTGCTCTTAGATTCAGTGATAGATTACACAGAAGGGGTCTGGACACATCTCAGGTGAGGAGATGGGTCTGATACGAGAATCATAAAGAGTAGGGGTGGGAGCCGGGGTTACCCTTTTAATGCACAACTCACTGTGGCTGACATCCAAGTGTGAACTCTAGTCAGTCCGATGAATTGTGCTTTGGGTCAGTCAACTTTGGAAGCATGTCTGCTGTGGCAGACATCCTTTCAAGGGGAGAGAAGAAAAAGAGAAGTGTAAACTTCAAAAGAAGGAGAAAACCCAACATACAACTTCAAAGACTCAGACTCTAAATCACATTTTGGTGTCTGGAAATGGACTATAAAAAAAGAGAGGTAAAGACCCCAAAATTTTAAATTATGTGTACAGACCTGGGGAATGGGGTCTCCAAGGCCTAAATAGGCTTGGTGAGGGGCTGTGTGGCCCCTTCCCCCTTTAATAAAATTAAAAGGTCATGGGTGATAGTGTCCTCAGGGCCAGGCTCTACGACCAATCCTCGCAGCGCACGGTCAAAAGCTATGTGTAGTGTGGGGTTGGCTGCATGCGGGAGGTTGGCTGCAGGGCCAGGCTCCATGCATGACCTAAGGCCCTGCACAGCGTAGGATTGGCTACCTTTACAGGAGTTGTCCTCTAGCGCATAACCAAAGATCAGGCCGTTGGGCCAACCCCCCAATGCACACGGCCAAAATTCATGCACAGTGTGGTGTAAGCTGCATGTGGGGGTTGGCCACAGCAGCCGTGCATGGAATGAGGTTGCTTTTATGTAGGGTAATTAAATATTCATATAAATTTAAAAAACTGAGAAATTCACTGAAAAAAAACAAAGGTTAACGTAAGAGTATGGTTAGGAGCAATAACAAGATCTGTGTTTCCCCCTCCCGCCCCCCACCACAAAAAAAAACAACCCTTGAAATTCACCAATAAAAACAAAGGTTAAAGTAATGTTATAGTTAGGTGAATTTGACGGTGACAACATTAACCCCTTCCCCGCTCATGACGGAACCGCTCCGTCATGAGCCACGGTTGCCGTGTGCTCATGACGGAACGGTTCTGTCATGACACGACCGTTGGCGGCCGCTCCGCCCACGCGGCGCTGTTTCCCCGCCTGTGCGAGGGGACAACGCAACTGGGCGGAGTCATGACGGAACCGTTCCGTCATGAGCACAGCTCAACTGTGGCTCATGACGGAGCGGCTCCGTCATGAGCACCGGGCCACCGCGCTGCCCCCCCGCACCCCCCAGCGCCGCGGCGGAATTCCCGCCGAGGCGAAGGGGTTAATATTCAGAACTACAAAAAACATAGAATTATAACTTACACCCACACCATGCACTGCTTGGCAGGGGTGCAGATTTCACATATTACATCACTCTTGACATGTTCTGTGAAACAGTTTATAACAGAACTGATGACATCTCAAATGACATCACTAATGATATCATCCAAGCTTCTTTTGTACACATAGCTCTTTAAGCCATTAACAACATGAAAATAAGTGCAAAAAAGCTCCGAATAACATGAAGCGTCTTTACTGCAATAATACATACAACCCCCTAGGTAAAGCAAGCTCGTGTTATTTGTAACATTGACCCTTTACCATACATTCCATGGGTAGCCGAGTTCATGTTCACTATGAATCACAGATGAAAGGCTTAGTTCAAAACTGCGCCAATTTGCAAACGTGGGCCACTTTCACAGCCATCTATTTCACTAATGGGGGCGTCTTTTATTTTGGTGCCTGGGCCTATTATCTGTCCCAGTCGGACACTTATAAGCGGCATGGACTCAGGCAAGAGGCATTAAGAAAGTACAAGTCATTATGACCTGGCCTCGAGCAAGAGCTATTCACATTTCTTTTTGTCATTTATTGCAGGGGAGCTATTTTCTTTTTTAAAACATCCTCGTGGCTGTCTTCCCATGTTCACAAACAGCGGGTTAAGCTCTTTCATTTCCCCCTAGCTTGGAAGCGACACGAGGGCTGACACAAGTGGCAGGGACTACTTTGAGAAAACAAGCAACCAGAGTTTCTAAAAACAAACTCAGCAAAGCCAGCCGCACACTGTTTACACTGGGGCCAATAAAAAAGCTATGACCTTAACCCCTTTCTGCTGAATTTCTTCTTTTTACAAACCAAAAGTGCAACTGCCATTCAGTGAACGTGCGCTGGGTAAGATATCACACCTGGGATGCTTAGTTCGTGGTCAGGGCGAAAAAGTGACCTCGGTGTCCCCCACCTCACGCCCCCAGCCTTCCTTACCCAGATCCATGCTCTTGGAAGCTTGCATCCTAATTGATTCCGTCTGCTTGGCTGCTGCGGAGGACCCAGGGCTCTTGCGCGGATCTGTCAAGTATGCGGCAGAATGTACTCCTGGGCTGTGGAGAGACGCCATGCAAAATATTTAGGCAGGAGTACAAAACCAAAAGTAAACAACATGTACACAGGATGAATAGACCTTCTTCTGCTGCTGCGCGAGGACGCTGGCCCTACAGTAAATCACGCGCCTATTATGTCTGGTCGCTAGCTTTGCAAGAAGAATCCATGCTCTGCTTGGGCCCAACTAAGTTCTTGCAGCAGCCTTGGTAGGGGGGCCAGCAGATGCGCTTTGTTCCCACGGGCTGCTGGGTCTCACGGTATGAAATGCAGCAGAGCTCGGGTCACCCCTACATCTGTATCGCCACCTACGAGCAGTCTCCCACCCCTCACGGTTAAGCTGACAGCGCCACAGATGAACCGGAGCATGGAAAGGAAGCCGGACTGTCCCTAGAAATGCATTTAAGTTGACAAATCGGGTTCCACCGTATCTATTACGACTATGTATTTTTTCTAAAAATCGGATGACACTAAGAAATGAATCCCCTCTTCATGCCCGCTACACATCCTGCAATATTTTGAGGCTTCTTGGAGAAGATACTTTTCCCATTAATTAGAGCGAACCGGTGTTGTCAGATCACGGTTGCATCTCCTGTTCTCATCAAGGCTTCTACAACCGCATTCCCAGGCTCTGGTGCCCCCCCCCCCCGCCCCACCTATGATGCCACCAAGAGCAGGAGGAGGAGAGGCCATCTGACAAAATCTAGACTCTTCCCACCTCTATCCCTCCGTGCTCCGATTGAATCAAACTACCAGATTCACAGATACCACCAAAATGAACAACTTATATCTCCCTACACTAGTCCACCACTAATCCTTTGGGTTCCGGAGTGGCGTTCTACTCGCCGATAGCAACTCAACACCTCATATGGGGTAGTGAGCGCTAAATGAATACAACTTCAATTACAAACTGTGACAGTATTGTGGGGGCGCCAGGGCCTGAGCAGTACATTTCATGCTTGGACTTCCACTATGTGTCACCATGCTGTCACAACGACCGTAAACCATTTCTATGTAAATGTTTCCACTGACTGCAGCACCACAACACAGCTATCTTAAGTACTCATAAAGGACTAACAGATATACATTTCCGAGGTATACATCAACGTCTACTTTCATTGTCGTAGGAAAAAAAGTAGGGAAATGGAACGAGTTCAGTAGTACTTTTACATACATTTCTGCCGCCTATAAGAATGCCCACCACAATGAGCAGCAAAGGTGTACAAAGAATTGCTAGACCCTGCTATTACAACAGATATCTGTCCTAGTTGGAGAGTCTTTAGGAGGTTTAATGGTTTGGAAAAATGGGATAAAATGAGATGGAATGATGGTCTCACTGTAGAGGACCGAAAGCACGCCTCTGGATGCCTCGTGGTCCTGCCCTGCTGCGCTAGCATAACAGGCGCGGCACTAAATGCGAGCCCATACATCTGTGCAGCATTCAAGGGAGCATCTCTTGGTAAGTTTGACTCCCTTACAGTGGTTCACAGGGACTAAACACATAGGGATAATTTGCTTATTGGGTTGCAGTCATTGGATGTCCAAGATATTTTTAAACATGTGGAAATAGTAGACTAATGTGTGTGGCATTCCTCACTCTGGCCATTTTTACTCCTCGTGCCTGAGGGTCGGAGGGTGCAGTTGGGCTGCTGAATCTCCTGGCATGTGGGACGCGGCGCTGTTCCCTCTAGCATTAATACATATCTGACTGTGTTTAGGACTTGAGATCCCTCTTATCACTGTGCACTTTAAATGGCATAATTATTTTTCTCCTCCAAAGACCTCAGCATGGTTTTGCCTCTAATCCAAATAAGGCAGATTGCAAAGATCAATTTCGAAGTCTAATTAACGTACAATTTGCAAAAATCCAGCTTCACTTATTTCCTGAAGCAAAACCGCTTCGTTGCTCTTACCTATATGGATGATCCTCTGCGAGCATGTCTTCGGAGGGATGTGGCGGCAGAGGTGGCGTGACGTCATTCTCAGAGGTGTCTTCCTGTGCCATCAGCATCTCTGTACCTGGAACGGAATCAGCAGTGAATAAGGCAGTGGGTCAAAGAGCAAAGGCACCGAGATGAGACCAATGAAATCCGATGAACAAAGAGACATTGTTTAGACAGTTGCAATGTTAGTGTGAAATGCATTGCTCTAGGGATGCCCCTGCCAAGTCCTTCAGGGAGGATGAGGGTTCCTAAAACCAACTCTACAGACTCGTTTCACTAATGGGAATGCAATGACACAGGGGCATTCGGGTTCATTTCCAGCCCCTCAAGTTTTTCGCCTCATGCGGAGATCAAGATGGCAAACTCTTTTGGTGCAACCAGATCCTGTGCCTGGCTGGCATGTGGTTGAAACCTAGTCCCTTTTACAAATCAAGAGGGTCCAAGGATTTCTGTGAAGCTGGCTTTCCCTCACTGGGCCTCCAAAACATCTAGCCTTTCTCCCTTCGGGAGGATCCCAGTTACGGGCATTGTCTGCCTCAGAAGCGTTGCATTGGTTTCCAAAGGTTTGCTAAGATTGGATCTATCAAAACGGCGGCCCATGAATCTCACCACAGAACACCTTGACACATGCGCAATGCGGGCTGTTCAGGCTGCTTTGACCTGCACCACATGTTTCAACTCTTGTAGCTCCCCCTTCCTCGAGCAAACTTAAAGAACCTAACAAAAACTGTTCCAAGGGTCTCAGCGCTCTCTTTTCAACCAATGGAGATGCATTCTATTTCCTTTTCTCTCGCCAAGAGAGAACACTTTCCACTGGCCACAGTGGTCTTTTCTGTAACATTTACAAAAGGATGTAACCTGTAGTACATTGTTCTGCAGCTGCACAAATCTGTTTTAATCTTTTGTACATTATTGGTAGCTCTTTTCATAATTCTAGCACTGCTGTTACAATTTCCCGATTCCTTATTGGTTTGCTTCCTTGTATGTCTGATTGCGATAGGTAGACTTTCACATCCTAGGGTACTCCTTCACAAAGGGATCTTCTGTCTTTGGGTATAAGGTGGAATGGCTATTGTTTGCATCACTTGGGCGCCGGGGCTGTATTATGCATAGTGTCTTGGGGTGCACCGGGCATGTATACCCACTTAGGACTCCTCCCAGGCACTATGGTATTACAGAAGGGACCGCATATGCTTTCGCAGCCCATTCTGTAATACTGATAGTGGTGCTGCACATATAGCGCCAGCGCTATCTTAAGAGGGCATTCCCTCATTTGCATGGGAGAGTGGCTCTAGGCATATGAGAGAATCACTTAGCCTCTGATCCCGCACCCTATTATGGACATGGGCGCAGAGGCAAACCGGGCCTTAGGAGGTGCACTAACAGCTCACCACAAAGAGGTGGCACGCTGTCATTCTGTTCCCTGAAGGCAGTCCTCTGGGGGGAAGGAAAGGGTGTCGTCACATGGACCCCCTAGACATCCTCACTGCACTCGCCTGCATGGGGATCCCTGTCCACTCTTTCAAGTGCAGGTGGCTGCCACCTGCACTGTGGAACACAGAGCAGCTTGTAAGCAGCAGCTCTTTCACAGAATGTGTCACCCCCTGGCGGCGGGGTATTCATGATAATAGGGTGCACTGTCCCAGTCTGAGCCAGGCGCACCTTTTTTAATGTGTGTTGTGGCACAAACTGGCACAGTGCACTCTATGTTTAATAAGGTCCCTGGCATTCTTTCAAAATGACATCATAAGCGGACAGATTTATTCTCTTGATTGTTGAAGAACAACTGAAGAAGCTAGGTATATTAAGCTATAACACTAGGAAGAACTAAATCAAATCTGGAAGAAAAGCAGGGACTTCATAGTTTCCAAACATATGTATCGCTTGTCTGTCCTGACAAAGGCTCTCATAAACTTCCAGAGTGATATGACCTGAACTTTGCCCTCACATCTCTAATTTACTGAGGACGTGCTTCTGGCAGATGTCATTCAAGAACCAGGACTAGTTATGCTTCTCTAGGTTAAAGTTGCTAAGCTGCAACTCACTCGGTATGTTATTTACTAATCCACTGCTAGAAAGTCTCCTAGACAAACTGGCTAAGAGACTACGATTACTTGTTCAGAAACTCTCTATTCCTTGGAAAGACCTAACCTATACAGATACCATGTATGTTTAATGTAAAGTATGGTGATTACTTTTTGCAATATCTCTTAAAGCAGATCAGTATGGGAGAATGGGTAAAGGTTTCTCTAAAGTGAACCCCAGAATAACAGGGGTTTAAAAGCCGTAATCATTTTGAAATTGTGGGGGTGCTTTTAGACAAACTGAGACCAGACCAGGACATGTGCCCAGGATACCTCTGCTGCGATTCTAGGGTGGTTCGGGAATTGTGGATGATGGAGAGACGCTCCTCTTAGTCCTGCTGGATCTCTTGGCCGTGGTCAAACTATAGATGAAAACTTTTCTGGATTAACTGGCTGCGGTCTTGAATGCTTCCCAATCTACTGCTACCTCGTTTTGCTAATTTCTTATATGCAGTACTCATAAGGCCTGTGAGGGCCACCGCCGCTCTGCCTCAGCTAATGCTCCGTGTCTATATGGGTTTGGGTTTGCTTGATAGTCATATCAATGTATGGATTGCATAAGTGAATGGCGGATCCAGTTCTGGCCGGATTGGAAGTGACAGGGCTGTAGAACATTTCACAGTGAGAAGGATACAAATAGGAATGCCAGACCTATTGGCATGGCTAATGCTTCTTGGGGTTTGGATCTTAAACATAATGCCACTTTAAACAGATGTTTGTACTGTTTTAAAGTACTGATCCTAGTCGACGGCCATAACTTCCCATACAGGGGATTTTTTCACTGAATTTCTTGTAATTATAGACTTTAGCAATTTTCTAGTGGTTGCTTGACTCCTAACCTTGTAACTAATTGGCATGGTTTACACCTTGGCCTTTGGTATTAAGCACAGCCATGATTTCACCCATGTCATGTGCCCAGTATCAGGAATTGACAGCACAGGAAAAAAGGCAACTGCACCTAGCTAAAATTTACAGCATTCTTTTAAAGATCACACTTTGGAATGGCTGAACTATAGAGGTTTCAACGTGAGGCTGCTGGCTATCCTTAAGTGACAGCCCCGGTTAACAACCAGAACAGCCAACTCTTGCCAAAAATACATTAAATATTACTGACATCACAAGTCCTAGTGGAGAGACTTGGGGATCTAATGTATAGAAATGAAATAGAGAATATGGAAATGTCCCAAGCAAGTAAACATAGCACAAAGAATATGCATTATCAGATATGAAATCTCAAGGAAAGGGTCAAAACAAGATGCGAGGAACAAGTCACAGGACTAACTTGAGCTAATGATGTGTCAATGGACACTAGAGAATGAACCGAACTGCGTACCGAGTTTAACAAACGAGTGAATGAAAATAAGTGGCCGCACTGTTTACTAATGGAAGGGTTTGTAACAGAGATGATGGCCAAGTGACAGTAATAGGCAAATGATACCTATGTTGGAAATGGATAGACAAACTTTGAATCTGAAAACAATTGAGTCAGATAGATAATTAAGGCCCTTGTGCAAACCCTTGTGTATCAGGGATTGGAATTACATACTGTGCAGAGTTTACTGCAACCAGTAATTATCAAAAACTGCCAAAGTATACCGGTGGGAAAAAGCCAACTAAATATCAGGACAGGATAATTTTGGTTCAGAAATCGCCAAAATCTGCATTGTAAACCCAAGGTTGAAGAACCAAACTCACAATTAGAAGTAATTTCCACATCTAAAAAATATTGAACCCAGAGGTATCGAACTTCGTCTGGTGGGATGATTATCTCACCCACCTCAATGGCATTCGTCATTAGGGATTTCGGAAGCAAAAGGAGACAAGTAGGTGAGTGATATTAAAAATTAAAAGTTATAGAATGGAGTTAATCACCATTCAAAAGATAATCCAAAATGGTACATATTAGGCTCTATCTCTAAGTCGTCGGTGGTTCTGAAGCGGGGATTGATGATCTACGCTTGTGGCTCCCCATAGTAAAAAGCATGCTTTAAGGTGTGTTTAAAAGGGAAGTTACCTGGTTGGCTGCAACGTAGTAGGAAGGAAGTTCCAATACGATGGTGCTAGAAGGATAAACAATTGGAATCTCAATGTGGTCACGTGTTGTTTGCGGTAGGTTAGCAAGCTCAAGTCAATGTAGCACTAACATAGTTCTGGTGTTTACGGAGATAATTTTTGGCTGAGGTGTAGACATGATGCAATATTTACAAATCGATTACTAATAACAGCATTTTATGAAGTGCTCAGGATAAGCAGCTGCCATGCAAAATGGTGTTACTATTGAGAAGTGGGTGGAAAAGTCAGTGCCCTTGTCTGGAAGTGCAGAGCCATACCAAGCAAGTCAACATAGGGACTAAAACAATAATTGATTTTACTTTTACACAAGTGTTGTGTGAAAAGGAGAGGAAGACAGATGTATACACTTTCAGCACCTGGTACCTAGCTGTTGTGGCAGTAGTAGAGAGGACAATTCCCAAGTTCATGATTGGCTTAAAAATACTCACAGTTTTGTTGCAGAGAATGTCAGACAGAAATAGTATATTGGGTTTTCAGAAACAGTGGGGGAAGTAATGTATTGCTGGGATGGATAAACTGAGCACCATTACAGAGAGATTCGCCAAGAGGCATGTATCTGTTGGTAACCTGATATACAGGGACTAGAAATTGAGGTGTAGTATGCAAATGAGGACAACATTTGGTCGACATCAGTAAACCAGTGACGGGAGAAAGCAAATAAGGAAACAAAATCACCTAGAGTGGTAGTATATGAGGAGCAGAGAAGGGGTTCCAGTACTGAAGCTTCAGGTTTACCAACAGCAAGAACTATGGTGGAGAGTGAAAGATGTTCCAGGTGATTTAAAAAAAGGAAAAGTTAAAGGGATAGGCGGAGACCCAGTTGAGTACTATGATGGTGATGGCAAGAGATATAAGAGTTGTTAGTAGCAGAGTGTGCGATGTTATTGAAGAAGATGGAAAGCATTGAGGTTGCGATGAGTAAAAGCAATTATGAGGTGAAGAGTGAATAAGTTTGACACAGTGTGGAGAGGGAGGGACGTGCCAGGAGATTTAAAAAAAGGGGCAGTGAAAGAGACAGGTGGAGGACCAGTTGAGTACCATGTTGGAGAAGGCAAGACAGGAGAGAGTTGAGTAGCTGGGTATTCAATGGCATTGTAGAAGATCGAGAAGTATGCGCACAATGGCAGCCGTTCGTGAGACCCATGGCGTTCTGTCAGATAAAGTTGGTTTAACAGAAATGAGAAGACAAGAATAAAGCCGGGACTGGAGAGAGAAGGGGCATTTAAAAGCGCGAGAGGTCCTTAGCTGCTAACAATCTCCCGGTTTCCATGTTTAGTGATGGAAGGGAGGGGGCAATGCACATTTAATGTATTCTGTGATGCTGTGATGCTTCATCACATTAATGGCACAAAGATCTGAACGTACTAATCAGTATTTACATGTTTCATTTACGCGCAGCGTTGTGAATATGATTCAGCCTATTTACTAAAATGCCTGTAATTGTGGTACTTGGAAGCATCACAAAGGGAGGGAAAGGTGGGCGTGAATTATTCATCTAGAACAATAAACTTCCCTGGATAAATTAGGCCCTGATAGTTCATTACCTACTTCCCTCCGAGGCATGGAGTCAGGAGGGCTAAGCAAAGCAGTCTCATTTTTTTTTTAATAGCCTCACGCGCCAGAAAATCAAGATGTTCCATAGGAAATCTCAGGACATGCCACAGCACAGTCAAAATGTGCAGCTGTTTGTCTCATGAGCATAATTAAGAATGAAGATGCACACCTCTCACACTTTGTGAAGATGTTGGAGGATAGTTTGCATTTTGTCCACTCAAGAGTGTGGGGTAAATCAAAAATAAAACCCTGAATAACGTCATCATTTGGGGGTTTAGCACTTATTAAATGTCCAATAAGATTTCCCCAAGGCATTACTTTTTTTCCGTGCGGTCCCTGAGAAGTGTATACTTTGCGCCACACATTTTGTGAGCTTGCTCCTTTGGCTGGTTAGGGAATATTTGAGGCCTGCGTCAGATTATAGCCCTGCATCCGGTACTCTAATCACATATCCCTACACATCCCTATGTCCATGTGAGGAATCTTGCAGTGCTCAGACTTTATATGTTTAACTTCTATCCATTTACATCCCCACCATTACTTAGGCTCCATCACTGAATAACACTTCACCTACCTACATATCTATGTGCCTAGACCTTCACCCACGAGCCCTCTCCAGGGCCCCACGTTGGCCCCAGAAATAGGCTACACCTGCCCACTGTGTTTGTTGGAATTTATTAATATCCAGGACCATGAGGTCTGTTGCCTTCTTTCTAATTGTGAAGCCTCAATTCTATTTGTTCGTCTGTGTAAGTCTGCTAGAGAGACCTCAGTGATGTAGGGATGAATAAATGACTAACAATAAATGACAGGATCTTTCAATACTGCAGTATCGCATGCCTGTTATGTATTAATGCAGCTTTTTCATTGCACCCTGCTTTTAAATATTTGTAGATAACACATACATTTGCACAGTTTCTAAGCATTCCTTATTTTGGCAAAACATTGAATTTCGACATGGGCAGATCAAGCGCTTTGTTAGGTATCAAACAAATGTCCATGTAATGAAACCAAGATTAGAGCCTGGATCTCTTGACAGTGCAGGTAACTTTGTCAGACTGTTCTACACCTGCCATGCAAAGACACAGTGTAAGAATCAGAATACTGTTTTGTATGTTGAAGATTGCATAGTAAAATCCGCAGAACAATACTTGATGGTTAAAACAAAGCTGCATATCGAACAGACTGCAATTCAATCGCATGGCGGCAACTCATATGTAATGGGCAGATGTACAAGGATACTGTAGCCACAGTGGTGTTGTAAATACAAATATAGACCGATTAGCCAAAGTAAAATAATCTATTAAAATTTAAAAGCATTTGCAGCAGTGAAGTGGCTTCCTTCACAATCCAACCCTAGGCAAATCAATAAAATAACATAGGAAGAATAACTATGCTAAATAATGGTAAATTTGCAAACCACAAAATGGCTTGCTGATGAGAGTAGTAGGGGTAATAGGACCAGTTATTTGACCCCCCTCTTATTGAATGAGGCGAAATCCAGTGTCACTTGTCCATAGAAATGAGAAAACCCCTAACCCATTCATTCAGTAATAGAGGAGGAGGTACCTGGCCAAGTACTATTTTTTGTCAATATTCAATCATATGATTTAGTAGTAAGTGTCATCACTGCGAAAACTGGTAAATAAAATGGTTGAGAGCTCGTTGTTTCTTCAAGTTTTATTTGGAGTGTTTTGTGCTCATAATAAAGCAATCTTGTTGTGCAGCACAGCCAACACGTGTTTCGGCCCCTGTGACCCGTGAGCCGGGGATTTTTCAAGGCAGATGGTCTGAAGGACTGTCACTATAGATATGTGTGATGTCAAGGGTTTAATAGCGAGCTAAAGTAAATCGATATTCATGCGACTAAGTCCAAGATATACAAATGCTTCCCGGCTGCAATAACCTTCAAATCCTAAGCATTCTCTCCCTGGTCCAGATCAGTCGCCATTTGCCTCTGGATGTAGGTAACCATAAATTAGTGTTTTTTCTCTATCACGTTCTGCTGTCTTTCAGTTGCAAGAAGAAGAATTGTTGTAATTAAGATCGACCAAAAATGTTGCTGCGAGGCAGGAAGGAGAAAGGTGCTATGAGAAGGGTGCAATTACTTCCCGTTTTGCAATCACCATGGACTTAATGCGTATATCAGTTCACAAATTAGTGCAAAATGTTACAAGCTGGGCCAAGACATGATTGGTTAAAAAAAAAAAGTTTTAGGTAAGATTGGTGCATTCATCCAAAAGCTTCTTTGTCCAGTGACCCACCAAACTACCATGTTCAATAGCCACCTTTTCTAGCAACGCATTAGGAAGACCTAGGGAGCCACTAAGCTAGCTCAGTGAACTATTACAATTTGACAACTCGTTGATTAAGTGATACATAAGCACTCAGGTAATTTTACTTGCATTGAACATGAAAATCCAGTGGTACATCAGAATTTGAGTTTCATTTCCAACGCTGAAGAATGCATACAGGGAATCATTCTGGGTTTCAGACATGACATAGGAGGTGCTACGATGACCAACATTCCAGCAGACCTTTCCAGAATTATCTGCTGTCAAGTAACAAGAGTTCCACTGCCAAAATGCAGATTTAGCATGAAGGTTAACTGTGTGTATTTCAAGTAATTCTATGAGTGTAGGCGGTAAGGAGTGCGGCTTGACTGGTGATACTCAAAGGTATTCATGTGTAATATTGGCATATTAGTAGGGTCAAAAGCAGGGGCATCAGTGGTAAAATTCATCTTGGCTAAATGGAACTGAATACGGAACGTAGTTTGGAATACTCATCTGGCACTGCTCGTTCCAAGGTGAGGTCAGTATGGTAGTACGCCTGTGTTCTCTAGAAACATCCATATAAACTGTGCTTTAGGATCCGGGGGCCATGCATGTGTGAATCATCCAGTGCTAACCCATCACTTAAACATCCCTAAAGGTCTGAGAAGATCTTTTCATGAAACCTCGGAGGTCACTCATACTCAACCGCATGGTTATCCCTGAAAGAGCAGTCAGTTATTCACAAAAGTGCGAAGGGCACCACCCCATGATACATTTTACACCAGGATCTGCTCTTATTCATTCGGGCAAAACTGGATTCCTGCAACCAAAATATTTTCAACATCCCAAGAGCATTGCGCTTTTGCAGAGGAGGTAGAAGTTTTCCTACCTACAGCCCACGTCTGTAACTTCTGCACAAACTCTTATTCTCTATTTCTGCATGGAATCTAACCTTTGCCCCCCCCCCTTCACAAAAAAGGTCACATGACACACGTCCTAGAATATTTGCCCCACCACCACAAGAGAGTGAACACTGGTCATTTAGTTCACAGCACTCACTGCATGGGTCACCATAAAATATCAACACCACCGCAAAGTCAATAGTGCCATAAAGCAAAAATCTGGGGGGCCAAACATGAACAAGAACAATCCCCCCGAAGATCCTTCCAGTCGGTCAATTTCAAATACTGTCAAACCTAAAGTCCGACTGGAAGACATGCAACAGTATGTGCTCTTTAAATCATTAAGGAGGCAGTCAATGTTTGCTGCAAGATATGGGACACAACCTTATTTCAAAAGGCACGGATAACAAACCTAACCCAAAAATAAGAATTAACATCCACTGCATATTAATGCCAAACACAGAAGACATCTCTACCAATGCGGGCCACTCAATAAAGGCGAACCAGCAGACTGACCACATGGCACTAAATCAGTGCCGCAAGAACAAAGTTCATTACACATATATGGCTGTGTGAACATTACAAGGATCTACTAAGACATTTTAATCCAGATATGCTTTGGTAGGAAAAGATATTGCCACTGCCACTTTTAAGCATGAGTTAAGTATGTTGTCAAAAATGCAAACGGAGATACAGCATGCATGGCCAATATCGGACCATTTGTGCTATATAAGTATTCAACATCACAGTGAGTGGGGTACATTGTTGCAGCATTCTTTTGTTATAACATTTTTAATACGTTTTGAAATCCGCGGTATAAAGGACAAAACATCAGTACAACACCTTCATTGCTTCAGCGTTCTTACAATCCAATTCCAGTAAGCGCAACATTCTTAAAGAACTACAGAATAAAAAAACAACAACTGCTTTAATTCCGTACACGTCTAATCATGGCACAGGAACATGTCGAAAAGATTTCTTCCAGTGCTAATGTTGGTGCTTGTCTAGCAAGACCTAGGGCCAAACCTGTCTCTCTGAGATGCCACGGGGGAGGATGAATTCGAATTTAGCTCTGTGTAGGGCCAGAAAGCCATAGGAAAACATTCTATGTGGCTTTCCCTGCATCCTCCTGCCAGGAACTTTTTCCCAACAGTGAAGAAAATAACTCCCTAATTTAGCCCACTGAGTGTAAATACCGAAATATTATAAAAGGAATCAAGCACCACCTTGAGAAAAGCTGAACATGTACCAATAATTCATGCCAGGATATGGGGAGACATAGCTGTTATTTGGGGAATTAAAGAGCATTACCATTGTTCAAAATCTAAACTACTCTTTGGATGTGCAAAATGCAAAAAGATGTATATCCGTTGATTTTGTTGATTGGTTTGAGGTCCTCCAAAAATTCCAGTTCCTTATAGGTTACTGCTCAGAAAAATGCAGGCACGAACACTCCTAGTACAGTGTTTAAACACCGAATTTGATTGCTTGTTAAAAATGTGCCATCTGGTTGAGCTAAAAGTTAAGCAGCTGATCCCGCCTGGAATTTGTTTTTCTTTAGCATTACTGCGCATGTGTTTTTGCCTGGGCCGAGAGTACAAGCGGTGATGTAGGACCAAGTGTAAATGTAACTACTTGTTTTTGGTTGACTGTTTGGGTTGTCGGCAGAAAAAGTGATTTTGAGAATACTTTGTTCAACATGATTCTTTTCCTTTTTTATCCATTTCGTTGTACCAAACTTTTACCGCATTCGCTCCAACACAAATAGCAAGAAAGAAACCGTGGGTAAGGAGCCACTGCCAAGAGAATAATTCACATCTTCTGTGTCAGCACTTCAGATACTGCCTGGGTATATTTTTTTGTCTAGAGTTAACAGTGTTTGCTTTCATTCTAATTAAATCCTTTCAAAGTGAGAGTGGATTTAAAAGTTACAAAAGAAGGATAAAATAGTCAATGCACCAGTGCTGTTTCTTATGGATTTAAGGAGGAGTGAGCAGCTTGCGCATGTAACTCACCATTTGGTCTTTCATGAGGTATATTTTCGTAGACCGTGGTATATTGGTTGGGGCCAGGGGACAGTGTGTAACTTCCATCAAATGCAGGTTTAGGTGAAACTCCAAACTCCATGCGTTCCTGTGGAGGAAAAGACCCACAATCTTAACAGCAGAAAAATACCCATCACAGTATATTTTGCCAGTAAAAACAACCACAAACTAGGGTCAAGCAATACATTTCTAAGCAATAGTTGTAAATGTAAAACGCACAAGTGTACATTTGGCTATTAATTAGCGTTCTAATATTTGGATTCAATAAGAAAACTGGGGACATCGGGAGATGATGCTATGTACTCAGGAGCACACAAAGTGGTTGCAGGGAGAAGCCAGGATTAGGATTCGGCTTCCAGATCCTAAAGTAGAAGAAAACGTAGATACTTAGCCAGATCTCAGAGGCAGACTTTAAAGATAGCAGAACAATGTTCAATAAGTATTTGACAAACTGAAACAAATCATCTACAAAAGGTATAAATGTTTTTTAAAGTTATTCCTAAACTGCTTAAATGCGGAGGATCGCATCTTTTCTAGCATTCCTATGTGCTGTCTGTCTAATGGCGGTGTTTATCTATTCTTGGTAGCAAACAAATTGTTGCCTGGTTTTAAAATCATAAATGGCTACTTCTCTTCATCAAATAGTTGCCATCAAGCATCTCTGAGTTTATGTCCTCTACATAATATGCTTTTTTCAAGCATTTGTGCTCATATGTAAGACAGCTGTAAGCTTTAGCACAAGGAGCAAAGTTTTCCCTGTCTGGTATCCTTTCACTGTTGGTCACACCTCTTGTATGGTGTGTTCAAAATGGAGGTACTTCAAGCGTATGTAGAAAATTATAATAACCCTAAATAGCTGCCTTTAAAAAAAAAAAGGATACTTTATTAACTCAAATTGATAGTTTTCTAAAATTAAGTTTTCCCAGGACATTACATGTACCTCAAGAATTGTTCACAGATGTACTCTAATTTGCCTAACTTTGAGGATTTGTTTCGCCACTCCTTGATTCGCTTTTAGTTTCTTGAGTTCAGGAGCACAGCTCTCCAAACAACCACTGGCAAAGCAAACAGGTCTCGCTATTATCACCTATTAGCTTTGCCAATGCTTTTTGTTGAGGCCGTGCTGCATTGGTTAAAAAACAAAAACATGATGTGCTCATGAGGGTGTACAATGTCACAACATTCTGCAGCTGCCTCTTTCAGTATGCGCATGTATATGTGATAACATATGAGCATACATGCACCATCACCCATATTGTGCATGCTTACTGAATGGTGCAGGCGTCATTTAAAAAAAATATATATTTAGCTATTAAAGATGAAGGATGCCCCTTGGAGCAAAAAAATGTAACTTGTGTAAAAGCGCATGTTGGAAAGAGGAGCAGCCTGGCACTAAATGGAAGTTTATGTACTAAACAAAATAGAGAGTAAGGGTTATTTATCAAAGGGGATACTCCCAGTCCCCTAGAGATGTGTACAATAAACAAATAAAGGAGTATACCCTGCAGGGCCGGACTGGGAACCAAAACCGCCCCTGGCAAAGCGCTCGGCAGGCCTCCCCCTCTCACCCCCCCGGGGGTTGGGTGTGCGGCCGAGCTTTTTGCCACGGACGGTTTTCGGCCGATTTTGTTACAGGGCCGATTTTGCAGCCATGCTGCAAAAACGTCCCTGTAACAAAACCGGCTCCCACCCGTGCGGCCCACTGTGGGATTGCCCGGTGCCCGCTACGGCCAGTCCGGCCCTGATACCCTGAAGAAAAAGATCAGCGAGATATGTAGAGGGGGAAAAATAATCCTTTTTATATGAGCACAGCAGCACAATCAGGTGCAAAAATGTGACAACTAAACTCACGGAACATTTCCTCTACGCAAATCACACCACAAATGATGTGAGATGGACAATAATCTAACTTGTCAGAACCAGAGAACACACTCAACAGCGTCTATTTGAGAAAGAACAATGCTGGGTTTACAGATTGTCTACACACAAAAACGGGTTAAATGACAACATCCCGTGGAACTCCTGAAAGTAGAACAAAATACAGAAGATGGCCTACCACTGTTTTATGGATGCTCCTTTTTCTGGTTCCTGCCTGTGTTGTACCACTGTGCTTTTTCACTGTGTTTTTTTACACTTGGGCTTTACTAAATAATGCCTTCCTACATATCGGTTGGATACTGCACTAATGATGAGACCATAATCCTGACCAGAGTATTGATGAAATATATCCGACTCAACTCCGGCATTTCCCCAGAATTATGTACTTAGACCAGTACATGGTGATGTTCTTAGTTTTTTAAGAAAAAATTCCTTTTTCCATTTCTGTTGGTACGCACATGCATCGCACGGGAGTTCTCATCCTGCTTTCTTCGTGTGATGCGGTGAAATCGACCTGCTCCTGGCCACGCCCCTTTGACGCCATTATGTGACCACGTGACAACGTCACGCGTCACGGTCCAGGAAGTGGTTTCTAATCGGCATAAAACCGCCAAGCTAAATACCGTAGGATCCTCGGGGCTCCGTGTAGATCGTCTCCTTAGGTTGGAAGGCGGGCGGTATGGTTTGAAGACGTGAGTATGCAGGCAATGCGGGTGGGCTCCGCTTAACCGCAATTACTGAGTAAAGGTATGTGATGCAAACTGCAATGCTATTTTTTGTTTCATGTCCACAGTGTGCGACTATAACCAGCGCCCCCCACGGTTCCCATGGGGCGAGACAGAAGCTTGTCTCTAGTAAGCACGTTTCTTGGTTCCCTCCTATGTTTGTTTTGTCTGTCCGTTCACATCGACACAAGTACAGCTGTACGATATGTGCACGTGTGTTTTTAAATGTCTCACTTTTAGGTGAGCGTTGTGACATCCACTTGGGAATTTATAGTGGGTACGACACTACGAATAGGGGTGGATTTGCACTCCAGTTCGTCTATGAATTACATTCACCATGGTAATGTGAACTCACGAACGCACAAATTGTACAATGTTCATGGTGTGTGTGTACAAATATACATACCACAATATAGATTACACGCTGGAGATACGAATGAGAGGAATACACTGGTCAGTATACAGTAATAACTAGGACTGTGTGTGATTCTTCATTTGTCTTCCAGATTTTCTCTTTCACAGAAGGCTGAAAGGTGTCATCCGTGAGTATACGGAATGATTCATGTATGACCCAGGGACGGGTGCACCTTAGTGTGGGTATACCGCCCGGGTCGCTGCATAGGTCCTGATGAAAAACTAGTAGTATCCATGATGGGTTGAAACATGTAGACCACCACGACCATCACTTTGCATAGATACCATAGGTCAATTTAACCTGTTTAGGTATCACACATTATTTTTAATCTTGTCTTATTGCTCCATATTAAGCTCTAGGTAGTACAATATAGACATTTTTAATTCACTTTTTCACTCACTTACATTATCACTGTGAATAAAACCTGCTCTGCTGTAATCAGGTGTCGAAGCACACACGGGTGGCATCTGGCTACTCGGGTGGGACCCCAATGATGAAGCATGTCACCAACTAGGTTGGTGAGTGAGGGGTCTTTTTAATAAAAATGATTCTTTTTTTCCTTTTTTCCTCCTCTACATATCTCGCTGATCTTTTTCTTCGGGGTATACTCCTTTATTTGTTTAGTGTACCAAATGGAAGTTGCCAGGGCTCTCCTAAAATATGTAAATGGAAGTATTTTAAGGACTGCAAGGATATGGGGAACAAAGAAGGAATGGGAGAAGAGGAACAGGTGGGGGAAACAATGAACAACAGATGATGGCGGTTTCAATAACATTTAAAAAAAAAAAGCAGGGGTGGAGTGAGAAGGGAGTAACACAGGGCCTGTGGCGTGGGGGAAGGTATCTAACACGAGATACAGCACACGAGGAAAGGGTGTAAGAGGTTTGCGAGAACAACAAGGAGAGCAGGGACACACAGCATGTGAGGCAGAGAGTGTTAAAAACACATGCAGGGTTCATGGAGTTCTTAAAGAAAAATAAAAAAGTGTCCTAAATGTGAGGAGTGGAAGAATGCATGTGAGCCAAACAAGTGAAACAAGCTAGGCTCCAGGGGAAGAACAAATACAAACTGAGGAAGGGAAAAATCAAGCACATGAAAGTGACAAAGTCAGTCAATGGTAAGCATTGGGCGGGCTCTAAGCCCACTGAAAGTTTTTGGCATGGTCAAAAATAAGCTTTCGTTTTCAGCCTGCTTAAAGCTGTCTGGCAAGCCAGACCAAAAAATAAACAGTCAATTGAAACATAGTGTTGTCCATTCCCAGTCCTCTGCCTTTTTCTTTGTGGTCCCTCAGGACTACTCCTTTTTTCTGAGTCTTTTCAACCTGTGGGCAACCATGAAGGCCAAATATGTATTCATATTTAACATCTATGCAAGTGACACAAACATGTTCCTCTTTGATGAAGACCATTATACAACAGCACAGAAGCTACTGGATTTATTTGAAAGGATCCACAGGTGGATACACAAAAGCCAGCCCAAATTCAACACTAATGATTCTGAAATCATAATACTTGGCCCCTACAACCATGCATTGCCCCGCACCTTTCCTTGAACCAAATATCTATTTGGCCTATTACCCACACTAAGGGATTAGAAGCGCCTGGATTTTAGACAGCACTTCGCATGAAATTAGATGCAACCAATTTTAGATACAACTGTGGAGCCCCGAATGCTACGGGACCAGTGAATCAACTGCTCTCGCATGCAACATAGGCCCTTCACCAACACAGAATACTTAACTGGAACCCCATCCTGAGATTCATGCTGGATGCTTACCAACTCCACAGGCCCAGACTATTTTGAATTTCTCTCTTACTAAGGCCGTCACCCTTTATCCAAGTCCTGATGAAGACCCGCACTGACCTATCAAGAGTGCAGTACTAGGGTTGAAACGTCGACTATTATGTGGACCTTTACATAGAATCTGCGCCAAAAGGAACTCTTCCATCACGCAGCTTTACTATTGAACCCTCTGGCCACTTTCGAATATTCTCGATTTTAAACTACTGTACATATCACGCACACTGTCACCGAGCACTTATTATTCACTGTGTCACTTGTATCATTACACTATTGCTTGACGGCCCTTCATGAAATATCGATGCATACATATATGAATGACGTAATTTATATATAAAGAATTTGATTTGCATATGAACTGTCTTGTGTGTTGCTTACAGTAGAATATCGTATATTATCTGAATAACGCTTGACTATGCCCAATGCGTAAAGTAATTTTTTCACCCAACGGAACCACTGTTTACCTTATAACTTACTGCCCAGGTTCTGAGGGATACTGGGTCACCCCATTATTTGTTTAACTTTAACAGTCAACCTGGGCATGAAAGTTCAAAAACAGTGGCTATGCCTTCATTTTAGGGGCAGTCAATTTAAAGAACTCGTTCTTTAGTCCAACCAAGTCACTGGAAGCCATGAAGACTAACACACATATGAAAAACATGTCTTTATCAAAGAACATACTTGCCACAGACCTACAAGCATCTCAAGAATGACTATTCTGGGTAAACCGTGTGGTATTATTGAGGTCACAACCAGTTTTATATTTATTATTTTTTTATCAGTTGTGCATCTTCAAAAGATTGAATGCGCAGCATTGTGTTTAGTTATAATGTCATAATCCGTAATGGAATGTGGGAGGTCAATTGTATTGGAAAAGGACAGTTGGCTGGAGGCTATGACAGGGCATGCTGCGCTATTGTGCGGTCTCAATTTCTTGCAATAAAGTTTATTTTAAATCACCATCTACCGAGGTACTAACTACAAATATTTTGGTCGCAAGTTTGACTACGTAGGCTGCTTTACGGATGAACATGTGTCTGTTGACTTCAGAGGAAATTTGCATTTGTCAAAGTGTCTTTCACGAGTACATACCTGTAAAGTTTTCTGAAGTTCTATGATGCTGAAGATTTCTGGTGAGATGCGGAAATGTTGCCAGTGATGTTTAGCCGTTTATGGGGCTAGTGCGCAAGGCAACTGACGTATGAATGCGCACCGCCGCCATCTTGGAAGTAGATTTAAAACACGAGTGAATGTACAGTGACGCAGTGCTAGCAAGAATCGTCGCATTGTTCACTCCTACGTGCCACCATCTTTGGTGTGTTGGTGAAGCAGCCCGACGCGTTGCATGCAAGTGTGCTGTTACATGTATGGTAGACACAGCACTTGAGAAGAAAAATGTCTTGAATAAGGTACTGTGCATTATGCTGAACTGAAAACAGTGGCATTAATCAGTGATGCGCACACTTTCTTTCTAGCATGTCATGTGATATATATAAGTATATTACGAATATCTTTTTTGAACACTCGCAACTGTGCACTACTGTATTCATCAGTGATGTGCACATTTTCCTCTTAACACCTCATGATATGTGTACAGCTGCAACTGTGTACAGTATGGAGGTCTGTTTATGATTAGTGTGATGCACACACCTGTACTGTATTCCTCAGTTACATGTACATTTTGGTTATTTTCGTGTCCTGTTATTACGCACACCTTATGCTTGAAAAATTGCACATGCCCAAGGAGGCATATAAATTGGCATTGTAGTGCATCTAGATTATTACTTAGGCATTTGTTCTAGAGTGGTTTAGCAGTGTTCTGTGATGCACTCTGTTACGCCTCCTCCGCCTTTTCTGGAAACACCAGGCAACCCACCTATTCCATGGAAGAACTGGTTTGACGCCTTTGAAATTTATTTAGGAGTGATTGGAGTATCAAGTTTCCTTCCTGAAGGGAAAACATTCCTTCTTCTTCATTCAATGTGGTATGAAGGAAGGGCCATGTTTAAACATTTACCGCCCCTTGTATTAAATGAGGTTGATGAAGTTGATGAATTTTCCAAGATTGCAAAGAAGCTTTTACTCAGATTTGATGTTCAGCCTAGTCTGAACATACAGTCACAACTTCTTTTAATAAAAAAAGCAAAGACATGGCAAAGATGTTGACATATGTTTCGGTGTTGAGGAGGTTGATTGCAGATTGTCAATTTGAAGTATTTTCGGAACAGTTGGTGAGAGATCAATTCATTTGTAAGTGCATGGATACGTCTATTCAACAAAAATTACTTTCTATGGGGAATCCCTCACTTGAGGAAACCATCAGGACTGTGAAAAGTATTCAAACATCTAAAGCATCAGTACAAGAACTTGAAGACATGTCTTCGGAAGCTATTGGGGCGGTTAAGTCAAAAGATGACAAGACTGTGAAAGCAGCATATGGTGATAGTTGACCATTCTTCCAACAGTCTGATATGTGTTTTAGATGTGGAGGCAGTACACTGGCTAGGAAAACAAAGTGTATCCTGCTAAGTATTTTGCAAGTAGTTGTGTAAAAACATTGGACATTTTGCCAACGTCTGTCAGAGTAGTTAGCGTAGTGGTGGTAGTATACGCAGTAGAGACTTTGGGGAGGCTAACATGTCTGAGTCTGACTGTAGTGACATGGACAAGATTAGTGATGATCGCAAAGACATGATCATGGTAGTCGCAGAGGATGACATTGTGAGTGATGATCCTTCTGAATGTTTCGCCCTTGTATTGATATTGGTGTAGGAGACAAAAATACTTCTAGTACTTGTTGATTCTGGCGCAAGGATCACTATGATCCCTCAGGAAGTGTTTAGAGATACATAGAATAACAGACCATTGGTACCACCTGATAACTCACCTGTTTCTTATGAAGGTTGCAAAATTGAGTTGACTGGTTACTTAGAAGACATACTGGAATTCAGGGGAATAAAACTCTATTGCAAAATGTATGTTGCGATCAAGGGATTGTCCATTCTGGGTTGGCTTCACCAAGGTTTGTATCAAATGGTATTAAGGCCAGATACAAAGGATCAGGTTGGAGATGTTTCCTTCAAAGAGATTCATAGAAAACCTGGTGAACCAATATTCTAGAGAATTCTCCATGGAATAAGGTTCAGTCAAAGGGTTCACTCATATGATTAACATTAAGGATGGTTCTCTTCCCGTGAAACACAAGTTGAGAAGTGTACCGTTTAGCCTTAGAGAAAGCTTGGAAAAGGAGGTGTTGTGTTTGTATGAGAAAGGCATTACTGAACCAATTGAGTCTTTTTTTGTGGTTGTCGCCACTTGTGATAGTGCACAAGAAGAATGGTGAACTAAGAGTTTATGAGGATCTTCATAATTTGAATAAGCATATTTGGGTTGATTCACACCCTGTTCCAAATTTGTTGACCTTGATAGGGGGTTCCAAATGGTTTTTGAAATTAGATTTGGCTGCAGCCTAAAGTCAGGTTGTACTTGATCCTGCCTCTAAACATCTTATGGAATTTGTATCTTCTATTGGCAGATTTCAGTATTGTAGAATTCTATTCGGTTTGGAGTCAGCAGCTGCAGTTTTCCAGAGAATCATGTTTCAGATATTCAAAGAAATAGAAGAAGTGGCTGTTTTTAAGATAATGTTTTAATGTATGCTACCAACAGAGAGGGACATGATTTTATTCGGGGAAAAGTTTCAAGGATTATGCAGGAGAAAGATATTGTTTTGATTGTAGAGAAGTGTCAGTTTTTGAGAGACAAAGTTGAGTTCTTGGAGCATATTGTGTCTGAACATGAAGTGGAACCAAGACCTGGATTTGTCAATGCCATTATTGATGTTCCTCCATCTTCTGATAAAACTGGGCTTAACTCATTCATCAGCCTTTGTGAATTTCATTAAAGGTTTATTGCAGATTATGCATCAAAGATGAAACCCTTAACTGCTTTACTTAGGAAAAATTTAGCTGTTCTTTGGGACAAGTCTTGCAAGGAAAGTTTGAAAGGATTAGGTCACAGCTGGTGGGCTCTAGGATTTTAACGCCATTTGATCCAAGTGTACAATGCACCATCACATTAGATGCAAGTAATTTTGGGCTTGGTGCAGTGTTGACACAAGTCAAGGATGGTGTTGAAAACACATTAGACTATGCTTCTTGTGTCTTGAAGGGTTCTGAAATTCTTTTTGTTCTGTCTGAAAAAACGTTACTTGCGTGTTTGTGGGCCATAAGGAAGTTGCACCCATATATCTGGGGCAATAAGTTGAACTGATCATAGTCCTGTAGTATCCATTCTGTCAGGTGAAAAGATTAAAGATCATACGCAAAGCATAGCTCAGTTTTCAACAAAGATGTTGCAGTATGATTGTGATATTTCATATTTGGCTGGTAATAAAAATGTTAAAGCTGAATTTTTTGTCCAGCTTTCCAGCTGATGAGCTAGGCAGAGATTTTGTGTAGGATGATGAACCAGAACGTTGTTTCATTGCTGCAATTGATTTGGAGAATATGTGTGCTGCTGGTGAAGCTGAGTGTTATTGCCACATGTTATGGGTTTTGTTAAGAATGGTTGGCCTAAAGAGAAGAATTTGTCTCATCATTTTCAGTCTTACATTGAGGTATCAACAGAGCTTACAGTAGAAGAAGGTATCCTTATTCGTGGAGAAACTTTTGTACCACCAGTTAGCTTAAGGAAACAAATTATGTGTGGTGCACATGAAGGTCATCAGGGAAGAACGCTCACCAAACGAAGTGTGTATGAAGTATTTTGGTGGCCTGGCATGGACCGTCATATTGAGGAAGATGTCACTCATTGTGTTATTTGCAACAGTTGTGAGGATGGTCCACCTTTGCAATCAATGGAATTTCCATCCAAACCATGGGAAATAGTGAACTTTGGGGGCCTTTCAATTCCATACCATCTCATTTACGGTTTGCATTAGTCCTCATTGATTACTACTCAAAATGGACTAAAGTCCATTTTTAGGAGAACCTAATCAGAAAAATGTGATTTATTTTTTTGAAAGATGTTTTTTGGCGGGAAGAGTTTCCTTCCGCTTTGATTTCAGACAATGGTGTCCGGTTTCCAAGTGAGGAATTTCAGTCTTTAACCAGCAAGGTGGTATCCGGATCTTAGAAATTCACTTTACCACCCACAAGCCAATGGGCTAGTGGAAAGCATGAATCGCGTTTTGGGTGAATGTGTTCAGTGGGCTATTGCAAACAAGTGTGTTGTAACAAATGCTATACGGTCCATGCTGTGGTTTTACCACACTACTACACATTCCTCTACCAAAGTTTCTCCTTTTGAATTATTGAGAGTACATACACTATCTTCACAAATCTGCCACCCAGGATGGATGTCCAAATGGGTGAAATGTGGTGTAGTTGATGATGTTGACATGATGGTTAGGGAAAATGTGCAGGACGTACAAGTTACAAAAATAAATCTGGTTTGATGAAAGGAAGAGAGTGCATTCACATCATCTTGTAGTGGGTGATATTGTAAGACTCAAAGTTCCTGTTCACACAAGAAAAGGTGGAATGAAATTTACTGAGCCTGTAGTTGGGATAAAGTGTGTATAGTGGACGAAATTAGGGGAATGTAGAGAAGGTGGTGATGGTCAAGGATCCTGTTGATAATCTGGGGGAGACCAGAGATTGAGAATGGTGGAGCTTTCAGAAATGTTGTTCAAGAGGATGATGTTATTATTTCTGTTCTCGGAAATAATCAAAAAAGGAAACTGACCATTAGGTTCCTCTGGTGGTGTTTTACTTTCATATCTTCTTGCAGAAGTAATCATAGTGGTAATCTGTCCTATGGCTTTTGCTGATGTTTTTTCATATTTCTTCTCCTTTAAAATCTTATTTTCCTTTGTTGTTCTTCTTCTATTGGTGAGTTGCATCCTATTGTGTTACTATATTTTGTTAGGTATGTTTCTTTTGTTTATTTATGTTAATTATTTTTACTCGTATTAAGGTTGTTTTATCTTGTTTTTAACCTACTTCTTTGTATGAGATTTGTAATTGTGATATACATTGTCCTATTATGTTTGCTGAGGAAAAGGCTAATGTAGTATTCCATTTAGTTATGATGTCATGTTCTGGTACTGAATGTGGGGGCTCAAATGGACAATTGGCTAGAGGCTGTGACAGGGCAGGCTGTGCTACTGAGTGATCTCAATATCTTATAATAAAGTTAATTTTAAATCACCATCTACTGAGGCACTTACTACACAATGTTTCTCAACTTGAAGAGGTGGTGAAATATTTTGGTGTGCCCTGAAAACTCACACAATCATCAAGAGATCAAATCTGGATTAAGTTACTCATACGGTAGATACAGCATCTGTGCTATCAGGACTACCCGATGGCAACAGTGTCTCTGATCTCCAAACTCATAAATGTTTTTTATCTGTTTAAAATGCAATATATATATATATTTTTTTTACTTCCAGTGCCTTCACTTCTCCATATGGAAGAATGGACAACGAGAAAATGTATTATAGATCACCTGAAATAGTCTGTCTCACAAAAAATGAATAGGTGATACAAGAAATGCACAAAGTTACATAGGAGGATTCAACTCATACAAGATGCACCCCAAAAGATCACCAGCCAAAACTCCCTCTATACATCTGGGTTTTTGAGAGCCATTTCCAAAATACTAAATAAGTAGAATATTAGGCAAAAAATCAGATACATTATAGCATAGTTACAAACATATGCATTGGGTGTCTTTTGTGGAATAGAAACATCCAGAAATTGATCACAATGATGTTCTTGTCAAAACCCTCCGTGATGTGGGCCAATACTTAAGCCGATACAAAGAGTCTGCTGATAAAAGCAGTGATCAGACTAAATGAAAGTTACATGTTCCTTTAAATTTGAAGATGAATGAAGTACACCATACTGTGAAGTTTCTCATCACACTGAAAAAAATAGTAAGACAAATGCTATAAATTCAATAAAGGGCTCCTCCCTTGACATAACTTGGCGAGATTTAGAGGTGTTGTACCTTATGTTCAATATAATAGATATTGGTATGATCTTACCAAAAAGGAAAACAAATTAATCTATAACGAAGCACATAACCCAAAAGTAGTGAAATGGTACAAAGTAGAGTGAATACCGTAGACCAGAACTTGAGATTCAAGATGATTAAAGAGCTTAGTGATGTGTGGCATGTTCCTCATGCTCCGTTTGCTAACCACATTGCATGGAGGAGCTACTGATGGACTCTCCTAAATTCAGAAAGCACAGGAAATTCACTGGTACTTTTGACATGCCGCCCACATTTTCATGTGTGTACAAGATCTGGGCACACCACAATCAGTGATATTGTAAGAATGCCAATGAAATGTACATGCAGCTCAAGATATATAGTATGATAGAGAACTAATTTTACCAGATACTATTAACAATAATGTTTAGAAAAAATTATTAGGAATAAAACTATTTTGATTGTGAATTAGTTTGACTTGTGCTGCATAACATACCAATTATTTCCAACAAGACCGTGGTTATACATCGTCTCACCTTAGTTTAAAAGGGAATGCACACACCACTGTAGCAAGAGTTCAGCTTCAGGCAGTGATGATACAGCTCAGTGCATAGTGCCTCCTGTTGAGATGTGTAGGTGAACTGCATGCCTCTGGCTGCTCTCTCATCAAGTCCATTCTACAGTTGCTAAAATTAGTACCAAGCCGATGGGTAACAATATCACCTGCTACTCAACAAGAGATTATGGAGTTTCTCATGAACGCTATGTAAAAGTTAAAAATGTTGTTTTCATCACAACACGAGAGTCTGGATCAAAGGTCTGAATGTGGTGAAAACACTTGGGAGCTTATGGCAGTAGGAAGCAGATTTAAGTATTCTAGGTTTCAGACAAAACAACCTTCCTTCTTTTATAGTGTCTTTAATTTCACTACCATCAGAAGAACTGCTGCCACATGTCTAAGTGCCCTATATGATTACAGTTTTTCATGACATGCTGTATCTATATATATATATATATCGTGAACAAGGCAGCGTGAGTCTGCTGAAACGCGTTGATGTTATATCTCGTTCGCTAAATAAAAGAGACCGAGTGTCCAGATTTTACCTTGGAGTGCTGGATGTTTATTTCTAAAAAGGAATGCACCTATAATTGAGGGGGAAAATGAAGGGAGGGGCAGCAGCGACATGGCCTTCATTGTTGAAATAAATCATTTCTTCAAAACTGCATTTGGAATCATCTGGTTAGCCCACAAGCAGAACGTTCCTAAATTATAAGCAGAAGGTACCTGTGCCCTTGCCATCCTGAGACTGCTTTTGGAATTCTGTTCATATAGAGATTTATAACTCTGAAGAACTACTGGAGAGGTTTCCATGGATGGGTCGCACAAAACTCTTTTCAGATGGACCGTGAGTGATAGTGCACTGCGATGAATATGAACCTTCTCTGCTCCATTTGGATAAAACAATATAACTACAGACACATACCGGTCATGCAAGTGGATGGTTGATAAAAAGCAGCTGCCTACTAGGGAACTCGTTTAAATGAATCAAGAAGTTCAAAGTTTATTTTGAACTTGCATATCTCCAGTTCTTAAATGTTTGCTATGGGACAGTGTTTTGCTCCATTTCTGACCACCACAACTGAAATATCCGAACCAGTGGCGGCTCCTCCGTTAAGGCGGAGGAGCGTCGCCCCACTGTTTTTTTCCAGCAGTATAAGAAAAAAATAAAATTATATTAACTCAGTTGGTATCATTTTCGTTTTTTGCTATTTGCGAGGCAGCTTTGTGACTCCTAGGAGGGGTGGGGCTTACAGAGCAGCCGTGGAGTGTTTTGCCCCACTCCCAGGTGCACAATGACTGTTTGGCCGGCCCTCTCGGGTCGACCATAACTGCCATGCACGCTTTCCCTCTTCTCTGGGGGGAGAACATGCCCAGGCCCCCATGCCCAGTCTGAGCGCCGAGCCATGGTGCTCAGATGAATCACAACGCTGCATTGCAGCGTTGTGATTGGCTCAGCGGAGACCGAGTGCTTCCAGGTTGCTTCCTGTTCCCGCCGGCAGGAGGAGGGGAGACGCAACCAGGAGGAGCGGCAAAGAGGACACGGCAAGCAGGTAAATTAAAAAAAAAAATTTAATTTAACCTCTGCCCAACCCCCACCACTGAGCCGCCGCCTCTCCACCCCCGATTGGTGCCAGCTGCTGCTGATCTGAACCCTAGGTTGGATAGGTATGAGGTTAAATCAAGTACTCTGCATCCATCTATCCACAGCCGGAACGTATGGCATCACCTTTTTTTTTTTAGTTCTTCTATAGAGGGTCTCAAGAAAGCTGTATGATCATCTCCGTTTGTCAGAATCCGCTCCCAATCGAAAATCAAGGCTGCAGCAGAATGTGCTATTCAGATCACTGTGCTCTGAATAAACCAGCAAACACGCAGAAAAAGATCTCTTTTTCCCAACTCTTTGATAAATGACACAATCAATATCCCAACAACTGATCAGTAAGCAGCCTAATTAAAGTATTCAGCTAGTAAAACAGAGCTGTCATGCAGGGCTCCATTAGTGTCCTGCCCAATAAAAAAATAATGGATAGTTTGAAGATATTCACCTCCTAAGATGCCAAGATGCACCAGTAGGAGGGGGAGAGGATATGGGGGAGGGGGAAGGTGGAAGAACAGGTCGCAAACCACTTTTTTTCCCCAAGCAATTCAGACCTAAATGGGATTAAAATTGAACTTACAGAATATCCTACACAATTAATTTCTGCTTAAAACGAATTTGATTCAATCAAGAATTCATTATGTATTCTTTATGAGGAGCTCGTCAAAACGATTTAGATTACTCATACATCAAAATATCAAATATATATTTTGACCGGGAAATGCGATATTTCTCAATAAGCTCTTTTCGTTTTTCTATGAGCCTGAAGTTAAGCATTTCGGTGCCACTGATAACATCTAATATCGTTATGAATTTGCATCAGAGCGAGATATTCATCAATATCTGCTATTATTATTGAAGTATAGTAGAAATGTGCAGGTCCATCACAATTAACCAAAATAAAGTGTAAGAAGTCAGGGTCTTTGAAAAGTTTTCAGTCCAGGAAAAATAGGCTCTGAAACACCGCAGGAACAACCTATCTGGGTTTAGAACAAACAGGAAATGGGTCATCCATGGGGTGAAGGGTGTAAAAGAAAGCAAGAAACAGGAGGCACAACCAACTGAAAGCGAGGGTGGGCTAGTGGCACTACTAAAGAGAATACATAGATTAATGCATGAAGTCCAGCATGTGTTGAGCTGTGAACAATGCAGCCCAGACCACAGGGGCCTCAAACTAAACAAGATCCAAGCGACCAGTAGAAAACCACAACCACTTCAATTGTGGTCTCCCACTATTGGGCATCTTTGGCTAAAATCGAGCCTTATGCATTACATCAATATTTCTTTTACATCCAGCGTCACCATGTACTCTGGTTGTTTTTGAAAGAAGCTAAATTATGGTTGTAGAGTGACAATACCACCATTCATGGCACGAGAAGCATCATTTCACCCTAGTTTTCCCCAGTCCTTTTATTATGAGCATGTTAAAAACATTTTGCTCTGGTCTGAGTCCCATCACTCGTCAGAAGAGATGCTCAATCATCATCTGTCTAAGATGAATACAGAAAACAGAATCCATACATCCTGGCTGTGAGTCACATAATGAATGTCATCTTAATGACACGGGCGATGGCGAGGGAGTCTTGAGTGTTTAACTGACAGGGAGGAAAATGAGGAGGCAACTGGAGAGGTAAGAGGGGTTTGTTTAGGACAGGATCTGGGTGGTTAAATCTCGTATAGATGCAAGACCTCAGTGTGCGAAATGTGCCACCTGAAACCAGAGAGGCAAGCGTGGCACCCTTAGGAGTAGTTAAAAATTCTCAAACATGATGTCTGGATTGCGAGCCTTGCCTCTTTGTGTCATTCATGTATATGATTGTGTGTGCTTCTCTTTTTTTTAATACAATACAGCGGAATTTACAGAAAATTTCAGAGAAGATTTCTACAAGAGATATATATATATATATATATTCACTTAAAAAACCATAGGTTTCACACATGTTATAGTTAGCTGGACATTTCACTCGTGAAAAACCATTGAAATTCCCCCGTTATAGTTAGTGCAGGCAACTATAACTCACGCCACCGCAATCCTCTGCTGATGACGTCAGATATTACATCACTGTATTTAGACACTTATTTACCCATGTCTTCTTCCATTAATTTCTAGCTATACATATATTACAAATATTTTTTTTTCAGAAAGACACATATGTCATCAGTGATGTAATATCTGACGCGGAATTTTTCCGTTTCTACCGTACGCGCACGCTACGCGCACCCCGCGATTTTTCGAAAATAAATGTAAAGAAATTTTGGCACTTGGGGGTCCTTCTGGGACCTCCAGACAAAGGCTAGGGGGTCAGGAATTGTCCACCCTGCCCCCTTTTCACGTTCTCCACCTTTGTTTTTCACCGCCTCAGACTGCGAGAGACAAAATGGCGGCCGACACTTCCTGGTTTCGACCGACTCGAATGTTTACTAAGATCTAACAACCAATCAGAATCGCGCTCGGCAGCGTGCGCGTACGGTAAGCTTGCCGTATGCGCTCGGAGCGCGCCTATAGATATATATATATTGATTTAAATGCTATTTTCTCAGGAACTACTGAACAGATTTACACCAGACCTGCAAAAGGCACATCCCTGACCTGAGGACTACCTCTCTGCCAAATTTCTAGTAATTCTGTTCAGCCGTTCGGGCTGTAGCTTGGACTAAAGGTCCTATGGAAAAATGCATGGGGAAAACGCATTTTGGGACCCCCCCTTTTTCTCAGCCCCCGCTTGACGAATCCCCCCGAGACTTTCAGGGAAGGAGCGGAGCGCCCCACCTATTTTGAAAATTTCGCGAGGATTCGACAATCGGCGCCAAAGTTATTCAAAATAGAATGTTGCGGATTTCCTATGGAAACACGGTCCTAACTATAACTATCTACTGGCGACCGCCAGTAGATAATTTATATATTCATTGAAAAAAGCATAGGTTTCAGGGACGTTATAGTTAGAAATTAGCATTTAAAAAACCTTATAAATTCACTGAATCAGAAGCCGCATTTGCAGAGTGGTGTAAAAAGGGGCGTGGCCTCGGAGCACCTCTCTGCAACGCAGCCCTGTGACCTTTACAAGAGGTACCGGGTGGACTAGTTGGCCCCCAGGGACCCTCAGGATTGAAGGGGAATTAATCCCCCAACTTAAAACGCACCACAGGGAGCATTTGCACTGTGGTGCAGGGTGGGGCCTGATGTGACAAGTGCGCAAACGCGCCCTGTGGCGAGTTTTAAGTTGGGTGATTAAGTCTCCTTGAATCCTGAGGGTTCCTGAGGGCCAATTAGCCCACCAGCTACCTCCAGTAAGTGCCACAGAGCTGCGTTGCAGAGTTGTATAAAAAGGGGGCGCGGCCTTGGACCACCACTCTGCAACGCAGCTCCCTGGCGCTTACTGGAGGTACCTGGTGGGCTAGTTGGCCCCCAAGGACCCTCGGGATTGAAGGGGACTTAATCCTCCAACTGAAAACGCGCCACAGGGCGCGTTTGCACACTTGTCAAATCAGGCCACGCCCCCTCCCTGCACCACTATGCAAACGCGCCCCCTGGTGCATTGTAAATTGGGGGATTAAATCCCCTTGAGTCCTGAGGGTCTCTGGGGTCCAACTATCCCACCAGGAATCTACAGTAAGCGCCACAGAGCTGCATAGCAGAGAGGTGTAAAAAGGGGCGTGGCCTCAGACCACCTCTCTGCAAGGCAGCCCTCTGGCGCATACTAGAGGTACCTGGTGGGCTAGTTGGCCCCCAGGGACCCCCAGTATTGAAGGGGAATTAGTCCCCCATCTTAAAACGCGCCACAGGGCGCGTTTGCAGAGTGTTGCTGGGAGGGGGTGGGGCCTCCGGCACGATGCCGGTCTTTTTTTTTTTTTCACAGCCCCCCCTTCTTTTTTCTTTTTTTTGGCCCTTGGGACTCCATCACCGAGGGCCTGACCCCTTTTTTTTTTAAAAAAAAGAGATATCTAAACGGGAAGGGGGCTGCGTGGGCCCCCCTCCCGTGGCCAATTCTGGCCCTGGGGACCCCATCCCCCGGGGCATGGCCACATATATGTATTTATTTAAGGAGGGGGGCTGCGAGGCCCCCCTCCTGAGGCCTCTATTGGCCCCGGGGACCCCATCCCCCGGGGCCGGCCTTTATTTTTTTATTTTTTGGGGGGAGGGAGGGCCGCGTGGTCCCCCTCCTGGGTCACTTCTAGCCCCGGGGACCCCATCCCCCGGGGCCAGCCCTATCTGTTGGGGACCGTGGGGGGAGCCCCAATGCCCCAACGGTCCCGCCAGCTCCCTGCCTCCTGCAGGAGCCGGCATTGCTTTTCCACACGGGGAGCTGCTGACATGCTGCTCCCCGTGTGGAAAAGCAATCTGCTTTGGATCTTGGAAGAGAGAGCAGGCTTCCCTGCTCTCACTTCCAAAATCCAAAGCAACTTTGCTCAGGGAGGGAGCCGCAGGGCTCCCGCCCTCCCATAGCAAACAGCAGTGGGCACCCCAGGACACTGCAGGAGCCGTCCCTGGGGGATGGCGGTCCCCAGGGCCAAGGAGGGCTCCAGGAGGGGGACCGCGCGGCCCCCCACCCAATGTGATTGAAACCCTGGGGAGGGGGTGGCCCATTTACAGTATTAGTGCCCCGGGGAGGTGGCGGTCCCCGGGGTGTGTGGGGGAGCTCAGGTTTTTGTTTTTTTTAAAGCCCCGGGGGTGGCGGAGGGCCATGTGCCCCTCCGTGAAAAATTTAGAAAAGCCCTGGGGGGGGGGGGTGGCAGTCGCTTCGAGGCCCCCCACACATTAAAAAGGAAGCCCCAGGGGTGGCGGTCCCGCACATTATTTAAAGCAAGCCCCGGGGGAGTGGCGGTCCCCGGGACTGCGGGATGGCAAGTGCCATCCCTCACATTATTTAAAGGAAGCCCCAACGGTGGCGGTCCCCAGGGCTGCGGGAGGGCTGAGTGCCCTCCCGCACATTATTTAAAGCAAGCCCCGGGGGGTGGCGGGCCCCGGGGCTGCGGGAGGGCCACATGCCCTCCCGCATATTATGAACATAGCCCTGGGGAGGTGGCGGTCCCCGGGGGCCCCCACATGTAATTTTTGGCAATGTCCCCGGGACCTGGCCCACCCAAGGACCTCCATTAAATGAAGTGCGGGAGCCCGTGCTTCAATTTTTTTTTTACATTTCGGCGGGATTCGCGACCCCAGCGCGAATTTCGCCGACATTTTTTTTTGTAAGTTTTTTTTGGGCCCTGGGGATCCTTGTGCACCCCCTGAGCAGGCCTGGAGGGTCAGGGTGTTTCTATCCTGCCCTTTTTTCTTTTTTTTCACCTTTATTTTACTCTTTTCTTGTGACTCGGTTCAACCGAGTCACAAGATGGCTGACAACACTTCCTGGTTTGGAGTGTTGGCAGCCAATCACAGTGAAGCTCGTGGTCAGGAAGGGTTCGCGAATCCACCGTGTCCCTATATATCAAAACTTTTATTTTTTAAATTTCTCAGCAACTACTGAACGGATTTACACCATTTTTAAAAAAAGGACGCTTTCTGACCCAAGCACTACCTTTTTGCAAAATTTGGTGTAATTCCGTTCATCAGTTCGGGCTGTAGCTGTATCTAAAGTTTCCTATGTAAAATAACATGGAGAAAACATGTCCATGACCACATTCATATAAAGGGGTCACTTTAGCCTTAAGCAGGATCAATCACACGAGGCCCTATCACCTTACTATTTTGCTTGTGTACCAGTTGGAAGTGTGTACTACAGTTTATTAGGTAAATACCCTCTCACTCTCCCCTCCCACCGCTCCCCTTTTGTTGCATTAGAAATAAAAACTGACCTGACAAAGTTTGAAAATTCTCATGTCTATTGTGGGCAATATTAATACAGTACAGAGTTCTGATGCCTTTTATTTTCAAAACGCAGGTTTCAGAAAATACACAGATTTCAAGTGTTTTTTTTGTGTGTCTGCTGGTTCCAGATGAATATATTTTCATGAATATAGTTCTTTAAGGAACAACAAGCTGCAATTTTCATCCGTTTTGGGGTTATGAGAAACTAAGGAGGAGTATGAAATTCTAAGGAAGTAGGCTCTCTCGGGCCTTAAACTCTAGTTTGGCTGTCAGTGGAGACTCACCTACTGTGACCAACTTCTGTTCAGAAAAACAGAATAATTATCACTCCCTCAGTCTACTCCTGAGAAAAATGGGAATAAGAGTTTGTTAAGTAAACCTGCCTACACATTTTCAAGAAAATCAGGCTGAATGCTTTCTAAGATATGGCTAAAATACGGCTGACCTACGTACATTTCTCAAGATAGCACCTGTATCTGGCTCTGTTCTATTGTGGTTAAAAGAATGCCGTCTTCAGGAACCCAAACAACAGAATGTGGGTAGAAAAGTAATCCCAAACTACATATTATCTACACATTTTTTATGCATTTTAAATATACGACCCAATTAAAATCCCATTTTTTAAACTTTTTTTTTGGTTGCATATTTTATATAGTGCAAACTCGACCCGAAGTTATTGGAGCACTTTACACGAGCACCATATTTACATTACACATTCAGGCACGGGCAGATCAAGTGATTTGCCCAGAATCACAGGATGTGGACGCGACCCCATGTAACTGTCCCCTTCGACCATGTATTAATTCTGTAAGGATTTCCCAATACAATTCTTAAGGAATGGAGGAAATCTGGAATCCCTCAAACAACCGTGCTCTGAGGTATGATATACAAGATCTCCTGAAAAAATGGACCATCACCTCGATCTCAGTGGAAGAATTAGTGACCAGATTGTATTTCTTGTACTAAAACCGTCTGAACTGTTCAGACCCATTTCACACCTCAAAAGTGCCAAATACCATGCAATGGCTGCCAATTCCGACAGACAGACCCTTTAGTGCACTCTCTCCATCTCCATCCATCTGGACATTTCCTTATGTCTATAGACCTTCAGAGCACCTATATTGACATCCACGTCCTACTGATGCATACTAGTTTCTTAAGTTACCCATCCTGATAGTTCCAATTGAGAATATTGCCTTGGCAGAAAGTTATTGGCAGCCTTGCTAGACTTTCCACCATTTATCACAATGAGTGGCTCATCCTTAAATCATCCCAGAATCTAGCGGATGAGAACTCACAGAATTTACTCATTCTCTTTCTGCATCATGGGCCGCTCCTGAATCCCTTATAATCCAACCTGGTACCCAACCACACACTGTTCACCAGTGCAAGGTTAGACACACTAGTGTGTATGGCTTCACTTCTTTATCTGCTCTTGGAATTAGAAACAAATTTGTGATTTCTTCTTGCCATTATGAGACACAGGTTGTTGAGGCAGTGGCTCAAGGTTAAGCAGCACAGAATTGCATATCTTTTTCTGAAACCTAAGCGTGAGCTATGATTTGATTTGATTTGTAAGATTTATAAAGTGCAGACAGTTACTTCCTAAGAAGTGTCCAGGCTCTTGAGGTAGACATATGATATTGTAGCACAAGCTGCTTATCACATAAGAACAAGCATTGGCATAGCCAATAGGTCTCGCCTTTGGGTCCTTATAAGTGTTTAGCCATGCAACAGTTGCATAACTAAATACTTATAAGGTCCCAAAAGCAAGACCTATTGGCTATGCCAAGCGGCCGCGAAAGTGATCGCGATCAAACATCAAAGTGAAAGAAATCGCGGCGCCCGCGCACATGCACTGTAGCTCTAGGCTGGCCTGGTAGCACGTTTTGGAGCCCTCTTAATAAGTCTTGCCAGACCAGCGCATGCGCTGGGTCAGGCGAGACCTAAAAAGGGTGTATAACAACCTCTGGCCAACTCTCCAATGGGCAACTGCATTCAGAAGCCTACGGCCAAATGGTCAAACATGTACCTGCTGGTCTAGTCTCCTTGGATATGCACGTTTGACTGTTGCTGTATAGTCTTGTCTAGATTGTGGATCTGGGTTAATGATGAAAGGTAAGTGAGATGAGTCAGTATCTCCATGTTCCACATGTATCCTGGCCTTTTCTATTCTCAAGGAGCTGTGAGGTCTTGAAATCTGTGTAACTTTTAACCACCCTACATGTTAAGACAGCCAAGTTATGTATTAAGCATAGTACTCTGTGGACACAACGGCTGCGTGAGCCCGCTTTGTGTGTCCCCAGGCACTATGGAGTTACAAAAAGGGCTACAGACGCATGTGCTGCCCCTTTCTCCAATACTTCTGTGGCCCCGTGCAAATGAGGGAATCACTTTGCTTGTGCACCCTCACCCTATTATGGACTTGGGTCCAGAGGTGCACAGACCCTTCGGAGGCACACTATCAGTATGCCCCCTGAAGGCAACTATCTGGAGTGTGAAAAAGTAGTCCTATGGATAACACCTTGAAGGTGAGTGCAGTCACGCACTGCATCTGCCTGCAGGGAGATCTCTGTCCCCTCTAAAATGTGCAGTTGGATCTGCACTGTGAAACATGGTGCGGCTTGTAAGCAGCAGGTCCATATTTCACTGAATGTGTTGTCCCCAGGGCAGGTGTGAGTGTGAGGCTGTCTCAGGGCAGCACAATCATGATAATAGGGTGCACTCTCCCAGTCTGTGCCAGGTGCACCTTTTGAAAGGTTTGCCATGGCACAAACAGGGGCAGTGCACCCTACGTATAATATGGGCTCAGGTCTCCAAAGCATACAAGGAACACTAGGGCAGGTTGCGAGGTCTGTGGCTGTGGTGGCAGAGGACATGGACTTCTTTGCCTCAATAGACAATATTCTACTCATTTCCCATTGCTACAGAGTTCCAAAGTCACAGGCCTGGAAGAGGTGGCTGTATGTTAAGACCCCTATCTACTCGACTTCTATTCGAATTCCACTAAGGTACAGGAAGTTTTTTTAGAGGGTAGGATCCTCTTGGTAGTCTCATTTAGCAAGAGGAGGTTGAGGCACCCTCTCCTCATCTAGATGACTATGTCTCAAGTGCGGCCTCTGGCTCTACGCCACACACAACACTTCGAGGGACCACACAGCCCCCATAAGCCTGTACATTCCTGTAATAGATGATCAGCTGCCTAAATGGCTCAACCTAGTGACCGGCCTACATGTAGCTAGGGCCATTCAGCATTCAAGGTGATGCTCAGACCCTTTTCCCACTGCAAGATCTTTTCTGCACCTGGTGTGAGGGTAACCTCTCAACCTTTCTGGATAACCCATGAGGATTTTTACATTTTATACAGCGGTTCATTTAGTTTATACGGTCAAAGTCACACTTTCAGAAATCATGGTCCATAGCAGAGCTTGGGTGAGCTTGCTAGCACTCTGCTTCAATAGTCTGACAGGGTTCACTTCCTTGTTCTATTCTGGGAATTTATACTGGCCTTTAAAGTTCTACAAGAACCTCCTAATGATGGCACAAGGTGTTGTTCTATGTGCGTGTGGGGGTGGAGGGTCACCATTAGTCACTGTATTGGGCAGTTTTGTCCTCGTTTATGCACAATAGCTCTTTTTGCCTCTTTTCTGGGAGGTCTATCGTGGCTTTTTTTAACTCTCATTTCTTTCCCAGTTCATGTTGTATTTACACCTTTAGTTACACAATGTAACCCTTCTCTGCTGCAGGAGACTAACTCCGCCTCTAACCATATACTCAGTCCAAAGAGATGGACATTGAGGTCATTGCCCATTTGAAATAAAACACTGTCTTTCAAACATTCAACAGTTTTCTGGCCTAGCCCTTTAGCAGAAAAAGCTCTCCTCTCACATCCTGAGAGGGTGGATTGACTTGGCCAACACAGAGGCTTCGGTACAGGCTGGAGTGGCCCTTAAGTAGTTGGATCAAGGATGGTCAACAAAAGAGGAGAGCTGCTTCCAGGGCTGACTGCAAGTGGTTCCAATAAATTACAGTGAATCTTGTAAATCTCCATAGGATGATTTAGAACTCTTGTCGGTCGTCTTCTGTATATCTGCTGTTTTAACATAAGGTTTTGAAAAATGCCGCAACTGATAATCCGTAGAGGGTAATTTATTCAAAGGGATTGTGGTTGTTGTTGTGGAGCCCTCAAGACATTCCTTGCCTGCCAGTGGTCCAGCACTGAAGGTCCACTGTAACCACTCCCTAAGACCTAATGATGCTCAACTGAAATGAACGCCCAAATAGAGGCCTTGTGGCGTGGATGGGAAGTTCCACTCAATCTACCAATACTTCTGTAGGAATCTACAGGCATGGCCATAGAAAGAATGTTAGATGCTCCAGGTGAAGTGACATTTTGGACACTACCTCACCTGGCAACATGGCCATATATGGTTCTTGTGTGAGCAATCTGGCTCCCTAAGCTAGTTAGCTACCCAGCACTGCCATGCGGTATTACTCAGTGATGCGTGCTTTTACAATATGGCTCTGTAAGATACCTACTTAATAAGTAATTACATGCTTGGAGACTATATGCAAGGGTTGGTCAATAGCCTGCACAAAAAGATTGCATATACTAACAGTTTTACATATGTATTGCTGGACTTTGGAAGACTGCAGTGCCATAGCGAAAAAGCTTCTCAAATTAACTCTGTAGCTGCCATGGCATTTACACCAATGAAGAGTAGGTAGGCAAGCTGCTTGAACTGGAGGCTTTCCTAGGAGCAATGTCCTCTGCGGTGCCTTGCAGGGAGCCCCCAGCGCCTAGGAAGATAGTGGAAAGAGACTAAAACTAGCAAATATTCATAGCGCGAGGAGGTGTGTCCGATTACTGTGTGCTGTGACAGGAAACCATTGAACAGACTTTGGCAACACACGAGGAACTAACCACTGGCCCGGTATGGTAACATGATAACACATCTGACACAAGCTCGTACATTTCCTCTCAGACACGGGGACAGGGCGGAACTTGTGATCCAAGCAAATATAGACTGCAGAAATGCCTTCACAGGCAGCGGCGCGAGGACACCGGGCACCCGCGGTCAGAGGCGCGCGCCTGTCGGCGCTGCCGCAGCTGCTCGCGCCATTCTCTCCTGCCTATCCGCGCCATCTAGGTGGAGGGCCACGCGGGCGGCACATTATTGTGCTTATCAATCATGCTCCGCGCATAAATGCACCTGCGATGCAGAACCGATAGCCATAAATAAAGAAAATCGCTCATTAAATTTACAATATTGCCTCCTCCGACTGCAGCATGCTCGGGTGGAATTAATCAGTTGTATCACCAGCGGATATTAGTTATGCCAATAGTCTGTAAATATGCCTCATACAGTTATGGCAACACTAAATAAAATAGTCACATAAATTTCCGAATGGAGGAAATTTGCATCAAATATGCGGGATGCATCCGTCCCATCGAGGCAGAGGTTATATTTCAGGATGTGGAGTTATTGTTTCAGTTTAGCACTCTCAAGGGAAGCCGTCTGCAGCAATAATAGAGACCAATCCGCCGCCGCTCGCCTGAGAAGGGCGCGTTATTGGGGTGCGTGCACCTGCAGCTAGCAGAGTGACGAATGAAAATCAACAGGCTACCTGCAACCAGTTAGAAGCTGTGACACACAACCACAACAACCTATCACGTTTGTCCACACGACGAACATCACAGACGTTATACACTATGGCTATGCAAAGGGAACCAACCATATCAGGCGTTCCCAACAGTGATACCCAGGGTCACTGGCGTTATGCGTCAGAGGTAAAACATTATATGTGGCATGTTGACTAGAATTATGCAACAGGAAAAGGCAAAATATATGGCATTAAGTGGCAGTACTATTTCGATGTTTTACCAATGCAGCATGTCTTCACAGAATTTGGGCAGAAGTTATCACTTTATTAATAATAGTTATCGTCTGCGTTCAAGTACTCAGCACATACAAAAGTGACCAGGTAATCTTTGAAATGGTCTGCCATCGTATGGCACAACGTGCATGTGGTTTTCTAGTAACTTTTGATCAGTCTGAACTATAAACATTTTTAAAATCCACAAATTATGCAGCAGATGGTGGGTTATGCGTTAAGTGCAGAAATACATAATTATGTGGAAAACATTACAGCCACAGAATCCAGTTATTTAAGTGGCCCCGGCAATACCCTTGGTCACTCCAGTATTACGTTCTAAAAACCCATGAAATGTATGTAGAACTACACCCTGATTGGGTCATCTGAGTGAAGGAGGACTTCATCGCCCAGAATGCACTGGATGGCAAAAGAACGCTCAGGACAGGAACCATGTGCTCACTATCACATATAGCCATCTGGTACATGGTACCATCTGGTAACCTTACACTGGTGCATAACCTTACTCAGACCCCATGCACCCCACACATCCACAGTGCATCTGCATGCAGGTGGTACTCTTTAAATGTGAAATACAAACCGCGAAAACACATCACCTCTGGCAGGGGGCTGTAACTCTAAGATGAACCAGAATTATAACAGACGAGCAAAAAGATTCGCAAGACCCACACTGCTTTCAATCACCCAAAGTTTTGTAAAAAGGACCACCTTGCGGTCAACACTAAATCCAACCTTCTAATGTATGGGTGAAAGTGTAATCAGGTGGGGCTCAGTCAAGAGCAGCCACCAGCTTGACACTTAGTGTGCTCCCCTGACAAAGACCAAGGGATCCTTGGCCTTTCAGGCACCAGAAGGTCAGGCATATGACCCTGAACAAGAGCCTGACTGAAGACAAAAGCGAACACAGTCCCTGACCTTCTATCTGAAAACCAATGGGCACTTGCAGCCTTCTCTGTTCTGAATGCACTGCTGGCCAATCATTGGCCTTCTCATGACGGGAGCTCTATAGAGAAGGGAGTATATGGCTGAAGTTTCTACCGTCTTATGACGTATTGATCCAGAATGAATTTGTGTCTGCTTTCAGTTCAAGAATTAACCCATGCTACTTCTAATATATTTGATAAATTATGTGTATGTGCTCGGGTTATCCTGAAAAGCTCTTTTTTTGTTCACAAACCTTGGCCGAAGGTTAATAAACTCTCCCTGGCCGTTTCTTCATCAGAGAACAAAAACCTAATTTGAAGCTGGTGTCAATCCCTGCTAATTTACAGTATCATTAATCTAGTAAAATAAAAACAAGACTGCTTAAAAACACCCTGGTTGACCTGCTTCAGATAATGTCCTTATTGGCTGAAAAATTCAAATAAAGGACGCATCACAGTAACATGCATGATATCTGGATAAAGTATTACATCATAAAATTAAGAATACATATCTCCATTATTATAGCATTTATTTTTCCTGTTTTCAACCTGTCAATGGACTACTACATCAGGTAATTCAGTATTCATGAGCTCGCTTGAATGTTACGCTTATAACGCAACCAGCGCATAGCACTGCAGTGTAGTGTGGAGCAGGTAATATGATGGAAATGGCAAGCTAATATGCCAATCAAAAGTCAGAATTCAGCTGAATAAACTTCCTGCTACAAGGTTAACAAAAACCTGATTTGCAAGGGTTTGCTAAACTGCAGATGGTTGTTTGGCCGGCAGAGGACTTTTAGCTTCGCACCACAGGGCAGGGGTGTGAGGACAAAAACAAAACAAAGTGTCCTTCCTGAATCCTTGCTTACATGCCTCTATGAGAAGCCAAAAGAAGCAAGCCACCCTTAGGCGAGGTGTGGGTAGAAATGACATCACTTTAAAAATCAGAATTGCAATTCTAGTTGCATGTGGCTGTTACCTTGTGATCTCCGTCGGCCTGTTTATCAACCTTCCTTAGTATAACTAACTGGATCATGCCACGAATGTTTCCCTCCATAGACATGGACCGTCGCAGCGTCTCCATGGCTTCGTGGTTCGACTTGCCCAGCAGAGACTCCCCATTCACTGCCATCAGCTTGTCGTTCACCCTCAAGCGACCATCCTTAAGGAAAGAAGTAAGAGAATTTAGATGGAAATCTGGTACACAATCCAATAAATCTTACCTCAGAAGAGTCAATATTGCTAGATAGGTATTAAGGGTAGATTGTAGAATACTCAGTGAGCTCCAGTGCACTTGAGGAGGTCACAAAGTCACACTTACAATGACCCCGGAGAGACTGGACTCTTTTAGACTAGCTTCCTATTACTTTTAAGGATTATGAGGCACTTGGGTCGTTGCAGAGAAATCTACTCTAAATCACACCTCGCTAGTGCTACCAAACTCAGTTGCCTGGGCTTTCACAAACTGTATTGTGCTGTTCATTATCCACAGTGCACCCGAGCTGACCTCTGTGACTCTTTGATGTGCTTGGTCTGTGGAGCAAGGACCCTGGTAGTTGGTCTGCAGGGTGCCTTCTTCAAACGTCTTGCAGCGGCCTATGAATGCAGACATCGAGGTTTGCGATCTGCATGTGCAAGGGTGAGGTTGCTCTCTGCTGTGCTTCTGAATGATACCAAGAGCTTTCTTCAGCAGTTTTGCACTTGTAGTCTAAAATTCTGTAGCCATGGCACACACTTGATGTGTGCTCGAACTACAAGATGTCAACCAATGTTGTGCACAGGGAGGGGATATCCATTATTGACTGCTAAGCATCTGGCCTTTACTCTGAGGTCTGAATAAGTGAAAAAACTGGCAGTGAATGCATTTGCTGCCAACACCTTTGTACGGCTTTACAGTGTTAGAGCTTGGCCGACCCAATCTTTACACAATTCTTGCTGACAAAATAGACTTTTTTTGTTTCAATATCGGAAAATGGCAAATTTGTGCTCACTGGATGTGAGCAGCAGGACAAGTTCTACTGATTTCCCAATATTTGCACTATTACATTTGCAGAACACGTGGATATTACAATAAATAATAGTTCACAAACTGTTCTCTTTCTTTTCAAGGTTTTACCCAAAACTAACAACATCTTTTCTGGCGGGATTATGGTTGGCGGATTGCCTGACTGGGCCTCTGACACTTCAGACATATACACTACAAGTCGAATGGTCCAGGACGGTAAAGTGGTTTGACATTTTATATTCAAACAATGCGAAGGTGTACTTTTTGAGATGTTTGAGCTACAATACAATTTGTTCACTGCAATCTACACAGGCTGTGGCAAGTGGAGGTTGCACATTCCTGTGTGATTGCGCCCCAGAATCTACATTTTCCAGGGTTACTAGGCTATCTACAGATGCTGCTCTCAAACTGGGGTTGTGTGTCTTAATGTTGTGACTTGCTAATAGCTATTTATTAACTCAAACTCTTTTTGTGCACACAGACCCAGAGTGTGACTAGCAAGATCACAGCTAAGCTTACATTTATCCTATCATTGCACTACAACTTTCAGAGCTGAAAACGCCTGGCTGGAGACAGCCAGAGTCAAGTTCTGTTCAGCGTTCCATCCTCCTTGTGCTTTCTCCCTGAATGGCTCACAGAGACCTTGCATTAGAGCACACACAGAAATGCATTTAATAAGACGTGAGTCTTGTGGATCCTTATGTACAAGTAAATGTGTCAATCACATCTCTCACCCCAGATTCCTGCCTGTTCATTCACATTCCATCTGGAACTGCCGCTCACTCTCAGTATTGTGAGTAAGAAGGAACTTCAACTGTTCCTCTGGATAGCGATCACCATATCTTGGTGCCTCAGTCCCATGAGCAAATCAAACATTCACCCGCAGTCACAGATCTAGGTTTAATCCATCGTTTTTTTTGCTCACCATACCATCTCAGTTCAGACCTACCCATAAGTAAATCAGTCTTGACCCTGTTTCCAATGGGAACAGTCCAGACCGTCCTGCCAGGTCTGGTCCTCCCTGGACCGGAAACAAGCTTCCTGGTACCAGTTTCAGGGCATCACCCCTCATCAGCCAGGCTAGTTTGAATCCAGTGGTGTAGCGAGCATGGAACCCACGTCTGGGCATACCCTTCCCACTTAGGGCGACATATGCAAAAGAAACAATTGATGGAAGAAATGCTGGACAATGCAAACATTCCCCCCACCCCAAGTCACAAGGATCTGGGTTAAATCCATCATTCTTTTGCTCACCACACCACCCCAGTTTGGACCCAGCCATATGCCAATAAGTCTTGACCCTGTTCCTTATGGGAACAGTGCAGCCCGAACTGCCAAGCCAGGTCCTCCCTGGACCGGTTTCAGGGCATCCATCACCCTTCATCAGCCAGGCTAGCTTGAATCCAGTGGTGTAGTGAGCACGAGACCCACGTCTGGGCATAGCCTTCCCACTTAGGGCGACAAAATCAAAATTAATAAATGATGGACGAAATGCGGAACAAATCAAACATTCACCCCCCGTCACAGATCTGGGTTTAATTCATCATTTGTTTGACCACCACACCATGGTGATACCCCGAAACCAGTCCCAGGATGCTGGTTTCCAGTCCAGGGAGGAACTGGGCTGGACTGTTCCCATGGTGAGCAGGGTCAAGACTGATTTGCATATGACTGGGTCCAAACAAGGGTGGTGTGGTGAGCAAGAACATGATAGATTAAACCCAGATCTGTGACTGGGGGTGAATGTTTGATTTGTTCAGCATTTCATTCATCGTTTTCTTTTTTTTGCTTTAGTCCAACGAACAAGCAACAAGTCATCTTGTCTGGCCAGGGATCCATTCGTCTCAGATCAAACATACATGGGCAGGAATTAAAGTAAAGAAAACCTTCTACAAAACTGGTAAATAGTATTTGTTTATTATCATAAACCACAGACCTACACCACAACATCTGCATAATCCAGCTTTATTGAGAAATTAGCAATAAACAACAAACAGAGTGGCCAGCACAATTACACAATCTTTTGCCTTTCAGGGGTAGGTGGGAGTGCTTTAACAGCAAGAGCCACCACAATTGTGAATGGACTTTAGAAAATAGCTTCCAAAATGAGGACATAGGGAGCAGGTATGCCAGTGACTTCACAGAAGTATAGACTTACATCCTCCTGGCGCTTACCGGAAGGATCCTTGAGTTGATATCTGTTCCAGGGTGGTTTTTCTAAGTGGTCTAGATTTCAAGTGGGGCTATTAGTGAACAGTGTTACATATACCCTCTAGTATTACAGGGATGGGAATTCTCCTCACATTCCAGTTGAACACGCTGGTCCAATTAATTTTGCTGATGTGGGCGATGGATATGTGAAAACCCTGCATGGTGACTACGTCATGGGCCTTTTAATCTGCGAGTTTCTCTGCTGGTCTAATCAGATACCAAGGCTGGACGGGGTTGCCAGCTTAAACAGCCTTATGCCTGTGGGTACAAGACCATCACCAACCTCTAGACTGCTTTTATTTGAAAGTTTCAATGAATGCAGTCCACAGTTTTCCTAAATGTACTTACTCTTCTATAAGTGATTTGAGTCTGGTTAGGTCTCGGCTACTAGACAGTGCATGTACTGCCTGTTGCAAGACATATTGTGGGCTTACCAAGAGCAAACAGAAACTTGAAGCTCGCTTATTGCTTACTATTTGCTGGCTTGCCTGTCACTCTCATTTTCCTGCTTTTTATTTGGGTCCCAGCTTGTCAATCTTGCATTCATCCCACCCATGGGACACAACCTCTTTACTATATCTTTCTGTTGTTTGGATTCTACATTTCCACAGCTTGCTTTTCAAGCATTATGCTTGGGTTAAGGACTCCAATGCTGTACATGTATTTTCCATATTACCCCTCGTATGCTTCTCTCCCCCTGGAGTCCATGCTGCTCTCCATTGCATGTGTGCTTTTTCACACACCCGTCCATGTTGTGCTTGCCCTTGTGTACTCTACCTGTTGCTCTCGCCTGTGTGTTTCTCTCCCGCACGCTCCACGCTGCTCTCTTTCACGTGTTTCTTCCACCCAGTGCTCCACTTTGCTCTGTCTCTCTCAGTTGTCTGCTTGCCCCACCTGCGTCCTCCACATTGCTTCCCATGCACTGCTTCCAACCCACAGCAGTGCCCCTCTGTTGATTCCATGCCCCAATGTTGCTTCTTCCCTCCTCCTCCATGTTGCTGCTACTCCCACGTTCCGTACTCTCCAATCGCTTAAAAAAAACAATGCAAAAAAACAATGCTTTTGCATGTTTATTTCTTTTGAGTTACTGACCCAAATCAGATTGTTAATTGCAAATTTAATTTAAACAAAACAAAAAACGTCTGTGTCATAAAATAGTTACATGCATGTATGGTGCATGAGCCCACTGGCATAACGAAACTTGAGGGGGCCCCTCTGCAAAGTATGTGGAGGGGCCCCCTCCAAACTCAATGCGGAACTCTCCGGTCAGAGTACTGTGCTGAGGGGGCCCCCTGGAGCTTGGGGGCTCCCCTGCACCGCGGGTATGGCAGGTGCCTGTGTTACGCCACTGCATGAGCATACAAAATGGCGCAGCTGCCCACATCAAAGGCTTTGTTGTTTTTCTTTCAAGGACGCCGTGCAGAATTGCTAAAAACTATTGGCAAAGTCAATGGTTTTCAAGGGTGGGACCTATTGGATTTGTCAATGCTTTTTTTTATTTTGGCACAAATAAATAAAGATCATCTTGTTTACTTTTTGGGATCAAACTTTTGAATCCCTAACCTGATATGGGATGGGGAGGCTAGAAGGCAACTTATTCTAAGAAATCCAAAGAATTAGAAATTGAAGTGTGTCCTCACAGCAGAGGGAGAGAAGGGTCAGCATTTAGGATGGCTCTTTTGAACCAATTCCGGAAGTGTCTAACTGGTGGTATCTTGGAAGTGCTATGACCCTGGTCACTTAGCAGCACTGGTCACTGTCCTAATGTCATGGCCTTAATTGAAAGATGCATGGATGAACCATTAAGTCATTCTTTAACCACATCCACCAGGTGTTGAAATAGACACCACAAGCAGCCAGAGGAAATACATTTTACTTTACCCCGTATTTAGGGAAAAAAACCGGCGGTCTTTGCACAGTCCTCATCTTTACCAGTCACCAAGAACAGGCATTTTAGGATGTTAGTTTGATGATGCAAGCAGGGGTTTTGAGGCTTAATTTGACATCATTGGATGAGAGTGCAATTAAATCGGCATCTCAAACGGAATATCACTCCTGCTTTGAAGACAGTCTAAGATCCCAGAAAACAAAATGGCCTTCCCTTCCTGCGACTTGCAGCAAGAAATGTTGCACCGTAAGTTTTATCCCTGGAAACAAATGGTGGAAAGAGTTCCCTTAAAGTACCTACACCGTTTGCTGTGCTGTGCTTACCGCGACTCGTGAGGAGGCGGCAGACGCATCTTCATTTGCCCGAGGCCTGGTACGTGAACAGGAAATAAGCAAGGGCGAAAAGCGATGACTGCTTTAAACTCATGAGCAATGATGCTATTCAAGCAAATCTGAAGACGAATTGTTATGAGCCCATATCTCTTTCCCTCACTGAGTCAGTAAGTTGATTTTTGGTGCTTTGCTGGCCAACAAAGAGCAGACTGGTTTTATATTCTAACCACAAAAATGAGATATTGTGAAACAATCTGGAGGCCCACACAGGGTTATGAACTTGAAGATTTCATTCTGGTCACAGATGCACAATGCACTCCTCAGTCCGCAGGAAGGCAGAGCACATGATTGGAAGCCGCAGCCGCGCCGGGTTTGGAGAGGTCAGCTCACCGACTGACAAGGAGAAGCTCAGTAAATGAGTGAGGATCACAAGCACGGCAGAGGTCTGGCCCTTCTTAGATGGAGACCTCTTCTGGGTCAAGAGACATTAAACGAAAGTGCTTATAGTGGTTGGGCCGCAGCTCACTGCTTCTGGCATGAGTGCACTCTGTCGTTGAGTGTGCAGTTGAGACCAGGCATAAACTCACTGGCAAGGAGGGGAGAAGGTTGCACGCGAAAGTAGCGTTCAATCCGGGAGTCTAGAAAAGGTGTTTCAATATCTGGCACATTCATTGCGAGCTTCCACAAAAGTGAAAGTCGTGTATAAAGGGGTGGGATTATTGGACACATGACTTCGTAGTGATGCGTTAGCTTTATGGGTATATTTACTTAAAGGGATTCTTTGTATACAGGTTTACAACAAAACATATCTTCTGCTCTTCTTTGATTCAGGCTAGTCTTTTCAGTGTCGTTCCAGGAGCAGTGGCTTCCCCCTTTAGACGGCGACCCTCGGGAAAACAAAACAGGTTACCAAGTAAGTATGCATATGGAGAAAAAAACTGCTGCTGAGGAGGGAGAAAAAGCAACTTTTCTTCTCTTTATTTCTATTTTCTTTCAGCTTCGTCAGATTGCCCCAGCTTTCCTCTATTGTTTCTTTCTATCCTTTATATTACGTGACCTATAGACAGTGGAAAGACGAGGGAAAAAAAACCTGAAGTCCATAATCCCATTTTTGAGGAGCAATTCGGGTTAGTATGGTGATGATGAGTTGGTGCACTATATTCTTTTTCGCTGTCTGAAGAAGCGCATCTTTAAGGTGGTCTCCTTTCCCTATTTTTGCTAAGAAAAGTTGTGCATACTCCTTTGGGCGGGAGGCCTGGGTTATTCCTTTGCATTCTCGGCCCCCAACTAATTTCTATACTGTTGTCTCCGTTGTATTTTCCGACAACCAACGGAGGTTGCCTCAATCTGCCAGTGCTGTGGCGAGTACTTCTGTGTCAGCCATCCCTGGAGTCAACCACCAGTCCTCACACCACCCATCTGGTTTCTAGTCAGGTTCGTCCTCCATCAGACCGCTTTCACTCCAGGTCTCTGCTGTTGGCCCTGAATCCCAGAATCTGCCTTCTTCCACCATTTTCCCTCCTCTGTGCAATATTATTCTCTATCTTTCTTCCTTTCCATCCCTCCTCTCTGCTTGTGAGTCCATCCTTTTATTTCTGGGTCGCATCCTCTGGAGAGCGCAGCGTAACACCTCCTCTTGCTTATGGAAAGTGTAATTGTTTTAGTCCTCCTCTTCTGTCTCATTCTTTACTCTTGGTCTTTCTTCTCTTTCCTATGTTGTCTTTTCTTTTCCAGCTTCACCGCCAAATCTGGCACAGGATACACCCGCCTCAGATCCCCAGCTACAGCGAAGTTCTTCTTCCGACAATGATAGGCAAATATGTGTCAAATATATATGTCTCGATTAAAATTGTACTAGGGACAGTTCGCAGAATGTAGCCTAGTTGTAGAAAGAGACTGAAAACCTAAAACAAGAAGGTAATCCTAATAGCTTAAGGCAGCAACTTCCGCACTGACCTTTTCATGGTAGTAGTTGTAGAGCTGAGTGTTAGAGCTCTGAGGTCTGGTGAAGAATGGACAAACAAAAGTAAGTGGGTGAGGTGAGGGAATGCAAATTTCGGGGGCGCTTTTGTATCCTCCCTTAAAGAAAAAATCTTACAATGCAGACAGCGTCTATTGCTAACTGGCTTTGATAGGTCAATCGAAAGGAGAATGTACACAACACTAATGCATGTGTAGTAAACTACTGTACGGGTCAACGATGTGGCTTTTTAGTAGTCGATTGATTCAATGATGATGAGGCACACATTACGCTCAGACTTGAACTAGAAAGAATAGATGAATGTGAGCGGGGACAGGTGAAATACGTTCTTGCAAGTTGAGCCCAATTCTGGGTCAAGTTGTACATTCTGTAGCGCCGCGGAAGGTTCAACAGTTATTGAGGAAACACCACACAGAGGCCATTGCAGTTATCTAGCTGGGTGAGGAAAAGGAGGGTGTGGCTCAGATGAAAGGTGTATGTGTGTTTATTGGGATTACAAGGCGGTACTGGCCACCTGAGTTTACCAGAGAGAAAGAGAAAAGAAAAGGAAGACGTATATGAAGAGCATCCATTGGCCAGTTTACAAAGTATGGTTGAACAGTTTCTATGAATTTAAAAAAACAGCCTTTTGGTACAGGGTCATAGTGAAATCATCCAATGAACTTCTGCCCTTTTTCATAATCTTTAACCTCTCTACAAGCTGAAGGTATGAGTCATTGACATGACTCGTTTGGAAGCATGCAAGTGGGGCAACCATGCTGATTGATGTTCGTGGACTTAACTACATCCTAACAATGACCTCAATAGAGCCTTTCAAATGACTCTCATGCTCATATCCGTCTCAGTTGCTCTACTGCGATTCAAGGTAAGGCTTTAATGGCTGGTCTCTGCACCTCTGCCAACAAATTTTCTACCCCTACACCAGACTATTTCTCATTGATGCATAGTTTTGTTTCGTCAATAATTTCTCCAGTACATAATTGATGTATATATCTGAGCATAATTTATGTTTTTGTTTCTTGGAGGAACAGAGTAAATGAGTACTATGCAGTCTCAAATTATCATGAAATTCTGAAACATATGCCAAGGGTGTATTCTGAAATACCTCAGTCGGTTACGTCATACATTTGGAGTAGTATGAAAGTCTCTTTGCTTGTTATGTAACTGTATGCTTTGGTTTGCTGCCTCAGATCTCAACCTATTACTTTGTGGGGTGTTTCCTGTGCACTTTTGACACCAATTCTTATAACACCTTTCAGGGAGGGTACTTGGAACGCATCACAGAGATGAAAGGTCACAGATTACTTTGCCTATTTTGCTCAACATAGCATTTTGCGATGAAAATAATCCCTAAAAAATGGGAAAACAGCTAGAATTGCTCTTCACTACTTTTTGTAGGTTTGATAAAAATAAAAGATGTTATCAAGATGTGTGTCAGCCATCCCTGGAGTCAACCACCAGTCCTCACACCACCCATCTGGTTTCTAGTCAGGTTCGCGGGGGTGACCCAGTTCTGGGACACCCCCGCGCCGCACGGCCACCAGCTGCTGCGTGTGCCTCCCCGCCTTCTGCCTCGCTGCCCCGGCTCCGCCGCGTGACCACGCCCCCTGACATCGAGCGGCGTGGTCTGTGCCAGCTTCCTGTCTGTTGTTGCCATAGTGATCTGCTAATTTGTATTGTATTGCATTGTGCTGTTTGCTGTTTGCTGTTGTTTTTCTTTCCCCACTTGTGCCTGATATCCCCTTCGTTTTCTTCACGCACCCGTCTCCCCGTTGTTGCCATAGTGATCTGCTAATTTGTATTGTGCTGTTTGCTGTTGATTTGTTTTCTTCCCCACTTGTGCCTGACTTCACCTTCGTTTTTTTCACGTCCCCGTCTCATCCCTCCCCGCTCCCCGCTTCCCGCCATCACAGCTAGCCCCGCCCCTTTTCTTTGTGTACCCTCCCCGCTCCCGCCTCCCAGCTGCTCCGCCCCCCCCGCGCACTTGGCCATATATGGCGACCGTGCGACGCAGGTGAGTGTGACCCAGTTCTGGGACACCCCCGCGCCGCACGGCCACCAGCTGCTGCGTGTGCCTCCCCGCCTTCTGCCTCGCTGCCCCGGCTCCGCCGCGTGACCACGCCCCCTGACATCGAGCAGCGTGGTCTGTGCCAGCTTCCTGTCTGTTGTTGCCATAGTGATCTGCTAATTTGTATTGTATTGCATTGTGCTGTTTGCTGTTTGCTGTTGTTTTTCTTTCCCCACTTGTGCCTGATATCCCCTTCGTTTTCTTCACGCACCCGTCTCCCCGTTGTTGCCATAGTGATCTGCTAATTTGTATTGTGCTGTTTGCTGTTGATTTGTTTTCTTTCCCCACTTGTGCCTGACTTCACCTTCGTTTTTTTCACGTCCCCGTCTCATCCCTCCCCGCTCCCCGCTTCCGCCATCACCGCTAGCCCCGCCCCTTTTCTTTGTGTACCCTCCCGCGCTCCCGCCTCCCAGCTGCTCCGCCCCCCGCGCACTTCGCCATATATGGCGACCGTGCGAACGCGCAGAGGTCACGCGCAGCGGGCGCGCCGATTGTGCGCCGAAGGCGCGCCAAAGGTAAGCCCGTCTACGCCCGTCCGCGCCTGGACCGCGCCCAGTGCCAGGACCCCTGGCCCTCGAAGACCCCGACCGACCCGCCTGACGTACACCGCCGCCAACCTCAGCGCACTCAACGCCGGTCGACTCCCAGGATGCTACCAAGCCACACCACGACGCACCCACGGACCCTTCAGCTGCCACACCTGCAAGTTCACCTGCATCCGGACCTGCCCCGCACCAGCACCCGCCAAGTCGACCACCAGCAGCACCCACCTCAAGTGCATCCTGCTCAACACCCGCTCCGTCCACAGACACGCCATCGAACTCTGGAACCTCCTCGACACCACAGCCCCTGACGTTGCCTTCCTCACGGAGACCTGGATGAACGCCTCTTCAGCACCCGACATCGCCATCGCCATCCCAGAGGGCTACAAGATCACCCGGAGGGACCGCACCGCCAACCAGATGGGAGGAGGCATCGCCATCATCCACAGAAACACCATCCGTATCACGACCAGCACCGACAACACCCTTACCACCGCCGAACACCTGCATTTCCAGATCCACACCGACCCGAAGACCACCCTCAGAGGCACCCTGATCTACCGACCTCCGGGACCACGCACCCAATTCAGCGAGGACATCGCCGACTTCGTCAGCCCGCATGCCCTCCCCTCCGCTGACTACATCCTCCTGGGGGACCTCAACTTCCACCTGGAGAACAACAACGACCGCAACACCAGCACCCTGCTCGACAACCTCGCCAATCTTGGACTCAAGCAGCTGGTGTCCACCCCCACCCACCTCGCCGGACACACACTCGACGCAGTCTTCTCATCCAGCACAGACATCGCCTTCAGCCACGCCACAGAGCTTCAATGGACGGACCACAGCTGTGTCCACTTCACCTTCAAAAGAACGATGACCCACCACCACCAGCAACAGGTTGCCCGCAGAAGCTGGAACAAGATCACAGCCGACCAGCTCACCACCTCCTTGAGCCAGCACCCTCCTGCCAGCTCAGCGAACCCCAGCCAGGCCGCAGACAACCTCACGAAGTGGATCAGCAACTGCGCGGACGAGCTCGCCCCACTGAGGACCCCGCCCAGCAGACCCGGCAGCAAGAAAGCCCCATGGTTCACCGACGAACTCAAGAGCTCCAAGAAGAATTGCCGAGCCCTCGAGAAAGTCTGGAGAAGGGAACCAACACCGGACAACAGGACCACCTTCAAGCTTGCCACCCGGAAGCACCACCAGCTGATCCGCGCCGCCAAGAAAACTGCATTCAAGGACCGGCTGGACAACAACGCACACAACTGCAAGGAACTCTTCAACATCGTGAAAGAGCTTTCCAACCCCAGCGCAGGAAACAACGACATCACCCTATCGCAAGACCTCTGCAACTCCCTCGCCTCATACTTCCACAACAAGATCACGGACATACACAACAGCTTCAACAACCAACCAACGCACACCACGACCGAACCACCACCCCCCACCACCACCCTCCGCGCCTGGACTCCGATCAGCACCGAAGACACCGTCCGCACGATGAACTCCATCCACTCAGGATCTCCGACCGACCCCTGCCCCCACCACGTCTTCAACAAAGCCGACGCTGTCATCGCACCCCACCTGCGAGACATCATCAACACATCCTTCGACACCGCCACCTTCCCTGAGAGCTGGAAGCACGCCGAACTCAGCGCTCTACTCAAGAAACCCACAGCGGACCCCACCGAACTCAAGAATTACCGCCCCATTTCGCTCCTCCCGTTTCCAGCCAAAGTCATCGAGAAGACCGTCAACAAGCAGCTGGCCGCCTTCCTTGAGATGAATGGATCCCTCGACCCCTCACAGTCTGGCTTCCGAGCCAACCACAGCACCGAGACCGCCCTCATCGCCGCCACCGATGACATCCGAGCCCTGATGGACAACGGAGAAACAGCGGCCCTCATCCTCCTAGACCTCTCCGCGGCATTCGACACTGTCTGCCACCGCACCCTAGTACAGCGCCTCAGCAACGTCGGAATCCAGGAGAAGGCTCTGGAATGGATCATCTCCTTCCTCGACGGAAGAACACAGAGAGTCCTCCTACCACCGTACAAGTCAGAGGCCACCGAAGTCATCTGCGGCGTCCCTCAAGGATCCTCGCTGAGCCCCACCCTCTTCAACGTCTACATGAGCCCCCTCGCGGCCATCGCACGCCAACACAACCTCAACATAATCTCCTACGCCGACGACACCCAGCTGATCCTCTCCCTGACCAACGACCCCGCCGCCGCCAGAGCCAATCTGCACGAAGGGATGAAAGAGGTAGCGGAGTGGATGACGACCAGCCGCCTGAAACTGAACTCAGACAAGACGGAGGTCCTCATCCTAGGCTCTTCACCCTCCGCCTGGGACGACTCCTGGTGGCCCCCCGCCCCAAACCGACAGACCACGCACGCAACCTGGGCTTCATCCTGGACTCCTCTCTCTCCATGACCAGGCAAGTCAACACCGTCTCCTCGGCGTGCTTCAACATCCTACGCATGCTACGGAAGATCTTCTGGTGGATCCCCACCGAGACCAGGAAGACCGTCACCCAGGCCCTCGTCACCAGTCGACTGGACTACGGCAACGCCCTCTACGCCGGCACCACCGCCAAGCTCCAGAAGTGTCATGATCGTGGACAAAGACGGAGTGGTCCGCGAGCCGAAGGAGAAGCTCGCGGAAACTACAACTCCCGTCCGGCATAGCGGTTCCGAGTAGCCCCACGTGACCATGAGCGCGGCAGGATTAAAGCCGGAATTAGCAGGGAGGCGGCGCCAATGATTCGCTTCAGAAACCCGATGCAGACCAACGGCCCCTGACACGCTTCATAGACCTCTGCCGCGCGTTCTGTTCTACGAACGACCCGACTCGCCAGAATCACCGACCCATGCCTCCTGAAGCCTAGAAACCTTGTCCCGACTTGAACCGGCAACCGCTCTGGTGTACGCCGCCACATACGGAGGGGTAACGAGTGCCCTCCGTTCCCCGTCAAGAGCGTTTGCTGTCTCGACTCACAACAGGAAGCACCCCTCCGGACCGCTACCTCGGCGCTCCTCGACCCCAAGGATTCCTGGGTCTTGAGTGGCAGCGCTGCCAGTGGTTAGAGGGGGGCTCCTACCCGCTCCGTTGTTTCTAAACTACTTTCCCAGCCAGTCTAGCACCCTATAGGCGCTCCTCGACCCCTCGGATTCCCGGGTCTGGAGTAGAAGCGCCTACAAAGGGACTTCAGCATCACCTTCTATATCCTCACGGCCTGTTCGCCGGCACGAGGGCGGAAACACCCCCCCCCCGTCCCTCGAGAACAAGCACTCATCCGGACCTCTGATCTAAGCCACACCCAACCCGGGGAGAGTGACAACCAGGCAGGTACACAAGGGTCACCGGTGGGGGGAACTAGCGCCTTTGGGAGAAAAGGAGTGGCAACTAAATCTTCTCTCCTTGTCTCTTTTCAGGTATCCATCCCTGCGTACTCTTCCCGTCCCTCGCCCACCTGTCTCCGGAGCCCGAGGGTCATTTGAGCATCCGGGCTGGGGACGGATGGGAGGGGGAACCCTTTAAACGTCAGCGTCATCCCGAGGAGAGGACCGAGTGAGCGCCACGACAAGAAGAGACTCCAGCGGATCCAGAACGCCTCAGCCAGACTCATCCTCGACATCCCGCGAACCAGCCACATCTCCGGACATCTCAGAGACCTGCATTGGCTCCCCGTCAACAAAAGAATCACCTTCCGCCTCCTCACCCACGCACACAAAGCCCTACACGACCAAGGCCCGAGCTACCTCAACAACCGAATCAACTTCTACGCTCCCAAACGCCACCTCCGCTCAGCCAACCACGCCCTCGCCGCCGTCCCCCGCATCCGAAGAGCGACAACAGGAGGAAGGTCCTTCTCCTACCTGGCCGCCAAGACCTGGAACTCCCTCCCGACCGACCTGCGCCTGACCCAAGACCACCTCTCCTTCAGGAAGAAGCTGAAGACCTGGCTGTTCGAGCAGTAACGGCACCCCCCTCCCCCCAGCGCCTTGAGACCCTATGGGTAGGTAGTGCGCTCTATAAATGTCCTTGATTGATTGATTGATTGATTGATTGATTGATTGATTGATTGATTAAGCAGCACCAGCAGACCTTTTCCATTTATTCACCAAGGAGCTGGAATGTACCCAGTAGGGCTACCCCAACCCGGTTTCAATTTTGGATAGAGTTCAAGACACACCTCTTTAAATAACACTACAGTGCAATGCATTATAACATTCCACAAACTAGCTATCTCTCATGATCTGCCTCGTCAGTATGCCTGTTTGAGATGGACAGCTCAATACTGGTTGAGCAGGGTGGCGAGAAAGGACTCCAATGCCGCCTGCCTCTTAAACACTGAGAAGGCAAGTCCCGGGCATCAAACTCCGGGCTCACGGCTGCACTTTGAGGATAGACGCTGACCAGAAACTTTGATAAATTAATTCTGGATAAAAAAAGCAGTTGCCAATGAGACTACGCAATGGTAGCTATCGTAACGTTGATGGGCCGCATGGGCAACAGATATTGCTGGTTGCAATTACAGACCACTGGAGACAATATTCTTAGAGGGGCTTTAACTACTCAACGATAGTCGACATCTTCAAAGACAAAGATGAAAGCATACCACCACAAAACACTTCCAATTTGTTCAGGGCACCCACAAAATAAGCTTGCCACTGGCAATACAAGCACTCACAACGAGCACATGGCGACTTGCATTGCCAAAGCTCACTGCACTTCAAATGCCATTCGCAATAGGGCACACCCAACATTTTGCAGCCGGCAGCTTTTTCCATTTGCAAATGGCTTGGTTCCTAAGTCCAGCAATGCCTTTCCCGCCATCTCCAATACAAGCCATGTGACTTGCCCGCCTCACTTTCTTAGAGAAAAGCTTAATAGGGGCAAGGGAGTGTAACACATTTACATGATAGCTCAGACTTGATTGATGCAATGTGCTGCTTAACATCCACTATAAAATACGCTGTCGCGCATTTTTTAATGGCATGAACTGGCTGACTCAGCAGGTGTCAGGGCTACGATTTACATGCACCGAGTGCAGCAGCATTCTCCAGCAGGCAAAAATCCGGGTGGAACTGCTGAGACAAGGAGAACGACCACACACAAAAGAAATGACAATACAAATCGAAAATGATAGCGATTGCCACCTCGCACCGAAGGAGGGTCAGGGTGGTCCTGGTGTTTAATCTGAAGACTGTAATCTGATAGAATCCAGGTGTGGCAGGAGAGGGCACCCTGAAGGTGATGGGGACAGGAGGGAGACATTATAGGAACGGTCCAGGTTTGCGCACCAGTGATTCGGACACACGTGGTGGTTTTGTTATTCATCAAACCACGCACTGTGACGTGCTCAACACGCTTCAGCTAGCTGTAGCAGACGAAGGCGTGCTCACGGACTACAAGCCTGAAGAAGCAATGGCGCGCACCTTCCGCTAATAGGCCCTCAAAGCATTGTTTTAAACACGCCTCGATTTTTCAAAGACAATTTACTTCCCTGAAAGGGCGTCTTCGGCACGCGGTGACCTTCAGACGATTGCAGGCCCTGGCAGAGCGCCCTGTACCCATTTGTCAATTACCGGCATCACAGGTGCCCGGGCGACTCGGAAATAATGCTGAACTAAACAGCTTTTCTAATACACCACCAGCTAAAATAGCTCCCCGGCCTCGAGGTCTCCAAGCTGGCGCGTGGAAACCCGCGTTGACGTCTAAAAAAAGGCGACGAGAAACCTATTTTGTCCTCTCGACACATCGCTCGCAAGAGCATGAAGGAAATTGGTGCTGGGAGCGATCGGCAGGAACCCACTTCAGGAAATGCTTTTAAGCTGCGTGCACCCGATCTGTCCTGGACCAGTTACAGCACATTCCTCCCATGGTTTCAACAGGCTCCTTACCGTGAGATAAAAACAGAAATATTGCTGTACCTAGCAAGGAGATTCGAGCACAGCTTGCTGGTGAATACTTGCAGCCCATGGCGGTAGGTTTCCCTTCAAAGAAAGCAGGGTGTAAGGCATTGATGAGTTTGTAACATTAATAAGTGCAGGGGCACAAAGGTCTTCCTATGAGCAAGCCTCTGACGCTGCCGAATCTCAGGGTTGCCCAATAGCAAGGCTGCCTAGCCCCAGCCCTGGCTCAGCCTCATGTTTCTTTCTTTCACCATCCTACACTTTTCATTCTCTTCATCTCACTCCTGCAGTTCCTTCTCATCCCAGTGTTCTCATTTTGTCACTGTTTTCCTGTCTTTCTCTTCCTCCTTTCTTCCTGTCCTGTCCTTCCTTCACTTGCACTGGTTTAAAGGCCGATCAAGGAAAAAAGCCCTGCTCACCAAAAATGACTGCCAATACCTCCCACTTGCAACCACTGGCACAAATTAAGCACCAGGAGGTGGACTAGCAATTTAAACCCCTTGCTTTTAAAGAGAGAGGAGAGTTTCGTAGACTGCCTATTCTGGTCTTCAATCGTTAGTTATTTAACTGACGTGGGTGAGTAGACAATCCCGGTCAAGCACATCAACGCAGGATACCACAGAAGCTGGGAATGAAAGACACCAAATTAAGCAATCTCTCAGTATGAAGCTTGTTTCGGAGAGTTTAGGAGGGACAATCACAGATTTTGTAGGACATTTATCATAGAGTTTTGGAAGTACGTACCAGAAATTAGAGAGATGAGCCCCGGGACACCTTCTTTGGGAGATTGCTGTTTTGCGCTTTATAAATGGCCGTATTATTATGAAAGTTTGCATAACAGGTTCCGGAAACATGTGCCTCCGAATTCAGGAGGCGAGTGTCACAAAGTTCGGAAGGAGTGCTGATTGTTGGACCTGGCCCTTTCTGCAGGGTTATACCCAAACGTTTTGCCTTCCTCCTCACTTTTTTATGACCTTATTTTTGTTGGCTTTCGGACTCTGGGCACTTAACCACTGCTAACCAGTGCATGTGCTCTCCCCCTACACATGGTATGATTGGTTTACACCGATTTGGCATACTTGATTTACTTAGAATTCCCCTGTAAAGTGGTATACCAGGACCTGTACTTCAAATGTTACTAATAGGCCTGCAGCACTGCTATTGCCACTCACAGAAATAGCCTTTTAAACCTATCTTAAGCCTTCTGCTGCAAGGCCTGTGTGTGCAGTCTTAATGCCATTTTGACTTGGCTTTGTAAACTACTTGCCAAGCCAGAAACTTCCCTTTTATTACACATAGATCACTCCTAAGGTAATCATCAACATCATTTTGGGGTTGCCAGGGGTCGCTGCTGCGACTCCTGGCTTGCCCCATGTGATCTCTCGCACTGTATTTGCGACCCCTGGCCTCAGAGAAGGCAAAATCAGTGCCATGAACACAGGAGCAGCTAGCCCTTATGGATGTCAGTTGGGGCTCCACTCTCCTTTTTTTCAGCTTTTTTTTTTTTATTATACTAATAGTGAATAAGATTACGTTATTCGCTATGAGTGTAATAACAAATTAAGTACTAATAGCTAAAATATGACTTTCCCTGGCTGCTAAAGTACGTTAAAAAAATGCTTTTCTATATATGTTGTGTGCGTGCTTGCAGGTTTGAGAGTGCTCATGTAAGACAGAGCATGAGCATGTGTGGTGTATGTGTAAGCAGAGTGTGTGTGTTTGTGTGACTAAGTGCACGTGTGTTTCAGTGAAAGTGAAGGTCAAAGAGCATGTCAATCAATCAATCACATAATTTGTAAAGCGGACTACATACCCGGTGGGGTTTCAAGGTGCTGGGTGTGGGGGGAGGGGGGAGGTGCTGTTACTACTGGTCGAAGAGCCAGGTCTTGAGTTGTCTCCTGAAAGATAGCAGGTCTTCGGTTTGTCGCAGGTCGAGGGGGAGGGTGTTCCAGGTCTTGGCGGCGCGATTGGAGAAGGACCTGCCTCCGGAAGTGTTTCTCCGGATGCGTGGGACCGTGGCCAGGGTGTGGTCAGCGTAGCGGAGGTTCCTGTTGGGTACGTAGAAGGAGAGTCGACTGTTGAGATAGGCAGGGCAGATTTTGTGGAGTGCTTTGTGTGCGTGGACCAGGAGTTTGAAGGAGATTCTTTTGTCGACGGGGAGCCAGTGCAGGTTCCTCAGGTGGGGGGTGATGTGGTCGCGGCGCGGGACGTTGAGGATCAGGCGTGCGGAGGCATTCTGGATTCTCTGTAGTCTGCTGATGAGCTTGGACGGGGTTCCGGCGTAGAGGGCGTTTCCGTAGTCGAGTCTGCTGCTGACTAGGGCCTGGGTGACTGTTTTCCTCGTGTTGGTCAGAATCCATCTGTAGATCTTGCGGAGCATGCGGAGGGTGTTGAAACAGGTGGAGGAAACTGCGTTGACTTGTTTGGTTATTATGCTGTGATATCACTTTTGCTACTCCTGATATTTTGGTGAATTGACGTTCATGAAGGTAGGCCCTAGGTAGTTCTGTGAGCAGTATGCTGTGTAAATAAAAGGTAGGACATGTACTTTATGTTTTACATGTCCTGGTAGCGACAAACAGCCTATTTAGTTTTTCACTGCTGTGAGGCCTACTCGTCTTATAGGCTAGCATTGGGAATTCCCTTATATACTTTTAAGTGATAATTCCTGATCAGAAAGGAGAGGCGTTTCCATGTTTTGTATGTTTAGAAAGGTAGTGATAAATCCAACTTACCGGTGAAGTTGGATTTCACATTACTATTTAAGAAATGCACTTTTAGAAGTGGGCATTTCTCTGTGCTGATAATTCTTTGTGCTTTGCAGCCTGTCTCCAAAACACGTCTGGGCTGGGTGATAGCTACACTTGGGGCATACTCTCTCGATAGCCACAACACAGGAAGGGCTGGTGTGACCGGGGATACAGCTGCATTCATCTGCATACTGATAGTCTTCATTGGCTGGGAAAGTTGGTTCGTAAATACCTTTGAATAGGTTGTGTCCTGCCCTGACACAAAGGGGTGATTTACCTACTACTCATCGTCTGGAGCCAGGGCTGGGATGAAAGGGATTGTTGTGCACTTCCGAGGGTTCCTTTAAAGTCACCTCCTACATCAAAGGCAATTTTGAGTATAAGTAATCGGGCTCTGACCCCACATCTTTAGAAACTAAGTGGGACTTGTAACCAGATACTGCAGGCTCTACATGTGCACACTGCCAGAGGACTGCTGTGCTACTAAGAGGGACCACCAGTTTGCGGACTGCTTTGCTGTGTTAGCTTGCTGCCTACTGATTGCTGGGATGCAGGAGGGACTGCTACTTTGCAAACTGCCTTGATGTGCTGGCCTGCTACCTGCTAGTGCCCCATGTGTTCTTCAATGGCTTGTCGGCTGGCCCCCTGTTCTTTTGGAATCTCAGGGACATCAAAGATTACCAATTCTCCGCCATTGCCGTGGGACTCTACCCCTTGTGAGTCCGGCAGTAGGGCTCGGAATACGATCACTGCAGGACTGATTGGTAGTTGATGTGGGACTAAGCAAACGCTTTGCTTCTTTTCCCAAGGATTGAGCGTTTTACATGGTAGCATGGTCGGGCGCGCACTCAGCTGCAGCTGTTCCTACTCGCACTGCACAGAGGAAAAAGGCTGAACAAATGAGCCATGCTCCACAAACAGTGGCGTTGGTGGGGCAACTCGGAAGTCTTCAGCGACATCAGCGCCACCTTTTATAACTCAAGCATTGTCAGGGAGACGGTTGTACCGCCTCCGTTGGACCCAGAGAAGTGGAAAAACAATCCAATGCGGCCGCATCAGTTGCTCGCAACCATCATGGGTTGCTACCCTGCATCAGATCATCACCCTCATATTATTGAGCTGACAGAATCATCCTCCTGGCTGGCGCACCTGCAGAATTAGCACAGCACACAGACTTCACCCCTGGGTCAGATGGGAGATTACCGAAGTCGGGTGGTGTGCCCCATCAGGCCACCAAGGCCAGAATAGCGCGGTGTCTGGAGCTAAAATGTATTGGGGCGCTTGTAGCTGCATTACGGGCAGCTGGGATTGCAGACTAAGCAAGGTCCCTTGCGTGCACCCCCCTCCTTCTCTTTGGGACTGACTTTGGGGGGCATAGTTCTTGGTCTATATTTTGAGGTGAAACCTCTGTGGAGGACACTGTGGGGAGTATAAGACTGTCTCACGAGACAGGAAACATCTAAAGCAGCTGCCTTTTGGGTGATCACGATGCTTCCCGGTTTGCCTAACATGGGATCGTTCCCAACGTACTTCTGTGAGACTTCACAGAAATTACCGTATGATGTTGAGTAGGTGCACAGGTGCTCATGTGCCCTACGTTTTGTTTCTGAATGCAATCGTTGCAATAGGGCTCACAGAAATTACAGTTTAAAGTGTAATACGAGCGCAGATGCGCTGGGCCCTATGTTTTCACTACAAGTTTAGTGATTCACCCTAACATTCTGCATTACTTGCAAAGTACTTATTGATGTCATTTTAGTCTTCTTGTTTTATGTACAATATAGAACCTATTTTTATATTAACCCTGTGTGGAGTTGTGTATTCATTGTGTTACTGTGTGTGTGTGTTTGGAACAAACGCTTAACACATTACCTCTGATGATAAGCCTGCCTGCTCTGTGCCAAGCTACCAGAGGGTAAGCACAGGTTATCTTGGTGTGTATCTGGCTTGTCATGACTAGAGTGTTGGGTTCTGCCTGGCTGAGATGCATACCCTAACCAACCGGAAGTCCCATTTCTAACACTGATCATATTCTGGTCTACCCTTGTCTCCATATGAGATGTGTTGACATCATCATAATCTGCCAGATAAGCAGCTGAAAACCAATAGCGGAGCGGCTATACTGACTGGCTAGGAGTGAGAGAGGACTAGCGTTCTACTATGTAACTGATGAGCTGAATGTTACTAGAAATTTCTCTGGACTTCAAACAGCATAGATGGACTCAGGCTAATGAAGATCATTTCAGCAGCCAAAACCAACCGAGATGTTTAACTGCTCCTTTCACATCCGGGAACATTCTCAAGAGGTTGACATGGGACACCTAACCCATGAGCATCTGGTGGGTGGAACCTTCTGTCATGAGGCCAGAACCTTGAAAGGATAGACCTTCACAGTAGTCACTAGAAAAGAGTCAGCACTGCTACAAAGATCAAGGCACAAGGAAGTTGTCAGGAGGGATATTCCTATTTGCTGGGGCCTTGGTAGTTGGATGACAGAGAAGAAAACTATATCACAAGCTAGAGTTGAAGAGCACAAAATGCAACTATTTGTGCACCAGTACCAAGCCTTGGAATCGATTAAATGGAAGCCCTGAAAGAGCAGGGGGCTTACAAATACAAATTCTAACACCAAAGGACACAACAAAATCCTACACACATCCCACTTGACCTAAGCAAAACGAAACAACAGTCACCCAAAAACAAAACCAAAGACTACAACAAAGGAAAAAGCTTGGAGAATGTGGGACAATACTAAAATATATAAACTAAAACAAGAAAGAGAAGTTAAGCACAAAATACCAAAGCAATAGCACCTCATCCCACAGGCTTATCACAACTAGAAACACATAACACTAAAATGTTTAAAACAGTGACAGACCCCCCTCCCCCCCCTTAATAATGTGATTACTATTTATCATTTCATCTTCTGTACTGCTATACGATGTTGTCACTTCTGGTTAAAGGATGTCAATTACTCATGTTGTAATGGTCTCCTTTACTCAATAAAAATAATAACAGCACAAAAAAAAACAGTGACAAAAAACGGCATGGCGACAACAAGGTTTATGTCTGGGAAGAGGCAGCGCTTCTACATGATGAGCTAAGAGCACTTGCATATGTTCTGCTCTGGCTGTGACTAGGCAAAGAACTATAAACAATGGTCTTCTTGGTATATTGGAAAATACCAAATAATTTGCAATTACAGAAAATATCCCTGGTATTCACTGATTAATTATAAAGAGCCTTTGATAGGTCTGGCTCTCGGGAAGGGATGCCTGGTTTGGGAGATCAGATCTGTCATCTAACAAGCAGGTATTTTGAACAGGACAAAACACTTGGTACCTACAATGCAGCACAACACAACATGAACTTAGTGTGGTGAAGAACTGTGAAACACCTTTGGTTCACTTCAGAGATTTGAAGTGCGTAGCACACATATTTGCATGAAGGCAGGCTTGGCAAAATTGGACAGCCCAGTCAGGATTACGTTGGACTGAGATATCCTGACTGACAGTCTTCAGTTGTAACCCTTTGACTATATAGCGATCAGTTATGTTATGTTAAATACTTATAAAGCACAAACAATTACCCGAAGGCATCGAGGCGCTGCTGTGATGCAAAGAAAAGCCAGCTGGACTAAAGATTGAAAAACCACGTATTCAGTGCCTTTCGAAGAGACAGATGATGTGCAGGGGAAGATTATTCCACAGTTTCGAGGCTCCTGCCACTAAACTCACACCGCCCCAGGAGGAGCGCTTGAATTTCGGTACAATGTACCTGGCCACACTTGAGCAGAGAAGCTTATCTGGAGGATACCACTTAAACATGTCTTTAAGGAACTTCAGGCCAAAATCATGCAAAGCCCTCAAGGTCATGTACAGGGCTTTGAAGCGAACTATTTGTTTGATTGGAAGCCAATGGAGCTTCCGTAAGGCAGGTTTGGCTGACTGAAACGTAGGAATTCCCAACAAAAGCCTTGCAGCAGCATTTGGAAGGGACTGAAGCTTGTTCACAAACTGCAATTGCATGTTGAGATAAAGCCCATTGCAGTAATCCAGTTTTGACAGCACTAAGGTAGTCACCACTGTTTTTTCAATGAAATGGTAATATAAGGAAGATTTTTTTTTGCTATCTTGAGTGCATAGAAAGAAGCGGAGATAGTGGTGTTCACTTGATCCTCAAAAACAAGCTTATTTTGCATAAGGACACCTAGATTCTTTACCTTCTTGGCTGCTGAGGGTAGTAGACCTAGTTCAAGTGGACAGCAGGATGGTGTCCAAAATTAGGTATCTTTTCCAAAAAGACAAACATCCGTCTGGCTGGAATTAAGTATCAGACAGTTTTTATCCATCCAGTCGTCATTAGTTAGTATATAGTTGTGAAACCTATGACTGATGTTGTCAGGAGAAACAGGAAAGGAAACCACAATTTGGGTGTCATCGGCATATGATTTAATCAAAGCTGCAAGGGGCGTAACATAAACGTTAAAAAGTGTTGGGCTCAATGAAGACCACTGCGGGACTGCAGAAGGCAGGACACAGGGTTTACATTCAAACTCCCTTAAGGACACTGTCTGTTCTTCCCTTAATTCCGATACAATCAAGACGGTCAACCAAATGTGCATGGTGGACCGTATCAAATGCAGCTGATAAGTCTAAAAGTATAAGATCAGTCAAAGGACAGTTGTAATCATTTGGTTTACAGAAGTCTTCCCTCATCTCAGGACCTAGTGCAGTCACCGATTGCAGGCTCCTAATCAGTACAAAGTGGGATATTTATTTCTGTAGAAGACCTAGATATTTGCCCAATGGATTTACACCTTACACCCTGTCTCATGCCTTGCATCCAACTGGGAGTCAGTGTAGTGATTTTAGGGCTCATTTTAAGAGGTTGCATTTTAAGAGGTTGAGGCACATTCGAGCTGCTTGGCATTGTCAACAGATAATTAGTAGCTTGGTTATGTGGTCTTTGTTGCAGGTGAATCTGTTTCTTTCCTTGTCTGACGTAATTGATGTTTCCTTACTGCAGGAATGCTATCACCAGGGCTCTGGTCCAGTCTATCCCACGGACTGATGGGAGACTTTCTTAAGTATGGAGAGCTGCATTTGGACAACCCTGACAAGTGCATTGACTCCGAGGAAACCCAAGAGCTTGGAATAAAAAAGTTTTTCCATGGTCATTACTTTCAAGAATAAGGTTTCCTTTTACTTGACGGTCATTTATAAGGTAATAAACGAGGCTATGCTCGCCCAGCACAGAATCTTGGTTTTAGCTGCATTCATGGCAGCATTCAATGAGAGAAAGCTCATGTGGCACATATAAGCGTGATATCAGCCTGGTTCCCAGCTTTGTTTCACAGCTGTACCTGGACTGTGTGGCATCAGCCTACATCTGGAACTTCATCTGATACTGTTCTAAAACCAGGGCTCACAATTAGATGTTGAGCAGCAGTTAGAAGACAGATTACTTCTTGGGTACACAACATCCCAGTATGCACAAGGATGAATTTACTGAGGCCATCCATAATTGTCAGCTATGGTTACAGAGAAGGGTCAGGATCCAGTCCAGGGTGGGTCCGACACACTGATAAAATACTAGTGTCCAGCTGGTGCTGCAAACTACTGAAGAACTAAGGGTGTTTTCTTATATTCCTCCCACGCAAGGAGAAGCTCTTCAACCATGAAAACTCAATACCTTTCCATGATCTAAAGCTTGACCAATGATCACAAAGGAGAAGGTCTAGTACCCCGTACCCTATTAAAAACTGTCCGCGCTTTTAGAGTTTCGTCAATCACTAGCCAAGTTCTTCAGGCCTGCAGATTATTTAGGAACCCAGTTGGCTACGGCACTTGTTTGGACGCAACTTCAAATAAAAAAGGCACACTGGAAGAAATGTTTACAAACAGGGATGGGAAAAGCTCAAGAGGAAAGTTAAAAACTTTGATTTTGACAGCAGGTTTAGCAGATCCTCCTGCTCCAAGGATTGAGAATTGGTAACAGTGGACTCGGGCATGGGGGTGGGCAGGATATTGGGTGGAGCAGTTACCACAAAAGGAACATAAGTGATACAAAAATTGCTAAATTCATGTACATTTTTGTTCTTTACAAATCTTTAGTGTGTATTCTAGGATGCATATTTTCAGCTGGATTAGATAAATGGTTGTACCAAACACATATTTCGAAGCAGTGACATGTAGTTGGCTAATTATACATAGGGGTGGGAGGTCTACTATGGTAGTCAACATCACTGTGTGTAAACTACTAGCGGGATCCAGTAGAAGGTATGTAACAGAGGTATTGGTAAATGCTCATAACCCCTCCTTGGTGGAATGTTTAGGGGGTTATCATTGATTTAACACAATACCAGCTGTGTTATAACTTCCTGACCAAGACACCAACACACTCATGCCACTGGCACTGCAGGAACTATTCAAAGAGAAAAATTAACTCCACCTGCCACTGTGTCTCAGTGTTACAAAAGATTGAGATGCACTCCCAGTGCCCTCCAATCCCATCCGCATGCCGCCATATTTCCTGTAGAAAGACATCCACCCTGCACACAGGCAAAGCACCCCTAGCGCCGATTGTCCCTTCCAGAGAAAGGGCATTTAGATTAGAAGCACGAAACTAGAAGAGAGTCCTGGCAGGCCCAACTGCAAAATAAATGTAAATATCCCCTTCCATTTGCCGTACCTTAAATGCTGCTCCTCCGTGGATGATGGACTTGATGAAGATGCCGAGGTCGGCCCCAGTGTCCCGGGATTTGTTCCCCTTTAAGCTTATCCCGAGGCCAGCAGAGCCAGTGTCGTTCAGGGGGATTTCGAAGGTCAGCTGCGTCTTGCTCTCCACAGAAGGCACCACGACCTCGGCCTCTCCTTTCTGTGGGAATAAAAATCAAAATAAGGAGGTGTTAGCCAAAGGAGTGTCACTCATATGAGTTTTGTCTAAACTATTATGTGTTTATAATACAACATATTTTTAATAAATCAAATACCCATTCAAAGTGTAGATGGAGCATAGAGAGAGAGAGCACAGAGAGAGAGCACAGAGAGAGAGCATACAGAGAGAGCACAAAGAGAGAGCATACAGAGAGAGCATACAGAGAGAGCACAGAGAGAGAGCACAGAGAGAGAACATACAGAGAGAGAGAGCATAGAGAGAGCACACAGAGAGAGCATAGAGAGAGAGCATAGAGAGAGAGAGCACAGAGAGAGAGCACAGAGAGAGAGCATACAGAGAGAGAGCACACAGAGAGAGCACAGAGAGAGAGAGAGCACAGAGAGAGAGCAGACTGAAGTGCAGAAGGAAGCAACCGAGCTAGGGTGACAAAGACTTTCTGCAGCCAGGGCTGGTAATCCACTCGACTTCCATTTTTAAATAGTCTTTACTGTAAACACGTGTGTTCTGGTTTTTGGATCTGTTGGTACCAGACATCCCCAGAGCCTGGTGGGAGGGGCACTGGATGTAGCAATAAAACGAATCAAATTGAAAATATGCATTATTCCTCATTGAAAACTATTTCCTCCTATACACGAGCACAATTTCAAACAAACCCGTGTCACTATATTGAAGTTGCAATTAAATAGCGTTTCATACCAGTGCCGAGGTGTCAAAGTGCTTTGTGGACAGGCACCAGGGTAATATTCCATGCAATTGACTTGGTTGGGAGTGTGTCCGTTAGCAGTATGGCCTTACCTATGTGGGGGTGTTTCAGTTTTTTGTTTGAGGGCCCGAGTTCTGTTTTATGTTTCTGTGACTTGGCTTGCAGTAGAGGATAGGTAAAGTTACCAGATGTCCGTGAATGGTTGGAAGTGTGAGGGAATGGAGTATGGACTCTGTGAGCAGGGTTTGGTCTCATGGATTATTGACAAAGGGTGCTACGGTCATGTTGACGCAAACCTGGAGCTGCACTTAAGCATGGAGTGTACTGAACTAGAGTGAAAAATAGGTGTACACGTGATTGTGCCCACCATCCTAGAAGGAGATTTGGTTGCAGCTGGGGTTTGATACAAGGACAAAGCAGGAGCTGGCCTGCAGACTTGCCTGTTTCTGCAAAGCCCCGTGGCAAATGTGGCAGCGTCACAAGGCACCCTAGGGATACATGATACAGCCCATTCCTCAAGAGAGCTAGCTTCCTTACAAGTGGTCAGTGAACAATAAAAACCTAGTAGAACTCCTAGAAAACATCACATTGTCGTTTTCAGTGTCCTTCCTTCCAGAAGCGCTCAGGGGTGCAGTCTCCTTATGTAAGGGTTGTGGTTGTCCTTCTCAGGGTGTATCAGAGGGTGATATCATCATAGGACAGGTGGGAATTACCTGCGGGGAAAGCCTATGCATTTGGAGACGTGGAGACAGAGAGGCTGTTTTCAGGGATCCTTGGGTATATGCCAGGCTTCACAGTTAGCCCAGCAGATGCTTTTAATGCAATAGTTCTTGTGACTGCAACACCTTATCTTTTCAGGGTGAATAAGGTTTTATACCCCTTAAATGTAAGGCGAGGATCCATGTGCATGAAACTCGTCCAGGTAAAGAATGACAGTGATTGGCAGGAGGAAACGCTGGACTTAAATGTAAGGTAGGCCGTGCAATTGAACATTGTATTGGACTTTGGATATGTGAAAAAAAAGACTAAAAGACTAGTACTTAATGGTGAACCTGAGGGAAGACACCCCCTTCTTTCCTATCATGTACATAAAGACATAGCTATAGTGGCAAAAGAACATATGCGGTGATGCCATCATATCACTAACGCCATTAGACTGGAGAAAACTTGACAGGTCTCCTGCCTTGCCCCGCCGAGGTTCCTTGCCCTGGACGGTCCCGAAGGTCATAAGTAGGACGGAAGAAGGTGTTGCTGCAGAGAATTCCCGAGAACCAGTTGAAACTGGAAATTTTGATTGAGAACTGTATTGGAGTTGTGGGAAACCCTACCCGCTTCAGACCCATAGACTGGTGTCCGATATCTTACATGAAGATACCAAAGTTATTGGATTGTTTGGAAAAATATGAAACTTAAAACAAGCTCACATTTGGAGGACCAGAACAGAGTGACAAATTTAACCAAAAACTGAAATGCAAGAATCTTGACTTCATCATAGCAATTTTTACTAATATGATCTTTACTTTTGTATTGTTTCTACTGAAGCACTTTTATGATATGGTTATAAATCTTTGTAACTTGAAATTTGAATTACGAAACTGTATTGTTATTTGAGTAAACTGTACACATACGAACAGCATTTCTCTACTGAGACCCTATCTGCCTCATCCGCTTTAATGAAGCTGACAAGGGTGATCTTTAGAGTCAAACTGTTTGGAGCTCTTGGAAGTTCAGACAAAGCCCACATCAGGATTGCGGACAGTCTTCCCCATCGCTTACCAGTCCACTTCCCTATTGAAAGAAATTACACGTACTGGTAAACTCAAAAGTAGTAGCATATTAAGTTCACTGGATAAATAAAGTATGCCCACTTTCGCAGGTTATCCCAGTCTACAGACGTTTGTATTCTCAGACATTCGATCTTCATACTATCACCATGAGGCATCACGTGTTTTGCCCCATAACATATCACAGCAGAAGATCTACACTATGTATGTAGGACTTATTGTGTTGAGAAATACCAGATTATATTTTCCCCAAGTCTCCTCCCCACAACCTCACAAATATCTTTACTAATAACATCACCATAGTGTTCATAGTACCAGACAAATATCATACAATATCATATTGTGTTAAGATTGTGGGGGTAAAATATGATAGAATAGTAATATGGCAGTACTGTATGATTATACTTGTCATTTCTCAGAACCAATTCAAGTGTGTTTCGTAGATGAAATATGATGGGCAAACAAGAGAAAATTAACTTTTCTAATTCAAAAATGTGAAGAAGAAAAAAAATTGTTTCATGCATTTGAAATGTTGATCTTTCAGAAGGTTATTCCAAAATGTTGTTCCTAGGGTTTCAACGTTTTTGCTTCCTATTTGTGGTTATTTTCAATTTCGATAAAAACCAAGAAGAGGTTATAAGTGGCACAATTAGTTTTGAATCATGATAGCCTTACATAAAGCATTTGAATGTTCTTAACAGCACACACTTGTAGGCCTTTACATCTTCCTTAACTCTCAAAGTAATTTATTCTTCTGGATACCTTTTTGGGGGCCCCACATCTGGACTTATACCATGTTCATGAGGTGATCTCCAGAACTGTGGTTCTAAGGAATAAGAGACCTCACCTTTAAGTAAAAGCCTTCTTTTTAGAACTAGAGTTATACATTTAACATACTTCAAGGGGCTTTGAGTCAACCCTAATTACCCATTGGTCTTGTGCTTTTCACAGTTTTCTTCCTCCCACTATAGCATACTGTATATGGCAATGTGTGAGCCTACTTCAGTCACTGGCTAGCGTCATTGTGAGTGATTGCATTCTGCTCCTTCCCAAGGCATACATGCGCATAAAAAGTAATTCCCGTACTATGGCAATTTGTGAATTTAGAGACCAAAAACATATTATTGCTATTTGTCTTTTTTCCATATTAGGGAGTGCCCACCAAGTTCCTCAACAATACAGTTTAACAAAAACCAGTTCAAAACAAAATGTGTATTGACAAAGTCAAAAGCTGCTGGACATCAATGACCTATTGGCTTTGCCAATGCTTGTTTGTAAGGTTATTTCCATTTCCAAGCATCCCATGAAGTCATTTAATTGCTTCTCATATCTATAAATCACCCTCAAACAGTGGCGGTCAGCATGTCTCACGGGTGGTGAGCCGGGCGCAAGGGGGGAGGGAGTGCGGGGGGGTTGTGTGCAATAAAAAAATATATATAAACACTTGCCTTGCCGCCAGGTCCTGCGTCTCTGCTCCTGCTCTCCTCATCTTGACTTGAGGAACAGGAAGCACAGCCAGGCTCCCCGGACTACTCACAACGCTGCAATGCGTCGTTGTGATTGGTCTGACCGTCCTGGTTCGGGTTGCTCAGCCAGGGAATGGGAGCCTGGGCATGTTCTCCATGCAGGCTGTAATGCAGCCTGCATGGAGAGCAGGGAAAGTGCACCTGACTGTTTTGGGCGGCCTGAGAGGGCTGTCCAAACAGTCACGTGGGCAAACCACTCCTCCCCTGCCATGCTCCGAGAGCAGAGCAGCCTCGCACACCTGTCGCAAAGCAACACAAACATAAAATGATAATAACTCAAAGTTATTCTCGTTTTATGTTTCCTTTGCGCTGCACTGCTTAAAAGCAGTGGGGGCGACGCTCCTCCGCCATAGCGGAGGAGCCACCACTGCCCTCAAATCATTTGAAGTGATCTAGCGCAGGAAACTCAAGTTTCAAAAGTATCCATGCCATTCCACCATTAAAATGATCTTTGTGATTTATGTTCCCCAAAACATGCCTTTGATCATCTCTTTGTTACAGCTGAATTACCATACTGTTTATAACCCCTCAAATATGTGTTTCCTCTAGTCTTTTCAGAAGTGTTAACAGTGAAGCTGATATGAATGTTCTGGACTTCTGTGAGACAACCATCTTTCACTGGGATATACCACATTGGCCATAATATTTCTGGTTTTTAATTTAACTTGTTTATGTTTGTTTCAGATTATTTATAGACGAAAACAATAGCTACAGCGTTCACTGTATTATTCAATCCACTGTACAGCCCTACAAACCAGATGAAACACTATAGTGTCACAACCGTCTTTACAGATAAACTAATATTCACCTTTAAATTTGTCATACGCTTCCTCGAAACCATTTATTAAGTTCTGAAAACCCTTACAAAAAGCATTTATCGTCCATTCCAGGTCCTTTCACAACGATTCTTCATAAAATAAACTTTATATCTTTAATTTACAAACATCATTATTCCCCATGCAGTGTGGTCCCTTCTCACCACCATCGTGATGGAACACAAAATGACTGGGTTCTCTCCACTCTTCCTTCCACCAGCCCACACAGTGTCTACAATATCGTTCCCTCCAGGGCCGTTTCTAGGTGTTTTGCCGCCCTAGGCGAGAATTGAAAAATGCCGCCCCCTCCCTTTTTCCCCTAATTTGCTCAATTTTTTCGCTGTTTGATTTCAAATTTTTAAAAAATAATTCCCCCTTTTGCCGCCCTAGGCGGCCGCCTACTCTTGCCGAATGGTAGAAACGGCCCTGCTTCCCTCAACTTCAGCTCACAGCATCTCCCTACCACAGCAAGGCAGGAGCGCCCGCCACGGCAAAGCCATATCCTGCTTTAATCCTCTGGTAAGGCCACTGCAAAAAAGCGGCGTGGCATTGAGTAATTATCATGCATCCTACGTCAAACAACGCACCCTTCCCTTGGTACCACAGCCCCCTTCCATTCCACGGTAAACACCCAGCACGTGGCATTGGCTCCCCTCAGCAGAGCGTCCCTCTTGCACCCCCAATGGGGACTTTTTTTTCATGCTGCCCTCCTAGGAGATGTTTATCAAGGTAATTATGCTTTAAACGTCCTCTGCTGTGAAACACCGGACAACAAGGTGACACCGTGTACGTGGTGCTCAGAGCAATTTAAACCCAAGCAAATATTTACATATGTCAGCCAATCTGCTTTAAAGTGACTTCCCCTATGTGAATAGATGTCACTTTGAATTCTTGTCGCCTTTAGAATTCAAGGTCTTTGAAAGTCACAGTTTTTCACACTCCCGTGCCTTTACTCTCACACACACAATAACCACGGAGAAGGACTCCCTAGCACCATTAACGCGCCAACAGATTGAATTCAAGCACAAATCGCGCTTTCAATTACCGCACCTGCACCCGTCTTCGAGAACATTCCCTCTGCCCACGACTAGACCGCGTCCCCTCACTGCACATCAGAAGCACGACCGGCCCAGTCCTTCGCGAGACAAGCGAAGTCGCAGTTCAAGTGCTAAAAACAGAGGCGGATATATCTTCTTACTGAAAAAATCTCGGTCTTCTGTAGAAAATCTTAAGTGCTCTCCAGGATAGGCTGGCTGAGAAACGCCGGCAGTGTCAGCTGATAGTATTGTCAATTAATGACGTAGGATCCTAGTTGAAGAGTGTTGGTACAGTGCACTCCTGGCCGGAGTTACTCATGTTTTATTAAAGTTACGGCATACTGGTTGAGATGCCTCTGTAGTGATACAGAGGTGACAAGATGGAGTACTTTAGTACCCAGAGCGTATTATCTGTTCGGCATGATGACTTCACACCCCTCTTTTTCCCACACACCTTTCAAGAGCAATACATGGCATGCAGCGGTTGACCAGATGCCAGGATGAAAACATATTCCAAAGCTTGAATTTACTTGATCCTTTTTATAGCACAGGCAAAAAGTTTTTGGAAGCACTAGGCAAAGGTACATTGTTCTTAAGAGTAAAAGCGAACACACAGGGTGCCACACTGCATTTGCGAAGCACTCATTTATGCAGCTATGTTTTCATTTTCGCGTGTCTGGGTGGTTGGTGGAAGGAGATGAGACTGTCAGGCAGGTGCAGACATGGATGTGTGTGTGAGGAGTTTTAATTGAACGCCGTTGTGCGCTGGGAGCCAGTGTAGTTCCCTCTGCTGTGGTGTGATGAGCACTGGCGTAACAAACCTTGAGGGGGCCTCCCTGCAAGGCACCTGGGGGGCCCCCCCTCCGGGCTCAATCAGGAGCCCTGCAGTTGGAGTGCTGTGCTGAGGGGGCCCCATGGAGCTAGGGGCCCCCCGCACCGCGGGGGCTGCGGGGGCCTGTGTTACGCCCCTGGTGATGAGAGTGCTGTGTGGGAAGTTGAGGGTTAGTCTGGCTGCAGAGTTCTGGACAGTGATGAAAGCGTTGATATCCACTTTACTGTTGATGATTATTTCGAGGTTCCTTGCGTGGGTACTGGGTGTGGGTCTGAGTTCGGTTAGCTACGCGCTGAACTCTATGGTGAGGTGTTCTTGACAAAGATCACTACTTCTGTCTGTCCGTATTGAGCTTGAGACAGTTCGCTTTCATAAAGCTAGCGACTCCAGTCATGCCGGCGGTGAACTTGTTTCTTGTGTTGGGGTCTTGTCCGAGAGGGAGGGATCAATCAATCAGGGATTTGTGAAGCGTGCTACATACCCGCGAGGGTCTCAAGACACTGGGAGGGTATGAGTTGTGTGTCGTCGGCACAGGAAAGGATGTTGATGTCGTATACTCAGCTGACGTTGGCCATCAAAGACCACTCCATATTAACTAAGCAAAACCAATCATGATTTCACATTCACTAGGGGGCGTGGAACTTGGGATGGAGGTGAGTCGACAGTAACCAATAGCTATATTCAGCTGACGTTGGCCACCAAAGACCACTCCATATTAACTAAGCAAAACCAATCATGATTTCACATTCACTAGGGGGCATGGAAACTGGGATGGAGGTGAGTCAACAGTAACCAATAGCTAAAGCCAGAGAGAGCCGGCTAGTTCTTTCAGCCTTAAGTTAAACACAGAAGACATGGAGGCCATCGCAATGGGGATAGGTTTAGAATGGTTGTTTCGGCAACCCCACTAAGACGACGTTCTGACAGTTCATGGCGGCCCAAATATACATCGAAGCGAGGAGGCACCGAACACACACATGTTCCCAGAACCCAGGAGCGCTTTCTCCGCTTCAGCTTTGGCAATTTAAATGTTTTCCACAGAGGAAGCGGAGTGATTGTTGCTCATCTATGCTCTGTTGTGACAGCTGGCATTATCTGGCAGCTTTACGTGAAATAACTGAAAGCAGCAGCTTTCAAGAACAGAAATGCAAGAAAAACAAACTCGTTCTGATCACAGCTTTGCTGAGCGCGGGATAATCGAGCTCATGTAATGCACAACATGTTGGTATCCACGCCCATACATACAGCCAAAATGGCCACACTGGGAAATTCCAAAGAGGGCTGTCTTTCAAACACAGTCTGCCTTTATTTCACCACAATAAATACGAAATTTATAGTAAGCTGAATAAATGGACTTTTTCTACACCTAACAAGACCTGCCCTCTGGGATCATTCTCACGATTTGAAGTCATGTTGGCAAACTAATGAAATAATCATCCTTAAGATCAAAGTTTGAATGTTTATCATAAGAAGGGGCTTACTTGGATAGGTAAGGTAGGAATGGGACCCATCTACCTGTGACGCACAGCATCTTCACTTGTGGCTAGGTGACCGCAAACCCAATTCCTTGTTCCGGTGGCAGAGCGTGCCAGTGCACCAATCCTTTCAATGCTGATAGGCCTGGGACTGCCAGTGATTGCCCCACTCACCCTGACACACCATGCCCAATAAAGGCTACAGTCTGTTCTCTGTCTTCAGTTTTGGTTTAGGTACCCGTGCTGTCTTTATGTTTACTGATATTTTTCTCTGTCAATTCTGTCCACTATGGGCAATGAACAAAACATACATCAAAGGTCTTTCTATGCACATAATCACAGCCGAAATATATTTACACTGCATTTATCCACAACAGCATGTATATCACATGGCCGTAACACAGGAAGAGCGATGACCATGGCCCAAATTACATATCAGACCTATCAGTCCCACCTGCGCCCCAGTGCACCATCAAATAGGTGTGCCTGGCGCATACTGGGGAGAGCGCCTGATTACATCACACAATGGTCTGCCCTAAGCACAGATGCTGACTCTTCTAGTTCGCATCTGTGTCGATGAGAGCGCATTAGTGAAAGACAGAGCCGTACAGACACCAGTGCTGAACCAGTCTCACTTTGGAGAAGGATCAGGGATACCCTGGCAGGCAGGAGCAGCGTCTTCCTGCACCTGCCTGTGGGGGGATTTCTGGGGATCTCCCAGAACCCCACAACCACGTACCATGGAGTGGTCTGGGGGGGGGGGGGAGGGAGAGGGACACGGACCAAGTGCCACCTTTATGTACCCACAGTCAGTTCTCTTCCTAATGGGTTGCTTGCCATTGCACCCATGTTTGTAATATGATGCTGGGGCAATGGATAAGGGTTCTCTCACTTACCTGGGGCTACGCCTCCATATAAATGAGAAAACGCCACATTATGATTGCACTCGCATAAAATGTGTGCTGCACGGTCCATATTACAGAAGAGGCCACACAAGCATCTGCAGCTACTTCTATAATACCAATTTTTCCTTAGGGGCACAAGAAGTAAGCAGAAATCAAAGGAATGTGTCACGCCGGGACACTTTCTGCACTATGGCCCCAGATGCCTAGAACACCAAGGGGATACATGAGATTCAGTATGTGCAAAAATAGCCACTACCAGTCAGCCTCCCAATGTGTACTCTAAAGAGAGAAAAACATTTAGTTGGCCACCAAGAAATGTACCAGTATCCCCCATACAACAGATAAAGTGTTGAAGATGTTAAACGTGTTTAGGATTAGGACTTGAACCAAGAAGTGGGTTTCAAGCAGTGTGTCTTGAGTGCAGGCTGAACAGTTCGCTTGGGCAGAGGTATGGTAATAATATATTATTTGTTCCTGGTGCCACCTATGTTTATTTATTCTTGTACTTCTGGGTGAGCTTATCTTCATTCAGGCAATCTCGGCCCTACTCTAATTTGGAATGCTGTGTCTCTTCTCAAGCTCCCCGCCCACACCCAAGGGCCTGTTGTGTCCTGGCCGTGGACCTGGGAGCAGCATAAAAAAGGAAATAATAATAACATGTTATTATCATGTTATTATTAGTGCGGGCTATAGGGCCAGGTTGGGGCGGGTGGGCTGGGGTCACAGGAGAGAGGAGTGATTGGTGCACCATGAGTGCGCATGACAGACATGCACACTTAGCATTTCTCCACCTGGCTGTGCAACAGCCAGGTGGAGAACTGTTTCAGGCACTGAGACACTGCCTGAGTGGCCAAACTGGCTGTTCAGACCAATAACAATGCTGCTGTCATGCGGGTGACAGTACCGCAGTGATATGCTTAGGTGAGCCTGTGTACTTCCATGCTGCCGGGAGTCAGGAAAAGAAGAGGACGAAAGAGGCAGCGGCCATTCACAGATAAATGATCTTTATTTTTTCACCACCCCTGTTCAGTAGCAGCAGCCACTGCGTGGGGGGGGGGCTTCAGTCTTGCAGGCCCATGTGCCCAATGTCCAACCTTTGCTCAATAATGCACAGCTGATGGCAGCCTCCCCACACCTCTCCTACATAATGGGCTGGGATGGTCTAGCGTATGGTGATGGGATAGATGACTCTCCATCTGTAATGTTTTAATTCAACCACTAGCATGCATATTAAAGCGGACAGCTCTATCAAATGCACCCTCCTGGTGTGAGAGTGTCTTTGTTGCATGGGTAGTAGGCACGAACACTGAGTAGTACTTAGTATGTTTGCACTGTAATGCACCAGCACCCATGACAGTGAAAAAGCTGGGAAATGGAGGAAGCAGGAATAAAACAACATTCATTGTCAAAGTTCTGCACTATGTAGGTGTTCTTACACATGAGGAGACAAAGAAACACATTCTCTTTCATCTGCAGCAACACACATCTGTTTCTGTTCATATACAAAGGTAACCTTTCTTCATATGACCGAGGCTAAGGAATTGGCCATGGCCATTCCTTCAACAGCAGAAAAGGTCAGAAACGAACTACCGCACCCAGAAGGAATGTTAATCTAGAGAGAGAGAGAGAGAGAGAGAGAGAGACGGAGACGGGGGCTTCCTTAAAACTTGTTCAGCAGACCCCCATCAATGCTGTAAATTCTAGGTGCTAGTCACATTATAACGAGCTATAGAGATCAACAGGAAAATGGCATTCATTTATTCCTTGATGGAGCTACGTAATTATTTTCTACAGCTAGTATATAATGTGAAAATTTCAACAAAGCTGTAAAAGATTATGATACAATGCATCGTGCTTTGAAACAACGGAGGGAGTAAAATTGCTAAAATATCTCCTATGGAGACTGCACAGAGTGCATCAGGAAACTAGCTGAGCTTCACTTTGCAACTCCCCCTTGCAGCCTAGCCTGAGGAAAAGCTTAGACTTTGGGGCAAGAGCAGTAAAGTCAACAGGGACATTCTCCCTGCCACTTATCTCACACGCAGTTAGCTCCCACGCCAATTTTTTCCCCATGCTTGCTATGTCACCGGATTCAAGCTAGCCTGGCTGATGAGGGGTAAAATTCTGAAACCGGTCTCAGGTTGCTTGTTTTCAGTCCAGGGAGTAGCTGGCCTGGCAGTTCGGGCTGGACTCTTCACATGGGGAGCAGGGTCAAGACTGATTTGCATTTGGCTGGGTTCAAACTGGAATGGCGTGGCGAGCAAAAAAACAATGGATTTGGGCCCAGATCTGCAACTGGGGTTGAATGTTTGACAATGTTCAGCATTCCGTCCATAATCTTTTTGTGCTGCATTTTTCGACGTGGGTCCTGTGCTCGCTTCGCCACTGGATTAAAGCTAGCCTGGCAGATGAGGGGTGAAACCTCAAAACCAGTCCCAGGATGCTTGTTTCTGGTCCTGGGAGTACCTGGCCTGGTAGTTCGGGCTGGATTGTTCCCAAAGGGAGCAGAATCAAGACTAATTTGCATATGTCTGGGTCCAAACTGAAATGGTGTGGCGAGCAAAAAAACAAGGGTTTTAGACCCAGATCTGTGACTGAGGGTGAATGTTTGACAATGTTCAGCATTGCACAACAATACAGTCATGTCAGATGCACAAGGTAGGCACACTTTCTTCCATAATCCTAAAAAAATGCGAACTTTCCCTCTGACTCAGACCTGGACTGGCCTATGGGGCAATAAGGCAGTGCCCAATGATCTGGTTTTACAGATCAGTGTGAGGGCCTGTTTTGTAGTAGTTCATTGGCCTGTTTTATAACCAGTTCTAGAAGATATACAGTTGATTTCCCTAATATTGACACACACATTTCCTGCAGAAAACACAAATGCATGCAGTCTCCCAGACCTTGTCAAATACCCTTAAGGTGCGTCTTTACCAGGTAAAAACTGGTGTGATTTGCAAATGTGGGCCACTTTTTTAGCTATCTGGGTTGCTAATGTGTGCGCCTTGTATTTTGGTGCCGGGGCCTGTTTTTTTGTCCTAGTCCCTCTGACTTCTGCCACATTGACGGACTCAGTCACAACTAATCTTAAATGGGCCTCACATTTGATTACCCTCAGGTTCTGCCTTCCTTCTTGGGTGAATTCACATGCAGTGGAGGGAGCTGTACGGTGTGTAAAATATAGCAATATATCTTTTCTACTGCACCTCACACTCGAGCAACCACAATTAGGACTATTGTTAACATTCCTGACACAAACCCAACAAAATCAAATGTGGCATAATTTTGTATAAAGAAGCTATGAAGCATCCTGATTGCATCCGGCTGCTAGATTACAAGAGGCGGGATACAGAAGCTGCTGCTCAGCCACATTCATACAAGCACGAGTAAGGCAATCTTCTCTAGCTCTCTTCGAAGACAACACTCTTTAGCTAACAAGCTGCCTTCTAGTTTCGGCCGTCCTCCATCTTGACTCTATAAAGAGAAAGGCTGCTACCGGGCACTTAACAATAATGAATACTAACTGCTTCAGAGCACCAGTTGCAAATGCAAAGATGAATCTTATTAAGTCCCCACCGCAGCCCCAACCTGAAGAAGGAAGCACACAAATTAATGGATTCCATGACAGCTACCGACTTAATTGTTCCTGTGGGAACCAATATGACATCATAATCCGTTTAGGATCCGGGCTGCACACTAAGTTTGTGTTCATTCCATCTAATAATCCTGTGCTGATTCTGAAAGCTGCTGTGTGAGTGTACAAGCTTCTTTTGAAAGACCTCCATCATTAAAAGCAGATGTTTCTGGTATTTAACAAACTCAGCATATCTTAAACCAAATTCATCCAGCTTGCACGCTACCAAACAGTACGGATGCGAGCAGAGTGTACACATGCTGCGATTCTGAGCTTCCGACCTCTCAGATTTAATAAGTGGAAGAAGCATAATGGAGCAGTGCATCAGAGATCTGAAAAGTGCCCAGAGGTCGGAGACAGCCTTTACAACGCTGTTTTTACCACACAATGCGTTTACCACACATGCTTTTACATGAAGGTAAGTATAATTAAGCTACATGTGTGTGTGTGTATATATGTATATATATATATATTAACTGAAAAAACAAAGGTTACAGGGACGTTATAGCTAGGCTCAGATTTCACTCGTACAAAATCAGTGAAATTCAGCAGTTATAGTTTCCGGAACTAACTATAACTTATGCCCCCGCAATGCACTGCTTAAGAACTTACATATTACATCACTCATGACATGTTCTGTGATACCACTGATGACATCTCAAATGGCATCACTCATGACATCATCCAGTAATTGTGAGGGTTTTCTAAAAGTTTGAGTGTTAAAAATACATACTTGGATACTACAAAAGTTAAATGAGTATAGTGTGTGTACTACTAAAGAGTGATACTATCTGAAACATGTGAGTGGCTGTGTGACTGTTTGCATCCATGTGTGAGAAGGTGTCTGAGTGGCTCTATGGGTGTGTGAGTGGTTGCATGGGTGAGTGTGTTGGTGAATGAGTGGGTGTGTCAATAATGTATGGGTGAGAGGCTGTATAGGTGAGTGATGGGGTGTGGGGGTGGCTGTTTGGTGAGTGAGTGAGTGTGAGTGACTGTATGGGTGAGTGAGTGAATGTGAAAGTGGCTGTATGGGGAAGTGGGGAAGTGTATGCTTGTGTCTTTATAAGTGAGTGAGTACATGTGTTAGTATCTGTATGCGTATGTTAGTTGGTGTGATAGTAAATGTATGGGTGAGTGAGTGACTGTATGGGTGAGTGAGTAGGTATGTGAGTAGTGGTATGGGTGACTGACTCAGTGTGTGAATGAGAGGGTATGTTAATGTCTACATGACATGAGTGGCAGTATAAGTGAGTGATTGGGTGCATGAGTGGCTGTATGGGTGAGTTAGTAGTTGCGTGAGTGGCTGTATGATTGAGTGGATGTGTGAGTGGCTCTACGAATCAGTGTGTGTGTGTGTGTTATTACTTCTATGGGACTGGTAATGGGATTGTGAGTGGTTGTGTGGGAGCATGTGAGGTGATTTAGGGATGTGAGGGGGTGTGCGAGTGGTTTTGTGGATGATATCAGTGCTGTTATTTGAGATGTCATCAGTGATGTCACCAACCAGGTCATGAGCGATGTAATATGTGAGGTCATAAGCAGTGCATTCCACTATAACAGCTGAATTTCACTGGTTTTGTAGAAGTGAAATCTGAGCCCAACTATAACATCGCGGTAACCTTTGGTTTTTCAGTTAATTTCTACGTTTGATAAAATTCTATTTCCTAACTATAATATCCCTGCCAACTTTGTTTTTTTATGTGAATTTCTAAGGATTTTAATTTGTTTTTCCTAAGTATAACCTGTAACCTTTGAGATTGTGTGAGTGAGTGCATGAGTGTCTCTGTGGGTGTGTGAGTGAGCGCTTCAATGGGTCTGTTAGTGGCAGTGGGAGTGTCTGAGTGGGTCTAGTGGTGGCTTCATAAGTGTCTCACTGGGTGTGCGAGTGGATGCATGAGTCTCTGAGTAGGTCTGTGAGTAGGCGCATAAGTCTGAGTGGGCCTGAGTGGCAGCGTGAGTCAGTCTGTGAATGCTTGAGTGTCTGAGTGGGACTGTCAGTGGGTGCGTGAGTCTATGAGTGAGTCAGTGGGTGGGTATGTTAGTGGGCCTGTGAGTGAGTACATGAGTATGAGTGGGTCTGTGAGTGCATGAGTCTCTGGGTGGGTCTGTCAGTAGGTGCATGAGTCTCTGAGTGGGTGTGTCAGTATCTGAGTGAGACTAAGTGGGTGCATAAGTCTCTGAGTGAGTCTGTGAGTAGAAGAGTGAGTGCCTGAGTGGGTCAGTGAGTGGGTGTGTCAGTCTCTGAGTAGGTGTGTGACTGGGTATGGGAGTCTGAGTGAATGTGTGAGTCTCAGAGTGGGTCTGAGAGTTGGTGCATGAGTGCCTGAGTGTGCTACCAGCTGAGCTGTGAAGTATGTGCGTTTTAACCCCTTGTGTGCCCATGACGAGCTGGACTCGTCATGGGCCGCGGTTGCGCTGTGCCCATGACGAGTCCAGCTCGTCATGAACCCCGCCCGCTAATGCAACGGCCGGCACAGGGCGGGGAAAAGGCGTGGCACACAAGGGGTTAAAGAGGTGTATCACAGGCCCCTGCGCTGAAGGGGCTGCAGGGACCTGTGTTACACTCCTAAGTATTCTCCACTGCTCCAACTGGGATTCAATTCAGAGGCTCTCTGGTTACAGACAAAGACTCTGCCCCCCTCCCTGGGCTGATTTCTGCCCATGGAACCCATCTCCCAGGCTCCTGCCATTGTCCAGTGGGGGTGCAGCCCCCTCCCCAGGCCGATTTTGGCCACGGGAACCCCATCCCGTGGGACCCACTTTCTTGATTGTTGGTCTCTGCTGGCATTGGTCTCACAGACAGGGAGCTGCTAAAAATGCAGCTCCCTGTCTGTGAGAATAATCCTTTCGGCTGTTTACCTGCCCACTGCAAGCAGGGAAACAGACAAAACCTCTGCTTCCAGCAAGCGGGAGCATTTTGTCTGTTCCCCCTTGCTGGAAGTGGAGTGTTTCCTCTGACCTGGCAGGAGCTGTCAAAGCTCCAAAAGTCACAGCAAACAGCTATGTCCCCAGGGTGGACACCCTGGGACATAGCATGAGGTGGGACTGGAGGGTGGCAGTCCCAGGGCCACTACCGGCTCCCCTCCTTTCACTTTCACAGGCCTGCCCCAGGGAAGTGTGCCCCCTCTCCTTCTTTAAAAAAAGAAAGCCCTGGGGAGGTGGTGGTCCCCGGGGAGTCGGGGGGTTTCCACGTAGCCCCACTCCATATATAAGTTAGCCCAGGGGAGGTGGTGTTCCCCAGGGCTCAGGGGAGGGTGGTTTGCGTGGCCGCCCCAAGCCTTTAATATGTAGCCCTGGGGAGTTGATGGGCCGGGGGGGGGGGTCCTCCTGCCAATTAGCCCCTGTGAGGTGGTGGTCCCCAAGGCATTTTAATAATCCCGCAAGCTCCCAGGGGATACAAGTAAAACAAGCGTGGGAGTCCGCGTTTTGTTTTTTTAATTTACGTTGATACTTGCAAATATTTAGCGAAAAACGCAGCAAATTAAAAACGCAGCAAATTAAAAAAAAAATGCTTTTATGCCACAGCTTTCCAGGGGAATCCCAAGACCAAGGCTTGTGGGTCAGGGTATTCCAAAACAGCTGCAAACACTTCCTGCTTAAAGTACTGGCAGCCAATCAGAGCTCTGCATTTAACTGCACAAGCGTGTTATTATTTGTGAAGTCGTCACGATCTCAGATATGCAAATGTGGATTACTTACATTTCTAAACAACTACTGCACAGATTTACACCAAATAACAAAAGCATAATCTGCAAACCAAAAGCTGCCTTTCTGTCAAATTTGGTGAAATTCTGTCCAGCGGTTTGGGCCGCCGGTGTGTCTAAAGCTCCTACAGGAATGAACTTACGAAACCCACTTTTTTTGACCTCCCCTTTTTCTTGGTCCCTGCTTGATGGATTGCTCTGAAACTTTCCATACACAACAAGAATCACCGGCGCCTTTTTGGGGAAAATGTTGTGAAGATTCATCAACCAGCGCCAAAGATATAGGCAAGTCAAAAAACACTTTTCCAATGGAATATGATGTAATTTTTGAAGTCATAAACAGTGCATGTACGAGTGAAATCTGAGCTTAACTATAACATCCCTGTAACCATTGTTTTTTCAGTGAATTCCTACGTTTTTTACAATTATTTTTTCTAACTATAACAACCCTGTAACCTTTGGGTTTTTTAAGTGAATTTCTAAGGTTTTTCAAATTCTCTCTCCTAACTATAATGTCCCTGTAACCTTTGCTTTTTTAAGTCCCTTTCTATGTTTTTTTAACTAGTAGTCGCGTTTGTACAGTGGTGGAGAAAGGGGGCGGGTCCTCCGATCAGCTCTCAGGAATCTTGCTGTGCTGGATATACTGGATGTGACAGGAGGGCTTCTGGGACCCCATGAACCCTCAGCATCCAAGAGGGCTTCATCCCCAACCAGCAGTACGCCAGGGGGCGCGTTTGCAGTGTAGTGGACGAAGGGGGCATGCCTTGGAAGATCTCTCAGCAAGGACTTACTGGAGGGTAACAGGAGGGATTGTTGGCCCTCAGGGACCCTCAGGAGCCATGGAGACTTCATCCCCAACCAGCAGTGTGCCAGGAGGCACATTTGCAGAGTGGTGAATAAAGGGGGTGGGGCCTCGGTGACTTGTCGGTCTGCTTTTTTAAAACTTATGTATTAGGGGAGGGATTGGCTGATTTTGACCCCGGGAATCTCATCCCCTGGGGCGAGGCCTTTTAATGAAGGGGGAGGGGAAACCACGTGGCCCCTCCTCGCATGCCAATTTTGGCCCTGGAGAATTCAACCCCGGGGCCCGCCCTTTTAAAAACAAAAAAACAAAAAAAACTTAAAGGAAGGTGTCTGAGGGGCCCCCTCTCAGGCCAATTTTGGGCCCAGGGACTAGATCCCAGGGGCCCAGTCTACTTATATTATTTTAAAAAAGGAGGAGGGGGCCTGGCCTCTCCATTGGGGAACAGGGGGAGCCTCAAGGACCTGGCTTCCCGCCTCCTACAAGAACTGGCATTGCTTTGAGACCCAAGGAGCTGCTAAACATGCAGCTCCCTGGATCTCTAAGGAATTTGTCTGTTTCGCTGCTCGCTTGACAGCGGGCAGGGAAACAGACAAATGCTACGTTTACAGCAAACAAGAGCATTTGTGAGCTCCTGTAATCCCTGACATTTAGACATACACAGTACTATGAAAAAATGCAAAGGTTTTTTAAGAAAGAAAACTATAAATATTCATAAAAATCTATTAAAAATGCAATTAATCAACAAGTAATCATGTTGTCTAACAATCGAAGCAATGGAATGTAATTTCATTAACAGCATCCTTTCAACTTCCCAGAGAAAAATAGATTGTGTGTAACACATACAATGTGACAATCATGGACCCTTCTCATAAAAAAAGGGGGTACAGCGCTTATTCGGCACACCCCAGATAGATTATAAAACCTGCCTTTAGTTTTGAGTTACCCTGTGCCACACTAAAGGCCTCCTAAAAGTAGCTGTTGCAATGAAGAAAAGGTTCTGCAGAACATTATAGTGGATTCATATATTTTTTCCTATGTGCTCAAATAGGAGGCATTTTAGGATTCAGGACATTGGACCAAAAAAGAAATGCAATATGTTGCGATTCTTCTGATGTACGAGCACCTTCTATAAATAAATGTTACTTTGAGTACAGCAATTGTGATGTAAACAATAATTTGTGTAAACAGGTTAAAAAAATAGTACAAAGGAATTATTTTTGCCCCGCTGGAATTGCATTCAAGTTTTTAAGGTTTTTATTTCCTTCTATAAAGAACTACACCGGTCCATCTACACTATCTGGGCAAAATGTCCTCATCCTTGGTTACCCGAATACAGCAATCAACAGCTGAGAAGTCAGTAGTTAACTTGAAAAATGTCAGATGCGGTACTGCACCTCATGTGCAGTGCCTTCAGAAAGTTTTAGTCCACTTGCGACAGAAACCAAATTTCTTTATTTGTTCAAATCTGAAGTTTATGCAGCAGAAGGTGAATTAGCAGACGCAACAAATTCATATTTAGGCGAGGAAAGCAGTGACACTGGAATAGCTCCATTTTGTTGCCCAATCGTCCTCATTGATTTTTTTCCTCAAGATTCTAAGCTTGGTCTTTCTGCTTTTGTTGCGGGCCAAAGAGGCCTCTTTCAGACTAGAATAAATATTGTATGGTCAGTGAATTAACAATTGGTTTAAAACATGGATTATGGTGGTTTTAAATAATGGGGAAGCATTTAAATTGAGCTTCTCTCCTTCATAACCTGAATAGTATAGCAGCCAAGCTAGGGGACCCCTTGGGGTCATCTCGACCCAAGACTTGAGTATCCCTCAGCGTGCTCGTCCCACCCCACCTCATTGTACCACATGAAGGAATACAAGGGAGGAGCGGTGGTGCTAGGAGTCTAGGTCCAAAACAACAGGACCAAAGTCACTCTAACCAGGATCAAGGAAGATGCAAACGTGTTATCATCTGCAGATCCCCCCCCACTCGACGAGCAGGCTGCCTTACCAGTTTTAGAGCTAAGCATTTCACCCCTCACATAGTACATCCAGAATGAGATCCAGCAGAATGAGGGGTAAGGTGCTAATCTCCAGGAAATGAAAGAGTGAGGCGGTGACATGAGAAGCAGCATTGAAAACAAGGGCTAAAGATGCGATAGCCTTATGCTCCACATTGGACAACAGTGATCTGGTCGCTGAAAGGAGCACATAGATAGTAGAGTGCCCGCAGGGTAAAGACACCGTGGAAGCTGGCCTAAACACCAGATGGACTAAAGATTTGCCTGTTACGCACAAAACGTCGAAGATATCTGGCTTTTTACAGTCGCTAAGCAGTGAAGGTGGGAGAGCCTCAGTTGGGGGAAGCAATAGCCACTCCAAGGAGATGGTGGATAATGTGGCTCTCGATCTCAGTTAATTCACTCATGCGGCCCTTGACCACACATCAACAAGAACATAGGCATAGCAGAGGCTCCCACTCAGGTTCTTCTGTCGAAAAACATTGAGATCTTAAAAAACATAAAATGACCCCATAACAGATTTGCACTGTAGGAGCTGAGTGAGGCAGGACAAGATATTATGTACCGGCAGCTGGACTGGAGCATACTGGGGACTGCCCTGCTCCCCTGCCCCCACATTGACAAATCGTGAACAAGCCCAAAAAAATCTGATCCTGCCACTCCAAAGAACCCCCAGTTTACATTCTGCTCTTTCCCAGCGTTTAAGACTAGTAAAGTAGAGGGATCAGATTTGTAGGAGTAGAATAATGGTGATAGCATAGGCAGCCCTCGCCACATGCAGATAAGGGAAGATGGCTGCACAACATCCCCGGGATGGTGCCAGAGTCAAATGGCGGGTACAGAATTATATAATGGGGTCTCTGAGTGTAACCGATTTAAATACAATGTTGGCGCCTATTTTGACTTCAATGCAACAGTTATGGCCATTAACTATCATGCAAACAAAATGAACCTACTCAATACCATGGCAGTCCTCATCGCAGCAATCGATGACAAACTTGAACAGCTAAATGCCTTGATCCCCAGGGTACAAAAGAAACAGCTTAATCATTTTACCATATGTTCATGCAAGGAGGTGGTTGACAAGCTGGTGCAGCTCCCGGTGACTATGGAAGGAATACAGAGGAAAGTCAAATGTGGCTTCGCACCCCTCCTTTAATTGCTCCAACACTCGAATTTAGCACTACCGGTCCCCCAGCCAATCAGGATGAGGGGGGCGGAAGAAGTGACCTCCCCACGGTCCTTGTACGTCCCGCGGACGCAGGGAAAGGTGAAAGACAAGGCCCTAACATGCACCAGGATGCAGTGCAAGCGCCAAATCTGCATCAAGAGGTAAATCAAGATGACAAAAAGGGAGTGGAAGTATTCAGGGAAAGGCAGGAATAAATCCTGCTCCAGGCCCTCTGGCAACATATCCGTTACCTCAATCTCGACACGTAGGGAAGAAGAGGCCAAGATGGAGTCCACCTCGGGAAATACCTCGAAGCCAGCCAAGGCTGTGGTAGTAACCAATGCACTCGATTTTGGGTCCCTTTCCGCAGCAGAGCCCGGGCAAAACAAGAAGGGTACCCCTATGCCAGTCAAACACATCCAAGCAAACAACTGTGGGTCTGCACTTGCAGCAGAGGGTCCTGCACAAGACCGGGATGGCAATAAGGATGGTCACCCAGCTGGAAGACTCAAGGAAGAGGCAAGTCAAATTTCAACCATTGTAAACCTCTCTTTCCCAGTGAGGTCGACATTTCTCATGGATGCGGCCTGCTATGCAGATGGGGGGGATTTCCAACAGGCAAACAGAGTTAGCAACCTCGGATCAAATGGCTGGGAAAACTCACAGCAAAGATGGTCCCAGTTCCTTAGACCAAAGGACAGGTCAAGCGGCAAGTTCAGATTCACCAATCCAAAATGCAGCTACATAGAGTGCAACGACCAGGGGTGCCTGCTCTTGTGGATTCCAGAATTTAAATTGTGGGACCCATAGGATGAATTAAGCCATACAAACATTTAAAAACTGATTAGGGTTTTACCAGGCCTGGATCACGTGATGTCAGACGATATACTCTTGATCAAGTTCTTACATGTTAGAGAAAGACAGCCTTCGGAACCCACACATGTCAAGTTTCCTGCTCCAGACCTCTTAGTGCAGAACCTGGAGAGAAAGAAGCTACTGAAATCCTGAGGCATAGAAGTGATAGCTTTACAGGGGGATAAGTACACCCACCCAATGATAGAGCAACAGCAGCACCACAATGAGATGGCAGACCCCACCACCTCTTTACTGACAGTCACCACGGGGGCCATCCCCCCCATGGTTCACTCTTCAAGCACTTCTAGGTGCTCCAGGTCTAATGTTCAAATAGTCAAAGACAAGGGGTCCTTCGAGCAGTGAAGAATCATAACAAAGCATAATTCCCAAAAGAGCTGGAGTTGGCTGCTGGCCACCCTATCCAAATCAGTTATCAACAAAGAATGAATAGCAGCCCATGCAGTCGCTAACAAACAAAGCAGCTTAACCACCTGCTCGTGGAATGCGGGGAGCCTCCAGGCAAAAATCAAAGACCCTACTGTTGTGGAGTTCATTTGAAATAATTGTTACAGGAAACTTGGGCCCAAGTGAGTGTCCCCCTCATAGGGTTTATAGAATACAGAACACCGGCTCAGAAAAGCAGCCCCTAGGGAAGACCAAAAGGGCAGCCGGTCAGTATACATCAACTCTTATCTGTCTGCAAAAATTAGAGATCTCAATATAGACGAACCATGGCTCATGGCCCTGCATTTGGACAGTTGGGCCCAGCATATATGTGATCCCTTGGTGCTTATGAATGTGTACATTAATCCCAAGATGAAAAGTGCTACAGCGGACAAATTTAACACATACATGACGGAGCTAAAAAACATGTGTTGTCCATCACACTGGCTGGTCTCTGGAGACTTTAACATGAATTTGTTCCATCTCCCAAGCAAGGAGCATGTAGAGACAATCAGGCCTTTCTCAGACCAGAGTATGCCACTTTACAAATGAGGAGACAAAACTGGGTAAAAACTAGCTAGAACATGTGAGTTAATTGACCTCATTGTCCTGAATGCTCACAAGCCAAATGATACTCCGCCAACATGGAATAGGTCATCCGGCTAGTCGGTCTCCTACCTAGACTACACCCTAGTAAATCATCCATTTACAACCAGGTGGTGGATTTAGAATATCCCATCGCCAGAAGAGCAACCACCATCCGCAGGTAATCTTGATTGGGACCACCATGTGCAGACACGAGGCCACAACAGCCCTGTCAAGAGAAGATGGTACTGAAAATCTAAAATTCCAAAAGTGGAGCTCCAGCTTGGTTAAGGACCTGGTGAAAGAAGCGGTGGAATCCTTTGAGTCCTTCGTCCAAGAGGATCCCAATCCGATAGCTTGGGAAACATTTACTGATCATCTAATAATTGAATATTCCGTCAAGCATGTGAACAAGGGAGCAGAACTAGGGCGCCACAAGACCACAGTCCTATCTAGGCCGGGTCTGCGTAAAAAGAGCCAAAGCAGGCAGATTGCTCAGGCAATTACGGCGATCTCCTGAGGACAGAGACGTGCCACAGGACCTGTGTAAGGAGAGGAAACTGCTGAAAAGGAAGATATTGGACTTCAAAAGATCTAAGCAAGAAGGCCAATCTGTGCGCCGCAAAGTCAAATGATTCAAATAAGTTCTGGAAATTGATCAACCACATCGATAAAGGTCCAAAGGCAGGTCGAACACCTGTTGTCCCACTTCAAAGCAAGTATCCATGATGTAGCTGACCTAGAAGGGTACCAGGGGGAAAACCAGATTAACAACGTCACAGACCAACTAGAATATTTGAGTAGGATTTTGGGCTCCTATAGATCTATATTTTTTAAACTTAAATATCTCAAATACTACGACCACAGAGATAACCAAAATCACCATAAAGTCCCGGTCTGACAATGCCCTCTAGTTCAAATGGATTCCCACAAGCGATCTTCAAACATGCCATCTCGCGGTGGGCCAGTTTCCTAGCCAAGATGTTTAATACTGTGCTGGCGGAAGGAGTTATCCCTGTCCAGGTGGAAGGAGTTACCCATGGAAGCTGGAAAGTCTCAACTATTCACCCCATCTTTAAGGGAGGTGCTGCATCATTACAAAGTAATTATCGCCTAATTGCACTATAGGATGTAGACCTGAAGTATTTCTCCACTCTGCTGCTCTAGGATTTAGAAGCATGAGCATCAGACACAAGCAGACTCCATTTAAACCAGACTGGGTTCACGAAGAACCAAGGCACACTGCCCAATCTCATGGCAGCAGGTCTCATCCTTAGCAGAGCAAAGGCCACAGGCACTCCGCTATACATGTATTTCGCCAATTTTAAGGTGGCATTCGACCATGTTATGTGTGGCAAATTATGGGCAAAACTTCAGCAATGGAGAATCCTGCCCAACCTACTAAGGGCCATCAGGCTTCTACACTCAGATACCTGGGTCAATATCAAGATTGGCGATGGAACCCATCTATCAAGAGAAGTGTGAACCTCGACTGGCCTAAAACACGGATGTATTTTAGTGCCCTGCCTTTTCAATTTGTACATTGCGGACCTTTCCATTTCATTGGATGGTCAAGAATCCCATGCCCTGAGTCTTGGCGGCTACCCTCTGTCAAACATCCTGTATGCTGATGACCTGCTACCGCTTAGTAACACCAGAATAGGCTTGCAGAGATTACTTTATTGTCTAGGATCTTACGCAGGGGACAATGGGCTGGAGATAAACCGTAAGATGACGAAAGTCATCTCGCTCAATTGCTGCATCTTAAACCAACGCAAATGGTACCTCAGTGGAGCCACGATTGATGAGACCTCTGCCTACATCTACCTAGGCATCAAGTTAGACTCAAGGGCCTCGTTTGCACATCAAAGAGAGATGATAAAAGAAAAAGCGTTAGTTCTCATTTGTGCCTTTTCAGCGCTAGCAAAATCTTTCTGGGGGCATAACCTTCATTAATTGGCTGCCGTAATGAAGGCGAAACTCATACCTGCCCTCTTATATGGAGGGGAAATGGTGATGGGCGCAGATAAAACTGTGGCATAAAACTGTGGCAAAAACATACAAGAAAATATTTTGGCTGCCGAGATCTGCATTACCCACCCAAGTTAGGAGACAAAGCAGGCTCTTGCTAGGTCTGCATCATTTGTCAAATGCTGCCACAAACTGTCAGCAGCTGAGGGCTCATCGGCTAGTTTGGTCTGAAATCAATCTCTGAAGAGGAAAGGGTTAATACAAAAAATATCTCTAAGGAAGCATTAAAAAGCTTGGGCTGGTCAGTCTAAGGAGTTTAGATACATCCGCCCACGTTTTTAGAAGGGCATTTAACAAACTCATCAAATTGGAAAGCTGACTGGACGAAAAAAGGAAAAGTGGCCAAACGGTTGCAAGGGTGTCTAGCGTTGAAATCATAAGATGAACAAAAGGAGCTCCCTCACTTGGAGGCCACTTACTCCCTGAAGATTAAGCAGAAACTACTGTCTCTAGGGCACTGAGAAATTCCGACTTTGGACTTCATGCCAAAGTGTCATGAAGAACGTCAAAGAGGGGACCTGTAATGTTGCTTGTGTCACCAGATATACGAAACGCTGCTGCACGTCCTCAATATCTGCCCCGCTCTAGCCCACCAGAGGCAAACTCTGTTGAAGAATTTAATGCATTAGGGATTAGAGCCTCTAGTTTACTAGCAATTGAGTAACTGGGCCCAAGGAATACAATGCTTAACATGTGTCTGGTGCAATTCCTGGTCACTTTCAAAACCCCGGTCAAGGGAAATTCTCAGATCCAGTCAGGGGCAAAGGTAGCTGGCTAAGAGATGCTACCCCAAGAGTCAGAGGAACCCAGTCAGGTCATGACGGGCTGCTATGGAGAACCTGTGCTCATATACACCCTATCCCACCATGATGGACACCAGTCCCAGTATCATCGAACATCTGCACTTTCAGGGTGGCTTGTTAATGAGAACCTGGTCTCTTGGCTTTTTTTCCTGACCCAATTGACTTCGACCCCCCCATGTCTGAATATCAGCACTGTTGCACTTTATGCACAATGTTGCACTCTGCATAGGTCTTTGTTAATTTTTCAACATTGTATTGACATGGAGGGCTGCTAGAGACAACCAGGGCGCTTTGGCTCCCAACCCCACTTCACTGAGACTTGATGTTATCATGATGCACTATGTTCCTCCTGAGTGCAATATGAAATGTTTATTGGTTATACCATTCCGTTTATGTGCATATCGAATTTCGCATGATTCTAAATATGGCGGCACCCCATTTTGGGGCAGAGGACTGTTGGTCTTGAAGAGGAAGGCCCCTGAATTAATTAAACAGTAGGCACCCTGGCCCCATTACAATGAATGTACACGGTTAAGGGGATCTGACCTAAAAGTTGCTTTTAGGTGCCGAGGGTCGATTGTTTTAATTTTCTCCCCTTTTTATCCTTTTTACTAACTTATTTGTGATTTGAATTGTGCATTTAATAATGTTTACGGATTTTAATTACTAATAAAGAATTCAATTTAAAAAATTGGTGTGTTGTGCGTTTCCACAAGATTTAGTGGATGCTCCATTTTCTTCTCACATATTTATAAACTATTTAGACATGAACTGACCACAATGCTCCATCTGGCGACATATTTTGCTGACACAGGAATTGCAACCACTAATGGAATAGGTTCGGGATCCGAATATGGTGACACCTGGTGGGTCAGAGACAGAGTAGGCAGCTATGGGTATCACAAACAACATTGCAAACATGAGTATGCAATCCAAACTGCTGCAGTAAAGAAGGTTCATAGTCTGACCCTGTGCCTCATGGGAACAGTCCAGCCCGAACTGCCAAGCCATGCCTTCCCTGGACCAGAAACAAGCTTCCTAGGACCGGTTTCTGGCATTTCAGCCGTCTTCAGCCAGGCTTGCTTGAATCCAGTGGCAAAGTGAGTCAGGTACAGCAGTTTTTTGGTAATCTGCTTTTGTCTCCATCGGAGGACCGCACACTGCTGTATCTCAGTGCTAAAAAGAGTTTTACCAGTACCAAATATTTTTAAGAATTCCAAGAGCGTCTACAATCCACATAGGCTACTTAGGAGTGAGGGATCAAATAGATTTAGAGAGAACAAATAGATGATCCATCATCACTTTTCCCATATTGATTTGTCAGGAACATACGTGCTTGAACCAATCATTTTGAAGAAATAAGCCACAGCAGCGATTCCTTTATCGGAGCGGACCACCCCGCCCCCCCAACCCCCTCCACTGCTGAGCAGAAAGCTGGAAAAATAAAATGGCAATAAAAGGATTTTATTTTTCCAGCTTTCCGCCGAACACGGAGGGCTAGGTGGGGCCAGTGCATCATTGCTGCTGATTCGCAGCAATGAGGAGTAGCCCCTTCAGTTTGAAGTGAGCATGTTGATTTGGCCGGCTACCTTGCTATGGACAAATCGGTATGCACAATTAAAACTCTACAACCCAGAGGTCTCAGAGAGCTGGGTGGGAGAGCAGGCACAGGCCTCCAGTGCCCTTGGGAGCGCTGCAGCAGCCTGCTCCAGCCAATCCAGATGCTTCCCTCATGCGGATTAACAGCATGAGAGCAGCATCTGGATTGGATAAGGACCTGTGGGATCTTGCGCTCGGAGTCTAGAGCCGGGGACTGGACTTGCTGCAGGTTAAGGCAGGTTTTATTTTTAAATGTTTGTTTATTTGTATGTATTTTATTGAACTCAATTTATGTCACCCACCATTTTTGTTAGTCACCAACCGTCACTGCCCCCTCATCTATGACGAGGGACAATAAATTAGGTGCCACTCTACTGGTGTGTGCCAGTAGCTAGAAGTAAGCACAGCTGATCCCATGAGATTTTGCAGGAAACATTGTTAAATGAATCATCCAAGGTTCAATGTTTATTATTTGCACGTGCGATGACAATGATATACATAACATACATTCTATTCCTGAATAACATACATTCTATTCTTGAATGAAGCAGTGCCAAGCTTTGAGTTAACAATTTCAACGAACGACAGTTGGAGCAGTGCGTTAAACCGTAGAACACAGCTAGGGAAACGCACTTGAATTTCTTCAACACAAGAGTTCCGTAAGGATGGAAACAAGATTTGGCTCATACCGCAGCAGAACATTGAGTTCCACCGGTTGTCTCGTGCGAGCACGCGCGCCAGACGGCAGATGGATGGTCACTGCTGCTCATGAGCATTGCATTTACTTCCAGGCCAGCATCCAATCTTTCAGGAAGTGTAAGACGACGGGAATCAATTCCGCTCTTTTTTTTTTTTTTTAATCTATGTTCCTTTCCAGTCCGAAAATGCATCCTGGTCCTTTTTTGTTTAAATAAAGTTTGGGGGAAAAGTCTTTTGAAAGTGCGTTAAAATGGACTTCCCCTTTCTTGGTCTCAAGTGACAGCCCAGTTTCATACCTGCTGACATTCCATGACCCATAAGCGGTAGGAGTTTTTAGGTTTCAAAATGGCTATTTCCATAATGATGGCGTCATGGGAAGTAGAATCAAATGGCTTTTGACCTCTCAGTGACATTACAGGAAATTTCATCACACATTGTCCCAACCAGGTCAGCGTCATGTTAAGGATTTTGGGGGCCCCTCTGTAGAAAATATTTTAATTTTATTACACATTTCAGGCCCACACGATACTAAACAATACTACATTCCTTATTTGTTACATTTTACCAAGGTCATACAAAAACAGATAAAATATGTTTGGCATGGGACCCGAAAAATTCATAAGATGACACTGGTTTGGAGAGACAGGGTTAGAGGTAATATTAGGCATAGAGAGAAAGAGGTATGGAGAAAAAGACTAGACAGGAGTCAAATAAAGAGAAAGCTCAGTTTCCCAGGGGGTCCCTTGGAAGGATGGGGCCCTGGGCAATTACCCATTTTGCCCATGCCTTAAAATGTCTCTGACCAGATCAGATCATAGTATATGACTGTGTGTGATTGTATGAACAATATATCATATTAATGACCTGCACGCACTGTGGGCATCCTTATCATAATAAGACATGCCACTGACAGATATCGAACATCAGAGTATGACTATAGGTGTCAATCATATGCCTGCTATGTTAGTTTATCTACTAAATTAAATAAATAAACTACCATTTAACATGAATGCAGTGGTGCACCCTCCCTGCGCAGTGCCATACAAGAGCCACCAGTGCAATGCCCTGGTCATATCCCACTGTAGTGTCCCTCTCTGTGCCATGCTTCTCTGTGGCTAGCATTGGGGAGGGATGCATGAGGACCTGGGGCGTACACAGAACAAAGAATCAGAGAATTGATGCTGGTGGGGTTGTAAAGTGTTTAAGGGGGCGGCAACCTTTTGGTATTCCTTTTTTTTTGTGCACTTTCATTTCTTTCCCCGTCTTGCTTCATCTCTATTCCTCTGCCTTTTCCCAGTAGTTAATTCTATGCCTTTCTCCCTCACTCTTAATAACCATAATCCTCTGCCATTCTTCAATTTTATTACCTTCATTTTCCACTTCATTCTACTCCCTCTCCCATTTGGTTCCTCATATTTCCTTTCCCTGTCCTCATCCGATCCTCATCCTCCTACTCTGGAGACTTCACGTTGTCCAATGTCAGACGCTGCTCCTGCATTGTACTGGTACCTTTGTGATTTAAAACTACAAATAGAAAAACATAAAGAGAGCGAGGAGAAAGGATATGTCCTTATCCCCAAATAAATTGAATAAACAACAAAGTGGACGGACCTCATATAGAAATCCAGATACATGAATGACTTGATGCCATGTGCAGAAAAGGGAAAAAAACAGTAGGTTTTTTAGAAGAACCGTCACCCACACACCTAGTTGGTGGCATGCTTCATCATAGGGTTCCCAACTGGGCTGCAGAGTGCAACCCAGCTGTTCTGTGACGCGTGAATTACAGCGGAGCTGGTTGTTTTGTGTGAAAGGGATGAGTTGAGGTGCAGTCTTAAAAGTACCTCTAGGATACTCTATTGCAGTTTTATTCCTGAGGTCCTACGGCATGGTTAAAAACGTATAGCGGATACTCTGAAGACTTAATCGGTCTTCCTTATCCATATAAAATGGTCGACATGTTTCAGCCTAAACAAGAGTGCTAATGCTTTCTTCAGGACCAAAAAAGTGAAGCGAGTCACGGTTTTGGTGACCACGTGAAATTTTTAGTCTATGTAACACTTATCTTTCCCCTCTTTTTTTTACTCTGCCATTTCGGATATAATCCCGGTAAAACCGATTGATTCTTTTTGTATACCGAGGCTCCTATAGCCTCAACCGCGAATCGACCAGCTCCGCTGTAATTCAAATGTTGCAGCACAGCTGGGTTGCATTCGGCAGCCCAGCTGGGAACCCAATGATGTGGCATGCCACCAACTAGGTTGGTGGGTGAGGGTTCTTTTAAAAAACCTACTGGTTTTTCCCTTTCCTGCACATGGCATTGAGTCATTCTTGTATCTGGATTCCTGTACGAGGTCCGTCCACTTTGTTGTTGATAAAACTACAAATGTCAGAATTAAAGCCAACTGTGGTATATATGCTCCACACAAATTATTGGGACATCTTCCCAATTCCTTTTCTGGCCTACGAAGTCATCATTATTTTTTCTATTTCTCCTTTCCTTCTATTTATCCATCTCGCCTTACCTTACTTTATTCCTCCCCATTTCTGAATTTTCCACTTCTTCTCTGTCCTCCTCCTACAGCCAACATTTTCCTCTCCTCATCTTTTACTCTACATTGTCTCTCTAACTCCCTATCAGTCCTTCCCACTGGCTCACACTTCATTGAGCCATTTCAAGTTGCCCCATCTGTGGGGTGAGTAACTTGTTCATTCATTTTTACTTTACACCCTCGAACCCCAAGTTCTGGAATTATAACTGAAAATGTTATATATACCAGAACAGGCCAATTACAACCCCAAAGTCCTGCGTCTTCAACTGTGCTCAGGGCTCCCTGTGGCATTTAAGCTGCAACCATGCAACATTCCCAGGATCCCTACTTCATTACCCATGCCATTACTGCTCCTCATGACTGCTTGGCTACTTTACAGGCCAGGTGTCTTCTACACCTACCTGACTTTTCTTTTCTATAACCTTGGGGTTTCATACTTCTCCAGACCTAGGAAAAAAACAGTGTCACCCAGCACAAGGCTTGAGTCCAGGGGAGTTAGATAATGTTGAGAGAAACTGCATCATGGGTATGGGGCCTCATGTGACTTCATCTTATTCGGAGACTAAGAAAGAAACTTGGCCTCCTTGCAGAAGGCGATGAGGGACCACTGAGGCTATAAATCACATAAGCAGAGCCTTTAGGTTCAATGTTGCCTCCTTGGTGGGAGGGGGTTGTGTACAGCACGGGCTACAGAGACCTGTGTATGCTCCTGCAAGACCACTGAATGGGGCAGTGATTAAGCCCACTTCAGCCACTGGCTAACTTTACTTGAGTGACAACATTCTGCTACTTCACAAAGAGCAAGTCAACACAAAAAGGTCCTAACTACAATGAGATTCCGAGTCTCATTGCGGGTTTCATTTTCGACCGCCGCATTACGATGCAGGCTGTTGAAAGTGAAACCGGTCGGTCATTCCGGCTGGATTCCGATGGACTCAAAGAGCCCATCGGCCAGTCGGAGGCCTGCCCGTATTCCATATGGACGGCGTTTCCACCATAACGATTACGATAGCGGTTTCTGACAGGCTTTCCATGTCGGGCTTTCCAACATGGAAAGCCTGTTGGAAAGCGACAATGGGGGCCCTTAGCAGGGCCCCTTCAGCCTGCGGTCTCCGGTTGGGGGCCGAGGGGGTACCTATGGCGCCCCCCTGTTAATCCCTGCACCATGTGGCAGGCACCCTGAGGTGCCTGTCACGCGGTGTAGGGATGAACAGATTCTCCCATTTCTCTATGGGAGTTTGTGATACGACCGGTTTACGTCCGCAGCTCAAGCTCCCATAGAGAAATGGGAGTATGCGACCACACCATGTGCGGTCGCACTGTAATGCTGCTGTCGGGACTGCCGACTGAAAGTCGGTCGGTCCAGATTCCGCGTCAGCCCGACATCGTAATTAGGCCCCAAGTAGTTTCCTTCAGAGCCAGAGACTATGTGTGTTTTTTGAGATCAACAAAATTCCTTTGCTTTCAGCCACTTATTTTTTCTTAGATTAGCAAGGGCCAGGCAGCTTCCTCAACAATAACATTTTGTCAAAACCATGACAAAAAAAAACAAGCATTGAAAAATTCAAATGACTGACAACCCCAATGCCACACCTATTGGATTTACCACTGTTGGTTTCCTCTGGCATGAGAACCCAAGCGCTGCGAAGTGGCCCTTTATAACCAGAGGGGGCGGGACACGCAAAACATGAATACAAATATAGGCCTGGTGCGGATGTATATGTACAACAAGCCTTTGTATTTTTTTTGTTGCAGTTTTATAAAGTGTAAATTTGGTCATTACGGTGCTTTACATGAGCACCAGATTAAACTACACATTTTTTTCTGGGGCTTCAGGAGATGAAGTCATTTGCCAAGAACTAACAGGATGTTGAGCTGAGGCCGGAACTAAAACATAATTCCCAATTTTTAAAGACGGCAGCCCTGGCTATCAGGCTACGTCACCTCCACTGTGTTTTTATTGTAAGGGGTAACACTCCACTTCAAGACCTCCCGGTGCGTTTTGAAGGTGGGCTAGCAGTGTTCAGGGATCAGGGTTGAGGAAGAAGCCTGATAGCTTGAGAAATAATGAAAACTAGAGTGCTATGGCCCTCTGATCCCAAAGGAATCTCAAAGTGCAAGGCTGCTAGGGTTACCACTAGCTACAGCGTTTACGTGCAAAAACCGACCAATGAGGGACTGGGAAGAGCTGTGCTTTTAGATACGTGGGAATTGTAATCAACAGATACCACATCAGACAACTGGTTACTGTGCTCGAGCATGGAAGGGGCGTCGCTCATGGGTCCCCAAATCCCCCACCCCCTCACCCGTCGCCTCCTAGTAGTGACGGAGAAGGAGGAGACTTGGCTCAGAACAATGAGCCTTTTCACAAAAATGGAGATGAAATACCTCACTAAAGATTTGTTGAGTATTTTACAGTGTCTACATACCCTGTCTTGAGATTTGATGGAAGAGTATGTATTTTGTCTTTTTCTAGCTGCTCACTTTATATTCATGCGGAGCGCATCACAAGCACTATTGCTCCAGTGGCACAAACCAAAATGCAATAAAAATCATGCTATAAAAAAAATACGAACATGAGCTGTAGAAGTTGGCAAGGAAGGAATAACAAATCCCAAACTAAAGGGAAAGTCACGTGCTGGAAACTAAACCTTTAGTAACCACCAAAACAAATTGCTGTGGGTAACGAAAAGTCTAGGTCTAGCAAGAAGCAAATAGGATGTGAAAAATTAAAGTATGGTCATAAATTGCACTTCAAAATAAATATTCAGTTTGGAAGTCCAACTTGCAGCATGCCATTGGCACAGAGGGGCTATAGAACTAGGTAAATTAACAAAACGCATATGCAGGCTTCGAGAACCAGGCTGGTGTCCAGATAACTCCCACTGCGAAGGAGGTACACACAAAATTACACAGGCCGCAGCAGAGCAGTGATTTTTATCGCCTTCACACCATCATAAGAGCACACAAGCAACAGTCATCACAAGCACGAAAAAAGCAAAAAGCCATTAGATCTGGCATTCACTGCCAGCCTTTTAGCATTGTCAATGCTTATTTTGTCATTGCTGAAAGCCCCTATCAGTAAAAGTAGTCTACATACAATTTTAGTAAAATCAAAAGGCCTTGGATAATGCCAGAGCTATAAATGAAAAAAAAGTATTGAACATGAGGGTTGTTGAAGCTGCCATAGTAAGGTCTTGCTCCGAGGTTACTCCTTCGAGAGTTGATGATGGCTTCCTCTCTAGATGTTTTTGACTGCGGAGCCTGTTAAGGATATTCGCACTTCCATAGTTGGAGACCTACCTGTGCAACAGAAGCTGGCACTGTTGAGAGTCCTTGGAGGAACCACATTCCCCGGCATTCCCTGCGGGGCGCACGCCGCTGAGGCACTCAGTAAGCGCCAGAAGGTGTAAAAGAGGGCGGTTGGGCTTCCGCGGCGCGGGAGGCACGCGGGCGTAGCCCGGGCCAAGGGCGGGCCCGTCCACGCCCGTCGTAGCCCGGAATAGGCTGGGCTGGGCCAAGTCCCTAAGGTCTGCCACGCAAGTAGGTGACCGTAGGTGTTTGTAATATATTTGTTGCAATGGCAAAGCGAGTAAGATGCAAGGAGAAAATTGTTGGTGTCACGGGTGGCGTAGATGTTTTTCTGACCCGAGCAGAATCAGTTCTTAATCGTGAAATTCTGATGACAGAAAAGAGAATTTCCTTGGACCCTGTCTCTTTGCAAAGGAGGTCTTCTTTGGGACATATTAGCAGGGTGAGTTCCCCAAGGCAAGCTGTCCAAACGGTTTTGGTCTCTCATGAAGCCTCCGGTCACTTTACCGCTATGGACAGTGAATAATGGGCCTATAGTCTCTATCTTTTCCTCATGCTTAGCGCAGACCTCCCCTGTAGATGAACAAGTGAACTCGAGGACTGTTCCTTTGGCTGCGCAAGTGGATGATCAATCTCTACCCTTGGACTCATCCCCAGTGCTTTCCTTTTCCCCCCAAAAGTCTCAGGAACCAGCGCTGGTACAAGAAGTCAATGTGTCCCTTAGAGTTACGAGGGCTAGGAATTATAAACATAAGACGTCTCCCGTTAAACAAAGGGGTGGCACAATTTTACGTGCCCCGGCAATTAAGCGGGTACGCAAGGATCCACCTAAGGGATTAAAACAACCCTTAAAGAATAAATCTCTTTTCCCAGTGCCTGTTGCAGAAACCCATATAACTGACGGGGACTTTCTAAACCAAGCATCGACTCCATCCACACATACATCTCAGGACCCCTTATCTATGGGAAGCAACGAAGAGCAATGGTTAAGACTCGAGGCACTTATGTCTGTGCTACTGGAGCCTCTGACCAGTAGGTTGCAGAAAATTGAGGAGAAGCTTGTAACTATAGAACATAGATTAAACGGGGTCAAAGAAAAGAGGTCCACTAGTGTCATGTTTTCCCACCCGGAGGCTATGGCTACTAGTCAACCGTCTACATCCGGTGTGGCTAGGATGGACACTCCCTTGGTGAGGGTAATAGTGCTATCACTAATCAGGCTTCTATCCCCAATAACCTCGAGTTAATTAGCCAGACAACTCCGGGGGTTAATACGTCAATCCCCACTCACCCTCTCACTGTGGCTCGGATCAGCACAGACCCAAACACCGTTTTTCCCCCTAGGCTCCCACCTGTAGTTTCCCTGACAGGCCATGGGAGACCATAGGTGGATTCTGCCTGTCAAAATAGCTACACTGCCCAAGGGGTCAGCATTCACTGCTCTAATAAGCAGGGGAAGGAGGTGGGGGGCAAAAACCATGATCATGCTGCTACTGCTATAATTGATCTCCCCCCTGCATGTAGCCTATATACCATTGTCTTGGCAGGGGTCCCGGGGGCACAAGGGGAACACACTTATCAGCTAATGAACAAGATTCTCCATTGATTATGTAGATATGCCGGTTTTAACCTCAGAGACCACGCTTCGATACTAATGGCCAGGAGGGTAGCGTGGATCGGGAAGAGTACTAAAAGCCTTCTGGGGGACTGTGTTATCGTCACCCTAAGGCATCCAGGCATGGTTCAGAGCATTATACAACAGTGCAATGACTACCTAACTTTTGATACCCAAATAAGACCTTTACCTCTTGCTTACTTCTATAGATCGACAGGCCGCCCTAACTCTATCTTGGGCCCCCCGAGAACGGGTGGTGGTCAGCTGAATGGTCAGGTTTATTATGGTAATAGTTTTGCGCCGTTGGAGTGCTTGGAGTCATTAGAGGGTGTAGATTGACTGAGTCCTTGGGTTCTACACCAGTTTTTAACCTCGGCTGATTCATCAAGCCGGACAGGGGTCAATTGTTCAGTAAGTGAAGCTAGTGAAGTAGGAACAAATGCTGGTATTGGAGTTCGATCCCAAGATGCCAGGTCGAAACTTTCTGTTTATAACATGGATATAGTTACACCAAGCCCCACTGAACATTGGGTACTTAGAGAAGGCGAGAACACATATGAACACAGGGGTATTAATTTTATCTCCTGGAATATTGCGGGATTTACCAGCAAAATTCATGACCCACACTGGCTGAGAATGATTAGGAAATATGATATAATTTGTCTTCAAGAGACCTGGGAAATTGGGCATGACATTTTTTTGGAAGGTTTATAAATCATACCATAGACCAGCAGCCAAATCACCGTCTGGGAGGGCCAAGGGAGGACTGATTGTTTTTGTAAGATTGGGGATGTCAGGCACATGGAGGGATTTGTTGTGGGACTCAGCAGTGACGCAGGGCATCATAATGACCACTCGCACCATGTGTCTGATTATCCTAAATTTTTATAACGCACAATCGAATTGTGAAGGAGGCAATTCGTTCTCTGAGCTTAACACGAGGCTGAGCTCAATACTGGACACGAATGCAGGTCGAACCGCACTAATCCTGTTGGGAGACTTTCATTGTCATTTGTGCCCAAATTTGATGATCACCAGGGGCGACTGGTCGACATGTCCGGTGCGTAAGGGCCTACATATGGAACACTCACAGGCAGGTCTAGAACTTACTACTGTTACAAGTTCTTTGGGCTTAGTAAACATAATGGAAACGCTCTCCGTCACTGGAGATAGTTTAATCCCCCCAACTTTTAAAGGGAGGGGTTGTAATTCTTTCATGGATTTTGTTTTTGCCACCCCTTTGTTGGCAAGTAGAATCCTAAACTTTCACATTATTTCTAGCCCATTCAGTGATCACAACCCTCTTGTCTTTTTGCTCCCCACTATCGGCCGTGCCACATCTTTGACTAGTCGCCACGGGTCAAGGGCGGCGAGTAAGATGGGCGCAAGTAGATACGGAATTATTTACTTCTTCTCTTTTTAAAGATGGACAGGAGCACATTATGAATTGTTTAGATCCCACTGTGGGGGGGCTGGAAATAATGACTTCCTTTGGGGCTCTTGCAAATTTGATTAGCACCCTCCTTACTGCCCCTGCGAGGAAATTTAACCCGCCGCAAAATAGATGGTTTGATGCCTCATGCTCACTTGCTCTAAGGAACCTTAAAATGGTTATGAAAGAATTCCCTCGTGTAAAGGCAAAAGTGGCTGAATGTCGGAAACAGTATAATAGGGTGTTAAAGGAGCGCAAGAGTCAAATTCAGCGCGCGGCCTGGGAAGACTTAACAGAGGCTGCAGAATTACACGATACTACACGCTTCTGGCAGGTGATAAATAGCCCCTGCTTTGCAGATCCAAATAAGCCAGACATTTCAACAGTAATTTAACCGGATGATTGGCAGGTGTACTTTAAAGGGCTTTATAACCACCCCACAGATCAAGTGGCCTTCTTGGCCCCAGTAGTATCTACGAATTCCACACAGTCACTATTTTTCTCAATGGAGGAAGTCAGTGTAGTTATACGCCCTAAGCCGTAACAAGGCCCCTGGTCCCGACGGTATCCCGCCAGATCTTTATCATAGCAATCTTGAAGTGTGGATCCCGCTTCTGACCGGAGTTTTAAATGCTGCTATTACAAGTGAAATGCCAGCCTCATGGCCTTCTGTAATAATTGTCCCAATATATAAAAAGGGGGATAGGGACAGTCCCCACTGTTATCGTCCTATTTCGTTAATAGACGCTACCATGAAGGTTTTGGGTGGGGTGATTTTAAACAGACTGGAGGACTGGGCAGAACTTAAGGGGGTGATTACCGATACCCAGTATGGGTTTCGGAAGGGAAAGTCTACAGTGGATCAATGTCTCAACCTATATTTAATTAGTGCCAAATACACCATAGCCAAAAAGGGATCATTATTTCTGGCCTTTATGGACCTCTCAGCTGCGTTTGATTGTGTGAACCGCAGCAAATTGTGGGCACTGCTTGGCCATATGAGGATTGACCCCCTACTCATAGGCATACTGCATACTCTTCATTCCGACACCTCAGCCGTAGTTAGGTACTCACCCGCGGGGCATCTAACCAAAAGTTTTGAATGCTCGAGTGGGGTGTGCCAGGGTTGTATTCTTGCACCTTTTTTATTAGTGTTATATATAAATGGGTTGGACTCCACTCTTAGCAGTATTGCGACAGATATCCCTAGGATAGGCTCACATAAAGTTCCAGTCCTGTTATACGCAGATGATGCTGTTTTCCTGGCCCGCACTCCCTCTGCACTACAAATTTTAATAGATGGTTTTACAACTTTTATGACAAATCTGGACATGTCTACTAATCTCACTAAATCATACGTGATGGCGGTAGGGGAGAAACCACAAAGACAACAGAACTTTACAATTGGTACACATGTACTAGGAAACGTACCCATGTTTACTTATTTAGGCATAACCTTCGATGTAAAGTTGAATTTTAAAAATTTAATAGACGAAAAATGTCTTAACATGTCCAGGATTACAGGGTCCATCAAGGGATATACCACACGGCTGGGGTACTGGACGCCCGGTCTTATTTTAAAATTGTATAATTCCATTTGTTGTTCAGCGGTTGTATATGGTAGCGAAGTTTGGGGCTTCACAGCAACGTCTAAACTTCAAACTGTGGAAAATAAATATTTGAAAAGCTTGCTGAGAGTTCCGCCTAGCTCACCTACTTTTAGCATACACGAGGAGTTAGGGGTCAGCTATATCTCTGACTTGGTGGCCGTCAGACCTCTTCTTTGTTGGCTTAAAATTTGGCTCAACGAAGGCTCTGGACTAACAAAATCCGTTTTATTGGACTGCTTGAACTTGGATCATAGCAGCAGAATCCCGTGGCTGCGATACGTCAAAACCACCTTTATGAAGTTGGGACGTGAGGAACTGTATAGTGCACCCGAGATAATTAGGCCCAGCGACAAGGGGAGTATAAAGATCTTAGATTCTAACATTCTGGTTACCACTCGTGAAAAGGCGGAACTCTCAAAGCGGACTGCGAGAGAACATGCCTTGGTCAAAACAACCACTGGTATAGAACCCTATCTGTCTTTTGTAGTTAACCCACATGAAAGATTTTTAATGACTCATTTCAGATTTGGTCTTATCCACTTTTTACTAGCAGTGCCAGGAGGGTTTAACTAATAAACTTATTGATAAAGGGCCCTGCGGCTGTGACCATAGATCCCCACAGGATACCCTTCACTTTATATTTTTATGCTCTTTTTATGCCGGGCCAAGGAGACAGTATCTAAAAAGATCTGCTCAAGAAACTTAAGTTTAAACATGTAAGGGAGGCATTACTGTTTTTAAAAATGTCTACTGATCATTTTACATTATTTTGTGTTTTAAACTTTTTGAAGGCAGCAATGAGATTACGTAAAACTAGAGGAGTTATCTATTAACTCATTGTAATGAATTTGAAGATTGTGTACTGTATTGACTGGTTGGGAGGTTTTCCTTTTAAATGTAATGCTTTTATGATTTAATTTTAAATCGAAATAAATCTTATTATTTATTATTATTGATTGATTGACTGGCTAAAGCAAATGGCTCAGCATGCTGTCATTTCTACCTTTATCAAAGACAGACATGCTAAACTGGAAGGCATTTTTTTAAATAAATGGACTGAGAAAATAGACTTTAAGATAAACATGATGTCCATACTTTGAATGGTCTTTCCATTACGCTGTTTTGTTCAACACAAACTGCAGCAGTCCTAGTAACTTGTTTTTTATTGGTTGCATTGCATCACATCATAGCTTATACATTTGTCGTATGGGATCCAGTATTCTCAAACAATGGTTCTTCCCATGTCATATAAACATCAGCTATACTGATCCAGTGAATTTCCATATATCGCAATGTACTTTATGCTGCAGCAGTCCTTTGTAAAATGGCGGGATGGTCCCCACACAAGTAAATGGTCTCGCCGATGACACAGTCCTGATAGCCTCATGAGAACTTCCAAAGGAACCGCGAGGACAACTGGTGAGTGGATGTCGTGGCCAAAACGCAAACCGAAATGGTAGCGTCCGGGAAAAAAGTATGCATTTATGTTTCCATACCTTCGCTTTTCTTTTACACGATAATTAATGTCCACTCAATGAAAGTGGGGCAGCTCTGGCTCCTCTCTGGCGAAAACGATTTCCATTAAATGCTTTATTCCTTCCAAGAATGTCTGATCTCAGTGACCCCTGCACTTTGGATCTGCGGGTTTATGACAATCTGACGCGTCTCGCCATCGCTGGCAGGGATTGTCTTTTTCATCGGCTCTTGAGCCAAAGAGAGGCCTCAAAACGGGATCATAAAAGCTAGGAAGGGAACTGGATTTGTGTGCCACAGCTAGAACCTACGTAGTGTCCTCGCCCAACTCGACCTCTCAATAGGCTGGCCGCTCTGCGCCGATAAGAGGGCTCTTCAGACACCGAAGAGAGGGGCAGCGCAGGCGGCGGAGCAAAGACCAGCAGAGGAAATCTAATATATACATGCCGTCTTCATTCTATCCTGCGAGAGGCCCCTCGGGCCGGAGAGCGCGGCCAAACACCTGGCCGCTGCGAATCATTGTTCACAGGAAGACTCGGGGTTCACAGCTCGGGGTGCCAGCTGCTTGGGGGCGGGCCACTCCCATCGCTTTACGGCTTGGGAACCCGCGGGTACATTTCCCGATGACCGAATTCTTCAATTTTTTTTATGTCAGTTACATGAACTCGTTCAACTGTTCGCAGGAAAAAAAGTACCCTTTAGCCCAATAAAACCCACTGGTCATTTACAGAAAAATCAATGAACCATCCTATTGGACTTCAGTCTATCATGACAACGAGAATCACACACATGACCACCACCAACCAAAGCATCAAGAGCGGCCAACCAACCAACTAGACTCATAGTCTCCCTCTTTGTAGGAGTCTTACATGTGTGCATGCATGTGGTATGGATACAACTTAGCTTCTATCGATGCAGTAAGTACATTGGCACTAGGGCCCAGTGGTGCCCAATGAACTCTGATTATACCGACCCCCCCCCCCCCTAGGATATTGCAGCATAAATTGGTAAATTTAACGGCACACAAACAGGAATTTAGCGGCGCAAAAATTGAAATTTCGCAGCATTTTAGCAGTAAATTATTTTAGTTTCTATTTAAAAAAGAAAAATGGCCCCCAGCAGGTCTTGCCACTTGCCCACGGGCAGCGGGCCAAAATTCTTTCTTTAAAAAAATAATAATAATAATAGTGCCACAGCAGGTCCCAGCAAACTCCCACAGGTGTCTGGCCTGAATTCTTTCATTTTTAAAAACAAATATTGCCCCCAACGGGTCCTGCTGCATGCCCACAGGTGGCAGGCCTGAATTCTTTTTTTTCAAACAAAAAAAAATATATATATGTTGCTCCCAGAGAGGCTTGCTGCATTCCTACAGGCGGCGGGCCCGAGATCCTTCTTTTTTTAAAAAAATAGTGCCCCAGTGTTTCCCGCCGTATGCCCACGGGTGGTGGGCCTGCATTCTTTTATTTTTTTATTTAAAAAAAAAAAAAAGAATAGTGCCCCCAGCATGTCTCACCTCATTCACACAGGCGGCTGGCCCGAAATCTATCTTTTAAGAAAAATATATTGCCCAAGCAGGAACCACCGTATGCCTGCAGGTGGCGGTCCCAAATTCTTTGTAAAAAATATTGCCCCAGCAATCACACCATCCACTTTCGGCCTGTGTATGGTGGGAGTGCGGAGGGCGGGGGAGGAGGAGCAGATCAACTGCATATCTTGCCGAGCCGGGCCAAAACGTCCCTGCTATCTTGGTGTCCCGGTCCCAGCAGCAGCCGTGTTCCGCATCGCCTGGTAAATTATCACTGAACATTTTCCTTCATTTCTTGCCCATCTATCTTGTTTACTTTTGGCTATGAAGAGTTCTTGTAATCTAGATTTGGAGAAGGTTACACAGCAAATCAGATTCATAAAGATCCTCCAAGCCCAGAGCAATAAAGGACTGCCTCACATAACTTAGCCAAGGTATAGTTGAGGGCACCTCCAAGCAGGGGGGTTGCGACTAAGCAGGTCAGTAAACAAACAAACACCTCGCCTGCTCACTGACCACCGCCTTCAATTTGGCTCAGTGGTCATCGCTGGCCCAATAAAAGGAATTTCACGGACTCTTTTGTGAAAACTGCAGGCTTTTTTACAAAACTGTAGATTTTGCAATTATTTTGCAATTTGAATTTTGTTTGCAAATTGCGAAATCCTGGAGGGTTTGATTATAGCTGCATTTTATAATTCTAAGAAAAGCCAGGAGGCCCATTTCAATCCTTGCACTAGAGCCCATGACACACTGGCTAGGCTACTGAACTTAGCGAACAGCAGGCCGGGCTCCAGGAAGTTTTAATTGGGTGGGCTAATGGTGCATTTGGGTGTGTCACTGCGGGCCCAATTTGTCTCTTCTTGTGGTAGCCTACAAGGCCTAGATCACATCATACTTACAAACAGTCCCCATGATACAGCCGATAGATTCTGTGTGTATACAGAGCATGTGGAGAGTTATTTGAAAGTAAGAGCAATGTCTGGACCTAAGTGCAAACCCTCAAATTCCAACAGGCCAGGCTTCAACACAAGTACTTACAGGCCAGGTTATCCACTTTTCTACCATCCCTCTCCTGTGCACCTTATCTCACAGCTGACCTTGGGCCCCAGCCCCATATCAGCCACCATCCAGCTCCAATTAGATTATTCCAGTAAAAAACATTAGTCATATCACCTTCTAACTTAAAACATTAAATATAGCAGTAAATAAAATTAGCACGGACTTTAAAATATGTTCTACAATTGCCCTAATTACCTGACTGCTAATTAAATAAAAACAGAAAGGCCATGACAGGGCCAGCTTTAGTGCTAGTGCGAAAGTCTTTTTTGGCGCCCCACTAATAACCTCTTTCTCCGCAGATACCATTACTACCACCCTCCAACAGTACCCCTCATCTCTCTGTGGTAAATAAAAATTCCTTTACCGGGACTGAATTTGATACAGAAACATTATAAAATAGCTCAGTAAAAATGAGAGGCAGAATCCGTGATATTAGAGTTTCGGAATGGGCTTTATTCCAATAATCGATTCTAATCGGATGCTTCAAGTTCCATCACCACGGGGGTTCAGGAAGTGAAGTACATACTTTATTGACAAGAAGTAACTTTTATAGTACATACATTATAATGAAGTGAATACAGTAGGCGTAACAATTGATAAGGACGTTTGGTCTGCGTAACCGAAAATGGGTGTAATAATGAGTAAAAAGGAACATGATTGGTTATGATGTAATACATAGGTGGATCTATAAGATAATACTTGGCATTGATGCGCGCGCAGCAGTATGACGTGTAATTGACGTGTAACTAGGGGGTGACGGGGACTTGACATTTAGCTCTATATGTGGAGACGAGAAGTCTGGGGGGTCAAGTCAACCTAATCCCAAATCATATCTAACATCCTATGTTTAAAGAACTATGTTATCCATAAAAGAGGGACTCTCGGACAGAATCTATTCTATACTGACTGTGCGTGCGTGTACAAGCGTCTAAGTGTCTACACTGAATGCGAGGGGGTAGGAATATTCCATGGTAACAGGGCTATGAATTACTTGCATGAGGACAGAGAAGATGGGCCTTTTTGCTTGGTAACTGGAAGAATGTTTACTTAAACTACTAGGCAGGAATGCATCGGCTGAGGGGGAGGCAGATAATTCGAAGGTGAAATACAGTTCTTGGCAGAGAGTAAGCTGATGTCAGGCTTCGTGAGCCGCGCAGAGAATGAGACAAAGTTCATGGTCACAGATGCAGGCTCGTGCTGGAGCTTTCAGAGGCAGAAGGCAAGAGGAGTTTTGATGACAGAATCAGGGCCTACTTGCCTGGACTGAAAAGTGGCATAAGTGAACCATATAAAGCCGATGGCCTTTCATATTTAGGAATGGGATATCCGGCCTATACATGGCGGATCTGTCAAAGGACATGTTGACGGTGGACGCACATGTATTTGCGTCTTCATAACTGGAACTGGAGGGAACATACATGTACTTGTGACATGCACATGGAACCGTTGGGGTCCAAGATAGGGGACATAACTGACCAGAAAAATCCATATTTCCACATTCCCTCCTTGTCCCCTACTTGCCCTTCAAGAGATATCAATCTTCATCAATCCATTGATCTGTTCATATAGCATCATTTGTTCTTCTTTCTTCTTCCGGGATCTTGAATGAAAATCTTGATGTGGAATGCACGATGTGGCACACAGACCACAAATTGCTGGTCCACATTGTAGACATAGACAGCAACTGAATAGTATGAGAAGGCCAATACCTAGGAAGGATAAAACTCTCCATCCCCAGGCTGATACCGCATTCCAAAACCAACTGGACCAAGTCCAAGTGCCTGGGTTCTGGTGTATCTGGCTTACAATCTTATGAAGGCGAGTGATGGCTTTATATACAGATGGCGAATTTTCTGGTATGAATACGCAGCAGCTTGATCCGATGACCCTACAAGCTCCGCCCCTATCAGCCAGGATGACGTCAAGGACAAGACGATTTTGAAGCACAACAATCCGCATAGCAGACTGCTCTTCCGTTAAATTGCCTAAGGCGGAAATAGTCTCATTCACTACTGCTTCAAGGGTTCTAGTTAATCTACGTATCAGCTTACTATTAGTAACAGTACCTATATAGGGAAAGATGCCTTTATTAAAATCTACATACTTGTCCCATGCCGTCTCAGTGTAATCGACAATGGGGAGATCTCTCCGTTCTCTGTTGTGTACTAAATGAATATTTCTGTAATAATCAGGAGGAGCTAGGAAAACAGGTGGCAAAAGGAATGCAATGTAGCAGGTACCATCCCAATCTAGAGGTAGATGCATATATGCAGTCTGACCACATATAAAGTAGGAGTGGCGAGAAGCTCTAAATGAAGATTTTCCTTGATCACTGAATTCTACCATAGTAGTGCATTTACTATGGCCCATATGTATGGAACCAACCTTTCTTACACATAATTCACCCCTCGCTGGGAATACTGACATGGTGGGTAAGACTAGTTCAATTTCAGATACGACATTTAGAATCATGAGATTAGGTGTAAAATTACCTAATCCATATACTTCATTTTCTAGATCAGTTCCTGTTCTTTTGGGGCGACCCTCCTTGTCAGGGTAACAGACCTTGAGTAAAGCTAGGTTCAGATTTCCCCATACCCAATGATCTTGGTAAACTGCTGTGTCTGAGTCTATGGAATTAATTAAGCTAAACCATGCTCCACAGGAGCCATTATGTGTAAATGGATGTGGAAAGAAAGGCAGGACTCCTTCATAATTCTGATAGGGAGGGAGTCGGCCACACACCCAACAATTGGTGACATTACTAGTCTGATGGGAATGATGTAACATACTAATGAAAGTGTTATTGCGCAGCGCAAGTCTATAAGACAATTCATGCGGAGGTAAGTCACTAAAAGAATGTTCAGCAGCAACATTATAAACATGTCTAGAAATAGGGTAATATATGTGCAACAACATACTTGTAATAATTATTAAAAGACTCAATAAAAACAAAATTAATAATGTCACTATGCAGTGGCTACGCAGTGATTTACAATACGCCTGTCATTTCAACATTTTTCGGGTATTTTCTCTACTCAGGTCCAAGGGATACATGTCAGAGACAATTCAACCGCTTCACCTTGGAGAGGACTTAAACAATCAAATTGCTCGACTGGTTGGGCCTAAGCTTTAGTTTGTAATTTTCAGATTTGTTAGGTTCAACAAAAGGGAGTTTTGTATCAGTCTGTGAGGGAGTGCAGGGCACAATGTCTATATCCGAAGATAGTCCATGAAATTTCTTGATGTGGCTTGAATGAATCCAGCCCTTGCGGCCCTCGATCTTCACGGCTGTTCTTGTGGTCAACAGGACCAACTTGGGTGCTTTCCACCTGGGCTCCAGCTGAGTCTTTCGGTCGAAATTCCTCACAAAGACAAGATTACCCGGAACAACGTCATGGGGTTTCACCTCAGTGTTGTCGGGAAAGGCTGCAGCTACCTGTGAACGAGAAGATTGTAGTGCAGACATCAAGGAAGCCAAGTAATCTGTCAGCATATTACAGTCAATATCGGTTATTTTACGTGGTATAGGCGTCCCCCACATATTCGGTGGTCTACCGAAGATCACCTCATACGGGGATAGCCCTGTTCGAGAGTGTGCTACCATTCTCATGTAAAAGAGTGCAACTGGTAACGCTACTACCCAGTCGACACCTTTCTCTCTGCATATTTTGGACATTCTAATTTTCAGTATCTGGTTATGTCTTTCTACGAGACCTGCTGCCTCGGGATGTCGGACACAGTGGAATTTCCACTGATATCCTAACAGAAGTGAAACGTGTTTCATTAATTCGGAGGAGAACGGCTGGCCGTTATCTGAGTAAACAGCACGTGGTAAACCGTATCGTGGGAAGAATTCTCGAACCAACTGTTTGGCAGTAGTCGGGGCAGTGTAATCTGAAACCGGGTATGCCTCCGTCCAACGGGACAGAGCGCAGACAACTACGAGAACATATTTGAATCCTCTGCATCGTTCCATCTGGATATAATCCATCTGGAGTACTTCAAAAGGATGATTAGGGGTATGAAATCCACCCTGTTCTACGGGAACGCTTTTTCCTGGGTTGAACTGACAACAGATCATACAGGTACGGACCTTTTGTTTTGCTGCTGCTCGTAAATGTTTATTGAACCAAATGTGTTGAATGCTGTCTAGCATAGCTTTTTCTCCTAAATGTGCTGGACTATGTATAGTGTTAATTATGACTTGGACCATTGAATCAGGAAGGAACCATACAGACCTTTCCTTCATCATCCATCCTTGGTCCGTTTGGATCCCTCCTAATTCAGTCCATTTCTTTATTTCGTCTGGTGTAGCATGTGTCTGTATGTCAATTACGTCAAGAGTAGGATCTTTAACTGTCATACAATGTGTCGGTGTCGGGACTATTGTCTTTGTCATATCGGGGGTTTGAGTTTGAGCAATCAGTTTAGCTGTTCTGTCGGCTAGATCATTGCCTTGGGAAATGATATCAGTAACCTTCGTATGAGCCTTACATTTCATAATTGATATTTCAGTGGGTAGATGTATTGCATCTAATAATGCATGAATGAGGGGTCCGTGCTGAATGTGGGCACCGTGGGAAGTTAAATAACCTCTCTCTCGCCACAGCACGCCGAAGTCATGTACAACTCCGAATGCATAACGTGAGTCAGTGTATATGTTGACTTTTTTATTCATGGCTTGAATACAGGCTTGTGTCAGAGCGATAAGTTCTGCGGCTTGAGCTGACAAAGTAGTTATACGATTAGTTTCAATGACCTCAGTATCTGTTGTGACTGCGTAGGCGGCTACTAACTCTCCTGTACTTGTTCTCATGCATGAACCATCTACATACAAGGTCAGGTCTGGATCTGACAATGGGACATCGGTTAAGTCTTGTCTGGGTTTTGTTGTTATTGTAATAACTTCAATACAGTCATGGGCTAGTGGATCTGTTCCGACTACTGGTAAAAGTGTGGCAGGATTCAATGTGTTACAGCGTCTGATTTCTATATGTGGCTGAAACAATGTAAGCTCGTATCCTGTAAGTCGCGCTACATTCAAGTGTTGTGTTTGCGTTCTATTTACAAGAACCTCTACTGCATGTGGTACTTGAACTGTCAATGGATGTCCTAACACTATGGCATCGCTTTGTCTGATTGCTAAAGCTGTTGCTGCTACTGATTTTAGGCATGCAGGCAAAGCCTGAGCTACGGGATCTAATGTACTAGAAAAATAAGCACATGGTTTGTGTGCTCCTGCTTGTTCCTGTGTGAGTACTGACAAGGCCGTACCTTCGCGTTCTGTAACAAAGAGTGTAAACTGTTTTCTGTAACATGGCGTTGCTAAAACGGGTGCTTGACATAAAGCTTTCTTTAAGCTTTCAAAAGCTTGTGTGTGTTCCTGAGTCCAAGGGAGAACAGTCGGTGTGGCTGCCTCCTGTGTTGTTAATTGAATGAGTGGTTTTGCTAGAAATGCATACTGAGGGATCCACTGTCTACAATATGAAGTGAGGCCTATGAAAGCCCGCACCTCCTTTTGTGTCTTGGGTATTGACATGTTAGCAATTAACTGAATGCGGTCGGGTGTAAGCTGCCTTCCCTCCTTGGACAGCGAGTGACCAAGATAAATAACTCGCTGGACACAGAATTGCAGCTTAGAAGGGGACACCTTGTGCCCCTTTTCGGCTAGAAATTGTAAAACTGTCAGTGATGCTTTCTCACATTCAGGTTCGCTTCGGGCGGTGATCAGCAGATCATCGACATATTGAAGCAAGGCAGTGTTAACCGGCATGTGGATACTGTCAAGTTCTCGTTTCAGTGCTTGGCTATAGATGCTAGGGCTTTCTGTAAATCCTTGAGGTGCGCGTGTGAATTTAAAGCTTCGTCCATTTAAACTAAATCCGAACAAGTATTGACTTTCTGGATCTATTGGGACGCTGAAAAAGGCATTCTTGAGGTCAATTACAGTAAACAATGTTGCTTCGGAATCAATAGCTGTCAATAATGACGAGATATCTGGGACCACAGGAAATTGTGGCACAATACATTTGTTTAACTCGCGCAGATCAATAACCAATCGATATACTGGCGGAGCTGTAGGATCTGTTCGTTTAAGAATCGGAATTATCGGTGAATTACATACATTGGAGTCTGTTTCTACAACTACTCCTTGGGCAATAAGCTCGTCAATGATTTGTAGTAAAGCCGTTACAGCATCTGGTGGTAACTTGTATTGTCGCATTCGTGGTAGCACCACTCCTGCCTTTAGTGTGACTCGATATGGTGTAATATTCATGCAACCAACATCAGTAGGGCCTTGTGCCCATAGATGTGTAGGTAAAGTCTGCAGTCGGGGATCCATGTCTCTAGATACATAGTGACCTTTAAAATCACGTAAAAACAACCTTACTCCTTCCGGAGAACAACATATTATGGCTCCTAGGGCTTTCAACGTTTTTATTCCTAACAAGTTTTCTGGACATGATTTAGTAAGCAATAAATCTGTAGTTCGGGTCAGAGGTCCTATCGTAAGTGGAAGAGGCTGTGACACTTCATTAACAATAGGTTTTCCTGAAAAACCAAGGGAAATATTCTGTGAGCCTGAGAGGGGTGCCCCTGGGACTTCACTTCGTTTTATAGTTGTTCGACTTGCCCCTGTATCGAGTAAAAATTTTCTATCTTGACCTAATAATTCACTATGTACATAAGGTCCTTCTTGATCTACAGGAATCTCGATAAGGGGTAAGTCAACTTCCCTCTCTAGGCTAGTTCATGCGTAACGTTGATACTCCGGATATTCATACTGTGCAGTCTGATACATTTGTCGTGTTGTTGTCTGTGTGGCAGCAACAGGCAACGGTGGTGCAGCTGGCACAAACTGTATTGGCTGTTGTGCGGCTGGCATGGCCTGGGCATGCTGCGTAGCTCCTTGTTCATTCTGATCTTGTCTTAGTGGCCGTGATCTTTCTTGTGTTTTACCTATGGCGATATTATGTTTTAGCACTGGACAATCGTGTACGTAATGACCTGGCTTTTTACAATAATTGCATGTCCCTTTTACAGGTCCTGCTGAATCGGAATGTGTCATACCCTTTTTATGTCCTTCAGCTGGAACTGTCTGGGAAACTAGCATTTTCATTTTTGTGTCTTTCATGCGTCTGTGTTCATGTTCTTGTTCCTCTTTAATTCTATTGTGGTGGTACTGTAACATTTGTAACATTTGTGTTGGAGTGTTACCTTGCCAGGTACTTTCGAATTTTAATACTCTATTCTTTACTGGGGGCAGGGCATTTTCCACTAATTTTGTTACAAACAGATGCGGGTATGATTCGCTACTTGCTTTTATGCCACTATTTATACCAAAAGATTTCTCGAATCGGGCATAGTAATCGCTAGTGTCTTCATCTTGCTTCTGTTTGCAGGCTGAAATTGTACCCCAATCTTCCTTTTTCGTAGTTAATAAACGTGGCAGTACCTGTACTAGTAGACCTGGTAGTGCTTTAGTTTTGTCCCCAAGCCCCGAACCTGGACCTCGGGCCCTTTCTTCTGCTTCTAATGCTGACCATTCTATCTTTTGATCACCTACCTCCCACTCTTTTTCCTTGAGTTTCTCATAAATGCCAGCAGGCATCAACACCTTTAATATTGTCATAATGTCGGGGTAGGTATACTCTCCCATGAGTAACATGTCTTTAATTTCTCGGTGAAAACCCGCTGGGTCCTTGTCATGACTGGGTACTACTTTCTTCATTTCTAACAATTCTATTTTCGATAGAGGCGTATATACAAATACACGTTTAAACTGATTGTCCTCGCCTTTTATTGGGTGTACTTCTCGTAAGGGATTCTGTCTATCCAGGTGATACGTCGTTCTTTCCTTGACAGGCAATGAGACATGCTCTGAGCATACAAAAAGAATATACTGCTTTCTAGATACTAGAATTTCTTTAATTAATTTGGTACCTGGACCTCTCCATTTATTCATAAGCAATTCAGTCAATATGTCAGGTAAGGGACCAGGGTCCGAATGCTGACTCTGATATAGTATAATGAGTTGTTGAATCATATAAATCCCAGCTAACCTCTGCTCATCTGGGGTGAGATTCAAAAATGTACGTACTACTGTCTCATCACTATATTTTCCGGGACTGTCCACCCAATGAACAGCTGCCCTCGCTAAATCTTGTTCATCCATAGAATCGAGAAAATGATAACCCCTTCGTTCTCGGAGTAGTTTGTCGGCGGTTTGGAACGAATGCTCGTTAGACCTTATGTTAATTATAGGTATTTGGAAATTCCTGTCATTATCTGGACATATTGGACGTATTGGGTCAGTATGACATCTAGTCTGATTCCTATTACAAGATCTTCCTCTACCTACATAGGCTATGGTGTCTGACTGTCCGGCGGGCAGTCCTGACCCTTCTTCCTCGCTTTGCTCGAACTCGTCTGTCTCTAATCTCTCTTCGTGTAGGCGTTCTATTTCTTTACGGATCTTTCGGCACATGGCTATTATACAATTTTGCTTATCGTGTCTCCCTTCTGATATATTCTGGCTCCATTTTGTAAGAATTTTCATTGCTTCCGGATCTACCCCCGGTCGGTCTTGATTTCTGATCACACAGTTTATGAGGAAACGCAACAGTTCCCCCTGTATCTCTACTTTCTGGTATTCCATAGCTCTGTTAATACATTCTGGATCTCGCCCTGTTTGAACAAAATGATACATTTTATCTAGATGCGCAGTCATTCCTGGTAGCTTCGCTAAATACCCTGCGGCTCGTCTGATACGTAATGATGCCAGGATCATTTCGTCCTCTTTACCGAGCACCGGGTCATATCTACAGTCTATAAGAAGTTCCTTAAGCGTACGATCACTTACGAATTTGGGTGTACGTGAATGCGCTGACTCTTGGAAAATAAGTTTATTTATTCTAGGTGGCGTAGAAAAAATATTGGTAGCACCTCCCGTGGCCCCGTCTGGGGCGTCGGGTGTGAAAGGATTCGTCGAACGTGACACAGCAACTATAGGTGTGGACTCAGCTATAGAAGTACTTGTAGGAACAGATGCAGAAACAGATGTGCTTGCCGGAACTTGTGACTCGATTTGTTGCTGCAGGGATACGGGTGCTGGATCTTGGCGTTGGACCTCCCTGGTATGCGGTCTACGTGGGGCGGAATTAGCATACTCGGGAGCTGCATCATCTAAATATGAGGAAAGAAAAACATCTTCTGCGGTTCTAGGATGCCCCTTAGGATGTACCTTGATTGGGAATAATGGGGGTGGCAAGTCTTTCGGTATCTCTGGAGTAGCCTTAGGTAATCCTTCGGCCAGAAGGGGATACATACCATTCATAAGGGCATTTCTTTGTCTGTCTACTTGTTCTGATTTCACTCGGATACCTTCCTCAATTAATAGATTCTCTCGAACTTTATTGGAATTCTCTTTACTCTTCTCTTCCTGTCTACGTGCTTTTTCTGTTCGTCTATGTGATTCTTTACGCCATAATTCAACGGCGTCTTTCTGTGACTGTCTGACTTTTCTTTTCCATAACTCTTCCTCGACTTTCATGATGCACTCTGCATCCCAGGTCCCCGCTGTGGGCCACCTCTGACTTTCTGGTAATCCCTTGGTATAGTCTACCCATAAATCAAGAAATAATATAGCGTCTAAGCCATGTTTGTGATACATAAAGTGCCCTGGAGTGTCCCTAGGAGGAATAGGGACGGCTTCTTCGAGAACCCCTTTTCTGGTAGTGATCTGTCTTAATTTCGAAAAGAACGGCATATTGAGAACTGACCTTATACTTGATTTTGACCTGATACTTGAATTTGAACAGACTTAATACAATAAACACGATAATGAACAGTCATTCATACCACGATATACAGAACATACTTAAACACTTAAAACATTTAACATTAAACCTTTAACTGAAACAACAATGATGATCGTCTGCATAACTAATCACCAAGCTTAATTCTCGACAATAACTAGACAATAACTAGATACTTCGGAATACTTCGGAATACTTGATATACTGCTAAACAGTACAGATACACTGCTAAAACAGTGCAGACCGGATTTGTGTACCCAAACCCGTCTTGACCGGCACAACCTATGTGCACGTCAGAAATGCCTCCCCAGCAATGGTACTCACCGGGTAGCTTCGGAAACGGAAGGCCTCAGTAACTTGAACTTGAACCGGACTGGACTCGACTCGACTCGACTCGACTCGTCGGACACTGGGCTTGACTTCGGACTGGTGGGTCTCTGTATACCTCGGATCTTGCTCTCTCAGCTAGGCTCTGGTCGGGATACTTCGCACTTCTCACCGCCTCGGCTGGGTGTTGATCGCAGTCTCAGTCGCCCCCGCTTGACCGGAGGGAGATACAGGAAATCCTGCTGGTACGCGTTATTGTCCGTCCAGCTGTGGCAGGAGACCGGGCCTGCAACGCACCGCCGGCGCGTGAGATGAGAAAGTGTCCCTGTTCGGGCGCCATCATGTGGTAAATAAAAATTCCTTTACCGGGACTGAATTTGATACAGAAACATTATAAAATAGCTCAGTAAAAATGAGAGGCAGAATCCGTGATATTAGAGTTTCGGAATGGGCTTTATTCCAATAATCGATTATAATCGGATGCTTCAAGTTCCATCACCACGGGGGTTCAGGAAGTGAAGTACATACTTTATTGACAAGAAGTAACTTTTATAGTACATACATTATAATGAAGTGAATACAGTAGGCGTAACAATTGATAAGGACGTTTGGTCTGCGTAACCGAAAATGGGTGTAATAATGAGTAAAAAGGAACATGATTGGTTATGATGTAATACATAGGTGGATCTATAAGATAATACTTGGCATTGATGCGCGCGCAGCAGTATGACGTGTAATTGACGTGTAACTAGGGGGTGACGGGGACTTGACATTTAGCTCTATATGTGGAGACGAGAAGTCTGGGGGGTCAAGTCAACCTAATCCCAAATCATATCTAACATCCTATGTTTAAAGAACTATGTTATCCATAAAAGAGGGACTCTCGGACAGAATCTATTCTATACTGACTGTGCGTGCGTGTACAAGCGTCTAAGTGTCTACACTGAATGCGAGGGGGTAGGAATATTCCATGGTAACAGGGCTATGAATTACTTGCATGAGGACAGAGAAGATGGGCCTTTTTGCTTGGTAACTGGAAGAATGTTTACTTAAACTACTAGGCAGGAATGCATCGGCTGAGGGGGAGGCAGATAATTCGAAGGTGAAATACAGTTCTTGGCAGAGAGTAAGCTGATGTCAGGCTTCGTGAGCCGCGCAGAGAATGAGACAAAGTTCATGGTCACAGATGCAGGCTCGTGCTGGAGCTTTCAGAGGCAGAAGGCAAGAGGAGTTTTGATGACAGAATCAGGGCCTACTTGCCTGGACTGAAAAGTGGCATAAGTGAACCATATAAAGCCGATGGCCTTTCATATTTAGGAATGGGATATCCGGCCTATACATGGCGGATCTGTCAAAGGACATGTTGACGGTGGACGCACATGTATTTGCGTCTTCATAACTGGAACTGGAGGGAACATACATGTACTTGTGACATGCACATGGAACCGTTGGGGTCCAAGATAGGGGACATAACTGACCAGAAAAATCCATATTTCCACATCTCCATAGCCTCTCCCCCTATTGACCTCCTCCTCGGACTACCTCACTAACACCCCAAACAGTGCCCATCATCTCCCTGTAGTCACCCCCATGACCTCCTCCTTGGATCCCCTCACTGCCACCCTCCAAAAGTGCCCCTCATCTCTCCATAGCCGCTCCCACTCATGACCTACTCCTCAGACTCCCTCACTACCACCCTCCACCAGTGCCCTTATCTCTCCGTAATTGCCCCTCTCCACCCCATGACCACCTCCTTGGATTCCCTCATTGCCACCCTCCACCAGTGTCCTTCATCTCTCCATAGCCCTTCTCTCGTATGCATTTCATTTGTTGTATAGCGCTACTCATAGTGTAGGGTGTCACAGTACTTTACATCATGCACACATTATACTAAGACAATGAATCATACAAGTATGTACATCAGTCTATAGGGAATGTCACATAAGCGAATGAGGATTACAAGGTGTAGGAATCACGTCATCCATAATGGTGGGCAGTATATTTTAAGGGGGTTTGGGCTGGGGAAGCACAAACTCAGGATTTAAAGATTACCCCAGTGGTTAGGGGTTGGCTTTACTAATAGAAATGTATATCTGCCCAAACTCTTTTTAGCAACATTAAAACAATCAAAGACTAGGGAAGTTCTAACTATATAGCAACACAAAACGAAGTACTAACTAAACCATTCAAGTTTGTGTGCAGCTCTTAGATAACAGTTCATAGGTCACTGTCCTGTGTTAGGATTGTAACTTCTGAACTGCAGGTAACACAAGAATCTCTGTGACAAAGGCAGTAACCCACTGAGCTATCCATATAAAATACAGTTTATCTGCACTTCAAAACTACCAACAAAGGATTGCTATCCAGAAGGATCATTAATCACCAGTTATCTGGGCATTTGTATTGTTGTCCTGCGTCCCTGATAAAAAAACATTTAAATGAAGCATACCAAAGTATGTGCCTTGCTGGGCCTGTGCAGATTTTAAATAATAAGACCAAATAGTAACACATTCTCTTACCTACTTGGATAGTCAAACTTTGTGTCACAGCCTGACCTGATAAGCAGCTGCAGGGGTCAGGAAAGGTGAAACAGAATAAACAAACTTATTTTCTCCAGTGTTGAAACAGAAAAGGAAATATCCACCCAGCAGGACAGTAGGTAAAAGTTACTCTGTGCCAAATAAATAATTTTTCCCCTTGCCATGCCGCTATTGTACCTGCAGGACATAGCCCACCTTTCTAAAAGGAGTTATGGGATTGGGTCAGGGCTTTTTCTCACAGCCATCCCCAATCACACAACTCCCAGAACAGGAAGAAAAACAACGTTCAGAGGACCCTTTTAAATTATACTGCCCATTTTCTATTGGCCTTCATATCCTCACTGCAAGACCAAGGCTCATGTTTGGGTGGGCCAGGTTCATGTTTGGGTGGGCCAGGTTCATGTTTGGGTGGGCCTGGCCCACCTGCTAGAACGGGCAAACCGGCAGCAGAGTGATGTACAGGGTCAAAGGCAAGCATGCAGTCAGCGAGCAACAGGAGCGGTAGCTCTGGTTTGTGCATGATTGCTGCAGTGGGGTGCAGTGTTCTTTCAACAGGAGAGTCGAAATCTTTACTAAGATGGAGGAGCATCAGGGCGGTCCTGATGGATGTGGGCGTTGTTCCATATAGTGGGTGCATAGATGGAAAAAAACGCGTGTTTTAAAACATTTTTTTTACTCTTCTTAGCATCCGGCCTGAAGGTGTCCTGGCTGCGAGGGTGTGCGGAGGGCCGTCTGTTAAGAGAGGTTGCTGGTCATGATGGCTTTGTAAACGAGGCAGCTGTGAGCATAGTACGGCTGTATTTTGGCTTTCCTAGCATACTGCCGACAGAGATTCCACTATTTTTTCCGTGCCATCAGCAGGCCCTTCATCCAAGACAATGGAGAATGCCTATTTCTAAATGTAAAGTTGTAAAAAAAAAATAGTTATTTCAGAGGATGTCCTCCCCCAAATGTGGTAACAGGTTTTACCAGTTCAAGCCTGGCTAGAAAGCGCCATCATTCTCGAAAGGACTAGTGTTTTTGCATTGCTCGTCCTTTCTCACAGCTGAAATTCTTCACTACTGAAAGGTACCAACCACTATTATTATTATCAAGCACCTCTCAATGCGGCGAGAATCATGGACAAAAAGCTTTATTCAAGCTAGTTCTCACTTCCAGACCTGGACAAACTCTGTTTTGCTTGTCTTTAACAAACCAAACCACCCTGGGAGACTTGTGTCCAACCACAACCCTAATTCCTCCAACTACAAAATCAAAGACATGTGCCCAGGTTTGGTTGCATCAGATTCAACATTAAGAAGTTATAGTTTCAAAAATTTACAATTGCACCCTTGAGCAATCTTTTCCACAATACCCAAACAATATAGTTTCCAGTTAATATGCAGAATTGGAAGGCTGCTTTTCTTCAATTGTTATTCACTCCAGTCTAGCCAACACGTTTTGTCATTTTCTGACTTCCTCAAGGCTAATTCATATTATTGCTGTCATTTCTAACATGAGTTCGAAGATCAATGGGGCAACGTCGTTACTTTCTGTAAATAAAGCGGTGAGTCGAGATAATGCCTCTTATCACGGGTATTTGAGACGGCTGCATAGCATCAGAGGACAAAATATTATGAAGAGAAGCCAAGTACAGCTTCAATGCACAACAAGTCACCGGTAGAATAGTTGGGCATGTATCATGGTGAATGGTGATACATTCTGGGAGTTTTCCCTGATGGTCCGGTTGTCATGGGACTCGGTGGCATTTTTAGCATTGTGTCCCATCTGCAAAACTCTAAATAGGCCTCTAAAAGTTTAGTTCAAGGCTTTCGAATAACTATTTCTAAGCATCTGCTTCACATATAGGGATTTAGGATAGCATCAGCTAGTATGTGCTATTCAAAATGAGACTGGTATCTTTATGATTCGGGTTCAAACCATATTATATCTGGATATTACATGAAGAATACCAATCATATTAAACTGGACTGTAACAAATTTAAAAATATTTTTTAAAGGGGTGGCGGTATCTAAATATAGCAGGACTGTTACTTTTTAATTGACACCAATCATTTAGTGAAAGACTTGAGATTGGGTTCCAATACTACTGAACCTTATCATCAGGATGTATTAGTATCTCTAAGTGTGGAGGTTGAGTGATGTCACGTATGAACATCTCAAGATGGGCACCATAAATTATCTTTGATATTGCAAAATTGGCACCTGAAATTTAAAGACCTACTTTGAGTGGAAGTTTGATGTTCTTTATGAAGATATATACTTTAGAGACATATGTGATCTGAACTACGATTCACCACAATACCCCCAGATAACAAAAGGGGACTAAGATAAATCGTGTGCAACAGAAGACCTTTCAAATTTGTCACTGTTTTGAATGTTAACCAAACAATAAGTGAGGTACCACAGAGTTCAGTATTAGACACCATACAACTGAACTAGCTAGGATTTAACAGGTATATAACTAGCAGTAGAAAACGCTTGGAATTATTTTGCTGCACACGCACCTGACCGAAGGGTCAGCAAGTGGACTACGCGGGAAAACAACAATTGCTGAATCAAGCACACGCATGTCTTTACAAAGAATATATATATATATATATATATATATATATATATATATATATATATGCCAAAGAAGTTCCTTCATACAAAGAACTGGAGGGACACAACGGGGAATCCAGGTAAGTTTGTTTAATTTCAAAACAGCAATGGCATGACGCGTTTCAACATAATGTCTTCCTCAGATGCCTGCTGCCACGGCACTATCCTGTCGGAACACTTAAAATACTCCCCCTCGTTTCGTCATCAATGACACATCCAGGTGGGCTGGTTCAGCGGCACTGCAACACTGTAGTCACATCGGCGAACTGCAGTACCCAGAATGCTCCTCTCACAGGCAACTGGGAAAATGTCACTTGAACGGCTCCCTTTATCCCTCATGGGTGCTGGATGAAAGTTAAAACGGGGTATCTGTGCTCTGGCTTGAATGTTGTGGCTGAAATTAAGCTCCTCACCTGGGCCCCCACGACGCCTCTGCCGTAATAGTCCCAATGCAGCCAGGCCTGGAATAACGGATTCAATGTCCCGGAATACCTCCGTGCAGTCACGGACCGCACTTTGCAGCGACACAGATTCTGGAAAGGGTTACGGTGGGATGGAGCACTCCAAATACCTTTGGACGAAAAGAAAATGCCGAAGCTGCCCCTGTGACTCCTTCCACTTGACGAGGCGGGTCTTCTCCTAGCGCGCCCAGGACACAGCGCGCAAATAATGCCAAAGAAGTTCCTTCATACAAAGAACTGGAGGGACACAACGGGGAATCCAGGTAAGTTTGTTTAATTTCAAAACAGCAATGGCATGACGCGTTTCAACATAATGTCTTCCTCAGATGCCTGCTGCCACGGCACTATCCTGCCGGAACACTTAAAATACTCCCCCTCGTTTCGTCATCAATGACACATCCAGGTGGGCTGGTTCAGCGGCACTGCAACACTGTAGTCACATCGGCGAACTGCAGTACCCAGAATGCTCCTCTCACAGGCAACTGGGAAAATGTCACTTGAACAGCTCCCTTTATCCCTCATGGGTGCTGGATGAAAGTTAAAACGGGGTATCTGTGCTCTGGCTTGAATGTTGTGGCTGAAATTAAGCTCCTCACCTGGGCCCCCACGACGCCTCTGCCGTAATAGTCCCAATGCAGCCAGGCCTGGAATAACGGATTCAATGTCCCGGAATACCTCCGTGCAGTCACGGACCGCACTTTGCAGCGACACAGATTCTGGAAAGGGTTACGGTGGGATGGAGCACTCCAAATACCTTTGGACGAAAAGAAAATGCCGAAGCTGCCCCTGTGACTCCTTCCACTTGACGAGGCGGGTCTTCTCCTAGCGCGCCCAGGACACAGCGCGCAAATAATGCCAAAGAAGTTCCTTCATACAAAGAACTGGAGGGACACAACGGGGAATCCAGGTAAGTTTGTTTAATTTCAAAACAGCAATGGCATGACGCGTTTCAACATAATGTCTTCCTCAGATGCCTGCTGCCACGGCACTATCCTGCCGGAACACTTAAAATACTCCCCCTCGTTTCGTCATCAATGACACATCCAGGTGGGCTGGTTCAGCGGCACTGCAACACTGTAGTCACATCGGCGAACTGCAGTACCCAGAATGCTCCTCTCACAGGCAACTGGGAAAATGTCACTTGAACGGCTCCCTTTATCCCTCATGGGTGCTGGATGAAAGTTAAAACGGGGTATCTGTGCTCTGGCTTGAATGTTGTGGCTGAAATTAAGCTCCTCACCTGGGCCCCCACGACGCCTCTGCCGTAATAGTCCCAATGCAGCCAGGCCTGGAATAACGGATTCAATGTCCCGGAATACCTCCTTGCAGTCACGGACCGCACTTTGCAGCGACACAGATTCTGGAAAGGGTTACGGTGGGATGGAGCACTCCAAATACCTTTGGACGAAAAGAAAATGCCGAAGCTGCCCCTGTGACTCCTTCCACTTGATGAGGCGGGTCTTCTCCTAGCGCGCCCAGGACACAGCGCGCAAATAATGCCAAAGAAGTTCCTTCATACAAAGAACTGGAGGGACACAACGGGGAATCCAGGTAAGTTTGTTTAATTTCAAAACAGCAATGGCATGACGCGTTTCAACATAATGTCTTCCTCAGATGCCTGCTGCCACGGCACTATCCTGCCGGAACACTTAAAATACTCCCCCTCGTTTCGTCATCATGACACATCCAGGTGGGCTGGTTCAGCGGCACTGCAACACTGTAGTCACATCGGCGAACTGCAGTACCCAGAATGCTCCTCTCACAGGCAACTGGGAAAATGTCACTTGAACGGCTCCCTTTATCCCTCATGGGTGCTGGATGAAAGTTAAAACGGGGTATCTGTGCTCTGGCTTGAATGTTGTGGCTGAAATTAAGCTCCTCACCTGGGCCCCCACGACGCCTCTGCCGTAATAGTCCCAATGCAGCCAGGCCTGGAATAACGGATTCAATGTCCCGGAATACCTCCGTGCAGTCACGGACCGCACTTTGCAGCGACACAGATTCTGGAAAGGGTTACGGTGGGATGGAGCACTCCAAATACCTTTGGACGAAAAGAAAATGCCGAAGCTGCCCCTGTGACTCCTTCCACTTGACGAGGCGGGTCTTCTCCTAGCGCGCCCAGGACACAGCGCGCAAATAATGCCAAAGAAGTTCCTTCATACAAAGAACTGGAGGGACACAACGGGGAATCCAGGTAAGTTTGTTTAATTTCAAAACAGCAATGGCATGACGCGTTTCAACATAATGTCTTCCTCAGATGCCTGCTGCCACGGCACTATCCTGCCGGAACACTTAAAATACTCCCCCTCGTTTCGTCATCAATGACACATCCAGGTGGGCTGGTTCAGCGGCACTGCAACACTGTAGTCACATCGGCGAACTGCAGTACCCAGAATGCTCCTCTCACAGGCAACTGGGAAAATGTCACTTGAACGGCTCCCTTTATCCCTCATGGGTGCTGGATGAAAGTTAAAACGGGGTATCTGTGCTCTGGCTTGAATGTTGTGGCTGAAATTAAGCTCCTCACCTGGGCCCCCACGACGCCTCTGCCGTAATAGTCCCAATGCAGCCAGGCCTGGAATAATGGATTCAATGTCCCGGAATACCTCCGTGCAGTCACGGACCGCACTTTGCAGCGACACAGATTCTGGAAAGGGTTACGGTGGGATGGAGCACTCCAAATACCTTTGGACGAAAAGAAAATGCCGAAGCTGCCCCTGTGACTCCTTCCACTTGACGAGGCGGGTCTTCTCCTAGCGCGCCCAGGACACAGCGCGCAAATAATGCCAAAGAAGTTCCTTCATACAAAGAACTGGAGGGACACAACGGGGAATCCAGGTAAGTTTGTTTAATTTCAAAACAGCAATGGCATGACGCGTTTCAACATAATGTCTTCCTCAGATGCCTGCTGCCACGGCACTATCCTGCCGGAACACTTAAAATACTCCCCCTCGTTTCGTCATCAATGACACATCCAGGTGGGCTGGTTCAGCGGCACTGCAACACTGTAGTCACATCGGCGAACTGCAGTACCCAGAATGCTCCTCTCACAGGCAACTGGGAAAATGTCACTTGAACGGCTCCCTTTATCCCTCATGGGTGCTGGATGAAAGTTAAAACGGGGTATCTGTGCTCTGGCTTGAATGTTGTGGCTGAAATTAAGCTCCTCACCTGGGCCCCCACGACGCCTCTGCCGTAATAGTCCCAATGCAGCCAGGCCTGGAATAACGGATTCAATGTCCCGGAATACCTCCTTGCAGTCACGGACCGCACTTTGCAGCGACACAGATTCTGGAAAGGGTTACGGTGGGATGGAGCACTCCAAATACCTTTGGACGAAAAGAAAATGCCGAAGCTGCCCCTGTGACTCCTTCCACTTGATGAGGCGGGTCTTCTCCTAGCGCGCCCAGGACACAGCGCGCAAATAATGCCAAAGAAGTTCCTTCATACAAAGAACTGGAGGGACACAACGGGGAATCCAGGTAAGTTTGTTTAATTTCAAAACAGCAATGGCATGACGCGTTTCAACATAATGTCTTCCTCAGATGCCTGCTGCCACGGCACTATCCTGCCGGAACACTTAAAATACTCCCCCTCGTTTCGTCATCAATGACACATCCAGGTGGGCTGGTTCAGCGGCACTGCAACACTGTAGTCACATCGGCGAACTGCAGTACCCAGAATGCTCCTCTCACAGGCAACTGGGAAAATGTCACTTGAACGGCTCCCTTTATCCCTCATGGGTGCTGGATGAAAGTTAAAACGGGGTATCTGTGCTCTGGCTTGAATGTTGTGGCTGAAATTAAGCTCCTCACCTGGGCCCCCACGACGCCTCTGCCGTAATAGTCCCAATGCAGCCAGGCCTGGAATAACGGATTCAATGTCCCGGAATACCTCCGTGCAGTCACGGACCGCACTTTGCAGCGACACAGATTCTGGAAAGGGTTACGGTGGGATGGAGCACTCCAAATACCTTTGGACGAAAAGAAAATGCCGAAGCTGCCCCTGTGACTCCTTCCACTTGACGAGGCGGGTCTTCTCCTAGCGCGCCCAGGACACAGCGCGCAAATAATGCCAAAGAAGTTCCTTCATACAAAGAACTGGAGGGACACAACGGGGAATCCAGGTAAGTTTGTTTAATTTCAAAACAGCAATGGCATGACGCGTTTCAACATAATGTCTTCCTCAGATGCCTGCTGCCACGGCACTATCCTGCCGGAACACTTAAAATACTCCCCCTCGTTTCGTCATCAATGACACATCCAGGTGGGCTGGTTCAGCGGCACTGCAACACTGTAGTCACATCGGCGAACTGCAGTACCCAGAATGCTCCTCTCACAGGCAACTGGGAAAATGTCACTTGAACGGCTCCCTTTATCCCTCATGGGTGCTGGATGAAAGTTAAAACGGGGTATCTGTGCTCTGGCTTGAATGTTGTGGCTGAAATTAAGCTCCTCACCTGGGCCCCCACGACGCCTCTGCCGTAATAGTCCCAATGCAGCCAGGCCTGGAATAACGGATTCAATGTCCCGGAATACCTCCTTGCAGTCACGGACCGCACTTTGCAGCGACACAGATTCTGGAAAGGGTTACGGTGGGATGGAGCACTCCAAATACCTTTGGACGAAAAGAAAATGCCGAAGCTGCCCCTGTGACTCCTTCCACTTGATGAGGCGGGTCTTCTCCTAGCGCGCCCAGGACACAGCGCGCAAATAATGCCAAAGAAGTTCCTTCATACAAAGAACTGGAGGGACACAACGGGGAATCCAGGTAAGTTTGTTTAATTTCAAAACAGCAATGGCATGACGCGTTTCAACATAATGTCTTCCTCAGATGCCTGCTGCCACGGCACTATCCTGCCGGAACACTTAAAATACTCCCCCTCGTTTCGTCATCAATGACACATCCAGGTGGGCTGGTTCAGCGGCACTGCAACACTGTAGTCACATCGGCGAACTGCAGTACCCAGAATGCTCCTCTCACAGGCAACTGGGAAAATGTCACTTGAACGGCTCCCTTTATCCCTCATGGGTGCTGGATGAAAGTTAAAACGGGGTATCTGTGCTCTGGCTTGAATGTTGTGGCTGAAATTAAGCTCCTCACCTGGGCCCCCACGACGCCTCTGCCGTAATAGTCCCAATGCAGCCAGGCCTGGAATAACGGATTCAATGTCCCGGAATACCTCCGTGCAGTCACGGACCGCACTTTGCAGCGACACAGATTCTGGAAAGGGTTACGGTGGGATGGAGCACTCCAAATACCTTTGGACGAAAAGAAAATGCCGAAGCTGCCCCTGTGACTCCTTCCACTTGACGAGGCGGGTCTTCTCCTAGCGCGCCCAGGACACAGCGCGCAAATAATGCCAAAGAAGTTCCTTCATACAAAGAACTGGAGGGACACAACGGGGAATCCAGGTATATATATTACCTACTGGCGGTCGCCAGTAGGTAGTTATAGTTAGGACCACGTTTCCATAGGAAATCCGCAACATTCTATTTTGAATAACTTTTGCGCCGGTCGACGAATCCTCGCGAATTTTTCAAAATAGGTGGGGCGCTACGCTCCGCTCCTACCCTGAAAGTCTCGGGGGGTTTCTTCAAGCGGGGGCTGAGATAAAAGGGGGGTCCCAAAACGCGTTTTTCCCATGCATTTTTCCATAGGACCTTTAGACACAGCTACAGCCCGAACGGCTGAACAGAATTACTTGAAATTTGGCAGAGAGGTAGTCCTCAGGTCAAGGAAGTGCCTTTTGTAGGTTTGGTGTAAATCTGTTCAGTAGATTCTGAGAAAATAGCCTTTAAATCAATATATATATCTGAGCCAGCTTACGCGTACGGTGACGTGCGCGAGCGCGATTCTGATTGGCTCTTAGATCTTAGTAAACATTCGAATCGGCCGAAACCAGGAAGCGGCGGCCGCCATTTTCTCTCTCGCACTCTGAGTAGGGCAGCATAAATGAAGCCCAAAAATGGGTAAAGGGGCAGTATATTGAAATAATTATCACCCAGCAATGATATACGGGCCCCCAAACAGGCCAAAAAAATATATTTTTTTTTCGAAAAATCGTCGATTACGCTTACCGTACGCGTACGGTAAAAAATTAAAAAAAAAAAAAAAAGTATCCACACTCTCCCCACCCCATGTGCAAATGGTGCCCGAAGGGCACCATTTGTGCATGGCTTATGAAATAATTGAAATTAATAAACAAAACATTTCACAACGATGCACATAATATGTCCCCCATGTGCGCACGGTGCGCGAAGCGCATCGTGCGTACATGGCCCATCTCGCATAATGTGGGCACACGGTGCGTGCAGCGCACCGCGTGACCACCGTGCGTGCATGGCACTAACTGCGTAAAGTGGGTGCGCGGTGTGCGAAGCGCACCGCGTGCTCACTGTGCGCGCACGGTGCGCGAAGCGCACCGTGCGCGCACGGAACGAACTGCGTTAAGTGGGCGCGCACGCCACGAATGGCGCAAAGTAAGTTAGCATTTAAAAAACCGTACAAATTCACTGAAAAAACTATAGGTTTCACACACGTTATAGTTAGGAATTAGGATTTAAAAAACCTTGCAAATTCACTGAAAAAACCATAGGTTTCACACATGTTATAGTTAGCTGTACATTTTACTGATAAAAAACCAATGAAATTCCCCCGTTATAGTTACTGTAGGCAACTATAACTCACGCGACCGTAATCCTCTGCTGATGACATATGTGTCTTTATGAAAAAAAAATATTTGTAATATATGTATAGCTAAAATTTAATGGAAGAAGACATGGGCAAATAAGTGTCTAAATACAGTATTAGCATCAGCAGAGGATTACGGTCGCGTGAGTTATAGTTGCCTACAGTAACTATAACGGGGGAATTTCATTGGTTTTTTATCAGTAAAATGTACAGCTAACTATAACATGTGTGAAACCTATGGTTTTTTCAGTGAATATATATATATATATATATATATATATATATATATATATATATATATATATGTATATATATTATCTACTGGCGGTCGCCAGTAGATAGTTATAGTTACAACCAGTGCTTAATTTGTAAAATATTAAGTGCAGGTGCTCCAATTTTTTTATTAGGCCACACCCACTTCCCCTGCCTCCACCTACTTTCCCCACTGGCTCCACCCACATCTGTATATGCTCCGTCCAAAATTCTACAACTGGCACTGCTGAAAGCCAGATGTAATACCGGAGTTGAATTTCAGCCAGCGAGCCTTCCTCCAACATGGTTTTGATAGAAGATTCCTCCCCTCCAGCAACCCAAGTAAATTTTGAAAAAAAAGTAAATCACAAAGTGCATTTAAAGCACAATTTTGGCGTAAATTTGCTAAAATCACTAATGCACTGAAAGGGAATACATGAAATATTCCTGTGCTTTATGTGCCGACTTGGGGAAAGGAGAATACTGGGGTATATCCCGGTCCCTGTATCTTAGAGGTCAGCCTGAACTTGTGACTTTCCCCCAGTCTAGATCGACCAGATGACCGCAAGTGGGGCTTTGTGCTTTTAGGTGAAATACCTACCATAAATCTTTAAAATTGCACATCTGCAGTTCTAACAATTAGATTTTTGTATTTTTGGTGTCAAATAATGTATTACATTTTAGTCTATTTTTCTAAATTGGTATGGGGTTATTCTTATGCTGTGTTTTCACTTTAATACTGTTTGTGAGAGCTGAATAACTACTTTACACATTGCCTCTATGCTAATCCTGACTGCTTTTGTGCCAAGCTATCCGAGGGTTAAGCACAGATTAATTTAGTAACTTCTAAGGTTCACCCTGACAGGGATTGTGACTGTTGCTTCAGAAGGGCTCACACCCTCCCCTTCAATCAACAACCTAATTTCTCACAACAGCCATACAATCTTCATCTTGTACATACACTGCACCAAGATTTGACTGTGACCGTGGTCACTCACCAGGGATAGTGGAACACCCTCTTTTACTAAGTAGAGTAAAACTTCAGAGCGATCAGGAGAAGGGGCAGGATAGAAAGAAGGCAGCGCTGAGAAGAGAGGGACCAAGGAGAGGGAGGGTATAAAAGAAGGAAATACTGAGAACAAAGCAGGTGGGGGTAGGGAGAGTGATAGAGCAGGCACTGCTGAGGGGAGACAGGGATGAGGGCAAAAGCAGGAAACGGGCTGAGAGCAGAAGGTTTGTAGGCAAGAGGTTTGGGAGGAAGAGAGAGAGCAATGACTGCTGAGGAAAGAATGTCCAGGCATGAAGGGATTGAAGAGAGTGAGGTCAAGCCCTTGTGGGGAGAGAGGGACTAGATTGTGGAAGGCAGAGAAAGCAGGCATTGTTGGGCAGAGACTGGAACTCAGGCAGGACCTGACTCTCACACTGGGGCATGCATCGCGCCTTCCCTGCCTCTAGCCTTCATCCTGAGATATAAAAAGGAGTCATCAAACTATTTAATATTAAACAGGTTTTACCTTGTTTAATTGTTTTTTTGCGTCGATATGTGCAATTGATACCACCTAAAAAATGCATCTTTGATTTTTGCTCCCCAGCCATTTGAGAAAATAGTTTCCATTTACCAAGTTCTCGTGCAGTTCTTTACTTAGTCTTGTAACTAGTTACCTTTTGCCAGCAGCAACTCACTAGAGATATCCAGGTGCTGCATGACCTGTCTCCCATCCACCATGAAGTTTTGTTGGTAAAAATCACAGTATTGTAGGTTAGAACCTTTTTATATTCGAGCCAAAATAAACCTACCTCTACGGAGAAAATTATGTAGGTTTGTATGCAAATCATTTTATTCTGAAAACTTATGTCAGAAAGTCAAAGACAAAACGCGTGAACAAAATACTTGAAATGATGCTCAGACATGAAAAATATCTGGTGCCTTTTAGGGGTCAGAATCACTGAAAAGACAGTTGATGAAAACTATTATTATAACAGACCCACTGAACAGCCCCAATAGCCATGGATTTTGGTTCCCTTTCATTTTGTAATTCACTTCTGCTCGAACAAAGCATTACAAATGTAAAAGTAAGGATGTAATACATTGTAGAATAACTGAACAAACTGAGATCTGTGGTGTAACTTGATTGCCACAGGACTAAATGCAAAGATGGAAAGTAGGCCGCCTAACGGCGTCTATCCCCTGATTGGCTTATAAAAGGACAATATAATTAAGCTTCAGTGGGCCTTACACAGCCCTGGAACCCAGCGCCAATAACCATACCCCTTATTGCGATGCAATTATAAATGGTGCTGGATATTGCCTTCTCTTTCCTAAATTGCCTTTATAAATGAATGCACGATTGAAATAGGATTGTCTCTCTGATCAGCTACCATGCCCTTCCTCGTCCATGTGCTTCCAGCCATCCTTTGTATTCCTTGGGTTCCTGCTATCTCTCACTCTGAATTGAAGCCCAGTGCGGAATACACAGAAGTGTTTGCTCAAGTGATTGTTCATCTGTATTGGTGAACAGGTAGAAAGATTAGCACAAGAATGCAAGTGTTACCCACAGACACCATTCAACACCATCACACACCCATTTTAATTTCAGCAATTATCAGTAAGCGGGGTGCCTGCAGATCAAATCAATGCAGGACAGCCGATGAGTGTTAACGGGCATTTCACAAAGGGACGCCCACTCACACCTTGTAGCTTGAGGTAAAGCGGGCTTTTTGTGTGCTTGAATATGTTACACTTGTCCTTCAGTCACAAGATCGTATTTGCATACATATAGAGTGTAGGAACATGGGTACCAAATAGCATAGAAGTCAGATGTGAATGCACCGCTTATCAGCACACAGTGTTTGAAGTTATTTTTTATTTGCTGTTTTATAACATGTAAGATACACACATAACCACCCCGTCTCACACAATCAGCAAGCACACATATACACACACACACAACCCTCCCCTCCCCTCCCCCCCGAGGGCCCATCCACCTTCACTTTTCTGCTCAGTGAGGAGGGTCAGGATGATACGATGATGGCTGGTCACAGCAGGTCACCACTGCGCTCTTCGGTTTGTGATCTAATCTGTGCAGGCCAGGTAGGTTGGTGGAGGTGTCTACAGTTCAACTTAGCTTGCCATGCATGCTACCCAGCTACTCCCGGTAATGCTGCCCCTGCCAGGTTCACGCAACACAGCAATAAAGGGGATGGCAGCTTTTATACAGCGGCAGTACAGGGCAGCACATGCACACCGAGGTTCCACAGTGACTATGGCCAAATTCAGCTAGTTTCAGTTGAAGTGTGACCTGATTAAAATGATGCTACGCACTTTTAATTTTCTCCAGAATATCGCATACACAATATCGCATACAGTTTCTCTTGAACTTTCTCAGCCTGCCTCACCCACTCCAGCTCACTCATCAGTCCCTCCTCAACCACAATTATCCAATGGAATTTGGATATTACGATGTTCCATAGGGAAAGGCAGGCATGCACTGCGTCCATCACCCTACCCAAAAAAAAACAGCGTTGGTTTTGGCACGGTCTGTGGCGGCATATTATTGGAATAATCAATGGCATCCCTAGTTAGCTGGCTTCGCTTAGCTACTAGTACTAAAGTTAGTTAGTTTACAATCACTGCTTAAGTGCTTAACTTCTAATCTTACCAGTGCTTAATTTGTGCCACTGCTGCCAGCCCCCTCAAACTAGCGGAAGCAGCTGAACACATGCTAAAAACCAGCGGTCATGCAGTAGATGACATCACAAAACGCAAAACCTGCACTGACGTCATCAAACTAGCATTCTAGAACACCTACTATTTCTTATTGACAGAAAGAAGGAGCGCGGGATTCGCAGGACGATCCCCTGTAGCAGCTCAGCTCAGCTTCATGTGACTGGCCAATAGCTCACTTAATCTCCCCGGCAACCGTCAGCACCTTGAAACATTAAGGGCTGATATGCTCACGCTTTACAAATAGTAATTATTAATATAAAGATGCAGGACTCGATAAAGAGAACAGTGTTTTTCTGTACACTTGACAGTCTCTTTAACACCCTCTTTCGAACGGTGCAGTCCAGCATTTTGCACTAAGCCGCACCTTGAGCTGGAGTTGGACTAAGGTGCTGCACTTTGTAGACCCCTTTAATAACATGGTTTTTTCCCCCCCTTTGTTTCCGGCATTCGTGCTTTGTTTCTCTTCCACCCTGCTTTCCAGCGAGCCTGGCACAGTTAGGCCTCTCTGGCATGAATGTGTAAACTCAGATCCTAGGGCCGCAGTGGCTGCGAAGTCCCTGGAAACCCCTTTTGTGCAGTCAATCAAAGGGGCCCCTGTCTTGCTGATGGTCCCTGCAAATTTGATAAAATGGCAGAGTAAGTGCATTACTGAGTGCCTGTGTGTGTGTGCTTATGTGCCTGTGACCGTGAGTGCGTATGTGTGCATCATGCTTGCACATGTGTGAAAGCATGTTTGTGTATGGGTTTTCATGACTGTGTGAGTGTATGTTTGTGCTTGTGTGTGCATACATGAGTGCTTGGGTGTGTGTATTGTATTGCATTGTAGTATGTACATAGGGCTTCCAACTCCTGGCAAGGTCAGGCCGCGCTTGTTAGACATAGGTTGTCTTACCAGAGAAGTGTGGGGTGAGGTGTATGAAGTTTAGAGATGTGCAGTAAACGTGGTGCAACGGCGTTGCTGCACATAATCATGAAGTGCTACGGAGAGTTCGAGAATGCACACATACACTTACGTAAATAAAGTTTGTATTGAAAACATTGAGGAATCCACTTACCGTCTCTCGTGGTGGGCCGGCCGGCAGGCAGGGACACACACTGGCTGCACTGCACTGCCTTGTGCCTTTCCTTTAATTAGTTCGATTGATTAGGCCGCGGCGGCCTGGTGCTGCCCACTTGCTACCAGACCGTCAGTATTGTAGTACTACTGGCTGCCAGTTGATCGATGCCTGCACAGGGCGGCTGCCCAGCTCTGCCCTTTACGTCGTCGTCGGTCCGGTCAGGTCGGGCCAGGCTGACAACGTCGACGATGACTCATGGGGAGCTGCAGTAGTTATGCTGGGGCGTGGAAACTGGTGGCAAAGTGAAACAAATCTGCGCATGCTACCGCGCGCACAGCCACTACCCCTTCAGAACCTCCAGCATGGCCCGCCCAAATAAATCAGTGTGTGTGTGTGTGTGTGTGTGTGGGTGTTCCGCAGCCCGCCCACTGGCAAGAGGCAAAACAGTCAACACTGCACTGACTGAACGAAGAAGGGCCGCGTCGGCCCGCGGCCGCCATGACATATATATATTTATTATTAATTTGACTATTCTCCTGGACTTGGGCAGGGCTGCAGGCTAAGTGTTTAAGAAGTGAGTCGCAACACTAAACGCCATGACACTGACTCGGCGGGATACGTGAAAATCACGCTGCTGGCCTGTGGCTGCACCAAGTACAGTAAAGGTAAATTTAAAAAAACATCACTGTGGACGTGTGCAGCAGATGCATAGACCCGGCCCTGATAATTAAGTGCCGGTGCTAAGCACCGGAAAGCACCGGCACAAATTAAGCACTGGTTACAACCTAGTTTCCATAGGAAATCTCAAAATTCTATTTTGAATAACTTTGGCGCCGGTTGACGAATCCTCAAAACTAATGGGGCGCTCCACTCAGCTCCTACCCTGAAAGTCTCGGGGTGATTCGTCAAGCGGGGCCGAGAAAAAGGGGGGGTCCCAAAACGCGTTTTCCCCATGCATTTTTCCATAGGACCTTTAGTCGCAGCTACAGCCCGAACGGCTGAACAGAATTACGTGAAATTTGGAAGAGAGGTAGCCATAAGGTCAAGGAAGTGCCTTTTGCAGGTCTGGTGAAAATCTGTTCAGTAGTTCCTGAGAAAATAGCATTTAAAAGCATATCAATATCTATACGCGCGCACCTCGCGATTTAAAAAAAAAAAAACATTCACGGTGCGCGCACGGTGAAAAACATGAAAAAAAAAGTAATAAATAAATAACTTAGAATTTAAAAAACCGTACAAATTCACTGAAAAAACCATAGGTTTCACACGTTATAGTTACGAATTAGCATTTAAAAAACCTTGCAAATTCACTTAAAAAACCATAGGTTTCACACATGTTATAGTTAGCTGGACATTTCACTCGTAAAAAACCAATGAAATTCCCCCGTTATAGTTAGTGCAGGCAACTATAACTCACGCGACTGCAATCCTCTGCTGATGACGTCAGATATTACATCACTGATGACATATGTGTCTTTATGAAAAATAAATATTTGTAATATATGTATAGCTAAAGATTAATGGAAGAAGACATGGGTAAATAAGTGTCTAAATACAGTGATGTAATATCTGACGTCATCAGCAGAGGATTGCGGTCGCGTGAGTTATAGTTGCCTGCCCTAACTATAACGGGGGAATTTCATTGGTTTTTTACGAGTGAAATGTCCAGCTAACTATAACATGTGTGAAACCTATGGTTTTTAAAGTGAATTTTATATATATATATATATATATATACACATATATATATTTCCGCTGATTATTTGCCAAGGAAGTCGTGATCAAGGCCATTGTACCGGCCCGAAACGCGTCATGGCAGGCAAAAGAGAGAAATAAAAAGAAATCTTACTACCACGAAGAGGAGTTCACTCATTCTTTCTTGCCGTCACCGGAGGTCAAGGAATGTTTGGAATTGATATATTTCCTCTGATTCTTTGCCAAGGAAGTCGTCGCCGGCGTTTTGACCATAGTGATTTAACGGGTCATCATCAGGACAAAAACACATAAGGAGCAACTGCTGTTAATCTTTCAAATGAGGTTGAAGAAAAACTCGGGCAACATGGGACGCAATGGCTGCTCAGTGAGTCAAACACAGTTATGCGTGGCCAGAGGAAAGACGGGGAGGTTATTGAATACATGGATAGTTTGGTTCCTCTTCTGTATCCAATTTTTCCTTCTTTTGCCACCATTACTATTTATGTTTACACAAAAGTTTGTCTTTGTTATTGACATATGTCTGTGTAATTCTAGGAGCACTTTTTGTATTACCGTGTATTTGTACAAAAACATTTTCCATCATAGAAAAAAAAAATGATACATTTCTTAAGTGTACACTTTCATTATTTCTTCAATCATTCATATGAATCATTTAAAGTCAATAATATTTGTATTTAACTAAGAATCCGAAATACTGTACACCTCTTATATTGTTTATAAGCCCCAGGTTTGGGTGACAGGGCTGCCCCCATTGGTTGTAATCAACTTTCTCAAAGTGGCATTTTCAGAATTGTCATTTAAAATTGGACTTCACCATGAATTAGGATTTTAAATTTGGACTCCAGAGACACCAAACATGAATCAATTATATCTTCCTGTTAGATTTGGGGGTCTCTAGTTGGCATAGGTAGGTACCTTTGACAAATAGGGACCCTTCCGTCTAGTCAGGGTAAGGGGCTACAATCCTTAAATAACCCCTGCTCACCCTCTTGGTAGCTTGGCACGAGCAGGCAGGCTTATCTCAGAGGCATTGTGTAAAGCATTTGTGACCACACACAGTAATACAGTGACAACACTACAAATGGACACCACACAGGTTGTATTATAAAAATAACTATTTTTATATAGACTTAACACAAGACCAGACGACAAAAATCCACAATACTGTACTCAAAAATAGTCTCTTAAATGTTATGAAATAGCTCAGTTCTCTCAAGTTGTAAATGCAACACTTTACTCTCAATGTACCTTAGATGCGTAGCGCAAAGGAAACAAAACGGTTGCAGGGAAGGTGATGCGTCGGTTCCTTACACGCAAGGGAGTGGATGCGTTGGTTCCTTACTGCTGCGCAGGGGAGTTGATGCTCACTTCCTTACTGTGTGGGGAGTTGATGCGTCGGTTTCTTACTGCTCTCCGGTGCGATGCGACACGCTGGCACCTCGATGCGATACTCTTCTCCGGTGCGATGCCACAAAATGGCGTCTTGGTTGCGATGCAACAACGTTGGTGTGATGCGACACGCCCGATGGCCGTGCGGCGACTCGATGATCTTTGGAGCCACGACAAGCCCTGCGATGCGCTTCTCCGGTGATGCGACGATGACCTCTGTGGCAGCGTCCCGCTTCACCGGCGATGCACCGCGCTTCGGCGATGCGATGATGATAGCGGCGGCTCGCTTCCTCGGCGATGCGATGACAGCGGCTGCGGCGGCGACACGCCTCTCGTTGTTGCGTCGCGCTTCCAGCTCCCAGCGACACGTTCTCTCAGAAGGCCCAGCACAACAGCAGGCACTTCAGTTTCCAGCAAGGGAATTCAGGGGGGGAGCTGGTTGGTGAAGTCTTGTATCCCTGAGACTTCAGGCAGGAGGCAAGCTCTAGTTCAAGCCCTTGGAGATTCTTCTTCAAGTTGATAGAAAGCACACTCAGTCCTTTTCTCCTCTCTTTGGCAATTAAGCAACCACTGCAGGCCAACCCCCAAACAAACAGCACAGGGGAAGTCTCCTCCTTCAGCTTCCTGGTTCTTCTCCTCAGCAAAGGTACGTCTTGATTCCCAGAAGTGATCTAAAGTGCTTGGGTCTGGGTCCCAATATTTATATTCCTTTTCCCTTTGTTCTCTGAAGGCAGAGAGGCCTTTGCTTAGTCCAAACCAGTTCTGGTCAGTCCTGTAGCACTTTGTTGACATGTCTCCTTCTTTCCTTTCACAGTGCAGGGCAGGGACATCAGACACACCACAGGAGGTGGAGCCACCATTGTGGAGGGAAGGCACAGCCCTTTTGAGGTCCCAGGTGCAGCTCCTCCCTCCCATCTAGATGCAGATCTCTCTATTCACCACTGGGCCAACTCACCCTGTCTCCTGGAATTCCCCAGCCGTGTCACTCAAACTCCAGACAAGGAATACACAACCTAAGCAGAAGCAGGATTGGATGGTTAGACAAGAAAATGCCTACTTTCTAAAAGTGGCATTTTCAAACACAGAATGTTAAAACCAACTTCACTAAACGATGTATTTTATCATTCTGAGTTCAGACATATTAAACTCGAATTTCTACCATGTTCCCTGAGCCATTCAGGATCATAAAATGTAATAACCAAACTGCCCATTCTGGCCTATGGAGAACAGGTAGCCTTGCAATAGTGAAAAACGAAAATGGCTGTAATTCACTATTAGGACATGCCACACACACCAGGGCATGTCCTACCTTTTACCTACAATGCATCCTGCCCTTGGGCCTCCCATAGGGGTGACTAATATGTATAAAAGGGAAGGTTTTTGGGTCTGGCAAGTGGGTGCACTTGCCCAGTCAGCGTGGCAGTACCAGACTGCACACAGGCTCTGCAGTGGCAGACCTGAGACACTTTAAGCTGCTCCGGTGGGTGGCACAATCAGTGCTGCAAGCCCACCAGCAGCATTGGTTACAAGCCCTGGGCACACGCAGTGCACTGTACTAGGGTCTGACAAGTAAACCAATCAAGCCAATCATGGAGTCACTAATCCATATATCAATTTACTATAGGGAGCACTTGCACTGTGGCACTGAACAGCAGTGGCACAGTGCCCAAAGCATCTATAACCAGCAAAAACACATGAGGCAACAGCGAAAAATGGATGGGAGACCCACGCCAATGGTGCCAGGTCTAACACTTCCCATTTGGAAATTACACTTATAGAAGGTAATAAGTTAATCCCAATGTTATTTTATGGATGAAATAGGCCATGCAGTAGTGTCAAATGAATTTAAGAGTTTTTCACTACCAGGACATGTAGAACTTAAAAGTACATGTCCTGCTTTTTAAATACCTTGCATGCTGCCCTCTGGGCTGTCCAGAGCCTACCCTAGGGGAGACGTGTATTAAAAAAGAAGGTTAAGGCCTGGCAAGAGGTTTACTTGCTAGGTCCACATGGTAGTTTAAAACTGCACATTGGCTCTGTAATGGCAGGTCTGAGACATGCTTAAAGGACTACTTAAGTGGGTTGCACAATCAGTGCTGCAAGCCCATGTAGGAGAGTGGCATCGACTGCATAGTTGCCCCCAACTTTTTGCTGATGTTTTGACTGTTTTCTGACTCTAGCCAGGCTGTGGCCCTGCTATCCAGGACCCCAGCCTATCTGCTTCCTCTCTAAACTGATGTGAGTACCCTAGGTGCATACCAATTGGATACTGAGGACACCCTATCAGCCCCTTGTAGATGGTACTCTAGGTACCCAGGGCATGGGTCCCTCCGAGGCCTACCAGGGGCTGCAGCACTTATTGTGCCACCCCTGGGACAGCTATACAAACTGACACCACCAGACCACTACTGTAGTCTGGGTAATGTGGTGCTTGCACCCCTTACAGGGATATAGGTATCCTGTATCCCACTTAATACAACACATATATCCTCATAGGTCACCCCTAAGGCAGGCCTTGCTAATCCTACAAGGCAGGGTGCTGAGATGTGTGAGGGGGAACCCCTACCTGAGTAGGGCCCCTCTGCAACCTTCGTAAAACTATTGCTGGGTTGTTTGTAGTGCAGCCATACCATATACTCTTAACCGCATTATAAGTAATCGCGATAGCGTCATAACTTGAGAGTGGCTGCACAGAACCATGTCGTGTTTGGTGTCAAACATGTAGGAATCATACCCCCAATCCAACCATGGGAGTGAGGGCATGATTCCCCCCTGCTAGAGGGGCGATATGGTAAAAGCGGCAAATTTTAGACACCAATTTAAAAGTGCACACGTAGTACAAATGGATGCTACCCGCCACCCACACGACTCTGTCTGCCTATTGCTGGGCGGAACTCCAGCCATGGCAGCTGGACAATAGTGATCTTGTTGCAGGGAGGTGCTCCCACCTCCCCAGACAGACTATGTGGTTTGAAACTGGGTGGGTGCACCATAGGATGTCTTTCAGACTTGCACGTAGGCTTCTCCAGTGCCTACTTCTGCATACACCGCCTCAAACCGGTTCAGGGGCATCCTGTCCCCTGCCCAGGCGGAAAAACACACAAAGGGGAGAGGGTGTAGCCACCCTTTCCCGCCTGAATTCTCATTGGTGGGCTCTGATTTAGACACTCCCCTAATCCTTGGATAAAGGTGGGTGCAGGGTCCCCAGAGCCTCAGATTACTTTTGGACTTCACAGACTTGAGCCTTCGACTTGCTGCCACACAGCTGAATGAAGAAATCTCCCTTGGGGTAAAGGAGTTACCCCCCTGCTTGGCAGGCACCTGAAACACTGCAAGTGACCCGGTTGGAACTCCGCTGCTCCTACGGACAACGAAGACTTCTGCCTAAATTGAGGTGGTTTTCCAAGCATCCCAGAAGCCATTGAGTGTGCACAGCAAAGCTCCGCACCGTGGACCCCGTGGGTGCTGAGATCCCCAATACCCCAGGACACCGGCCACCTCTTGCACAGCACACAACCCCGACCAGTGGGGAAGTTGTGCTTTGGCCAATTATTGAGCCAACCTCTCAACATCATCTGTGCCAAAGATCGACACCCTAGCCCGCTCCGGCAACCCGTGGGCACATCTTTACGCACGCCAAATTGCTGCCTCCCGCGGTCCCTTGTCTCTCGACTGTTGGGCCCTAGCGGAGGTCAATCTTCACTTTAAAGGGCTCCCCAGGTTGCTCCAGGCCTGCTCTACAGTCTCCTCGCTGGAGACCTTGGTCAGACCTCGTGGGTCTGCACCGTAGCTGTTTTATTATCCTTGCGTGGGTTGCGGTTGCAAAGGCTTAGTGGATCCAATCCGGACACTAACACCACAGCGGCCTTCATCCTTTGTGGGACAGTCGCCCTCCAGAAGCTGGCCTTCCTTGAAGCCTCCTGGACCCCGTGGCTGCCGACCCAAGCTACCCATCTTTCACCTGGAAGCACCCGACATTGAAGGGTTCTTTCTCCTGAGCCCCCTGGTCACTGTGCCGTGACCCAGACACTGTCCCCTCTGCTTTCAGGTCCTTACCTTCAAGATCTACATCTTCAATCTGCACGACATCGACAACGCTTCACGCCGGCAGCAGTTCTTCACCTTTTTCCATTGAAAACGAGATCGCGACCCGACATCGAAAACGACCTATGCACCCGGCTTCCCTGGGGCAGGTAACAGTGTTACCTCGGTACTGTCGTGGGTGTGGGCCCCTCCAAGAGCTTAACTCTAAGCTGCTGAACTTGAACTCCTGCTAGAAGTGTTTTAATTCTTGCAAATTCCAACCGCGACATTCTCCATAGGGTGTAATAGAGATCCCGACAGTAGTTTATACCACTGCACGCGTCTCCCGTGGGCCCCCTTCCTCACTACCTTGAGTGGTTTCTTAAGGGGCCAGCGACCCCAAGTGCCCTAGGCACTGTCTGTAGAATTGTCGTGGTTCTTATACCACTTTTTTGATATATGGTTTGGTCTCCCCCTGGGGCCCTATGATTCCAGTGCTATTTATTGTAACTATCAATGCTTGTTTGAATTGTATCTTTACCTCCAGTTTCATAAAGAGACTAGTGGGATTATTCTCAGACTAAATACATATATTTTATATATATACCTGTGTGGACTACTCTTTCATTTGGTTATTCAAGAGGTTATCTATGGTAAAACAATAAGCTTAACACTCCTTCAAGACTTAGCCTGAAGGCTGCTCTCCACAGCTACCACTAGGATAGCTTTCTTTAAAGGTTGTCTTTTAACCTATCACCTTAAGAGTCGAATTGGACTGGTGCAAGGAGTCCCCTATAACTAGTGGACAGCATATGCCAGGCCAACTTCTCACAGCCCACTAGTAGCATTTAATTTACAGTCCCTGGGCACAGGTATTGCACATTACTTAATTAAGTTCAGATCTTTCTGGCAGCCCCCACTCAGCGAGGGACTCCAAGGAATAATTCCCACTATCTGGGCTGTCTTTCCCTCTCTGTCCTGAAGAAGACCCGCCATGACATTCTATTAACGCATTGTCAGGGTCGAAACGTCGACGACAATACATTGTTCAGTCCTAACAAATCTCTTGGTGTATATTATTGAGCTGTCCTGCCAAATGACCAGAGATATTGTTCTCTTTGTTGTTCTAACCATTTTTCAATTTGTATATACTTGTACATATTCTCACTCTTGTATATATGCATTGCACTACCAACACCGAGCACCCACTGTCACCTTGAAACACTTGTCACTTTATGATTGCACCTTGACAGCCCCGGAAAATAAGTGTCTTGTAAAAAATGTGTTGTAAAAAGAAAAAAATATATTTTGCGAGTACATTTGAGTCATTGCTTTGTATCTTTGTGTTCCAATGCCTATGCTTTCGTGCCCTGTGATTTATTCCATTTACAGTACTCTCTGATATAGTGTTTACGCAGAGAGGCACATGGTAAATCCCCCCCTCCCCCCCCAGATTCAGTTTCTCTGGCTAAGTAATTGCTTTCTTTCCCGACAGAGCCACTGTAGCTTTACATATGGTTAGTGGAGCCAGCATCCTGCTCTTAGATGTGCTCGAGGAGAGCATGAGCAGAGACACAGGACCCGGCCGGTGGCAAGGTAAGTTCATTTTATTTATTTATTTTTATAATTGATCCATTTGTGACCCACCCACACAATCCGTCTGCGCCCGCCCTGCCACCCGCGAGCCATGCCGGCCGCCCCTGCACAAACATTACAATTGCTATACATTAAATGGTCTATGCGATCGTTCCCTTACCAATTTTGTCATTTCATATACTGGGTTTTAGTATTCAGATATGAACCAAAGTAAGAAAACACTGCTCTGCAAGGCTCATCCTTTGCACTTTCTCCCAGTGTAGACCGTATTTTGATCCTCTTGGATTCATACTACAAACGGCCTCTTTTGCAATGGTTGCTGTTTTATGCATGCTCGTGCTACAATGATCTAACAAAGACTACCTTCTCAGGTAGGGATAGATTCACTAGATTTCGGTATCTACCATGAGATTAACTCATGGTAGATACCGAAATGGTTTCCTAAGATTATTTGCCTTCCACCCTGCCTGAAAATGCTTGATACACCATTTGTATCTTATGTTAACTAAAATATATTCTCCATTAATTTACTGTTACTGCAATTGTCATCTCTTAAGAGGAGGTTTGCAATGTCTTCCACAGCAACAATAACCATCAATAAGAATGGTGATTCCACACCATGCACATAGAATGACTTTTCCACCTCTTGTGTTTCCAGTGAAGGGCTGGAAGCGAATTTGAGGTTTGGGATGTACCATACATAATCTGTGTGTCAGGGTCAAGTGTGTAAACTAGGATTATGGTCTCACTGCACCTAAGAGGACAAGTGTGACTTATCCTTCTTAGGATAACATGTGCACATCACCTTTCCAAGAATCTCCAAATAGGGCTAAAATGGCATGCAGCATGGCTGAGGGCCACCATCAGTTAGAATTAGCCTAAACATGGTTGCTTACTCAGCCTGATGGATACTGATATCATCATCTGGGAAGCTTCACCACCCTGTACTGCTAGTGTGGTCAAAGGCTTGTTACGTCAATCTCAGTTTGCAGCATATTCTGACATTGCATTCATGGTTTTATTCTTCCCCTGTTTTTCTCAATATATGAGCATCGGATTTTACCATGTACTACGCCTGTTCTTTGGTGCACCGTTATTGCACTGAAAGAAGAGGTTTTGAGCTCCAATCATATTCCTTACTGTCTGATTTGGTGGAAAACATTTTCTAGGAAGAGAATACAATTATTAAAGAACACTCCTCCGTCATCCATATCAAGTCAAAATTCAGTCATTTAGTTCCTTTAATTGATATGAAGTAGTATGGTTCATGAATCAGGACACCATAATACTTCTTCAAGATTCAAGCTTGACCTGACGTAGATTACCTGATGGCTGTAATTTCAAAAGCGTGGAAAAGTAGGTGGGACAAATTAACAAGTAAAATCTTTGTGTACTGCATCAGATTGAAAAGTTAATACTCCATATGTTCCTAATTCTTTTGAGCTTATAATCACCCAGAATGAACCACAAAGTCTACACCTTTACAACCAGTCAGCATCCCTATAATGTATTTCTCAAATTAGTGCTTGTATGTATGAGTGGGCTGAACTGGGGGTGTTTCACTCTGCGGAATTTCACAGAGGTACAGAAAAATTCTGCGGCCTTCTGTGGAATTCTGCCAATGGGTGGAAAATATGCACCTCGCGCTGCTCGCACTGCAATTTAGTGCCAGTAGCATGAGCAGCACTGAAAATCAATGCAAACTGCACCATGCATTGCGCAAGAGTGCTTGTCCATTCAAGTTGATTTTCATGCCACTTGGGTAGAAAATATACTCGAGCTGCAACAAATCTACTCAAATGACAGGGCTCTGACCTCGACCGCCCACATTAGAAAGTCGCCCTAGGGATGCAAGATCTCGCTCGCCAGCTCACATATTTTAAAGTCTAGAGGGAGAAAAATTCTGCAATGCAGTGATTGACTGAATTCAGCCAGAACTTCGCATTAAAGTGTAATACAGAGTGGCCAAAATGCCACCAATTCCACAGGTAGAACTGAATATTTCGCCCACCCCTACTTGGAAGGCTCACTCTGGAGCATTCTGGATTATCAGTAGTGTGTCACAATGCAAGTGATTGTAGTAAATGGGAAACAGCATATTTCTGGTTCTACTAAACTGCCCGGAAGACTTATGGACATATGAAATACTGCAACCCTCCTTGCACTTACACCTTTTTAAAATGTGACTTCTGAATGTAGTCAGATTGTCTCTCATGGGCTTCCAGTGTAACAAACTATTGTTCAGAGTTTGTTGGAGTTTCCAAAGAAGAATTGCTCAGGGTCGGTGATGACATCATCATAGGAAAACCTTACTATCTTCAGTCACACTGTCATTAGAACCACTAAATCTTCACCATCACTGTCCTTCAGTAGTGGGTTGCTGGTAGATTTATCTGGTCATGCCACTACAAAATCTGATCACTAAGACACTCAAACAGCAGAGTCAACATTCAGTAGAAGCCTGTAAAGGATGGACCACAAGTCAGCATCCAGTTGAACCAAAATCAGTTGATGCCAAGGGCCAATGTCACAGTGAAACCAGCAAGCCATGGTTTGGTACCGTAATAGTTACTTCCTCCTGACTTGTAGCAACCAAAAACACCTTTCTTCCGGCAAGAGCAAAGGCATAAATTAATCTTTTTTCTTGGTAATCAGCTTAACACTACTTTAGTTAACTACAACTTTAGGAGCCCACTATCCTCTCCAGGTATCTGCAGTACCGTCAAAGACCACTGGGACGGTTTTACTTCATACAGTAAGTGGACAGTAGTAGCTGTGGGAAATAACTCTGGCTTTTCTTGCACCATGACCTTTGGAAGAAGGAATGAAGAGCCTCATCAAAGCTGCAATATGATGATTGGGTAATGAAGTGGCATTTCCTTAGAGTGAGCTGTCATGCCCATTAAATCTCCAATTGGAAATCTGAATTTGAAGCAAAACAGTATGCCAGCATTGATTCTCAAATAAGATGAGATCACTAATATACTATTTAAATTCCATAATTTGATTTGGGACAGGGAATCATAAATGTGTCATAGTAATAAGACGATCATTTATTATGACTTAACCATTTTTTAGACAACCAGTGACAGACAGCCGGTTGACTGACAACTTGAAATGAGTTCAACACAGAGGTAATTGTTAGTTAATTAGATGATGGCTAGTTGATTAACTGACTTGACCTAGAGATGAATTAAGGGTTGCACTAATTAGGTACAGAATCTAGATTTTGATCTCTTATTCCCCGGTAAGTAAAAAAAAAAAAATTACGTCGAAGACCTAATTAATGATTTGATATTTTAATGACAAGATGCTCCTATTTTCCAGAAGCTAGATGCAACAGCCAAAATGAATACATTAATTACCTGTTGGATAGCAGCAGGCTGTTAATAACATTAATCCTAGTAGCACATTGTTGTGGTGACAGTGTCAGTAGCTACAACCTGTTGCCTGACAACTGAATGGGCAGATGCTACTGCATTCTTGTAAACTTCAATACACTTTCAGCTGTGGAGAGTCAGGACCCGGAGGAGTCACTGACATTTTCACATCTGCTGCTGTGCCTACTATGCGACAGACTTCCTTGCCACCTGGCTAATCCAAGATTCTATTATTCAGCCTGATGAAAACACGTTTTGGGTGATATCACATAAATAAGAAAGCATAAATAAGAAATATTACCATTTCACTTGCAGGTAAGGTAATATATTAGCGGAATTCTAGCCATCCCAAAAGAAATAAGGGAAAATAACAGACAAAGAAAGTCTCGGAGACCATAGCCATGAGGCTAAGCAGTTAGAAGGTCTAAGGTGCACACATCCTAGACAGGGCAAGAAATTAGAGAAAGTTGGGCAATGAATGCCATCCTAACACAGAGTGGCACAGAAATCATAATGAATCCATACCATACACCAACCATCCTTAATTCCAAATTCAGAATCTTCAAAGCTGAGTTCTAGATTTATGACCTTCCGTTTTAAATCAAACCCCGTTTTGCGTTTTGAAGACGGCTACTACGCAATGGTTAAAACCAAATGCTTCCCAAAGAATTTGATCAAATAGCAATCTTTCAAATTTAAATTTATCTGCATTCATTGTAATGCAATACAAAATCAACATTTCTTACTATCAGTGACCTGGGTAGTCTCTCCACACGGACATGATCTTTTATTAAATGTTTTCAATTTCGGATAAAAGGGGCACGCTCGAGGGCGAAACAAATAATAGTGCAAGAAAAGGGATAACAACTTGGAGCTACAATGCATGCCATTTCACACAGTGCCGCTAAATAAATCAGCAGTTGTGGAGGCTGAAAATCAATGCACAATATCACCAAATTGTGCCTTTCAATGGAAAGCCAGGCATTTGTTCTTTTCACTCAATGTATTTCTGGCAAACTGAAGAAACAGATGGCAGTTTCTGGAAATAAATTAGCAAAGAAAATGTAGTGTTAGCGGAGGGGCGTAAGCAGGCCCTTCCAGCCCAGTGGTGCAAGGGGGTCCCCCAGCTCTCCGGGGGCCCCCAAACATTCAGTAGGGGACCCTTTCAGTTCATCCCCAATGAATAATGTGAGATAGGGGAGACTTGGGGGCCCTCATAAGATTCTTTTTTTTTAAATAGACAGAATTGTCTACTTTTTATCCCCTCTTCTTGCCCCCATCACCCACTCATCCCCACACAGTGAAGTTACATACAGAAGAAAAGAGAAACCGGGATCCACTAAGAAAACATTCTATGACCTAATTAAATACAAAGCTCAAGGAGGAATAAATACATGTACAATTCATACGCTAATAATCAAATTGATAAGTATAAGCAGATAATCAATTCAATGCATTCTATAAAGTGCATGTGCAGTTCGTCATTTAAACTGCCCAGCTGGGCTAATACAACCATATTTTTTCCTTCCCCCCTCCGGGTAGTGAACATCCAGCCCCGTTCTACCAGATTGAGAGTGGAGGTAAGGAAACAAAGAAATTCATCAATAATCGGCTCCAAGACCATGTAAAAACACACAGCCTTATGAGAGGGAGGTTTCTCCCCAATAACCCAGTAAAGATACATTCAATCATGTGCAGTTATCCCTTATTTTGGTCTACACAGTTGGACAATTGCTCCCATATTTTAAGGCCCTTTTCCGTGTCCTAGATCCTTTCCGGGCATAAATGGATTTTCCAAGATTATGAATGGACAACAGTCGGGCCAGCCACTGCTGAAAAGCAGGGGGTGGGGGGGTAGGGGGATCTGGATCTAGCCAGGCCGAGGAAAAATATAGCCTAAATATAGCCATTGAGATACATAATACTTCTTTAGATACATAATAATTCTCTTCCCTCACAGGTGCTCCCACCCTCTTGGATACCCACTAGGATTAGAGCTGGTGTCATAACTACATTCAGTCGTAGTTTATCTCTTAAGAATTCCCCCATTTGATTAATAATCTTGAAAGGGACTCACATGTTGCAAACATGTGGACTATATCAGACTTGTGAAGGGCACAACGTGGGCAGCGAGTTCCTTTCCCTTTCCCCACTTTGAAATGTGATATGGCGTGTAATATAAAAAGAAACAGGTTTTATCAAATTGGACCTGAAATTTAGCTGACATCAATGCTGTTTGTGCGGTTAAAAAGGCTTGATGAAACAGAGTACCTGTGATGTCAAGTTTAACTTGCCACTTTTCTGAATACTCCTCTATGTCATCCTTCATCAACCAATTTATCAGGCAATATATAGTCCTGATGCGGGGTGGGGGGGCACCGTTTCTTAACTTCTCCACTAGTTCATTTTCTGCAATTTTTCCTGACCCACCCCCTTTCTTCTGTAAAAAATCCCCTATCTGGAGAAATTTTAAAAACTTTGTATTTTTTTTATAAAAATGGTCTACTTTCCCAAATGACTGTACCTAATGAGAGCTATTCCCCTTTTATTCTCTAATCATTGGTTTAAAAAATTTCAGAACATATTTTCTCAATTTATCAGGGCCTACTCGAAACCTAGGTCGGCTAAATGGCTGACACTTCCTAAAGAGCGTGGTGGGCTGGCATTGCCCAACCTAAAGCTTAACTACTGGGCCCCGGCGTTAGTACATTTTACGATTCTTCTGAGGAATTTCCCCAGTGATGACCCACCGGTGCACCCCTCACCGTATCAATTGATAATTGGGACTGAGGCCTGGGGATGCCTGTGGCGTCAGTAGAGCTGGGGTATTACAAAAGGGTTAGATTTAAGACCCTCATGACAGCCTTTAAAATGTGTGTCCCTATTCGTCGTCTATTGGGATTAGGGAGGTTCAATTTCTATACTCCTCTCCAGGGCAACCCAAATCTACCAGAGATATTCTCGGTTACATGTATGACTAGATGGTTGAGGTCTGGGAATAATAAAATAGGGTGCTTTTATTCTGCATGAAGTTTTGTTTCGTATGATGAACTCAAGATCAAGCTTAGCCTCATAAGATTTTGCAGGGAAGTCATGTTCACTTCTGAGAACAATTAAAGATAATAAAGAGATTCCAGGAAAAATGGCAAATCTTGTTAACTTTTTTTGCGAAACAATTTGATAAGAAAATGATCGCTTAAATGTAGAACATTATTGCCTATTTTCAAATTTTGGGTAGGTACACCCAACATTTACTAATTAACTTGGCAATCCAAACAGATGTGGTTGGCCCTAACCTTAAGAGTGTACTACTTTCGGCAGATACACACAATGAAGGGTATTACCAAACAAGGTAGGGAGTGTCGGGCCATATTTTTGTCTAAACCTTGTTCCCATTTGCTTATAGAGATAGCGGTAAATGGTGGCAATATAGTACTCAGTTGTGGCGATCAGTCTAACATTTAGCAGTTACATACTTACATTTTTTTCTAAGATGAATGTGTATGCTTTAAATTCTATGTATTTGGATGAAATGTTATTTCACAACAAAACTATGAAAAGGTTAGATTTTGAGGCACACTGAATCATATCCAGCACACAGGGCCTTAAACTCACTTAATCTTCTATACTAAGAGACCATCCAAATGGAGAGAGAACTTCCGAAAACACCTTACATAATCGATACCACCAACGTCCTTCATGAAACTAAGCTCTCTATATCCCCATCTCACACCTTCAGGGGAGAATTGTCCATAACCATTAACAAAAAAAAAAAGAATACCCTAGTCAAAGCATCTGAACAAAATCTTACCATCTTTGTACGCCACTTTCCTATGCTCTTCACCTGCATGCCATCTGGTTCCTCCTCCACCCCTCCTCCCCCTCCCGGAGAATCGACCCCCCACCCTCTCCCAGAGAGCTATTTTCTACACCCCCACCTCCACTCTACTCCCAATCTTCTTTTCACTATCTTCACCTCCAGAGTTTTCCGCACTCCGTCGAGCACACAGCGTTCCCAAAAATTTTCTCAAGCTCGTCAACTTCAAGTTACCGAGGACAAGCGAGGAAGATCCTGGTGATATTTTTCCTTGCTCGCACTCGCCAAGGTCTAGTTGGCGAGCGCAAGAAAGGAAAATCAACCTCCTAGCGAGATTTCTCAACGCGAGTGGTGAGATGTCTCAATGCGAGTGGTTGCGACAGGTCGCGACCACTCGTGGTGAGAAACCTTCCGCTCGCATTGAGAAAGCTGCCTCTTGCACTGCGCATGGTGCCGTTTGCAATGATTTTACAGCACGGGACAAACACCCAGCGCTCAAAATCACTGCGAACGGCATGACCCCAACACACTCCGCCGCTCACGGAACTCTGCGTAGCGCAGTAGAGGTTATTTGTCACTTTGCGGAAATCCGCATAGCGTAACTCCGCAATCTCCGCCCAGGCTTAAAAAATAGCAGAACCTGTAGATTCAGTCGCCCCTTCGGAAACTCATGAAATCAAGAACCATCCCCTCTAGATCCTGATTCAATAAAGAATTTAACAATAAGAAGAGACAACTCTGACTGGCTGAAATAAATTGGAGGCAGCAGCCCTCTTTAACCAATCTCTCAATCCTTCAGATTGTAAAATGCTGCAACCTGGATGGAATTCAACCATATTCCTGAAGAATAAATCCTCAAATTACTCAATAGCATGAACCTGACATCGCACATCTTCGACACCCTCCCTGTGGTGCTGATAAAAAATATCAGTCACATCATCTCTCCTGTATGGACCAAAATTATCAACTCCACCCTATCGAGCAGCTCCATACCATCCCCCCTTAAACTCGGTCAAGTCACCCCTCATCAAAAGGCAAGACACCGACCAGAACAACCTTAACAACTACAGATCAATTACTAACCTCCCTCTCCTTGCCAAAACTATCGAAAATTGTGTGCTTGCTCACTCAAAAGCCATATTGAAAGATACAACTTACACAACACCTTCCAATCAGGGTTCAAGAAAGACTGCAGTACAGAGACTGCAATGCTGAACATCTTAGACAATTTACACAGATCTCTGGATTATGGCAAAGCCTGCCTCCTAGTCCTCCTGGACCTCTCGGCTGCCTTTGATACTGTCAACTACAACATCCTCCTAAACGCCCTATTGCAGCATGCAGGCATCAATGTAACTGTCCCTCAGTGGTTTGCGTCCTTCCTGAAACATCCTCATAGCTCAACCTCAAAAGCAACGCCAATATCACAAGGAGTCCCTAAAGGATCAATCCAGTCTCTTGCCCTTCTCAAACTCCATATAGAACCCCGTGTAATGATCCTGAAGTAAGCCAGAATTGGCTACCACCTTTATGCAGATGACATCCTACTTTACATGAAAATCTCATCAGTCTAAGACATCCAGCACTTAAATAACATTCTCTCCACAGTTCAATACTGGCTATTCAGCAACCGTCTTAAACTCAACCCAAACAAAACTGAACTCCTTTGCATCCAACCCAAAGGAAAATACTACCCGTAGACATCTGGCTCAACAACCTCATTGCTTTAAAATGCAAACTATCCATCTCCAACTCTGTTAAATCTCTTGGGATTACACTCCATATTCACCTGAGCCTTTTAAAGCCTCTGCTAAATGTGCCTTCTACATGCTGAAACCCCTTACAAATGTCAAACACTTCATCCCCATTGAAAACTTAAAGTCTTTGATGCAATCCTTAGTCCTCCCCAAGGTAGACTACATTAAAGCAATGATTATGGGTGCCCCAAAAACTCACCTAGCTCCTTTGAAATCCACACTTCACAAAGCAGCCAGACTACTTTCTGAGGAGATTCGCTTCTACCACATCACTCCCACTCTCGGGAAACTGAACAGGCTACCAATCGAGGCGAGAGCTATACTTAAAACCACTTGCATAACTCACAAACATGGAAAAAACAGTCTACCTCACAAATATAATATCAAAAGCCGGTCAAAAGAGACTGGTCTGAAGTTCTCAGAGTCTACTCTTCATTCCACCAAAATTTAAGAAACAGAAATCTTGCACCAGCTCCTTCTCCAGGAATGATTCCAGAATCTGGAACTCTCTGCCTCAGAATTTATGTGACAATCATTCATTCCCTCACTTCAAAAAGAAACTGAAACGTTCTCTCAGTTTGCGCCCTTCCCACCCCCTATGAATATTTCTGAACATCAATAATTTAGGGAAAACATCGTCTACTCTACTTACCTGCTCAACACCCTACTTTAGCTACCTCCGAAGGTATATCGTCCATCATTATCACTGTCGCAAATTTCTTTTTTATATTGTTTTTGTTTTTTATTTACCCCACATGCAGCTCGTGCACCTACTGCTGTGCTAACTCTGTAAAGCACTACATATATATTTAAACTGCAACTACCCCAAATGCCGTCTAATTTATATATACTGTTTCTACCTCAGTTATAGTCTATATATATTACTGTTTCATCACAAATTTTCTTTATATATTGTCATTATGTGTTATTGTATTTACTCCTCATATCATCTGTGCACCTGCTGCTGGGATAACTTGGCAAAGCACTATATATTGTACACACCTCAAACATGTATCGTCAACATATCCGGATGTCTGACATATACTTTGTTTACACACTATCACTTTGTATTTACATTTACAATGAATCTAACACATGTATTTGCTGCTGTGCAAACTCTGTAAAGCTCTCTGATACCTTTGGCTCAAGTTCGCGCTATACAAACATCGAAAAATAAAATAAGAAATGAAATGAAGTTACTAATATGTAGGGACAATGGAATTATGAGGCAGTGGAAGACCAAATGATGAAGCAGGGCTGATGAAATTATGTTGTAAGAAAAAGAAAATTATGCATCATATTGTGAAATAGTATTATCTCACTATTTTGTCATTTCTACACAGATGAATACAAAAAGGATGCCAACCCATTACAAAATAGTACGTTTTCTTGGAAAATAAAGTATGCATTTTCACCAGACTATATTGAAAATGTCAGTCAACATGAAAAATATGATTTTGTCTTCCATGGAAGCACAGGAACACCACGAAACTACCAGATTCCCTTCTTAATTCAAGGGTAACATCGTTTGAGCAAAATGTAATGCTGCATTCATCAGAAAAAGTCTCCGCGTAATAAAAGGAGTGCTATTTTATTCTGTGTACCTCAGTTATGTTTAATAATTAGTATTCACGTTTGCTTTCACTTTGTTTCTACAGTATGGCCCTTTAAAACGATAGCTTTCCGTTAAGAACCAGCCCTGCATATAGTCATTTAGATTACATGTGTATAATTGTTTGAATAATGACACCCCAAACTCGTGTGTTTCTGATTAATTAGTAACGACTTGAAGGTTGTTCCCACCCTGCAAATCCATACAAATGAGGCCCTCCAGGATGTGAACGAGAAACCAAGACTCCATATTTAATTGGTGTGTAAGGAAAGCGTTCTCAGTGGGCAAAATATTTTACCTGTGAGAACAATAAAAAGAAGTTACACGTGTTCATGCACATCTGTGTTCCATATCGGCATGCAGAACTATACACGCTGTATAATTTCGTCGTGCTAAATATGTGAGTATTCCTAGAAAGCTTTGAATGTCCTTTTCCATGAGTACTTCAAAATGTATTTGGCAATTCCCAAAAAATCAGCAATTGTATACAAAAGTATTAGTAATACTACAGAAGAAAACCTGTGATCTTGCTTTACTTGCCTTCAACAAAAGAGGACCCGAGAGAGTGTGTTGTCGAAAACATGTTCTGTTGCTGTACTGCCATATACTCAATGACACATTTTAAGATTGAGAGACTAACCCCGCTATGAAAAGCATGTGTGATGTTGTGTCTTTCCAGTTCTTAGCCTATTGCAAGTTAATGAGCAGTTTAATGTACCCTTCCAGTAAAGGAAATATGGCTGCAAGGAGGATTCTAAGTAGGACCAATGACACTGGCACTAATCCTTAGCTTTAGAAGAATGGATTGAGCACCCTTCCCCCATACCCTATCCAATTGTAAGAATGGTTATCTCTCATGAGTACTATTGATGGCCCCGGTAGTCATTAACTACTGCTCCGTTGTAATTCACAGGACAGCACGAGTAAAATAAACGCTGGGGCAAGAAGGTACAAGATTATAAAATACACATGTCACCGAGGAGAAAAAGAACTTATGATATAAATCCCTACCTACACATATATCCTTGTTAACATATTTTACAATGGTTATATGGGAGATTAATAAAAGAGAGATCTGATGCTAGTTGAGATAGTAGGTGGATGGGTGGATGGATGGATGGCCTCAAATTACTCAAAAGAGAGATCTGATGCTAGTTGAGATAGTAGGTGGATGGGTGGATGGATGGATGAATGGATGGCCTCAAATTACTCAAAAGAGAGATCTGATGCTAGTTGAGATAGTAGGTGGATGGATGGATGGATGGATAGCCTCAAATTACTCAAATCAGATTCACATGAAACTTTTGTAAAATCTGTTGACCAGGAGGAGCAGTAGATAGCAAGAATGCCTGAAGAAAAATTAAGGTAGGAAATGTGTGGCTCTGATCAATTTAGATCTCAATCCATACTCCCACATCATGTGTCAGTAACTCATCCACACATGCATTGGCAAAGCCAATCAGTATTGCCTATCCGATATTTATTGGCTTTGTCAATGTTTGTTTAGCCATGTTGCACAGGAGTGCATGCTGCTGTACAACATGGCTTAAAGTCGAGGAAAAAAGCGATACGACGTGGCCAGCGCTGACCGCGTCATATCGCTTTTTTTTAACCCATGTTGCAGAACAGCCCATGCTGCTGTGCACTATGGTTAAATAACGCAAGGGGGGACAAGCAAAACAAAGGAGGTGCAGGGAGGAAGGTGGGAGCAGCAGCAACAAGAAGGGAGAAATTAACACAAGGGATGTACGGGAGAGGGATTAGCAATAACGGACAGTGGAAGGAGGGGGGATGTGGCGAAAGCAAAACAAGTGAGGTGTTGGGGAGGAGGGGGGGGGGGAGAGCACCGGACAGGGCAGCAACACAGAGAAGGGGTGGATGGGAGGGGAAAGAAGCACCACACTCAAGGGGAGTGGGAGGCTGGACGAAGAAGTAGTAGCTCAGTCACAGCAAGGGCAGCAATTAATTTGACTCAATCAGTGCTTGGACCATGCTCCACAGAGAAGAAGGGAAGTGATGCTTGGCATGCACTGGCCAATTAGGAGTCAGTAAAAATCAATCAATCAAATAATTTGTAAAGCGCACTACTTACCCACAAGGGTTTCAAGGCGCTGAGGGTGGGGAGTGGGGGACGGGGGTGCTGTTGCTACTGGTCGAACAGCCAGGTCTCGAGTCATCTCCTGAAGGTTAGAAGGTCTTCGGTTTGTCGTAGGTTGAGGGGGAAAGTGTTCCAGGTCTTGGCGGCGCGGTGGGAGAAGGATCTGCCTCCGGCTGTGGTTCTACGGATGCGTGGGACGGTAGCCAGGGAGAGGTCTGCGGAGCGGAGTTTCCTGTTGGGTACGTAGCAGGAGAGTCGACTGTTGAGAAAGCCTGGGCCGGTCTTGTGGAGTGCCTTGTGTGCGTGGATCAGGAGCTTGAAGGAGATTCTTTTGTCGATGGGGAGCCAGTGCAGGTTTCTCAGGTGGGGGGTGATGTGGTTGCGGCGCGGGTCGTCGAGGATCAGGCGTGCGGAGGCATTCTGGATTCTTTGCAGTCTGTTGATGAGCTTGGTCGGGGCTCCGGCGTAGAGGGCGTTTCCGTAGTTGAGTCTGCTGCTGACTAGGGCCTGGGTGACTGTTTTCCTTGTGTCTGTCGGGATCCATCTGTAGATCTTGCGGAGCATACAGAGGGTGTTTGAAGCAGGTGGAGGAGACAGCGTTGACTTGTTTGGTCATGGTGAGTTTCGAGTCGAGGATGACTCCCAGGTTGCGTGCGTGGTTGGTAGGTGCGGGGGGTGTCCCCAGCGATGCGGGCCACCAGGAGTCGTCCCATGCTGAGGGGTTGGGCCCGAGGATGAGGATCTCCGTCTTGTCTGTGTTCAGCTTAAACTTAAAAAAGCACGACAATGAAGCCAATGAATAGTAAGAGAGAGCGCATGCAGCACATACACTGTAGAAGGTTCAACCCAACAGGTTTTCACTCTGTTACTTGAAGCCTTGCCTGTGACTGGGAAAATAACGCTAAACGTACCAAGACCCAAAAAACGAATTATATAAAAAGAGGACTGAATAAGTCATTCACATCTACCATGCCAACATAAGATCTCCGCTGCCACCCCTAATGGGGAGCTCTTACTTTCACACTGCAGGTTAGAGGTATATTTTATTTAAACGCGCGGATAACATTCAGCAGTCATGTCCGCTTTGATGAGGACGCACTTTGCGAGGAGATAGTCAGGCACTTTATTATTTTCCGAGCGCGGCGCGATCCCAGAGGTGAGATGCATTCAGTATTTACTCTTTGATATCAGATTAAAGACACTGGCTTTTTTTATTCAGATTTGTCACAATCCGTGGACAGCCTTTTAACCAGGCTTTATAAGGCGCCCACGCAAGGAACTTGCAGAAACAGACAAAAGCACTTTGTAGAAAGAAACTACTCACAGGGCACTCTTCATTCTGGGATAATTAGGCAAATCGAGGTCACCGCGTGAGTTCTGTAACCAGTCCCTTATCCAGCTGTTCCATGTCAACAGATGGCGCAAATTACTGATGGCATTTGGCTAATTGGTTAATAAGTAGGACAGTCTGAAGCTGGTCCTCGGATTACTTTACTAATCAACTTCAAAAAAAGGAAAATCTCCCAAGAACATCCCTTTTCACAGCTGGCAGCAAAGACAATAACAGGGCAGCGAGAAGGCTCCTGGCGAATCCGAGACAAGGCGAAGGCAGGCCTCGCGCGTGCACAGATATTCTGCGGCTGTGTCCCACACCAGTCGGTCGCCCACCCAAAATAAACCCCAAAATTCGAGGGGATTAAACGGCGCGAAAAATGAAATGATGCCTTGGAGGCAAGATCATCGCATTGTAGGTGATGAGAACATGTTAAAAAATTCGGTTTGGTTTAAAGGCATAAACCCACAAGAATAAGAAGCAATTATAAGATGAACTGTCATATAAAAACGTTATCTTGTATTGAACACGCTGCGTCCGTTTGAGGTACCATCTGGTGAGCTGTGGGTGTGGGACACACGAGATTCTGTTCTTGCAGGAGGTGCCTAATCGGGGGAGTGGGCTATATGGAAAAGGATATGGCTTTGCAAAACGTATCATCGCCTGCTCATTTTTATGGATCGCCCCCCAACTCTCGCCTCCCATGGTACACAGTCCTCCTCCCCCAGGACTACGATATAAAAGGGTGCTGCATTCAGTCTATAAACGTCAGTTACCCATGAGAGGCACTGAGCATGTACACACAGTCAGAGAAGAGTGTAAGCATCCTGCACAAGAGTACCTGAAAACTGCAGAATCAAATAATTCCACAATATTCAAAAGAATATTTAGAAATATATTTTAAAAACTTTGGGGGGCTAAAAGGAAACACACTTTCTCTGGCATGCATCATCTATTTTAAGTCTCAGTATGGCCAGCTTTTGCGGTCTGTTGGAAGCCTACAGTGTCCATCACAGTACGCAAAGTCAGAGTGTGCTTTGGGTCAGCCTCTTGCTCATGATTGCATTGCTTATTTGTCCAAAATGCTCCTGGGCGTTACTAGCAAAAGAATAGGGAAGAAAGTCACTGCAGACGTTAGGGCTTGCTTTGTGGTGCTTGTGAAAGACTCATCTCACTGCTCACCCTCCTCCCCTTCTCAATAATCCCCCCGTATACCTTCAATCAATAGCTGCTTCCCACCCAAGCCACTATACTTAATCAGTAGGTGGCCATTTAAAAAAAATCATTCTGTTACAAAAAAAGGGCCACCCATCTGCATGGATGCATGTATTGTATGAGGAGTATCTTGCAGGGCAATTTTTTCTATTTTAACAAATCCTATTCAAAGATGACTACTGAGAATGCGCACACATCTATGGTGACCTTCTTTGAACAGGAATGGTCATGAGCTTAAGGACAATCTACTCAGTTCTGGTCTGACCATTCCCCAATTACCAGCCAACTCAAAAAGCTGGGGAGAAAATCAAAACAGACCTTCTAAACACCTTCTGAGACAATGCTGTTCAGTCTTCTAGAAAAGTGAAGCTTTCCACAGTATAGTCCAGTGCATGCCTTCCAACCCAGATCATACCCCACACCCAAGCATGATACTGACTTGTTGCCATGATTAACTCATAAAACCCTTGATATGTTACCACCAGTCAACGAGAAAAATCAAATATGTAACAGAGATGCTGCTCTCCTAAAACGTCATGAGAGTAGCTTAAAAAGGAACTGGAGCAGATTTTCTTGTAGAAAGACCAACAAAGACTCAACCAGACACCAGAATGCAGGGGTGCGATGAAAGGCTGACCAGAAAAGGTACCCGAGTAAAACTATGAAATGTCTGAATTATTCAAGATTTATTATCATAAACCAAGAAAAACATTTAAGTATCATATTAGAGAAACTGGCCACTGAACTACTGCTGTTCTTTTCCAAAAAAGTGGAATGTATCTAGCAAAGCATTGCCATGAAACTACCACAGACCATTGGCAAAATGAGAACTCAACCTGCCCGCACACCAACATTTGCAACCTTCTCTCCCCTATCTGTAGAAGCAGTTACAAAAAGTGAAAAAAATACATAACCCGACAAGCTCCTAAATATTCTTGTCCAGTCAGCAACCTCAAAGAGTTGATTATCTTTCAGGCCGGAGGTTAACGGGCAGTTTAAACTCCATTCTACACCATGTGACGGTCTGGCACCAACTAGAAAAGTGCTAATAAGCAACCTCCCCAAAAAGTCGAGGCAACAATAAATGACGTGTTTAACTACCCATCTCAAACCTACTGATTAAGGAAAAAGATAGTACAAAGGGACGTATTGTGACAGTTGTAACAGTGCAGTGAAGAACTATCATTCGTACATGACCAGAAATCAAGAATTTAGATCAAGTAGAGCCAGAGAATCATCCAATCATCGACATATGTGAGGAAATACTGACAGCCCTTGATGAGAACTAATCATCAGCCTTATTAGTATTATTAGGCCATGTACACGGCTTATAACGGCATGCAGGGTCCCCTAATTGTCAGCATTACTCTTTGCTAAACTACCCCCAGTCTACTTCCAGCATTCAACAAAGGGGTGTGATCCTCCTTCTCCAGGATGCAGAGTAAGGACATATCTTACTTCATGTGCGGCTTCTTTGGAAATGTAATAGGCCAAAATGGTACCAAGGAGTACGGATGGTGCTGCTACCATCACATAAATTGTGAGCAGTGGATGTCGGTATAATAATAAAAGCAGGTGTGGGAGAGAAAATGCAGCAGTTTGCTAGTTAATTTTTTATGCATTATTCAACAAAGCTACTGTCAGTAAAGTACAAGGAGGGGTGGGGGACTTTGGCTCAATCCCTCCAAGCTTTTTAAGGCAGAACAATGTCAATGCTCATGAAGTCCACCCCCCAGTTTCATATTGTATTTGTGCCTGCAAGCCGCCCTTGGTCTACAACTGGCAGCCATAGAACGGATTAAATTAGAATACAAAAACACACCCTTTAACACAACATGTTCCATAAATGTCGTGCAGAGTGCATTCCCATCGTCTTCCAATCAAGGAATCCTGCTATGAATATTCTCCCCCTCAAAGGTTTTGTGCAATCTTTCTCATTCGCTTACTTCAAAAATTATCCGATGTTTGCTATTTGGGGAATACGAAGCAGAAACATACCTAGGATCTTAGCCGTGCCTTCTTCAGTTTGGAAAATTACTCAGAACCACGTCACCCTAACCACCGTGATCTACTCTACAAAGCAAATTCACCAAAGCCCGGCATTGCTTTGCATAGAAGTTTAAAATATATTTGGTTATTTTTGTAAATCTGTTCAGTTCATTTTAGCTAAAACTGGTAATACTTGTTAGGAGGACAACCCGGCACTTCATCACATATGACAAAGTGCTACATTGGGTGCTCATGAGGAGTTGTCCTGCTCTTAAGTCAAGCTCTGTAAGTGCCCATTACACTATTATCTGAAACTTGGCAATCTCTACTAAACCTCTTCCACACACAGCATGGCGGCCTGCAGGAAAAACTATTCTGTCCTGGTGTCCACACCATGACCTCTTGCTTTTCAGCAGGCTATTAATTCAAAAGGCTTTCCGCAATCAATACATTGCTTTCCCTTCAGCATTCGGGATAGGCCTGGAAGGTCATCTCTTTTCCTTTCATGCTATAGATGTCAGGTCTGCCTGCTCATTCATCATAACCTAAACCTTTAACGCACCTGCTTGCCCTCAGTTGTGCATTTTCAGTTTGTTAAAATATCCTTTTCAATGTGTGGATAACATCTCTCCTATGCGGCGCATAACAAAGATTTGTTGCCTGGCAGCAGGCGCTAGATCCATTGTGAAGAACTGTATGAAAGTTGGGGGGAGGGGGGGGTCTCAAATAAGGCTGTCACTCAAAGGATTACCGGAGTAATTGACATACCAACCTGCAACCCAGAGGAAAACGTTCGCGGCTCCTTCAGCCATCCGCAGGCGGAGAAAGGTCAGCGAGCCGACAAAGGCTGCCTCTAAAGGCTGGAGACTTACAGATTTCAGGTTTACTTTTCTAAAATGTGATGGATGTCGTCCTTCCCAGGTCAGAATAACCTAATCGACAGCAACACTCCTCTCCTTTTAAACACCAGCACGTTTAAGACTTCAGGTTTTGACAGATACAAATAATTGGATGAATTTGTGTTGCAGCAAAGGCGAAAATTATCAACAGTATTGTACAGCACAGAATTCACCCTAGTGGATGCTGGAAGGTAGCCCAGAGGTCCATCTTAGGCGCAGAGACCTGACACTCAGGAATTGTCAGATGGAGTTAGGTCTGGTGTTACTAAGGCCATTTTGATCCTACTGAAATAATATGTCAAATATACTCTTTGAACCTTTCAGCCAGCCTTCTTCATTCATTGGTTTGTTATTTCTGCAATTGACACAATTATTCTACCCCTATAGACCATAGAGCTTGTGGCAGTGGGCCAGCCCACTTCATCACATTTTTTTTCCAGAGTTTTATATAACGCGAACTTGACCCGAAGGTATCAGGTAACAGATGGCTTTACATGAGCACCAGTTGCGTTACATTAGGAGACATTTTTTTTAGGTCTCGCTGAGCCAGCGCATGCGCTGCTCTACAAGACATTTAGTATCGGGGTTTTCAAAGTTCTGCCACAGGCTTTTGGTGGCCTAGCGCTTGCGTTCACGTGAGCGTGCACGTGCGCAGCCGCCATCTGCCTCCCTTCCAGCGCGATCACTTTCACTTTTTCGTGCTGCTGCGCGCACGCATCACTACCGTGTTTTTTTTTTACATTACTACACGCTTCCCGCGTCGCGCGGCCAATGCTTGTTATATATCGTGAACAAATATAACAATAATGGTGATTCTCCGCTTTACAGAACCGCTACATCAAATGTGTTTCATTTTGTGAAGTGGCTAAATGACAGATATTTGTGGGCACATAAATCATAACAAATAAATAAACCGCCGTTGCAGGCCAGACTCAAGAGAAAGACCAAGCAAGGATCTTGCTTTGTTCTGAATTTTCTCTCTCCAGCACTATTTTGTTCTGTGGTAATTTATTCAAACTCTGTCCAGTGTTTGCATCCGAGTAGAATCGTGCGTTCATCGATCAGCATTCCAAACCAAACTCGCACACCCCCAGACTCGTCACATACCATCAAAGGGGCTCACAGACTAGCCCTGCTCCATTGCCTTCTTATAATCCGCCCCGTCTCATATGTTCTTCCTTAGTACCCTGGTATCTCTAAAAACCGGACCTTCACCCAGAGCTTTATTAAAGATATGATTCTGCGTGACTGTCATTGTTATCTTGGCAATATGTTTATTGCCTTGCCCCATCCTTCCCCCTGACACTTCAGTCTAAGGCGCATGTATTCTCCCCAGCTCTATTTTACATGTTAGTTCAGAATAGGTTATTGATATCTCCATGTAACTACACGACATCCATAAAAAATGAAGGTTTTCATATTGCGTTTTTGAAAGTGCGCTCAGTTATCCCCTGGGCCTCCCTAGGGGAGCCCGACAACCACCCAGGGTCTCATCCCCTCAAAAGGATTTTGGGTATGCAAGACATTGCTGACAAAAGGCTTTGCGATAACCTCGGAGTGGGTGGCATTGGCTCCAACTGATGCATGAAGTGGTATCTGCAGCTTTGCCACTATTACTGTGAAGTGCATGTCTGAAGTGTTAGCATAAGGTTAGATAAGGAGACTCAGCAAAATGTGAACCTGTCAGAGTGTTGGACTAAAGAACACACATTACCAGTCCATCTTATATCAGTTGTTTAACTCAGTTTGCCCTCGAGTTTATTTGGTAATGTTAGAGAGGCTGATATGTGACCTTTTAATACTGCAGCCGTCCTGCTGGTGCACCCGAGCAAACAGCCTGAGTTTAGACCCCTTGAACACAGGGATCAGCCTCTCAATACCTCAAACAATGTAAAATCCTCAAGGCCCCAAAGGCGCTGGTAATTATTAACGGAGGGGGGAGAGGAGTTGGCCTAACGGCTAGGGTGGTCGACCTTGAATCTGGGGAACTGGGTTCAAGTCTCCGCAATGACGCTGAACATCCTGTGATTCTGGGCAAATCACTTAATGTCCCCGTGCCTAACCAAACAAGCATTGCCATAGCCAATAGGTCTCACTTTTGGGACCTTATACCTATTTAGTTATGCAGCACAATATCCTTGGTGCAACAACATTAACTGTTGCATGGTTAAACACTTATAAGGTCCCAAAGGCGTGACCTACTGGCTATGCCAATGCTTGTTTTGTTAGGCACGGGGAGATTACGTGATTTCCACAGAATCACAGGATGTTGACCGTCGTTGCCGAGACTCGAACCCGGTTCCCCAGATTTGAGGTTGACTGCCACATCCTCTTCCCAAATGGCTAAACTTGATTTGAGGGATGGCATTCTGCACTTTAAGTGGAGCACATTAACTTACAAAGTAGCTCACTTAAGTGCCAGTCACTACTATGGCAATGTGTTCTTCTTTGTAGCTTATAGTTGATTTTGTTTTTAAATCAATGAGTGCCAAGCAAATTCCTCAGCAATAAAGTTTTACTAAAACAATTACAAAACAATCTTTGACAATGTGGGCCATCTTATCCTGCGGAGTAGGTGCTTATCTTAATTTCAGGAGTTGTATCGTGCCTTATAATTGTTTTAACTCTTTCTACAAAATCACACTCAACAATGCAAACCCTTCATTGAAGGCAGAAAGAAACACTCCTAACACTCAAATTATTTGGGTCACTCCAGCAAGATCCACTGAAACCCAAAAGGTGAGAACAGGCTTTTCAGAGAAAAGGGAAACTGGTAGATGTCTTGAACCCGACCCCCACTGCGTTAGGCTCGAGCGGAAGGGAGTTTTAGGAGTTAGACAAACCTGTCATAGAATCTCTTATCAACAGGTGGAACATATAAAGCATCTTCCTGCACCCTGCTCAGGTGCTTGTTTCCGGTCCAGGGAAGACCTGGCCTGGCAGTTCAGGCTGGACTGTTCCCATAGAGAGCAGGATCTAGACTGATTTGCATTTGCTGGACCTAGACTGGAATGGCATAGTGTGCAAGAAAAAAACCCGATGGATTTAGGCCCAGATCTCTGTACTGGGGTGAATGTTTGACATGGTTTCAGCATTCCGTCTATCAATTGTTCTTTTTGCATTTGTGAATTTTCAAGGCATGGTGTTCAGGGAGCGAGGATGGGTCAGTTCAATCTCGGGTTCTGGATCTTTTGTTGGATAGTAGAACAACAATTTACTTCCACAACATCCCTTATCCAAAAGTGCACGTGGAAACCTATTTGCTACTTTCTTTCCTTCAGGTCGGAACACACAAGATCACTTTCATCATAGCTAGCTTTCTCTATGGCTGCCGGGTTGGAAGCAATGCAGCAGAGAATAAAACATTTCCTTCTTGGCCCTATTAGTATAAGTTAGAAAGAAACATTCCCTGCACATAATTACAAGCTGCAAGAATAAAACAAGCCTGCTTTTCACATTCCAGGGTTTTCTTTTGCACCTCACACGCAGATCATCTGCATGCAAAAGCACAGTTAAAAGAAGCATATTCTACATGCAATCACGCCAGTTTTACATGCAACACGCAATACACATAAAAGCCCTACCACATATTACAACAGCATCAGACATGGGAGAAAAACTTCCCTGGGCTGAGCTAAGCTGTGAATCACAAAGTCTCCAGATAATGCCTGAAAGCGGTGGGTCAAGAAAAGCCAGTGGTTTAAAGGGGTGAACACAAAGCCCACTCTAAAGCAATAGAACTGTTTGACAGCTGTGCTGTCAAAATGCACACATACTAAATTACATTTTTCATCCTTCAACGTAGCCCTAGACTTGACTGGTTGATTATACCCATTTCACCTCACATGTGACAAAGACAAGCAGGAGGACTATTTTTCTATTTCAGGAGCATAGCCCCGGCAGAACACGATTTAGATGCCTTCTTATTCTAAATATATTTGCACACTTACTGCTGATGAAAATGTCATGCTGTTTACATACAGCAAGTATATTCTGCTTAAATACCCACATTAATAAACGTTTTGAGAACAAACGTATCCTAGACAAAAATCTGTATTTCGATAGAATGTTCCCACCTAATCTAGGCTACATGTACACCTCATTTAGATTAGGCACACCCCCTCTTGATTGTTCACCCTAAAACAGAGTTCTTCATACGGTGGGGCGCGCCCAGGCTGGTTCGTGACTGCATTCTCAGGGAGGCACAAATACGTCTGCCAGGACTTGTAAATGAAGATAGCCCGGAAGTGCAACCTTCTTCATTTGGCACGGTACATAGTGAAGCAAAAACGTGGGGAACTGTAATTGTGAGTGCCCGGGGGCACAGTCAGTGAGTGGGTTGGCAGAGTCAAAGATGTGGACAAACCAAAAAAATATTCAGTAATTATGTTGTTTTTTTGACCTCCAAGTAACTGCATATAAAAAAAATGCATGCACCTTAAATAAAAACTAAATTACAGTTAAACTAATCAGTGAAAAATATACTCTTTTACATAACGAAATCTCAGTTAGCTAATACAATCAGTGCAGATGTATGTATATGACCAGAGAGTCACATAATTGAATATTGGTTAGAGGATTGGGGAATAGTGACTTGTGTACTTATAGCGCAAAGAGACTCCAGCATGTGGCAAAAAGAACAGTAGTACATTTGTAAATCATTGTTTATATCTATATATTTTAGTAATAAGTAATCAGACTATATCAAGTAGCATTTTTATAAGCGCCCATTAAAAGGTCACACTCCAGGACTCAACTGGTAACAGCCTTACATTACTTCTCAAGAAGAATAAGTAACTGTCAATGCGGAACTCCAAGTGACTCCTTCAGTTAAAGCCCACACTAGCTCCCAAGCAGCCTTTATTGTTGGTTGTTAAACCAACTGCACAAGGTCGAGTGGTATCAGGAGAAAACTAAACCCAGGGCCTCTCAAATTATGCAGCAGGGGAGGACCAAATCATGTGGCAGGTTTAACTAAATTATACAGCAAGAAAAGGCACATTATGCAGCATAACGCAGCACATTTTGTGATAGTATTACTTAATTATTTTTAAGGCTCCCTGTTTTCCGTTTTTACAGATAAATACAGACATTTATTTTCTTATCTGTATTTATTTTTAAATTTGAATAAACACAGAAAGTAGGTTGTTTTATGGGTGAATTCTAAACATTGTCAGTCATGACTACTAGGCCAATAGCTGTGTGGCTTAAAAAGCAAGTAAGTTCAGTAATGAGTCTAAACCAGCAGTAGATGTACATAAAGCTGAAACTAAAATGTCCATGTTTTCATTTAAGTGTACTAATATATCCTCTGTGGGTATTTACATCAATGAAACTTGTCGGACATTAAAGTATAAATGCACATTTATTGGTTAAATAAAAGTGGAAATATGCTAGTTTCAGCTTAATGTTTTCACAAAATCCAAAATAAATATAGATAAATACAAATAAAATTAATACAAAACAAGTATGGCTAAATAGAGACGGAAAAGTCCCAAAAAGAAATAACACAAAACAGGGAGCCCTAATTATTTTTAGGCCGAGTCTAGAAGCAGCGCGCATGCGCTGCCCTAGGAATCGGCCTCTTGGAATCACTTCAGGCTTTGTAGAAGCTCTTGCGTGTGGTGCTTACACGCTATTGGCCTTTGCGCCTGGCTTCAGCACGCAATTGGCCAAAGGCATGTGGATGTCCCAGCTTTTTCGTGAAATGTTTACTCCCATAGCCTTTTGCTCTCCGGTGCCAGCAGCAGCGCACAGGGGCCATCTGTTTTGGGTCAGGTTTCGATGGCAGCTGCATTCCTCACAGTGAGCGTGCGCGCACCACTCCCGGTCTTGTTGTTTTTTTGTCTAATCGTATAATGAACGGGATGTTGTTCCTAGGGGTAGAGGGGACTGAAATGCTGCCCTTGCTGGAAGTCGTATACCAGTTTAATGATGTCATAACCAGCCGAAGCGTCTGTCTCTCCATCCGTTTCCTGACAAGGGTTGTTCTTTTTGCAGGCCTATCTGATTGGCTTTCCTCTCCTGCCGCGGCCTACCCCAGAGTTTTGCTTTGTCAAGTTCTAGCTGTCCCAGTTGGCATCATCTATAGCCCTCTGAGTAATATTTAACAAGAGGAAGTAAAATACACGAAAGTATTTAATCCATGTATACCTTCCTCCGGGTTGCTGAATGTCTGCCTTGAGAGTCAGTGTGGATAGAAATGCATTTTCCTACTGGAGTGCATGTTGACTGATTCCACTCACGTGCCTGTGGGTCAGTGCGTGGACCAGACCGAATCTCTCACTGATGGGCTGTTCACAGAGGACCTTGTTCTGCAGATGGTGCCTGCGTGTTACCGAGTTACTATCCTTGTAGAAAGCAGACCCGCGCACGAGCGCCACTGGTGTTTTCACTCCCCCTCACATCATTCTGCCCAGCGGGGAGGGAGCGTGTGGAATGCATGAGCTCGCTTCCGAGAGATTGTTTTATGTACCGTTATCAGCGGTCAGAGACATCGCTAATCTGTCCCCGGGAGCTTTTGACAAAATGCACTGTAATTGAAAATCCCGGCCAAGCAGGAGGAAAACAGAGAAAACATTTGGAAAGAACATCGCATTTCGAAACATATTTTCTTATAAATTGTGGGCGAGTAAACATTTAATGCAAATATGGTACTGATCTGGGCAAGCAACTAATTATTTTCGTCCTGGTGTGTCCAACTGCACTGGGCGTTTGGATTGTTAAAGTACTGAATAGAACAGATTACTGTGTTGAAAATGCATGTTTCTGAGCACATTTCTTGAATGTTTCTTTTTGTTAACGGCTTCCCCGACAATGCTTTGTGAGTGACTCGTGCTTCCTGCACTTGGCAGATAATTACTGTGTAAGTTCCGGGCTCTGCAGGTGGCACAGTGATTAGAGCTGTCTTAAAAGTTTCCAGAGGCGTCAGAAGCAGACCTGCTGTCCGAGGCACCCTTGGTTACACTGCATGACTGTTTCATTTTTGCAACATTTCGTCTGTCAGCCTGTTAATTCATAATGCATGAAGACAAGGGGGAAGGTAAGATTCTTCTGGTTTCTAATGCTATGGCCGGCTCTACCACTCCCTCTCCCCCAATGTCCGGCCCATGGCTTACAAGAGAAACAGGAAGACTAGGAGAGACAGCGTCCCTCGCTTCACCCCGCCCCCTCCTCCAATGGCTCTGCCGGCAGAGCCCAAAAGGCAACGGAGGAGCAGAGCATTTAAAGCACTCAGTGAGGATTGTGCCTTTTTTTAAAGAAAACATTTATAAACAAGCATTTGCAATGCAATGCATTTGCGAGAGTTTAAACTGTTGGCATTGAAAATTACAATCCCTTTTATTTATATTTTAAAAATGAAAACATAAATAAAAGGCAGTCATTTACCATGCCAATAGCTCAAACTCGTTTTTTTTATTACCCTTCATTTTGTATTGACTGGCTTGTTGTTGCAAGCCTCGCTGTGTAATTGTGGGACTACAAGTCCCAGATTGCAAAGCTGTGTTTGGTGAAAGTCAGGCCTGGTTGGTGGTGTTACACATATTATGGGTCACTTACCACCTTTGCATCTCATCTCTTCCACCTGACAGTAATTTCCTTCTCCCACAAACTCTCGCTCTTCCTGTCTGTTTTTCTCTACCTTTCTCTCTTATTCCATCTTCCCCTCCCCATTTATTGACTCTTTCTCTCCCACAGGACTTTCTCCCACCCTTCTGGGTCTCACTTTTTATCCCCTACCACCACTCGTGCTCCCAATATACCCACTATCATAATGAGGGTGGCCAGGCCATCTGTTTTCTTTTTCTGGGACTTGTTTTTTTACTTTTCTTGTTATTAGTGTGCCCTGCAAGTCCCAGCATGTGCTCTTGGCAAGATACCTAGATTCCTGAAACTCTGTATCTTGCCTTACATGCATTGTACACCTGCGTCTCTCATTGTTTATATGTGTGATCGAACCACCAACCTCCCTTCTCGCTTACAGCTTTCTCCCCACAGTATCTCCCAGTCTATCAGCCTCACTTTTTAGCTCTAACCTGAGCCAGCGCATGCCCCGCACTGGCGAGACTTTTAGTAATTGGGGCTTCAAAAAGCTCACCACACGCTTTTGCTTGTGGCCTAGAGCTTGCGGTTACGCGTGCGGTTACGAGCGCAGCCACCATCTGGCTTTCCTCGTTATGGCTCATTAAGCGCATCGCTCAGGGGCACCCCGCGCGATCGCTATCACTTTCACTTAAACGCGCCTCTCTCCTCGCCCACTCACTCATGTGTTTTCAGTCGCAGTTGCATCGTTTTTTCTTTCCCCTTCCACCTACAACTCAGATTGGGTACTTGATAGAGTAGAAGGCAAGAAGCATCTGCTTGCGCCGCTTTTTCAGCCCTACTTCTGCCGGTACTGCGGACAGCTACACTCCCTGGAGTGCGTTTCTCACGAGGTCACTGGCCTGTCCCTGGTGTACATTGTTAAGACAGAGACATATGTAACCACGTTTGATAAATTCTTTTTAAATATAATGGAAAAAAACAATGCTGAAATACTAGCATGAACGTCAAGCAAATATTAATTTACAGAGTACCCGCTTCGATGACCCCTTTAAGAAAAAACACAGATTTTTCACAATTGCTAACATTAATGGCAGCACCATCATTCTGGAAGTTGTTGCAGCACCGTTGACTGCGGCTGACCCTATGCGTGATCTTGGCGTCTGTGGCGCTGACACTCTGTGATATTCGTCTAGCAGTGTGTGATATTAGATGAACACGGCACCTCTCCCCAGCCCAGCACAGCGCTCAGAGAACATGCAGGGTCTCCTCCAGCAAACCCCCACAGCGACCCTAATTTTACTCAGTGGTGTAGCAGATACTATATGAGGCTCTGCCACCGTTCGTGATCATTGTGTCTGTGAATCCGCCTGTCTAATCTCTAACAGTGTGCTCTGTCACTGTGTGATCTTGGTGTTTGTTGCGGTCTGTTCATGGTATCTATGCGCGTTATACCGTGCCTGATCTTGAGAACTGTGCAGCTGACGATATGATCCTATCCGTTTGACAATATCTGTGATCTTGGTATCTGTACGTGGTCTTCATCTAGCACTGGGTGATCTTGGCGTTTGTGACCCTCACTTTGAGTGTCCTTGTGTTTTCTATGTAGCTGACGCTATGTGTGATATTCGTCAGTTTTGCTCTAACACTGTGTGATCTTGGTGTTTGCACCTCTGTTTCTTGGAATCTGTACAGCTTACAGTATTCATCAGTGAAGCTGACACAGCGTGTGACCTTAGTGTATGTGCAGCTAACACACTACATTTGATCTTGGTCTTGCAGTGTGTGATCTTGAGTGTCTGTGACTCCCACTGAATATACTCACTTCTATTCAGCTGTCACTCTGTCTGATCTTGGGCTGAGATCTGTGTCTGGCTGTGTGTGATCTTGGTGTCTGTGACTCCCATTCGGTATACTCATTTCCATTCAGCTGCCAGTCTGTCTGATCTTAGGCTGAGATCTTCGTCTGGTTGTGTGTGATCTTGGTGTCTGTGACTCGCATTTTTATACTCATTTCTATGCAACTGACACTCATTGTGATCTTGGGCTGAGATCTGCAGCCTGTGATCTAGAATGAAGCCAACACCTCTCCCAGCCTGGTACCGCGGCGCTATGACAGCACATAGATCTGACCTGCTTGCGGTACCTCGGTGCTACGACAGGACACAGATCTGACCTGCTTGCGGTATCCCGGTGCTATGACCGCACACAGATCTGACCTGCTTGCAGTACCGCGGTGCTATGACAGCACACAGATCTGACCTGCTTGTGGTACCTCGGCCCTATGACAGCACACAGATCTGACCTACTTGTGGTACCGCAGCGCTATGACAGGACACATATCTGACCTGCTTGCGGTACGCATATCCAATAGGTCTAGCCTTTGGAACCTTATAAGTGTTTAGTCATTCAACGGTTGATGTTGTTGCACCAAGGATATTGGGCTGCATAACCAAATACTTATAAGGTCCCAAAAGCGAGACCTATTGGCTATGCCAATGCTTGTTTATTAGTTGCTATGCAGCTCGCTCCGCAGCATCTCTTCCCCTCGCTCCAACCTTTGTGCCTCTGTCAGCTGTTTTCTCCCTCTAATTATCCAGCTGCCTCTTCCACATTTCTCTCACTCCCACTTATCCCTGTGGCTTCCCTTCCCTCTCTCTCTCACTAGTTTACTTCACTTTCTTAAGTGTCTTTTTTGCTCTCCCACACATCTTTCACTGTGATATCCTCTCTCTCTCTCTTCTGGCTCACCCACATGCCTGTCTCCGTCATAAACTTCTCCCACTTGCCTCCCCCAGCTTTCTGACTCGCCTCCCCCCCCACAACCCCTCTGGGGATCATTAGGGTGAGAGCACCTTAGCGGCAACAAAACAAAAAGGCTGGGGATGCAACATGCAGTAGCTCATTTTTTTTCTCTAAAAGGGAGGTGATGTGGCCATATGCCAAAATCTGTCAACTTTGGAACTGTAGAACTGGGTTCAAGAACCAGCGTCATCTCAACATTCTATAATTCTGAGCAAACCACTTAATCTCACTGTGGCTAAAGTGTTCCCTTGGGCTGAGTGTGCTCTAGTAACCCCACCAACCTTCCAAAAAAAGGGACAGAGAGCTTGTTTGAAGACTGGAGTGATGATTAGTGACGATCAGGCATGGTGGGGAAGGGTTGAAGGAGGCAGAGAAGAAAAACTGCTCCTCAGAACAGCAGTTATCATTAGTGCAGGAGATGCAATCGCATTGTGGCCCAGGAGTGTGAAGAGCCCAGAACACCAACATTATGAGGAACACAGTTTTATGGTCAATTTCTGTTTTGTATGATGAATTTGCCCCATAATACATCCCACATGTATTGTGGAGTATGACCTACAGAGAAAATATCCATAGAATGATCTCATGGACTCTGCCGCTGCACTCAGCCCTGCCCCTCCTCTCCCTCAATCCTTACCATAATGTTTTGGAGACAGGTCCCTACTTGAAAGCATTTTGCTTTGGGGGGCTCAGAGCAAACAGGATAGGAGACATCTGCCTTAAAATGACACTCAACTATGCATGTATCTGTCTCATATTAACAGGAGCTGTCTCGTATGCCAGTGAACTGCATCCACCATTGGCCAAGGTGCTGCAACTTGTGCCACGGTATAATCTTGAATAAATCTCTTGCTTCCCCTCACATGCCTGAAGGAACTATGCTTTCTCCAGTAACGTCAAAGGGGTGTGGTGGATGATAACAGTCAAAGAAATGGGTTTCTCTCTTAATCGAAGAAAGAAACCACCTGTACTCAACTGTATTTCAAATAGTTTGGGGAGCATGACGGTGTAAGGGGAGCTGGGCAGGTGGGAAATTCAAAGCACTTTGGCTCCTCTCACCGACATTCGTTCTTCTTCAGACCAGTATAAAATCCATCAATTTCTGTTGACATGGTATGGTTGGGACAAAAAGCTCTGTTCTGTTAGTCCTTCAGCAGAAAGATTGCTCAGAAGCAAGGTGAGAGATAAATGTAGCGAACAACAAAGTGAAAACATTTCTACTAAAGATCCCTAACTCTTTCCTACTGCTCATCTACGGGGATCAGCAGAAGTGACATGGACTGTAGGGGGGCCTCCATGGAGCTGACCGCTACCATGTCAGGATATCCTCAAGTGACACATATCGCAGGGGAACATAGAGAGTTTATAGAAGTGGTACGGTTGGAAGGCTACTGACCTAATACTAGTGCTATAAATGCCAAGTGGCATTCTCAGTGTGAGTGTGGTCTTTTTTTCCACTCGATAATGTTTTACCTGATTACATGAACCAAAGAGAAGTACGGTATCCAGCAATGCTTGGATGCTTAAACAAATGGACATAGATTGTCATTAGAAAACAAGCATTGGCAAAGATGGCCTGAAAGGTATGCAAAAGGTTAGAACGTAAATGGAGGGTGGGCTTCCAGGCCTCAGACAAAGCGGTCTACAAATTGAAGCTAAGGTACTATCACGCACTCAAAGAAAACATGGGATGCTTATTACACGGAGAGAATTGAAATAGGAGATAACTGATCTAGGGAACTATTTGGCATCTTTAAAGAACTATCCTCACTAGAAAGAACAATAGCACCAGCCCCTTGTTCGGAAGAGTTGTGCAATAAAATTGCAGACTTTTTTTTTCCGCAGAAAAAGTATCCAGAATCTACGACACCTTCCCAGACGATGCACGAAATGGATACATAAGCCACAATGAACAAACTAAGAAGTGGGGGGGAAACACTATTTCCCAATTCTTTCCTCCTTCTCTAAAAGAGTTGAAAAACGTAGCGCTAAGCATAAAATCAGACTCCCCCAAAGATCCATCTACACCTAAGGTGATCTGCACAGGACTCGGGCCTATACTACCCTATATCCAACAGTTGTTAGAGACCTCCTTTCGGGAAGGGAAGGTACCTGATGTGTGGAAGCGAGCAATTGTTCGCCCACTGAAAAAATAAACGGTCTCATTGCTCCCTTACTTTTCAAAAATAGCTGGAAAAGTGGTTAATATACAGTTGGGGGCACACATTAAGAAACACAACTTACTACATCCCACGCAATCAGGCTTCAGATTAACCTACTCAACTGAGACAGCATTGCTTTATGCTACTGGGACAGTACGTAAAAGAGTGGATGAAGGCCTGATGACTGCGCTGGCCCTCCTGGACAACAGCTCAACTTTTGATACGGTGTCACATGAGCTGCTACGGGGAGGTGTGGACGGGGCTGCCCTGAACTGACAGGTTTCCTATCTGCACGGTCGCAGTGTTCACGTGTCTCAGTCTGCATATACTTCCAAACACATCAATTTAACACAGGGGGTGCCGCAGGGTTCAATTTTGAGCCCTCCCTTGTTTAATCTATATGTCGCCCCCTTAGCTGAAATTGTAGAAAAACACGGTGTTATGATAGTGTCGTACGCAGACGACACACAGCTTGTGGTCACCTTGGCTCAGAATTCGGCATCAGCTGCTAGTAGCTTTGCAGACCGTCTGAAAGATCTAGCCGGGTGGATGACAGATAACTGCCTGACACTAAATGTCAATAAGACGGAAATATTGAAAGTCGGGAAAACTCCATCCATCTGGTCTTCGGCCTGGTGGCCAACAAGTTTAGGACAGGTCCCCAACCCTAAGACTAAGGTAAAGAACTTGTATGGATAGACTCCAAACTTTCCTTTGAGACTCAGATCAAGAGAGTTGCAGGCAGGTGTTTCGGAATCCTCAGAATATTAAGGAAAACCCTAGACATTTTACCTCTGGCGGTGAGGAAAACCCTGACCCATGCACTCGTCACAGCGAGATTAGATTATGGAAATCTGATGTATTTAGGTGCGACCAAAAAGGGACTCCAGAAGTTGCCATCCGTTCAGAACGCAGCAGCCCGCTTGGTTTTAAATCTGCGATGACGAACATCCTCGAAGATTGCACTGGATACATTACAATGGTTGCCTATCCAGAAACAAATTACATTCAAGGCATTATGCATTGGTCATCGAATCTTGCAGGGCAGATGCCCCATGTACCTGCATAAACTTATGATTCCCTACAATACAGAAAGGCAGTTGAGATCCACCGAGACCCATCTGGTGACAGGCCCGAGGATAAGGAAAGCACAAATGGGGGCCTGTTCTTTTGGCTACTTGGCTGCAAAAAGTTGGAACTCCCTACCCCTGTCCCTCCGGGAAGAACCATCAGAGAGACTCTTCCGTAAAAGATTAAAAACGTGGCTCTTTATCCAATATGGAGGGATTGTGCATGAATTTGTGAGTTACTGATTCCCGGAGTTGCAGTGAGTACAAATAGCGCGGGACACACCAGTGGGTATAACCAGGCGCTCTACAAATGCAGAAATATCAAATATCAATAGTACTTGCCTTTGTAGCCTATTGGCCTTGCCAATGTTTTTTTAGTAATACTGTATAGCATCCCTAATGTAGCACAGCATGGCTAATGAAGAAACAAAAAACAAAGTTGGAATAGTATGGCCGATGCGGTCGCATCATGTTTTAGGAACATGCCTTCAAAATGACACTTGCAATTTTTTCTTTTCATACACCGATCTAAGTTGGATCAGTGAATTCAAAAACGAAAGTACTATTTTTTTGTTCAAAGCATGTGGGCAGAAACAACATGAAGAGGGCAGGTAGGGAAAGTAACATATGCTGCAAGTGCGGAAAGCAACACAGAGGGCGCAGGTGGGGAAGCAACACAGAGGACAGCGGAGAAATACATGACACAGGCAAGAGAGCAATAAGGAGCACTTGGGGAAAGAGAAGCAAAAAGGCGAGAGAGAGAGAGAGCAACTTGGAGCAGGGAGGCACATGAGCGAGAAAGTGAGAAGCACATGAGGGTGAAGGCAAGCGTGACGCAGATGAGACTTGGAGGAGAAGCGCACAGGTCTGAGCGCAAAACAAAGCACGGCGGAGGGAAGAAGAGAAGAACACAAGGGAGACAGTTGGACAACACATGCACTCTGATGTAGTGTTTAATTAAAAATACAAATGTAGAGCCAGAAAAGTAAGCAGTGAAGGACACAAGTAATGAGGCCATGATCCAAAGGTGGGCAAACACAAGAATGGGAAGGCAAACTCACACAATCTAACAAATAATAAAAAGCAAACAAAGAGAGTGACAATAAAGCCAATCAATGATAAACAATGGCAGGGCTCCAAGCCCACTGTCAGCTGACAATAGGACTTTTCGCAGACTGACAGCTTGGGCTCTCTGGTAGGAGAGACGCAAAACCTACTAAGTAAAATGCCCAATGACAAGACTCACATTTGCATTAAAATCGTTGTTGAACTGTTTCTCCCGGAAATGCAGTGTGACTCGTGATTCAAGAACTTAGACGAAGGTTGTGGCTCGTGACCATTCTCCCATACCAAGAGCTAAGCTTGTTGACTTACAAACAATGAATACCTCTCTTATTTCAGCAGCTCGACCTCTCTGCAGCCTTGCTTTCTCCTTTTCCGTCTAACCAAACAAACGCGCACGCACAGGCGGCATGTCCAATTGCCTAAGAATCAGGAAAAAAGGAGATAAGTGAAATACACACTCCGCACCAGGCCTCAGACAGCGATGCACAGGAAACGGAGGCGCATGGGCGGCAGATTACTGCCCGCTCAGATCAATGTGGCGCGCTCCTCGGCAGCTTCCGGTACAGCTGCAGGCAGCACGCTCCCGCCGACGGCATGACCAGGCCAAACAGGCCCAAGTGATAACAGAGCAATATGTAAGCAAATTGACGAACACTGTCACCGCTTGCGAGGGGGTGAAAGCAGGAGGGAAACCAGCGCTTTTACTGACTCAACAAGCACTGCTTTCATTGCCAGAGGAAACCAATAACAGTGGTTTGTTTTCTTGAGGGGAGATAGGGAGGACAAAGGCCGGAAGTGCTCTGGTCTTCCTGCTTTCAGGGAAGTTCTCAGGGAAAGGTCAAGTGTGCACACTGGTATTTAACAAGATAAGTAAAAGACACAGAAGACAGGGACTTTTCGAGCGAGTGAACGAAAAATATAATTTCCCTTTAAGTGCTTAACTAACCAGGAACTCCATAACTTGTCCCCAAAAATGTGTTGCAAAATCATATATTAAATGTGAACGACTAACTCCCAACGTTATATGGTTCTGATGTAAAAACTGTTTCTGTGACACGCTGCCTAAAATTTTTAAAAAAGAAGAAATTCATGTACAGCCTCGTGATGCGTGTACTGAACAGCTAAATAAGAAACAGAACTATCAAATATATGATTAAAAGCATCTTTTTGTTCTGGCCAGCCGGTAAAGTTTTCATGAGTAACTGGCCCATTATGTTTTGTTTCACTTTTTGTTTTAGGTCTGTATATGAACAAAAAACGTAACATCTTCCTCAATAGGACTTCAAAATCAACAAGTAATAACCACATACTTCCTCCATTATCATTTTCAATCCAACTAACAGACTCGCATGTCCACCGCTCAAATTAACTAGTATGTCCCTTATACTAATTCACCACTAATCCTTTCTGGGTTTCGGAGCAGCGTGCTACTCGCAGAAAAGAGCTGTGATGCCTCATCAGCGGTAGGAAGCACTATATAAATACAATTACAATTACACAGCATTACACATTTCAAAAGTCCATTACATTTGATCCCATATGAGGCACACAGACTAGCATGGAAAGGGCACTAGACATGAGTAAAGATTCTCCCAAAGACAAAACCTCTCTGTTTCACAGTAGAACCAATACTGTCAGCAGGGCAAATGTTGTGCCTGTACGAGGCCAACCCGGCAGTTTGAAATCTTGACTAATGCCCACAGAAGAGCACATTTACAAGATGAGATTCATCGTAAATAATGAGCAATTAACAAGTGTATAAATTCGGATTAAACTTTAGAACACTAAATCTTACAAGAAGATTGTGTTTTGTGCTGTGCATGGGAGGGCAGACGCGAAATAAGAGACTGATATATTTTCCGTAGTCCTTTAGGAATGTCTGTACATTGCAAAAAGATTCTCACAGTCATTTGCGTTTCTTAAAGACAACAAGCAAAACATTCTTAGTTCTTAATGGGAAGGAGAACATCCATGTATGTAGAAAGATAAAAATGTTTTAACTCAAGTACTTTTGCCGATATTTTAACAAGTTTATAAGGTCTTGGGGGGAGCCACACACCTTAATAAATCAAGATGGTGAAGACCTCTGCAAGCTCCATTAAGCAAGATGGGTCTTTAATATTGCTTGCCCCACCTCACTCCAGAGGGCGTAAGTGCCTTGTTTCACCTTCCTCTCGTCGTAGGCACAAATATATGAGAGAAGTGGGGTGAGCAAGGTATAGTATTCAGTATGTTTTAATGTATTCCATGTTTTATGGTGATGTCATCTTGTTATGCTGTAGAATGGTTCGGGGCAGAGGATTCCACGAGAGGCAGTTGCTCCATGGTGGCGAAGGAGGAATCACGCCCATCTTGCATGTCTGTTAATGAAGATGTACCTTGCCTTTACATCTGTGTGGAGGTGTCACTTGAACATTTTGGCGACGATCGCCAGACACCACATGTGACAAGGAGGCAAGACGGAGGCATGAATTCTGTCGGTGTTTCGCTGTGTACAGCAGCCATTCTGTGCGCTTCAGCTTCGCTACGTGGTTCGACAGTGAAATTACCCCAAGACGCAGTGAGTAAGAGGTGCCGGTCAAACACTGCGAGTGTGAAAGCCTTTCCTGTTTTTCAATAGACATTATAACCCAGGCACGTATGTCTTCAACAATAAACTACTCGTTTGATGGAGAGGTTGCCACTTGTAGCTTTAACTTACTCTTTGTGGAAGATTCCACGGGGGTGGGCCATACCCATCCTGCAGCGAAACAGACGGTGGGGGAGTGAGCTGTCCACACAGCTCCACGCTGTTGAACAAGAGGACTGTCATGCCCGTGTGACTCCTTAGAGGAAAGTTGCCTCGTTGTGCAAGCGAGTTTCGCGTGGTGAAGGGAAGGAATGCCGCGCCCCTAGTGGCACGTCAGAGGACAGGTTACCTTGCTCAAGAGGCCTCTCGTATTATGAAAGAAAGTTTGCACGCCCCTTGTGGAAGTCAGAAGAATAGCACTTAGTTGTCACATCTGTCTTTTGTCTGTTGAGTTCAGCTTCAAGAAAGGTTTTGAATTCGATTATTTGCCAGCCCTTCTTGGCAGTTTCCTCAATTGTTATTCCATCCCCATTTCTTGCACAACCTGGTCAACCATCCATTCAGTGGGAGGAGTGGATTGATATTTTTGATAATGACATTGTAGCTCTGAATGGGTTGGAATTTACTCCAGAGAGGATGGAAATATTGGCGTTGGGCACCATGGGAAAGGAGGCTCATTGTATATTCAAATACTTGCCACAGATGTTGGGTTGTGACAATCAGCCTGATGGGGACGTTTTCAAAGAGGCCAAGTTGTGGTTGGAGAAAAGTTTCGCCATGGAGGAGAACATTGTGATAGTTCGGTATGAGTTTTATACCAGACCTAAAAAAGCTGGCGAATCATTAGATGAATTTGTCTCAGGTTTGCGTGAATTGTCTATAAGGTGTAAATGACCAAATAACAAATGAATTGATCAGGGACCAACTGATCGCCCAGTGCCATAGTAAAAAAACACAAGAACGCCGTTGGGCTGCAAAAAAACGAACCTTGAAGGATGCTATCTCCATTGCCAAGGTGGTGGAGGAGTCGAGGACACGACTAAAGGCACCATCGGCAAGTACGATTCCAGAACACAGAATGATGTTTGAGCTAAGGGCTGTTCCAGGTGTGGGAGCGAATACCATGCCAGTGATTCCAGGTGGTGCTTTGCTTCAAACAAAGTGTGCAGACGATGTGGGCGTAAGGGTCACTATGACCGTGCGTGCAACAACTGTACCAATTCCCACATAGCGGTTGCAGAGGAATTCAGCCTGGATGGTGATAATGAAGATCGTGTGCTGATGGTCCTTCTTGGAAGTGGAGAAAGTGACAGTAGAGTTCAACCAAAAGCCTTGTTTCAGATTCTTGGCAGGTAAGTGAAACTGATGGTGAACTCTGGTTCATTATACACAATAGTGCCGAAGTGGATGGGGCAGAAAGAGTGGCCACTTGTTTCTCTCTTACCTAAAGACATTAATCCGAGGGGTTATCAGGGAGAGAGAATTGATGTGTTAGGTTATTTTTCATCTCCTTTTGAGTTCAAATTAAGGCAGGTTGTGGGGAAAATCTACGTGGCTGAAGATGGACCATCTGTAACGCCCTGAACGTCTCAGGATCGTTTAACAGACACGATAATGAGAACGCAACCACTTGTGAAGGTTTAGTTATTTTAATGAAGGCAAAAATAATACAAGGAATAAACAAAGGTTATAGTCACTGGAATCCTCCAGGCTAAGTACGTTACCAGCCCACAGCACGGATGGCCCTAACCGTCCTCTGCATATACGCCGATCCCGGCGTATGCCAACAGAGGGCAGAAATGAAATGGCCGACAATGCCAATCGGTAGGCTGTGAGGGGCACGAAGAGTGTTGGGGAGAATCGAGGAGTCAGGGAAACACCCAGCCAGGGTCTCTACCTGAAGGGAGCAGCCGCTCAACCTCTTCCTCAGACTGCACCGGGACGCGGAGTCACCTCCTGGTGATGCGTCACCGATACCCCAATCACAAGCAAAGAAGACTGAACCGAGAGCAGCCGCTCGATCGATCCTGTGGACTTCCGAGTCTGTAACGCGGCAAACACCTCCTGGTGTGCGTTACAGCTGGCAGTCCCTGTATTTCTGGTCGGGCTGGGAGTTACGACTCCAACCAGCAAAAGCGCCACTGCGCTTTGACTCAGCCGAGTCAAAAAGCGAAGCTCAATGGTTATCCGGTAGAGCTTCCGGGTCCTTCACAGGTGACGATGGGGCAAGACACGGCCCAGGGAGTAACGACTCGACCTACCTCCGTTCTTGCCTTACTGGAGCACCACTCCGGAACACTGCTCTTCACTAAGCAGGTACGTCGGTTGTAAACACAATATCCGACAGCGTTGTACCTCCCGGTTCCTCCCTTTATAGGGCGTTGTTTTCCTTGAGTTATGTAACAGCTCTCCTGTTTACATAAGGGCGTGTTTTCCTTGAGTTATGTAACAGCTCTCCTGTTTACATAAGGGCGTGTTTTCCTTGAGTTATGTAACAGCTCTCCTGTTTTACATAAGGGCGTGTTTTCCTTGAGTTATGTAACAGCTCTCCTGTTTACATAACCTCTCAACCGCTAAGCATCCTGGGAGATGTAGTCCGTTTTCGCTGGTTACCGTTTTCCTCCCCTCGCATGACAGGAATTCTTGACACCATCATATTGGGAGAGGAGCATCAATTTTCACATTGTTATTGATCTTTATGCACCTGGTCAGGTGTTGTGTGTGTTTGATGTTACTACTGAACAAGTTTTGGGTGAGATGGAAGATGTTTTTAGTGAAAAGCTGGGGGAACTGAGGGGTACACTCATAAAATTGTGTTGGAGGAGGGTACCATCCCAGTTAAGCACAAATTGAGGACAGTGCCAGTAATTGTGTGGGATGAGGTAAATAAAATGTTAGAGGACATGCTCAGAGAAGGAGTCATCGAGCCTGTTAAGGCCTCTGAATGGGTCTCGCCTGTAGTAATTGCCAAGAAGCTTAGGTTCTGTGTGGACCTTCGTAGCTTAAACCAGCATGTGGTAACAGACACATTTCCACTCCCCTATATTAACAAGTTTTTGCTATTGCTAAAAGATGGTAAGTACTTTTCTAAACTTCATTTCAAAAGTGCTTACCACCAGATTAAGTTACATGAGGATTCTAGAAACCTTACAACTTTTATCACCATGGAGGGTACCTTTCGCTTCACAAGAATGCTCTTTGGGTTGTACTCGGCGGTGAGCGTTTTTCAACTGATCATGTCCGAGGTTTTCAGGGGATTAGAAAATGTAAAAAAAAAAATTCAGGACGATATCCTAGTTTTTGGTGGGTCTATCCAAGAACACAACAACACCTTGAGGGGGCTGTCTGGTGCGGGCCTAACCATAAGGAATGATAAGTGTAGGTTTCTAGTGGTGGAAATAGAATACCTTGGACATACCTTATCGGGGCAGGCTGTCCGTTCCAAAATTGACTTGTTGGAGGCTATAAGAGCTGCACCTATTCCATGTGATAAAGACCAGTTGCGATCATTCATGGGTTTGATCATGTACTATGCCAAAATTGTGAACAATTTTGCAGGGAAAAGAGAAGTTCTCAGAATGTCGTTGTGGAAGGGGTGTGCATTTGTTTGGAGCAATATTCAGCAGAAAGCATTTCATTTGATAAGAAAGGGCATTTGAGATGCAGATATTCTTGCACCATTTGACACTCAACTTACAACATTTTTGACTGTTGATGCCTGTGCCGTGGCTTGGGGGCAGCATTGTCCCAGGTATTTGCGGACTCTGAAGAAACAGTAGCTTTCACATTGCGCTCGTTGACAGAATGTGAGAGCAACTATTCGGTCATAGAGCGTGAAGCTCTGGCAGCAGACTGGTCAGTCGTGCACTTTAGGACCTTTTTATGGGGTATAAATGTTTGTATTCGTACAGACCATAAACCCTTAGTCGAGGTTTTGAGTCCTGGTGGAGCTGGTAAGGGCTCGGCTAGGTTGGCCAGACTAGCTTCCAGCCTTCAGGAGTATCGATACTGTGTTGCGCACATACCATGGTGGAAGAATGTGCAGGCTGACTACCTGTCTCGTTTGTCTTTGACAGAGTCAAGGGAAAATGGTCATAGTGTTTCTGCTTGGGTTCAGGATGGTGTTGAGGCTTCGTTGGGGGATGTAGAATAGTGCATTGGTAGTTCATTCTCAGCAGATTAGTGGCACAGGTTTATGGATCAGGATTTAGTCCTTAGGAGTGTGGAGCGTGTGGTGGTGCGGGTGAGCGGAGGGAGAGCATAGTGGCTCCTTCTGTTAGACCTTTTGGGAAGGGTCTGGGTGAGTTGCGCGTGAACAACTCAGAAGTCCTTATGAGGACGACAAATTTGTGCCACCAGAAGGTTTGAGGTGCAAAATCATTAAATTGGTGCATAAGGGTCACCATGGCTAAACTATGACAAAGAAACGGGTGAGAGAAACGTTTTGGTGGCCATGTCTGGATGACCAGATCACATCGTGGGTAATGGATTGTGAAGTGTGTAGGGACAGCGAAAAAAGGCTGAAGACTGGTGTTCAGGCAGCTCAAGGGCACATCGAGGAGTCGGGTGCACCTTGGCGTATGGTATGCTTAGATTTTTTTGGGTCTATGCATATGCTGGAGGAGGGGGATCAGGAATGCAATGGTTTTGATGGATGTACATTCAAAATGGATGATTGTCAGATTTATGCCTGATGTGACCACTAGAAGGACGGTGGATTTGCTGAAGGATATTTTTCAAGAGGACGGGTTGCCTCGTGTACTTATTACTGACAATGGTACGCAATTTGTCTTGCATGAAATGAAGTAATTTCTATATAAGTGTGGTATTACTCACCATCACAGAGCACTTTATAACCCCCAAGCCAATGGCATGGTAGAGCGGGCTAACCGCTTAGTGAAGGGTACCATATCCATGGCTATTCAGAGTGGGAAGGATGTCAAAGTAATGGTGGATGATATGGTGTGGGCTCATCGTACTACGGCTCACAGTGTGACAGGGTATTCTCTGTTTGAAAAAATGCATGGAAGGAAGCCAGATACTAAATTGATCCCTGCATGGCTAACAAGTTCTGGTCATGAGATAAATGGAGGAGAAGGTGTAAGGGTTGGTGGTAAAGGTGTGTGTTCTGGGTCAAAATCAAGCATGGCAGGCCATGCAAAGGTTTATGTAAGTTCTAGGGCCCATTAAAGGTAAAAATATTTTTTTTAAAAGTGTTTGAAAGTTATGTGCTTCTGGACAACGGTAACAAATGGAAAAAGCGCAAAGTAGCGTTGTGTCAGAAAGGGGAGATTGTGGACAATAAAGTGATCAGGCATCATTGTGCCGGGTCGCATATCGGTCTGAATGGGTTCATGTTGATGATGAGTTGGTCAGCAATAAGGATGGTGCCAGGGGTGAACTTGAAGAGCGTGGCACTGGTGAAGGTCATGTTCCCTGTCACAGTGGCCTTTCTCCTCATATGAGGGGGGCGGGGGGAGGTCAGAGGAAGTATCTCACCTAGGTTTCACAGAGCCCCTCGCTATTTGGAGGATTATGTGCAAACATGGTGAAGGTAGCTCACTCAGTGGAGGCCCACTTATTATATTGTTTTATGCATTGTATTTTTCTGTTTTTTTGCTTAGAGTACCCATTTGCTTTTAGGGCATGTCCATTGTTCTTTGTGTTGCTTCATTGTTTTTGCATTTATCACTCTTTATTTTCTCCGTTTTGTTTTTTGATCTCTCCTGTTGGGTAGAAGGAGGGGGGTAGTATTCAGTATGTTTTAATGTAATCCATGTTTTACTGTGATGTCATCTGGTTACGCTGTAGAATGGTTCGGGATTGAGGATTCCAGGGGAGGCAGTTGCTCCGTGGCTGGTGAAGGAGGAATCAGGCCCGTCTTGCACGGCTGTCATTAAAGATGTACCTTGCCTTTACATCTGTGTGGAGGTGTCACTTGAACAGAAGGTCAGTGGGAAAAGACAAACAATTGAGCAAACGGAGGGTTAGAGGGGGGCTAGGTATCAGCTTGGTGGCATTATTCCCTGCCCACATCTCATGCCAAGCTCCCAGAACTTTGCAAAAAAGGTCAAAAGGATGGTGGATAGGACGGCGGAAAGAGGTCAGCTGGCAGAGGTGAAGCAAATGGGTCTTATTAATTTATTAACTTTTTTAGATAGAATTATCCTTTTAAAGGTATCACATCTAACAGCTCAGAGTGGTGTATTGACATTCTCTCTGTATAAATGTATCACGTCATGACTGAGGGTACAACTGAACTATCTTAAATGTAACCTTCAGTGACGCAACTGACTTAGAATTACATCAAAACAGCAAGCCTAGATAAAGCAGATGGTGTTTTGATTTAGTATAGTGCAGAAACAGAGGGACAATTTTTAGGGATGCATTCGCACACATATACCTGCATCAGAGGACACAGGTTAACACATATTAACACCTATAGGCGCCTCTGTACACAGGCAAAATATATATATATATATATATATATATATATATATATACATGAGCAGACATGTTAGATGGTTAGATTCGAGGGTCTTAGTATATTGATAAATGTTTTCATGAGTTTGGCTGAGTGCACATATCTATAAAGGAAGAGTAGGGATCTAAGATCGTGTTCATGAAGTGGGGATTACACAAATACATTTCACACATTTCACTTTCTTAGGTACCCGGGAGATTACGTGATTTGCTCAGAATCATACAATGCTGGAGCCTAGTGCTACACCTCATAGCACATGTGGGAGGACAAATCGTTCAGATGTTAAGCATTTGGATTCTAGCAGCTGGCACAAGGAGGAAAAAAGGACTCAATTCTAGCTGCGAAAATACTCCTACTTCGAGAATTCTGGGGGGACAGAGTTGGTGGCCTCTGGAAAAATATCACAGGAGAGAGCAGTGATGTAGAAACAGAAGAAGTGGGGAAGCAAGTGATCTCCATTATGGGTAGATTGCCCATAAGTGACTGAGAGCGAATCTAGTACCTGATAGCTACAAGGCAGATATTTTTATCTGAAGATGGATTGTGATGGAGGGAAGGAACAAAACATTTTAATGCTTATCGGAGCACGTTCACGCTTAAAAGGAACAGTGTCATGGCTCATATGGAAGCACTTTGGAAGATGGCCAACTCAATTACTCCACTGCCCCATGGCACACACAATCAAAACTACCAATGGATCATGCAAAACCCTCCACAGAATCTTCACCAGGCTCATGACCAGAAAGTGTAAGAAGAAGATGAGATGCCAGGCCTTCACCTGCTACACACTTAGTGGGATTGAAACTCGACCCTGGTCTGAATGTGTTAGACTAAATCACGTGCTCACTTGTGAACTGAAGTATTCTCACCTTCCCTGTGCAGTGCAATTAACTTCTGCAAACCTCACTTCTCTATCTTGTCCATACACCCCCACTCTTCTGCTTCCTCCCCACACCCTTCTCAGGGCCTTCTCAGAGGTGGATGAGCACCAGCCGCGCATGCCCTTGTGAGATCATAGATCAGACCCCAGCGAGACAGGCACCCTTCACATGCGAGTGTGAGAGACAAAGCCCAGGTTTCTGCCCCTAAGGCACAACAGCGAATTGGCTTGCCTTATGTTACCTCTGCTGACCTTACCTCTGCTGATCTCCCTCCTCCATGCACAACCAATACTTTTCTTGGATACTAGAGACCATTTTTTTCTAGTTTATGGAATGAGTCATTATCCTGACCTTTTGAATTTCCTACCATCATAACTTCCACTTTCATTTTTAGTGGTAAGTGAAATTTCACGTGAAAAAGAGACAATGAGGTGATACGAGATTTAACCTGCTTCCGTTATTTTGGCTAGGACAGCAGCATTGCACCAAATTGGAGGGCCTCAATTTGTTCAGTTCTTCTCTGACCTGTGAGCATTGTGAAAATGATGCTTGTATATGCTTCTACAAGTTAACTTGCCATCCAAGCTCCTTTGTCAGGTCTATTCCCATTTTCCTCATCCCCTAAACTCTGCTCTCACGTCTAGCCAGAGGTCTTTGCACGAAGCCAATACTAGCCAATGTGTGGCATTCCTTGCCTTGGACTGCTCCTAATTCAAGGAATCTGAATGCTGGCTCCAGCCATCAGTGTGTTTTGTTTGAGTCTACTAGACAATGAGGCTTTAATATGCTCTGAAAGAGCAAGAGTTGCTGTCAATGCTGGCTTGACCTCTGGGCATGTGGGGGCAGCCATCTCAGGCACGATTCAGTTGTACATCATTATTATTCGCTGAAACTTAAAATGCAATTCTATTATCTCAATTGCATTTAGAAAGCAACTTCAAACACTAATGCCTCTAGCACTACCTTTTGCACCACTTTGCAATCATATAAACATTTAATTAAAATGAAAGGGTGACCTATTTTAGAGCAAGGTTAAACAGTCTACAATTAGTGGCCTTTTCAGCATAAAAATAGAATTAAATGCTCACCAGAACCAGAATACAAGTGGCCTATGTTAATGTTTAACAAGTAGATAGCTAAACGGCATCTACTTCCAAATATATAACTTTTTAGCAACCTCAGGGGGAATATTCCCCAAAATCCGAGTGATCTTTAAATATGTGCACTACAAAACAAAAAAATGCAACCATTTCTAAACAAAAATATGCACGCTGTTCTTTGAGCCCCAGCCCTACGATCACAAGCACGCCATTGGCTGGTGAAATCTTGTCTTAAAAAAGGCCACAGTCGAAAGTAACAACTGATCTGTCAGATACTCATTCGAGTCTCTCCAAAACTCATCAGCAAGCCAAGAAACAACACTCTACTGACAACCAATGCTACTCCATCATAGACTGAAGACTCTGGAAGGCTCCGCCTCTGTGCGATCTCTTAATCTTCCTGCAGCTACTCCTGACAAAAATCACCCTAGAGTTCCTGAGATGTCTAAATCCCGTTGAGACTTTGCCTATTCCTACAGAGCTCCTGTACAGTACGTGTTCCTCTTTTTATTCTTTATTTTCAATTCATTGCACCTTTTAATGTAAACAAGTTAATTAACGCTATGCAGCACAAGGTATGTTGGAGCACTATAAATAAATTAGCACTTAATAAACAAGGACTTCTGTTTACACAAAGAAAAGAGACACCATAAAAGAGCCTCTAAAAGTACAAACAGCGCATGCTTCATTTCTCCAAGTTTACAATAAATGTTTCACACACCCTGCTCCGTCCCTCTGGAAGGTCCCCCAGCTTGATGTGCTCACAAGGACTGCGTTTTAAAACTACAACGAGGAGTAACAGCAGTATTGGACTTCCATCTTCTTTTGGGGCATGTGCTGTTTTGTGCATACAGTCTGCGCAAGTGTCCCCAGCCCCACCCTGATCCGCTGCTGCGCTTTTACTTTAATAACGAGGCGGGTTTACTATCATAAGGAAGCGTTTTTCTTCCAAATATTTCCAGACCATATCCATCAGATTTCTCTCCATCCATACTATAAATCCACAAAGGGGATGGGGATGCGTACTTAAATAGGGTAGAGAAACTTCTGAATACTTCACAAGAAGATAGATCCATCTTCACATATCCATTTTACTTAGAAAACAGCACAGGAGCGGAGACTTGTTTAGGGGAATGAGTTAAGGACATTGCTGGCCTTAGCAGGCTGGGTCTGAAATGCAACCTTCTGATGCAAATGCATACCACACCACATTGATTTGAAATTTGTGCAACAAATTATCATTTTGTGAAATTCTTTACTGTATGACGCCTTGTCCTGCAGAGTGTAGCAGGAACCCAGAGACACACATGCTTAGGAAGAACTCTATTATTGTTGCCATTGATATGGACTGCATCTGAAATATGGAAATTTTGATTCTGATCAATACATGTTTCTGGTTCACGCCGCAGTAGTAACACACACTCTTACAAACCTTATTCAGTGTTTGCGGATTCACTATATTATACTTGCGTTCGAATACTCAAAAAAGAAAATCAGATGTATTCCAAAACATGGACCCGATTTTCCTACATTGATTAAGTAGCTTGAGAGATTTCAGAATTCAACTATCAAGTCATGTATCTTTTCTATTACAAAATCCCAGTGGCGGATGCCTCGGAACGGGGGTGGTGAGGCAGGGGAGGGAAATGGATAAAAAGCGTCATGATTGGGCTGAGCGTCACATTTGCAGCTTAGGCAGTGTCTGGGCATGTTCTCCATCGGGCTGTGCCATACAGCAAGGTGGACCACATGCTAAGTGCGCATGACTCTTTTGGACCGACCAAACAGTTATGCGCACTTAGTGATTGCAAACCACTCCTCACTCTGCTCAGGCGAGTTCAGCCTCACCCCGCCTGACCAGGCTCCAGGCCTGCACAGAAAAATAAAATGATAATAACCTCTTGTTATTATCAATTTATTTTTGCACTGCTCAAATAGCAAGGGGGTGAGCGCCTCTCCGTACTAGCGGAGGAGCCACCACTGCAAAATCCTGATACGAAGTCAGTACCACCAATTTCTATCGCTACTGCTCAACTGTAATAAAAAATGGAACACTAAGAAGAGAGACAAATTATTTCCACAATATGCCCTCCAAGATTGCCCCATTATAAGGCCAGAGGCTACAAACTTGATGAGTCCTTTGGCAAATAACAATATGTCTGAGCTTGATTTATACTCATTGCAGCTGACAGTTTGCCACATATGGTCCCAAAACACTTTAATTTGTTAAAGAACTAATCTCAAATATTGAGTGACTGCTCACAAATACGTCCACTCAATCGGGATGTTGAGATGCATTATCAAAGTCAAAAAACACAAAACAAATCTACATTCTAAAATATATATCTGTTGAGTAGAAACTCTTGTCAGCCCATATGACTTAATAAAAGTGTGAGAGCAAGATTTTATAAAAATGTTGATATCACTATTTAGAAAATACAGTTTTTAGAATGGCCGTATTACGGTGTTGCTGGATTGATGCTAAGAGCATTGCTTTACTTCTATTAGACTGCTTCCAGTTTTTATTTCCTTGTTCTGAACTTTATGGAGGTGCCTGACTCCACTTCTACAGTCTGATACAGGCTTTGACTGTTGTTTTTAATTTGATTATTTAAATTTTTTCACTTTTTCTTTAGTTTTTTAAAATTGTATTTTATTTCCCAGTATACACCACGTCTTCTGGGAAGCCTGAACCCAGCGTAAGGGTTGCTGGAGCTTGGTTATGTGAAGTTTCTTTGGCTCAATCACCTTTCTAGAACGAGCGCTGACTCTGGCTCTTCTCATTGGCCATTTTCCGGCCACGCCCCATGCAGTTTTGAAATTTGAACGCAGCCCACTTCCATGTAGTGGCTGTATTACGGTGTTGCTGATTGATGCTAAAAGCATTGTTTTACGCCCATCAGACTTTCTAGTTTTTACTTCTGTGTATGCCAAGTTTGCTCTGAAGTTTATGGAGGTGCCTGGCTCCACTTCTACAGTATGATACAGGCTTTGCCAGTTTCTTTTAATTTTTTTATTTAAATGTATTCACTTTTCCTTTAAGATTTTATTTGCCAGTATGCACCGCGTCTTCAGGGGAGCCTGAACCCTGAATAGGGGTTGCTGGACCCTGGTTTCATGGAGTTTCTTTGGCCTTTCTAGAACGAGCGCTGGCTCAAATTCCCCTCCTTGGCTACTTCCCGGCTACGCCTCATGCTGGCTTTGAAATTCGAACACATACCGCATTCGCACAGCGGCCCTATTACAGTGTTGTTGGATTGATGCTAAAAGCATTGTTATACATGTATCAGACTATTTCCATTTTTTATTTCCTTGTATGCAGATTTTGCTCAGAACCTTATGGAGGTGCCTGGCTCCACTCCTACAGTCTGATACAAGCTTTGCCTGTTTCTTTAAATTTTTTCACTTTTCCTGTAGTTAAGATTTTATTTCCCACTATGCACCACGTCTTCGGGGGAGCCTGAGCCCAGTGTAGAGGTTGCTGGACCCTGGTTTTGTGGCGTTTCTTTTGTCTAATCACCATTCTACAACAAGCGCTGACTCGCGCTCCTCTCATTAGCTACTTCCTGGCCCCGGCCTCATGGCGGCTTTGAAATTCGAACACAGACCACGTCCGTGCAGCAGACGTGCCCAAAGCAAGCCCGTCTGCACCCATCCGTGGCCGGACAGCAGCCTGTGCCAGGACCCCTGGACAATTTTTTAGCTTTTCAAGGGAGTCGCTGCTGCGATATAATCCAGATGGTAAGATGCCTTCCTGTAACCATTTTAACTTTAATTTAATGGACACAAACTATCCATGTGCAAATTGTAATTTCACTTGCTCACTTGAACCTATTCGTGGTAAAACAATATACACTAGGACCAGCGGTTTGCCGAGCTCTCATGGCAGACCATCTGTTGGTCTAAACTGTGCCCTGTTAAACACCAGATCTACAAATAAGCACAAATTTGAGAGGTTCAACTATTTGGATTCTCATAGCCCTGATATCTGTTTTTTTACTGAGACATGGGCAGACAAATTTTCAGACCTAGATTTTGTACCTGCTCTACCCGCAGGGAGATGTAAGTTATAGACTAGACAGGTTAGGCAAATGAGGGGAGGGGGTCGGACAGTAATTAATAAAGATAACATTGACATTAAATGTGAACCCTTAGCGATCACCGACGCAGAAGCTCTGACTTTAAACTGTAAAATAGAACACAATTAAAGGTTTTATGGGTTACTGATTTATCGGCTGTTTGGCCCTAGACTTACATTTTTGGAAGCTATTGGTGAAAATAGTATTCATTATGGTGATTACACAATTTTGAGAGATCTAAACGTTCATTTAGAGAGTGTAAGTCACAGACTCAAGAATGTTAATTGACCAAATGGCTAACTTTGGCCTCCATCTATTGATAAAAGCCCAGACTCATTCTGCAAGCGATTAAGAGTATTCTTCCGGTCACATGGTCTGATCATTTGATGATTAAGTTCATCATCTCAGTTTCTTCTCCTCAAACAGAATGAGATGGGTAGAGGTGCCGATAATAGGGTTCGAGCCTGGAACAAGATGGATAAGACAGAGCTAGCATCCATCTTGAATTCATCTCCTCCAATAATGACCAGAGAAGTGAATGTATTAGCGGAAAACTTTCACCTTGGAACAAAGGTTGGAGTCAATAAACTGTCTCCCCCTAGAGTGGTTAAAAGCCATAGTTCCCACCCCACAGCTGGATGGTACTCTTTCAAACTTAAGGAACTCAAAAGAGCCTGCAGGAGACAGAAGAAAATCTGGAGGATGAGTTATTCTCCAGATGAGAAAGGAAAATATAGGAGGCTTTGATCAACTTGCAAAGTAGAAATAAAAATCGAAAAAACCTTTTTTTTTATAGACAACATTAAAACAGCAAGAAACTCCTCAAAGAAATTATTTTGAACAGTGCAGATACTCTCTCATCCTCTGGACACTATTTCCATAATTTCCAAGCAAGATTTCTGCAACAATCTAGCAAATTAAAAAAAAAAATACGTAGAAGCGGTACATAAGGCTTTTAAGGGAGGAAAGGGGGATGTGTCAATTCAGCATCTGAAGTCACTGACACAAATAAGAAGATCTCTTCTCTGAGTGTTTTTCCATTTGTTTCAAAGGAGAATGTGGTCCAGCTGATTTCACAGAGTAAATCGGGGGCCCCTATTGAACCCTGTTGTTTGAGCATCTTTCATAAGTTGGCTACTATCTTAGCTCCTCCTCTTGCAGTTCTTTTGAATAAGGTAATAGATGTGGGCATCTTTCCTGACAAATGGAAAAAAGCGTCTATTCTCCCTTTGATGAATAAATCCACTTTAGATCAAGCGGAAGAGAAGAATTACCGCCCTATATCAAGACTTTCAGTTCCAGCAAACATTTGGGAAAGACACATAAATGTGGCTCTTTCTAATTTCTTGAGCAGAATGGGATTCTCAATAGAACCCAATCAGCATCAGAAAATCACATTGCACGGATTCTGCTCTGTTGGTGGCAACGGAGGAGATTTGTGGAATCCTGGATAGTGGGGGAAAGGCTGTGGTGGCTCTTTTGGGCCTATCTGTGGCCTTTGACACTGTGAGTCCTCTGGTCCTGATCCAATGATTAATAGAGATCTGGATTGAAGGACCTGCCCTTAAGCTTATGACATCTTCTCTTCGTAACAGAATACAGTCAGTCACTTTTGGAGATTTCAGTTCCAACCCCTTTTCTTTGCCGTGTGGGGTCCTGCAAGGGTCCTTGTTAAACCCCACACTGTCCAATATCTATGTGGCCCTCTTTGGCTGCATTTATTAGATCTTTTGGCTTCAGTACATTATCTTATGCGGATGACACGCAAATTGCGTTCTCTATTCTCTTAAATGTAGATGAGATAGCCAGTGGATTTAAAAACTGTATTGTGGCTATTGTTAAATGAATGGAAAGCCAATGTTTGAAATTGAACTTTGACAAGATGGAGGTGCTTCTCTTTGGATCGGGCTGGTTATTCTGGAACTCTTCTTGGTGGCCCTCTATGTTGGGTCCTCTACCCTCACCAGTCACCAGAGTAAAATATCTTGGTGTGATTTTTCATTCCAAATTAACATTTAAAGATCGGATAAATCAATTGATTTCTTTGTTTCTAAATTCCGAAAACGTTAACAAAAGTTTTACCATTCATTTTCACAAATCTTCAGACAACAGTGGTGGTGTCTTTGGTATTATCTTGGCTAGACTACTGTAACATCGTCTATCTGGGTATTCAACAAAGACTGTTGAAAAAGCTTCAGAGGCTGCAATTTGCTGCAGTCAGGCGCCTGAAAAATCTTAGTAAATATGAATATGCCAGCAAAGAGCTCAAAAAGCTTCATTGTTTGCCAATTAAGAACAGAGTTGCTTTTTGAGCGCTCCGCCTGGCTCATAAAGCCCTGCATGGAATAGGCCCGGATTAACTAAAGGACAAAATGTTATGATACACTCCCAGTAGCTACCTGGGATCAGCTTCTTCGAAGACCATGCCAGTACTCTAGATTCGTAAAGTTTCTTGGGGTGGCAGAAGCTTTGTACATGCTACTGTCTTGTTATGGAATAAAATGCCTTTGCAACTTAGGTCCCAGCTCAACCCGATGAGTTTGAAAAAAGCAGCTAAAAACGTAGCTATTCTCATGCTGAAGCCTTGATTTTCTTTTTGTTCTCATTTATACCGTATTATAGCCGCTAACACAGAGACTCCTTCGGGAATTTGTTGCGCTTTATAAATACTAATCTAATTGAACAAAAATAAAAAATTCTGTATTATTATAATAATTTTTTTAAATGAAATAATTGTTAGATTTAACGAAACATGACCAGTGTTAGAAATACAGTCTAAAACAACAGAATTATATTAATCTATTAAGGCATAATAATGCTGCTTAAAACAGAGCAGAGCCTCTCCTGCTCAGCAGTCTTGCTGTTTTTAACGTGCCTTACTTACAACAGCACTTCTGTCGTTTTTATGGATGAGAGCAGTGACAAGCATTAGCAAAGCCAATAAGTCTAGCCTTTGGGGCCTATTGGCTTTGCCAGTGATTTTAGTCATGTGGCACAGCATCCCCAATACTGTGCTGCATGGAGGAAGACCTAAAATAAAAAGCTTTTGAAGCATTGGCTCTCATTTTGTATGCGTGTACATGATGCACGGGGGAGCCTACAGCATGAAACAGCCATTTTATTTTCTTTGTTGTTACTGATCCGAGTTGAATCTAAATCTAAGAAGGAAAGAATAGATAAGTAATATGGGGTCCATGGGGTAGATGCAACACGGGGCGTGTTTGGAGAATGGGTTTTTAAAGTGGGTGGGTAGAAGCTACATGGGACAGAAGCAACACGGGTGCAGGTTGGATGAAAAAGCAAAACAGGGGCGTGGGAGGAAGTAACATGGGAGGTGTGGGCAGGGGGATCTAATGGAAATTGGTGGGGAGGAAGCACATGGTGCGAGAGAGGCAAGGGGACAGAAGCACACGGGGGAGACCGCAGAAAAAACAGAGAGCTTTAACAAAACAAAAAAAATTGCACCTAAAAAAGCGAGCAGTGAAAGGACACATGAATACAAGTATTCTCCGGAGCAGGACAAACAAGAAGAGGGAGGAAAGTCCACACAGCTAAAGAAGAAGAAGCAAGCACATTAGAATGACAATTAAGTCAACTAATAACAAGCAGCAGAGGGCTCTGCGCCCATTGTAAGATAACAATATGTCTCTCAAAAGACAGTGTTTGTGCCATCTTAGGGGAGAACCAGAAGAGAGTTGCAACCTCTTTATCTATTTTGAAATTTCAGTTGTTGCTAAGTACTCCTGCATTTGAGTCTTAATAACAATGATTCCCTAATTTAGAACACAATATTACATTCTAAAAAAACATTTCTCTGTAAGTGTTGTAGTGTTGAATTAGTAATGGACTTAATCTAATTGTTCTCATCTCTTTTGGTTGTGTTAGAAGACGTTCTCTAATATTTTCACTCATATGAGTTCCTGGTGTGTTGAAATGCAAACAGCTATTTACAAAGTTTAACTAAAATATAATCAGGAACTTCCAAGTGCCTCTAGGACTTGAATCCTGTCTTTTAAGACGGAAGTCACTGGCTTCAGAGCCTTACACAATATTTGACAGGCATAACACGCTTGATGTGCAGTTAGGCAAGTCATTTTTTAGTGTATTTAATAAAACTCATGCTGGCAGAGCTCTGAGATTGATCCTCATTTCTATATTTATATTCAGAATTTCTATCATATAGCATCAACATTTTCATCAAACACCAACCACGGTTTTCAGGGTGCTTTCATCATAGTAAGAGATACACCCACAGCTGAAATTACTTAAAATTAATAGAGCTAGGAAAGAAAGTTATTAAAAGGCACTGTTAGGCCTAGGGGCAAACAGTGGTGGCTCCTCCACTAAGATGGAGGAGCATCGCCCAATTTCTTTTCAGCAGTGCAAAAAAGGAAAAATAAAATGTAAAGGATCAGGCGTATCTGCATATGTGTAAATCAACATGGTGACATTCCCACATGTGTCCCGCAGGTTACACACCAATATGTGTGCTGTGTACCCAACTTGAGGAAGTAGCTGATACGCTACCTGTATGAAGGATTTGGGCTGTGACCCTTGTGTGATAGTCATTGTGGTCAAATTCGAACCTGTGACCTGCAGCTTACACACCGATCTCTGTGGGCCGCGGTGCACTTGTGGAGCTGCCCAGCCACACACGTGAAAGAATCTAGCTGGGCTCTATATGTGTGAGCCAGCATGGAGACAATCGGCTCTGTGACGTCCAAGTTAAACCCCACTCTCAGTGGTGTGTGTTGCACTGGGTTGTAGGGTGGTCACTAAGATTGGGGGGGGGGGGCTGAACTTCAGATTTCCCGACAATCACACTAGCATATCTTATGGAAATACATTATATGAGAAGCAGGGCATGAGGGGGGCTTAAGGGGCAATGCCTATTGTTAGGAGTGCATAAAAGCAATATTTTTCAAAGTAACCAACATTGTTTAAGACCTTCAAAACAAAGATGGGAGAGCGAGTTTGTGTTTTCATTGTTTGTGTGTAAAAGAAAATCCCAGGTCAATTCCTACACCAGCCTGACCAAACCCAACTGAAAGATCTTGTTGTACCCAACTATTTACTACACAATACATTTTTTAAGGAGGGGGGTGTAATACCCCAAACACCCCCCCCGCCCCTGAAGCTACACCCCTGGTGTTGCGCTTTCAGATACTACCCATATGAAAGCATGGCAATGAAAGAAGCGCACTGCTGAGCATCAGCTGCGGCACCAGTATCCCAGTTGTGGTACAATCGCATTACTATGCCTATTTTAAAAATCCCGTCAAGCCACAATTTATGGCATTCCATGGCCTTTGCCTCACTTGTTCATTTTTATGAAAATTAAATATATTCACGGTCCGCTCTATAAATCAGAGATGATATAGCTGCGGTGACAAAGACATTGAGTTATGCGCGGAACGGCACATGCACAAAAGTCACAGCCCAGGAACAGCCAATGAATCTTTCTCCATGCATGGCACTGGCTCTATCACAGAGGGCTTCACACTGGGCGATGCCCCCTCCCCTCCTTGCCCCCTCCCCCCCGAGGGTGCCTGAATTGATCTCAAGGGAGTTGCGCATCTGAACAAGAGGTGCATTTATTATGCTGTTGGAAACAGGGACACACATCATGCTTAAAACAGTGCTGTTTTTTATTGGAAAAAAAACAGACAGACTGACAGTGAGCCTCTCTGTTATGGGACATCAGTGGCATCTTTTGTCACTCATATCCTGGTTGGAAGTAGGTGTCAAAGTGGGGCGGGGTGCAGTGATAGAGGGCTCCAAATAACCCTCAAAGGCCTGTTCTCAATTTCTGTTAAAGGATAATTTTACACTTTATGGGGTCTAGGCTGCTATTAGCATGGCAGCAATCATGTATTTTACTAAATTTATAATAGAGATATCAGAACCTATCAGCAATGTTGTTTGAATTTCTAAATATGCTCAGAGCTGTACATTTTATAAAATATTTATGATAAAATATGTTTGTCATTCTGGGGAACCAGGTGACTTAGTTCACGATGGGGAAGGAGGGGGAGGGGCATTAATGAGTTTGCAGACCATTGCTCTATCAATAGCTTTCCCAATTACTCCTGTGGGGACGCAATGCCAAAGGGTAACTCTTCAAATGAATAAGTACCAGAGCACAAGTCCAAAACAAGAAGTGGTGGCACTAACCAAGTTAGGCAGTATACAAGTGACATCATGGTGCGCGACATCACGGTATCACAGGAAGTGAAATAACAACCTATGGCCTCAAAGGAAGTGACATCACAAGAATTGACATCAGTTCATAACACTTCACACAAATGATGAGATTTAACAAATGAGATTTTGCGCTTGGGTTGTGCCAAAAAAGTCATGCAAAACTGAAACAAAATGTGGGTCTCAATTTATGCATTCATTTTTTTTAAACTCTGCCACAAAGAAGTTGGCAACAAGGAGAAACATAGCAGGAAATCTATTCTGCTTAATTGGCTGCAAAGTCTGCATTTTAAAACATCTTACGGGACTAAGGCACCTGCTGCAGAGATCTTTGTGTGTCAGGTAAATCCCGGAGTACAATAATAATGGTAAGATATCTTTGGAGGGTAACGCATTTGCTGGAGAGACCTGTTTTTTCTCCCAGACCCAGTTTTGACTCAAAGTAGTGTAGATGGTTAATGTGTCTCCTGCAAAGCACATCATCTAATGTGCAGATGACAGATTTTTATTTTATGTAGATAGGGGAGTTGCTGCTTTTAACACAGATAATATATAATGTAATATAGCAGAGTAAGCTATGAAGGACATTTGACTCCTACACCTTGTAACCCTCACTGTCTTATGTAACACTTATTTTACATTGATTTACACATTGTAAGACACCCTTACACCCTGCAATGGGAAGAGTAGCACTACAAAAGAAATAAAACAAATAGTAGTATTTAAATTATTATTTGTGTAAATACTGGAACAGACAAACTCATCTGAAATTCTTACAGTACATCCACATCTCTTATATATAGGAACTAAACAACATAAAAAGCAAGCCTCTTAAGTATTTGTGAAGTGATACCAACAAGCTGTGAGCCTTTGTTTCCCCTCCACTGCATTTGCATCTAGATGTGAGGCTCAGATAGCTCCAGCCAGGATACTCGAAGAAAAAGAGGCCGGATGGCCCCTTAAATTTGGCCTTTGTTATGGGCCCAGCTGGAGTCTGAAATATTAACACCCCCTTGCAGCATGTAGGTTACTGCTCGAAATGAAAGCAGACATGGTGCAGGCGCTGCTGAATGTGGCTCAAAATGACACAGGAACAAGTTAAGCACATTTCAGTGGAGCCTACTTCTTGCAGGATGGATGCCGTGTACCCCGACTTGTGCCCTAACGGGTAGCAATCTACAATGCAATTGCTACCTTCGGTTCATCCACATCCTACTCTTAAAATCTGGGTGACAAAACAGCTCACAGAACAACAACACACACTCACTGTACACTTCCGATCTAGGAGCCAATACCCGCCTCTAAGCACATTTTATTAAAAGAACAAGCAGGTCAAGCATAATTGTCTGGATTGTGAGCCAGCACTTGGAAAAGCAGAAAGTATACACCACCACGGCATTTAACACTCAGGATACTTGTTGTGATAAAAAGTCATGTAAGTACAGGATTATATCCAAAATCATATTAAAAGTTTAAAGAAGAGAATTGAGTTAATCTTTATATTAGAATGTAAGGGTATAAATGGTGACTTGAAGCCAACCAAGCTCGCACAGGCTGTAGCAGTGCTTAATTTGAGCCAGTGGTTTCCAATGCTGGGCATCAGCATTTAATTGTCAACACCGGCGCTTGTGATAGTCTGCCACAACATGGTGCTGTCTGGCTAATTTAGAGATGACCACAACAACAATTACTTATTAATTCAATATACGTTAACAATTAATATCACCTGCCGCCCAGGCCATTCTTATACATTTTGGGGCCTGAATTAGTTCGAATTGTCACACTTGTAGGAGTGTGATGATTAGTAGTTGTGTTGTTACTATCATAGGCAGAATGGCATGTGCAATGTGTGGTACAAGCTGCAGTGGCCTACTGACGAGAGCCTAGGCCCTTATTTTGTTTTCTTACAAATTAAGCACTGGGCCTCACACTCAGAATAGCACAGAAAGGAAATAAAGGTTAGTGGCGGCTCGGAGATCGTGACCAATGCAGATGCCTAACTCTACCTTTGCATCTAACCTAGAGGGCCAACCCTCTAACTAGTGTCTTGGGGCCATGAATAATAATAATATAAACAGCAGGTCTCCCTTTACCAGGCAGTGATGGTAAAGGTGCATGCTAGCAAGAGGATACCGCCAAGTGCCATGTGCCTATCAACACCAAAGCAGGTTGTTATACTTAAGGGGGATCAAGATGTACCCCACAGAGAGAATTCAAAGGTTGCAGGTGTTACTTTATGCTGGTATTTGTTTCCTGAACTAGATTGTTCCTGGTGTGGAATCCAGCCGGATCTTTGCTAGACTGCTGTTCCCAATGTTTTGGACATCTGAGGGAGAAGTCTCCTTTTTTCGTCCTCGCACTGGACTGTTTATTCTCTAGCCTGGTGATGTAAAGGATGCATGTGTTGCACTGATCATCCCCAAAGGCCCCCAAATACACTCACAGAGAACAGGACAACATGGAGGGTGAATTTGACTATGAAGTACCAGAAAGGCCAAGAACAAGAGAGAAAATATCCACCTTGTCATCAAGCAGCATGTTGATGCTAAAGAAGACGACTTCTCTATAAGAAGAGAAAAATAAGAGATAAGAGGTGCACTGCAGACACCTCATCTGAAAAAACAAAAACTATACTACGAAACTATGAATATTTTCTATTTTTTTTTTTTTTAAACATTTTATTATACTTAATAAAGTAATACAAGACAAAAAAAAAGCTTGGTACATTCGCTAGTGCATTTGTCATATTAGTCCTCTGCAGGTCTATTACACAGGTAAAGCAATGCCACAAAGTATCGTAAATTACATATTAGGATGTAGCTAGAGAAAACTTCCGGAGCGTCGATCCCGGCTACTGTTATGCCCCCTCACTGGACCTATCGAGTTAATCGCTCAGATCAGGATCCGAGTCTGGTGCTGGGGGGGCGCAGATGTTGCCCCGAAATGCATTCCACCTACCCCACACCCGTTCCCATTTTTTGGGACACCCTCTGTGTATAAAAACTGCTTTTTCGGCCACCATGGAACTATCCATGTCTTGACACCATCGTCTCCGCTGGGGGACTGCCAGTACACCCCAGTGCTGTGCAATATTGCGTTTTGCATGATCCCCAGAGTCGCCCAGTCTTGTGCCGCGTGGTTTAGGTCAGTTGGTTCCCATATATTGAGGAGGCATCGCTTTGGCTCGGGAATACTTTCTAATTTTGAAATGAGAAGATAGACGTGACCCCGAAAATAGGAAGAACTACAAGAGGTGCCTAAGAAGCCTTAATGCACCAGCACCACCAGTGAAGAAGGCCTTTGCTCAGCTTGAGCAAAAATATGAACTCAAGCAAATCACACATTTCACTGAAGCAATTGTATTTGTCACTTGAGTAAACGGTTTTCAAAACTCCGCTTACAAATTAAACTTGAATTAATCCTGAGACAGGCTAAATTATGTGAACCATCAACATGAAAAAACAATTCTCTTTAAAAAACTACTTTAAATGTATTCTAGAGTGATGCACCACCCAGCTCCCGCATCCCTTTTAAACGCCCGAGCACATGAATCCTTTACACAGATCTCACGGTGGCATTCAAACAAACTGTGCGTTCTCTGAACATTACCAGCTCTCGAGGCAGGAAGGCGTCATCTTGCCTGGCCACGACCATGGACACGGTCTCCCCCTGCTTAGTGCTCCGTAGCATGGCGACCAGCTCCTCCTGGGTTCTGCCGGTGATGTCCCTGCCGTTCACCTAATGGGGGGAATTAGAGGAAGTCAGAGCCGGGGCTGGAGCTCGCCTACGGAGCGCTACCCTTTCATTAGCGCCAGCACTTCTCCGAGGTCACGCGCTGAGAACACACATCCCTGCAGACTGACGAACAGGGGAAGCCATGTGCAAAATGGAAGAACACAACATGAAATGCTCAATTATAATCAATTTCACCCAGCGGATAAGCATTTTGCTAAGCATGTTCGCCAGACTTAGCCTGAATTAAATGAGTGGGAAATTTAAAATGCAAGTGCTTATCACACTTTCCCTTTTCCTCTTGTCAATAACTACTGTTCTTCAGTAGGTCAGAGTGAGCAAGATGCAGTAACTCAAAATCATCTATTTCTGCTTTTCGGATATTGTAGAACTTATATACAAGGGTCTCGGCACAGCCAACCTCTCACCATCCCTACTGCTTTGTGTGGCCCCTCAAGAGTACTGGGGGCTCTACTGAGCCCCATAAGTAACTGATTGTGGATTTCCCTCTACTTATAGATTTCTTTTTGAAGGGACACAGTAAATAAGTTCCCAATACGATAGTGTGCAACTGAAAATGCAGGACTTGAAAGGAGCTGGTGCTACAAATATGGTTCATAAAGGAGAAAACTTGACACAAATATTTTACTTCACAACCATTCTTTAGAACGTTTCATTTGTCAAAAATGTATTATACTTCTCTTCATGAATCTCTAAAATTCAAAGGCCCAGATGTACTAAGGCTTTGCGGCATCAGTAAGCGACGCAAAGCGACACATAGGTATTCACCCTTTTGTGCTTGAGAGATTACCTTTTCTCGGAGGAAAGAAAAGCTTTGCATCAAGGAGGAATCACTGGGGCAGTACTTAGGCGGATCTACGCAAACATGTTTTGATACAAAGCCAGAAGACAACCAGACCGAGCTTTTGCATTAAAAACGAATGCCTTTTTGAAGAAGGCATTAACAAGGAAAATGTTTTTATGTCTTAAGAAAAAATCAATGCATTGCATGTGTGCTGAAGGTCAGACCACACGTCCAATGCTCTGTTGTGACACAAAAGTCCCTGATTATTATAAAGGAACAGTGGTCCCATTCACTTCGAATAGATTAAAGTGCCACAATTAGTTCAATGAAAAATTGGGTTTTTATGTTTAAAGACAATGCAAAAATAACTCAAAAATTGTTTACTGTAAATAGTGAAAAAAATTAATAAAACAGTGAGTGAGTTGGTGGCAGAGTAATAGGAAATCAGCCGATTTCCGGTACCCAGGCAAGTGATTTTAAAAGGTGACTTTTTGGTGCTCAAAGGTAATTATTATCAAAAAGTCAATAAAACATTTCATACTCCGACATTTCAATTTTGTAATACACTGGAGTTTAGAAATGATTGTCGACGACGTTTCGATCCCTTAACAAGTATCGGGATCTCTTCAGGACAAGGAAATGATAATTAATTGCCTGGGAGAAAGCCTAGTGGGGAGGGGGAGAAAAAATGCAAGGTTAGGAAAGGAGCATAGGAAGAGTAAAGATAGGCGAGAATAGCTAAAGGGTAACATGCGAGAAGAAGGGATGCAAAGGGGGTGGAACAGAAATTAATAAAAACGGGGGGGTTTTTTAAGGAAACTTAAAGTGAGAGGATGACCCAATAAATTAGTAACTGTTGCGCAGCCGCGCCAGCCAAAACTAGAGAATCCCTGATAGCATTTGGTGATTCCCTAATTGTGAATCACAGGGATTTGCAATTAGGAAATCGCAAAATACAACGTATGAAGGTGTATAGTACACCTTTTGCGATTCCTAGGGGGTCGCAAATGACCTACCTCATGAATATTAAAGAGGTAGGTCGCAATTCACGACCACCTAGGAATCACAAAAATCACAGGGATGGTGGCCTGTTGAGATCAGCAGACCACCATGTGCGTGATTGCTTTTTAATAAAGCAATCTTTTTTTTTGTAAGTAGCCTATTTTCCTTAAAGAAATACGAGATGCTTTACAAAACGAAAAATTAAAAGTTTTCTTTTCAGTTTTTAAGTGCAGGCAGTGGTCCGTGGGACCACTGCCTGCTTTTTAAAATGGTTTTACAAACATACACAAAGAGGAAGGGGTCCCCACCCTTCCCATTTGCAATCAGGTTACCACCTACTTGAAGTAGGTGGTAAAATGCAAATGTTTTGCAACCGCAATTGCGGTCATAAAACATTCCTACATACCGATGCGATTCGGTAATAGGAATTAATACCCTAAACACGCGCCTTCCTAATACCGAATCGCAAACCCATTTTGCAATTCGGTAACAGGTTACCGAATTGCAAAATTAGGTTTGCTGCATAGGAAAAGCAATTTTTGCGTTCGCATACGGGCAGATTCTGTGAACCAGCCTGTTTGCGAATGCAAAAATGCTTGATATATCGGCCCCTAAGCTCTTGTTGGACCGGGAAAGGTACACAAAGCCCTATTCTCAGAGTGGTGAAAGGCTACTGGCTTTGCCAAGAATTAAGAAGCATGAGCGCGGTTGTGACAGCATACCATTTCGTGATCATTAGAAGTGAACATGGCTTATTATCTGTGTCACCTAAGTGAGGCCTACAGGCCATGAAAGTCCAGATGTTGTATGTTTAACTCACCCTTAGCTTACATCAAGCTAGTGTGAAGAGATTTGCAGTGCGTGCGGGTTGTATGCATGTGATGGGTGTATGTGTATTCACCACCAGAGAGCGAGAGATTATAGAATCAGTTGCACTCTCCCACTGACAATATTCACACACAAATGAGCAACTGATTACTCAACTTAGGTTTTGAGTACCATTCAGTATCAGGATATCCAGGTGCCACCTCTGACTAGTTCTTACTCCTTGAAGGGTATCCAAAGATATTGGAGTAGACACCTCACTCACTTATCGTGACATGCGTCATCATCGGCGCCTATCCACACCCTAGTAAGATGACACTACCAGGGCGGACTCAACCATAGATGGAAATGGGAGTTCTTAGATAAAGCAAGCTGGATAAACAGGGACCCAGAAAGGTGATATATTAAAAAAAACCTCAAGGTAAACAACAGCAGGGTGGGTGTTAATTACCATGTTGGGGGATGGTGGGGGGGACGGGGGAATATAGAACCTGCATAGAAGAACCTTTATTGTGCAAAGGGAGGCCAGATGGCAACAAGGACAGTACTGACATGTGCATGTACGGTCTGTCATGAGATACAATGATCCTGAGAATGTTATGCATTTACGTGTACAACCATCAGCGTAATGGCTGAGTGACATGTAAAAGGCAATAAAGTTTGTTTAAAAAACAACAAAAAAGGTAAACCCAAAGGTTTTACGTTATTAAGACGGTACCTAGGGTATGGATAAAAACTTGAGTTTATTGGGTTCTATTGAATCTTATCACTCAATTATACCCTTTATTGTTGTGCCAACATGTTTCGGCCCTCGCTATGAGCCCAATCGGGTCTTGGGGCCTTCGTCAGGGCTGTCTCGTCTGTGTCCCTATCCTCTCTTGTGGCTTTCTCAAGGGTCATGCGGTTTGTGCACGATGGTTCCATCTTGTAGTCACACATTTGTCAAAGAACAGGCACCTCAGAATTACCTAGGTCCTGCCGCTGCGACTGCCGCTGGTTCTTTGACGAATGTGTGACTACAAGACAGCACCATCCCGTACGAACGGCATGACCCTTGAGAAAGTCATATTAGAGGAAAATGTCCTCTGAAGATGCAGAGAAATGTGCAAACAACCAGATCACCTAATGAAGTACAGTCTAAGGAAGATGCAATAGGATAAGATGGTAAACAAGATGACGGGACAGTGGATCATCCCTGAGCATGCTTTAATACATAGTAGTTTCCAGAAGGTTTACTACAGCTTTACCCCTTTGAGTCAATGACTTTTGAGGAAGAGATTATTGTTTCCCTGGGTAGAACTTCTCTGCCACATTCCTTAGATAAAAGGGACAATCACGGGTAAATAGTGATACAATGCACAAGAGTTGCTCAAAGGTGGAAACCACAGTGCAGTGTTGGTGTTAGTGTCAATTTTTGGAAAAATAAAATCAGGAGACTTCTTGCTCAGAAGCTAGGCAATATATTTAATATGGTTTAAAAGAGTAAAAGTTTATTCCACCATAAATAATGCCTGACCAGAGTGCAGGCCAAAAAAGGAACAATTCGACTAAGGGGGAATCCTAATAAATGATCTAGCTTAAATTATTTAGATGTGAAGATGATCGTGGGAATCCTTGTGGTGAAGAATGGAACCTGTACCACCTGGTGAGCCTCGGAAGTTTAATCAAATGCAGAATGACATGGAGAAGAAGACATGGAGAAAGGTATGGAGGAGGTGATAATTTTCGAAAAACTATTAGGAAAACTAGAATAAATGTAATTGGCTCAAAAAAGAGGTGATCATTAAGTTTTACTCTCATCATATGGAAAGAAAGCATTTAGGCTCAAATTGAGGCCACTTCTGATAGCAGTTGTGACCTAGGAGTTAAAAGTAGGGGATTGGGTTATACCTTGTGTAATGCCGATGTTGCTTAGGATGTAGTAAATGGAAGATGCTCATAAACCTTCCCTCAGTGGTATGGTGGAAGGCAGTCAGACAGAGCACACCTTGTCCCAGTTGCCACTCACTATAATGATGGAAATACTGTCTGATAAGAAACATTGGCAATGCCTTGGGTACGGAATGTATTGATTATTCAATATCAATATTGATATAATTATTTGCAGGTGATATCGTATTGCCCTATTGTATCTAACCTTCCAGGTGATCTTGGAGAACGCAGTTAGGAATGGGAACCTGAGTAGTCTGAATATAAATGTAATAAAGTACTCTATTCCCTCAAAAGTTATTATTTGCCCAGTTATGATTGATGACTTAGCTTCCTTTAGGAGATTAGACTAGCGTGGTATTAAGGAGTCAGGGCTCCAAGAGACTTAGATCACCTGTTTGAAAATAACTTCCCTTCCCTGTTCTATACATTAAGAGGGAGTTGGAAATGAAAATGGTTACACATATCCTAGCCAGGCTACAGAATAGATTGTAATTATATTTAATACCTGGCTTGGAGTGCTGTTCCCCTTCATAGTGTTATCTGTGAAATATCAGACTACTACTTTAAAGGGCTATATGGTTTAATTAGGAAATACAATAGAATGAAAAGGAAAGGAAATAATCTCAGAACATCCAAAGGAATACTATTTAAACCCCCAAAAAAAGGGGGTCGACAATATGATTTTCTGGGAGCGTGATTCTTCTATACAACTGACGAGCTAAAGGGTATACTTGATCCTATAAAAGGAAACACCAAAAAAGGGCAAGACTTGAGGATTAGTCTACGTCTCACTACATGGCCAGGAATCATTTTTAGACCTCAACGAAAACCATTTCCCCTGACTGTTGAATCCGTTCTCTAGGATGCTGGATCCTAGGATTGGTGTTCTGGGAACACAAGGTACAGAGCCATCTTCAACCATCATGGCCTTAAACATAGGCTCCATTTGATATCCCCATTCAAATGTTCTGAACGCATGGTTAGTATATTTTAAAAATGGCTTGAGATGAAAAGCAATTGTTCTGAGAAGTAAAGATTCATATCCTTTAAGTAGTTCAAAAAGGAGATGGGGATTAGGTGTCTCTCAACTCATCATTTCCACTCGGTGAAGGGGTGTGCGGATGGCCAAAGCAGTTCTCTCCGAGTTAAAAAGAGGTTTGTTGACCCTTTAGATGGTCTTGACATGAGCACCACATGTAACAGTGTACGGCCTATAATCGTGTTTTGCATTGGATAAGCTGAAGAGACTGATTTCCTTTATGCACAACAGACTAGGAAAAGGACTGGCCAAATCACTCATGCTTAAACCCTCCCTAAAAGTTAATAATAAAGTAGCGAGCTGCTCATTTTCTACACATATGGTGGCTACAGCACACAATCTGTTTCAGCGGCAGTGAGGTTACTTTGCTTTGCTTGTTCAATGATATTAGGACGACTGATTCATCAACTCCGCTTACTATCTGGACGAGAACTATGTCGATAGATACGTTTTTAATTGAACTCCAAGGCATGTAAAACCTTTATCAGAAATACTAAACATAATAACGAATAATATGTAACAATTCAATAACACGTTACCTCTAGTATTCTGTCTCCTGACTGCAGATTGCCATCTCTTACAGCAGCTCCTTTTGGCAAAATGTTCTTCACAAATATAGGCCCTGGACCATGCACCGAGGAGTCTTTGGTAACCACTGTAAAGCCAAGCCCATCCGGCCCTAGAAAGAGACAGACCTTGGGTTAATGGGCAATAGGAAAGGTAGTGAAAACAAAAACTAAATTTAGGCAAATTAACAACTGAACTCCATGTGCACTGTGACCCTGCGTTAAAGTGGGGTCTAGCTTGGTACTATTTCGTTCAAGAGCAGATGAACTAAGTTTACGCTGGGTTAAAACTAGTTGTTGGTTCCCAGTGACTCAAGTGCTGTAGTATGTGACTACAGACTGGATGCGCACGTCTTGCAGTTGCACACATCCTGTGTTAGTGCCCTGCAGGTGAAACAAAAGTTATTTACCTGTAGCATCAGGTTTTTATTGAACACGCTGCACACATTTTGAATACCAGTCATAAAGTATGGCATAGATAAAAAAAAAACGTTTTAAATCCATAATTATGTGGGTCTTTTTCCTGCTTTTCCAGACACCACAAGTAAACTACCCTGCTCCTTGAATCAATGCCATTTTTAGATTTCTTTGTGTATCATTGAGTTGAGCCCAAACACCGTCAGCTCTCGACAGGCAGCCAAAAACGGAATGTTGGACATATTTTTGCAACAGGACCGCGACCTGGCAAACATATACCATTACTATGTCCTAGCACACTACGTTTTGCAGTACTTAAAATGTTGTTCATAATATCATTGTAATCAGGAACACATTTTCATGTAAATGATTACTTGAAAACGATGAGATTGTTGAGGTGATCGAATGCACATGCACACAGTGACTGCTCTGCCAAGGAGATGAACGGTTGCCAACACTGTGCAGTGCTGGAAAAGGTTTGAACGATTGTTATACATGTTCCTTCATAACGTGTAGCCTGTCCTGTTACGTCACTCTACAAAGAGGGATGAGGTGGGGATGCTGCTCCTAAAGCTATAGCTCCTGAGCTGTAAGCAGATGTGTAACGTGAATGACGCGGTACACTATGTGATTTTTAATTACAGATCTAGCAATGAGTCCAAGCAGAAGGTGTGTAGTCTGTTTTGCAAGATACTGTCTATCGACAAGTTCAAGGTATTTCTTGGGAAGCACCACCAGTTATGCAGAGATGATGCCACATACTTTTAAATATGTCCACAATACATGTGCTGCTGGCATCGTCAGGCATACAATTTGTAAAGTAAACTTTATAAGACCCAGGTGGGCCATTGCCTTAACTGATACTACTTCGGTTTTAAAATATTTACATTTTTAGCAAAGGCTGACCAAATGTGGTCTGATCATGATCTTTGGACACCGGGAATAGTATTCCTATCGTGCTTCTTTGAAATGATCCTGTGAAAAGGGTTTCAAATAATTATTTCCACCTTTAGTTTGATAATTCGTAGGAATTTGGCAAATAAAAACAAAGGCAAGAGGGGCGTGGCCTGATGCTCAGGCAGGATGGCGGCTCAGTGGGACGTCGCTTGGAGCAGCATAAGTTCCCGGGCCATAGACGATCGACAAGACACTCTACGAAGCGATATTGTGCAGTGGCAGCTACACAACGTTTTTAGCGCTCAGGAGGGCGCCTATAACAAATTATAGGTGGTGCGCTTCATTACCTCAGAAGCAGTCGCCATTTTGATTCTCGATTGCGATTGTCTCTAAAAAAATATGTTTTTCTCAGTTCCAGTCTAAAAAAAATGTTTAAGGAAATTAAAAGCCTTGAAGATTTTTATTACACCTCTCGCATACAACAATCACTACAACTACACATTGACGCTAAGCTTCAATTTAACAAGGTCTCTACAGAATATGTTGTGGCTTACCTTCTCAAATCCAGTGCTAAGTACTATCGGGGTAAAAAACATCTCGGAAGTTATTGGCAAACTATCTTAAAATCGGGCAGAACAAATTACTCATTGAATCAATTATAAATGAAACTCACACAACCCACTATAAGGACTCAGACGTTTTAGCTCAAAGTAAGCAATTCTATACTAACTTATACACACTGGAACATCTTCCCTCGTTCATGAAATTTTCAGTACCTGTCCTCTGTTCAAAAACTGGACTTTACCCAAATAGATTATTCATCTTTAGAAACAGACATTACACCTACAGACTTTCACCTTGCAATGCTTTCTCTCAATATAAAGGACAAAGCTACGGGCCCAGACGGTTTTACAGCTGAATTATATAACCACTTCTCTAAATTACTTCTTCCCAAACTATGTGATCTTATTCACACCTTCACTAACTCTTCCACCTCATCAGGTTATTTTCTAGATGCTCTCATTTGACTTATCCAGAAAGAAGGGAAGTACTCACATTATTGAAAGAACTATAGACTTATTTATCTGGCCATCCTGGACTTTAAGATTTTCTCTAAAGCACTAGCCTCTAGATAGAACCTCTTCTTCCTGGCCTTTTGGGAAAGGAGCAATCAGGTTTTGTCAAAGGCAGATACCTCTCAGAAAACACTCGCCTATTCTTTGATATTATTTCCAAATCTGCTGAATCTCTGGCGGCCTTTGCCATATATGCCAAAAAGGCTTTTGATCACGTCAACTGGACATTCCTATTCCAGACCCTCACTTGGTTTGGCTTTGGCCCATAAATTACGACTTCTCCCCAAGCTGCCATTTATGCTAATGGATTGACCTACTCATACCTTCCTCTCGGCAGAGGAGTTCGTCAAGATTGTCCTCTTTCTTTTTATCTTGGTTCTAGAGCCATATTTGTCTGAGATCAGGCAAAATACACACATACATGGATTCACTCAACACCCAACACGTAAAATTAGCTGCATATGTAAAGAGAATTTTGTTATTTATAACATAACCTCATTCTTCACTCTGCTTTTGTGTCAGAAGTTACCTCTTGTGCTTTAGTATCCGGATATAAATTGAACCATGACAAATGTGTAATTTTACCCCTAAATAAACTCACTTTTAAGCATGATTCTCTTCTAAATTTGAAGACCATCTAAACAACTTAAGTTTCTTGGCCTCCAATTCACCCAATCCCTCACCACTTCCATTTCTATTGATACCAGCATCCATAAAATAACTACATTGACCAGCAGATGACATCCTCTACATTTGTCATGGTGGGGTCGACTTGATTCTATCAAGATGATGTTGGCTCCCATTAAACGTTTCACTATCTCTAACATTCCTTTGAATATTGTGCTTAACTCATACACAACACTTTATTCAATATTATCTTCCTTTCTTTGGAATAATAAAAAGCCTTGCATGTCTTTACCCAAATTAAAATGTCCCAGGGTTGAAGGTGGACTGAACTTTCCAGATTTCTCCAAATAATATAAATCTTTTTTTATTAAAGCAATCCATGCACTAGATTGAGCCTTCCTTATAATTTATTCCACTATGGGTGGATCAGGAACGTGCACTCCTATCGCCTTTTTAATTCCACCAATACTTAACATTCATGCGAAAACCTCAAAAGTGTTCTACTAAAATCTTCAGGAACACTTGTAAATTGTTAGCTTCCATTAGTTCATACTCACCCATAGACTTGCGCTCTTTTCTGGATTCTACCATTTGGCATAACCAATATATTCAAGTGAAAAACAGACCTATTTATTGGCAGACTATGAGGACTAGAGGGCTAATCTGGGCTAACCAATTGTTTAAACAGGACTTCCTTATCTCTTTCTCACAAGATGCAGTACTGCTCGGCCTGCCATCCACCTTTCAAAACAGATTTACAACTTTACAGAACATAATTTTGTAAGCATACACTCATTTCAAATCAATTTCTTCACCTATTGTAACACCACATACTCTCACTGATCTTTTACGTACAAATCCAAAGGCTTCTACTATCTATTCACACTTACAATGTATTTCTAATGATATACATAATTCTATTACTGAATTATCATGGGAGAGGAATCTCTCGATCACTTTACCCAGATCAACTTGGAAACAGATTTGGATAAAAGTTAGGAAATCCTCCTGAGCACCAAACACAAAGCAAACACTTTTTTCATCTACAATAAACTTTTTATGACACCAGAATTCCTACATCAGATTAACCCGAATATTCTGGATACTTGCTGGACTTTTTCAACACAACAAGCTTATTTGAAGCACTTACTATTCACAGGTGTCTCCGTTTTTGCTTTTTGGACACACGTTTTGGACAAGATTAATTCTTTGGACACCAGTTACGCAGTTCCTGGATAACTTTGCAAACTTGTCATTTGCACTCCCACCCAACACTCAAAAAAATTCTCCAAACTCCCTGACTTCCCACTCCTGACCATATTATTTTTCTATTATGATCCTTCTGTTATATATTTCATTACTTATCCTATGCTTATAATCATACAAAAATTCATATGAGTTGTGAACATCCTTCCCCCTTTTTCTTTCTTTCTTTCTCCCTCCCCATTACTCTATTGCTTTTTGAAATTCTAATGTATTATTTCTTACGTATATTTGGGTTGTATCAAATTTCCCAAAATAAACTTATTCTTTAAAACTTAAAACAAAACAAAAAGGCAAACAATTATGTCATTTTGTATGCCGTACCAGTTATACCTCTTGGAAATGGTGGTACATTTACATTCACATTGCTTTTCCATACAGCATCCGTACATAAAATATGCAACTGTTGGATTAGAGTTAAAAATCTATGTGTTCGCATTCATCAGAGAGACAATGCCATAGCACTGAATTAATTAATTGTTTTACATAGCACCAAGAACTCTGAATGATCTAACCTCACCAGACGACCCTGTAACAGACTTCTGAACTGTTACTTGGGACACTAGACACGTTTCAGAACTCATGTTCAGGTGGTATGTATGAAACAAATTAGAAAATTTGTAGGTGATGAAAAACATTTTCATTTGTTCCCTTAACAAGATAACCTTCTAGCTGCACTACCATGGTGGTAGCGTGCTTTGATCATCAGTCAATTATAAGATCACCCCTAAATACATCTCACCCATTTAATTGTTAAACTAAATATTATTGCTATGTACATTAGTTCTCTTTTTATTATTACCTTTTTTGAGGTCTACCCTAAGTCTCCTGGCATTTTTGCTGCTGCCAAAACCAAGAGGAGAGAGCGACGGGGAAGCCGGCTTCTTGTTCAACAGCACAAGCTCGGGACTTCGGCTTGATGGCAGAGATGACCGTCCGCCTGTCTCCAGGCTATTTCGTCCTATTGAGTCCTCAAACTTCACGGTTGGCTTCAGGTGAATAGAAGGTGGGACTTTTGTTTTCGGAATGCCATCATCTCCATAAGAAACCAGTGGAGCAATTACACATTTTTCATACAGTTCACGGTTCTCTGGGGGTATCACTTCAACCTGGACATTTTCATATTTCATAGCCTGTCGGAATAAATCCTGAGCCCTTTAAAAAAACAGATGAAAGTAAGAAACATCAGGGTTAGCAGGGCTGGAATCTCCCTCCACACAATGCACAGTCGAGCAGTTCCAGGGGCCGTATGACAATAAATGCCCTGTGGGCGCAATGGGCATTTGTGCCCGCTTTGCGTGCCCCCAGGGAACTTTGGTATTACAGAAGGGGTATAGACGCCTGTGCGTCCCCTTTAGTACTACAGACAGCGCTGGCGCCCTTAAAGCGCCAGCGTTACCATAAGGGTGCGTTTCCCTCATTTGCATAGGTTCAAGTTAATTCTCATATGTGGTGTGAGATACAAAATAAAAGTGCCAAAGAATTAGGGCAAACAAATAATAAAGTCAAGAGAAAAAGAACAGAGGAAAAAAAGAAGAAAAGAATAGAGAAGTATTTTAAACAAGTGATATGCCCACAGGTTCAAATTGTATATATGTAGAACATGTATTAATAAGACAATAATAATAGAAACAGTAAAACACTAATGGCACTCAACAAGTTACACAAATAACCATAAAGACAATATGCTGTGTATACATAAAAAGTGAAGGAAAGAATACATATATGAGGTTTAGAAAAAACAAAAACAACACATAACAAAAATGTGTCCTCTTCAATCAGGGCCACATGTAGGCGTCGACAACGTTTCGACCATAGTAGAATTTGATGGTCATCATCAGGTCAAACAATAATGAATACCAGAGCGTCCGATAGAAAATACAACAAAAAATCTAAAAGTCAACAAAGGGGTATCAAAAAATTGTTATATGTGCCAGGGTCACATCATAGAACAAAACAAAAAGATTGCACTTAGAAAGGAATCATTAAAGAGAAAGAGAACCAGTGATTGTGATGAGTAATAGAATACAAATGTTATCCCAGAGATCAATGAAATAAATACTTGCTCGAAAAATAAGGTGTGAACACCTATTACAGACTCGGGCGCAGAGGCAAAGAAGAAGCCCTCAGGGGATGCACTCACAGTGCGCCACCTTTTAGGAGCCCCCCTGCGAGTGCGCACCCAGAGAGGAGCCCTCTTGAGGGGAGATAGCGGGTCCTATAGACCCCCCAGACATCCCCTTTAAAAGTGCAGGTAGGGTGCAGCCTGCATTGTGAAAACCCGGAGCGGCTGCAAGCACCTGCTCCGTGTTTTCACATGAATGCGCTGCTCACAGGGACGACCAAGTTCGTGGCTGCCCTGGGCGCAGCGCATTCATCATAATGGGTCGCATTGTCATGGTTTGCGCCCGGAGCACCTTTTAAAAGATGCACTGGGCACAAGCAATGACAATGCGTAATATGCCCCCTGGTCATTCTAAAAACACACATCTATAAAGTCACTGTTGACATAAACACAGCGCAGTTAAAGCGCAAAACTGAAGTCACTTCTGATTATGTCAGTTACAAGAAGTATTTATTTTACTTATAAATGCAATTACACCAACACGTTTTCAAGGTTAAAGGGAAACGTCATGGCAGAAGGACAAAGCAGACTAAACTGCCGCACAATGCACCAATGCCAGAATGTAACCAATGTCAACACAGGCCAGGGTGGTCTGTGACAGATTTGCATGTCAAGAGCTCTATTTTGGAGATGACTATCCAAGTAGGACCGTTTCATTTTCCCCAGAGTGAAGTCCAGCAGTATAGATGTATGCAATGTTTCCCTGGTCTCCTTTCTTGGGTCTCAGTGTACGTGGTCCTGGCTATACCCATGCACCGCAGTAGCTGGGGAAAAAACACACCAAGGTGCCTACTGAACATCGCCCAAGGTTGAAGACAACCCTGCTTTCACCTCTGAGTCATGTGTGTGATGGCATTTCTTAGAGAACTTGTCACTGAATCTGCTGTGGCAAAAACCTGCAAATGGTGAGAAAACTACAAACCTGTGGGTATAGACCAAATCAAAACGGGCCCTTGTATTACAACTTTGCAGTTCATTTGGCTCCAAATAGAACTGTAGATAACATTGGTTATGGCACACCCAGTCTAAAAACCAGCAAAGCTTGCAAAAGGTCTGAATCTAGCAACTACTTGGTTGCCAGAATTTAGGGCGGTGCATCTGTGCACGATGGGACTGCGTGTTCTGCATGTACTAAATCAGCAACCTGCACACCAATCCAGGGAGCACCTGAGCTAGTAATACATTTCTGCAGGCAAGGCTTACTGTGCAAAGCTTCTGTCGGTCAGGTCCACGCTGTTTATCTTCACGATGCTCTCGCTTTCGTGAAACAGACCATCCCGCATAGAGCGGCTGTGCTCCTCGATCCCTCGAATGTGGAGACCCAGAATCCTGCAAGGCAAGACACGAGATCTAATTAAGAAAAAAAATCAGATATTGCTGTATTTCTATAAGCACACACTCATTACATTTAGAGATTTATTTAGGTTACATGCAGAATAAGAGGCAACACCCGCCGCCTTCTGCCATCTACTCATTTTTGCTTCTTGAGCCCTTGGGCCAAAGGCGCCTTCTGTCAATTTACAATATACCATCGTGCACATTTCAGAGGAGAGATTTGTAGAGGTAATTTGCCAAATGTCAGCCATGTAGTCCCAGTGCCAGCAGGGTCTGACACCAGTCGAGATAATTCCTCCCCTCGCCCCTCCCCGCCACAGTTTTTAATTCATGCAATCCTTCATGAGGGACAAGCCGACGACTCAACCAGGAACAAAAGGGCAATACAATCACTGCACACCCTGCTTTGCTGCGTGCTGAAACCCAATTTCAGCACAATTCAATTTGGACAAGCTGTGAACTGCAGCCCTAACTAGCGACCAATGCAAATGTGGTGGTACCTCAAACAGCTCTGGGACAACCTCGTCCTTCATCAACGCCAAAACGGATGCTGGCTTTAGTTTGTGCTTGCATATTGTACACGGTATGGGTAGGAGAGCCCTGTGGCAAACAACATGCTTTCTGACATTCCAGGTCGTTGTACTGTGTTGTATTGTATTGTGGCATTCTGTAACACTTTCCTGCCTCTGGCAGAGGCCCTAAAGCGTTGCAGTGCGAGAACTCTGCATTGATCGACATGACTTTTCTTGACTTACATATTACTTTGGGAGCTCCTTTTTCTGCATTTTTTAATTTAGCATTTATTTTCTACAAATTATTTGCCAGGACGACGTTTCAGTGTCTAAGTTGCTTAGGGGTGAGCACATTAGATGTCTGCCAAACACCATTTCCTTGGAAGACATCATTAGGGCGTCTGTCAAATGACTATCAATATACACAGAACATGCAGTGCATGCACTTGCTCTCCTGCCTCCCTTATGTGTAGTGCGCATACCTCTGCTTTGTCCAGCTGTAGGCCACGAGCTGCAATCGATTAAAGAACTGCTTAAGGTGCTTGGCTGACCAGTTGAACCCCTGCAGTAGCATCTGCTGTCCACAAGAGCACAGAAGGACAATGAGCAAAGTCTCCACGTCAAGCTACTGCTCTGCACTCTGTTCCGCTAGGGTTTAATGTGGGATTACCAGGTGACTGCACATCACAGAAGAAAATCGCGTTTATGTTTCTGGGTTTACAAACTACTGTAGTCTGGTACTTTTGGACAAGGTGACTGGTTCAACAGAAGCAATCCAGGATCACAACACCAAGGATTCATTAAGTTGTCAAAATAAAGACCACAATGGCAAATTAGTGACAGAGTCGCTCGGCCACCCTAACTTGGCAAAAGATGCTTTGGCCTTTTTGCAATACAAGAAAACATAAATGGTTTATATTGTGCCTGCCACAAACTGAATTGTCTTTGATGGATGGATTACAAGTTGGGCTGTTAATTAATTAAATAAGAAAGAAACTCGTAATTCTGTCCCATGTGTAAACCATTGCTTACGCACGGGACGGAATTTCGATCAGTCAGTCTTCTAAAGCACGTCTACCCGAGGGGTCGCCACGCACTATGGAACTGTGAGTCACGGTCGGGGAGCCATGTTGGTCAAATAGCCAAGTTTTGAGTTTCTTCCTGAAGGCTTCAAGCGATGGGTTGATGCATAGGTGTAGGGGGAGGAAGTGATGTAGGAGAAGGAACGACCTCTGCAGCGGCTTCGTTGGATGCGGGGGATGTGGGCCAGGACGGAGGAACGGAGCTCTCTGGCAGGCCAGTGAAACATCAGGTGGTCGTTAATGTAGTCAGGTCAGGATTTGTGGAGGGACTTGTGTGCGTGGATGAGGAGTTTGAAGCGGCATCTTCCCTGGATGATGAGCCAGTGGAGAGCTTTGAGGTGAGGAGAAATGCTGGTTCTTTTGGGGACGTTGAGGATGAGTTCTGCTGCTGTGTTCTGGATGGTAGGTGGTGCTTTAAGAGCTGTTTGGTGGTTCTGAAGTAGAGTGTGTTGCTGTTGTCAAGTCAGCTGGAGATGAGAGCATGGGTGACTGTTATCCAGGATGAGGTGGGGATCCACCTGAAGATCTTGCAGAGCATGCAGAGGGTGTGGAAGCAGGCAGAGGCAACGGCGCTGACCTGATGTTTCATGTTTAGTTGGCTGTCCACAATAATTACAAGATTGTGTACTCGGGCGGTGGGGGTGGAAGACCACATGTCATCCCAGGGCGAGGACTTGTTTCCGAAGATGAGCACCTCTGTTTTTTCCAAGTTGAGCAGTTGGCCTTCATCCAGGTGTCGATGCTGGAAATGGCGTTGCGAAAGTTGGTTCTTGTGGTGTCTGCGTTTTCCGTGAAGGATGTTTGTCATCGGATTAAGAGAGGATGTTGAGTTCGTGGGTGCGTGCAATGTCTGCTAGTGGAGTCGTGTGGGTGTTGAAGAGGGTGGGGTTAATGGAGGAACATTAATGAACGCTGCATGCAATAACTTTGGGTGTGGAGGAGAAGGGTGGCAGACGGATCCTGTGTTCAGCTAGAGAGGAAGGAGGAGATGCAAATGAGAGCGTTGTCTTGGATGCCGATGTTGTGGAGTTTGGAGATGAGGGTGTGGTGGGAGATGGTGTTGAAGGCTGCCGAGAGGTCCTGGAGAATAAGGGTAGCTGATTCTCCTAGGTCGGGGAGGCGTCTAATGTTGTCTGTTGCTGCGATAAGTGCAGTCTCGGCGCAGTGGTTGGACCAGAAGCCTGATCGGGAGTTGTTGAGTAGATTGTGTTCTTCGAGGTAGCCTGTGAACTGGTGGGTTAATGGCCTTTTCCATGACTTTGGCATGACCTTGGCAGGGAAAGGGAAAAGCGAGATGGTGGGGTAGTTCTTGAGGTTGCTGGGGTTGGAAGAGGCTTTCTTCAGTAGGGGCTTGACCTCTGCATGCTTACAGGCGTTTGGAACGGTGGCAGTGATGATGGAGGTGTAGATGATTTCTGTGAGGCTGCAGCTGATTTCTTCGCATCTAAGGTTGTAGATGTGGTGGGGGCAGGGGTCCGTGGGGGCTCTGGAGTGGATGGTTCTCATGGTCGTGATGGTGTCTTTGGTCGAGGGCTGTTTCCAGTAGGTGATCTGGTAGGAGAGGGCTAAGTCGATTTGAGTGCGGAGGAGGCTGAGGTCAGTGGGTTGGGGGTCGAAGTGGCTGTAGATGTTCGTGATCATGCGGTGGAAGTAGTCTGCTAGAGTGTTGCAGAGGTCTTGAGAGGGGTGGAACATGTTTTCTGTGGCAGAGGGGCAGGAGAATTCTCTAAAAATGCTGAAAAGTTCCTTCGTGTGGTTGAAGCTAGCTTTGATACGGTTGAGTCAGTGATGGTAGCTGTTGAGGGCGAATTTGAAGGTGTAGGTCGGCGAGGGTCTTGCTGGATCACTAGCATCTTTCTAATTTCTTGCAGTGATGCTTGAAGGTCAGTAGTTCGAGGGTGAACCCATAGGCATGCTTGGCGGGTCTGTTGCTGGTGGTGCTCTTCAGGGGGGCGATGGTGGCAATGGAGATCCAGTTGGAGTAATTTTGGATACTGAGTTCGAGGGTGTCTGATGGGGTGGTCTGGCTTCTTTTAGTGCAGAGATCCAGAGTGGTTCTGTGATTGTGCTCCAGTTTCGGCGTGCGTGGGTGGGCATTCTGGTCGCGGCTTTGGAGTTTAGTTTTATTTAATGCATTCTTTAAATAACTAAACCCATGATGTTATTCATGTCATTTTGTACACTGAATTCATCCCACTCAGCTAACTTATTGGGTAATAAAAAGCAGAGGCGTTGATAATTTAACAATATTAGCACATACGTCACTGGCATGGCCTTGTATCAAAGTGGGTTATCTGCAATTTGTAGGTCCCGTTATAAAGAACCAGTTAAGTTATTACGTGCTTTGACTGTGGGTTACACATGTTCACGTGGACATTTAGAAAACACACAAGTGGATATTTACAAGTACCGAGGAGAAAGCAAGGGTGGTGGTGATAGAGCAAGGACTCGTAGAAAAGAGACTTGCTCGGAAGCAATCCTCTCATTTAACTCCCTAACATTGTATTAATTATGTATTGTGTAAAACTAATACGCACCACACCAAAATAAGGGCTAGAGAAGCTTGCATATGTGTTTACTAACGTAAGTAACTCGAGTGAAGTTCTAAAATGGCTGCTAAAGGGAAATCTTTATTGCGCATGCGTCAACTGCATCTACCCAGTATGACGAGTTGTCGCTTGGAGGGAAATTCTTGCGCATGAGCAGAAAATACTAAAATGGCGGATTGAAAGATCACATGCACGGCATCTGCTTTGCTGAAAATAAACCAAGCTATTTTACTAATGCTAATGCGGGGAAAGCATTAATAAGTAAATGGGATTAGAGCAGAGATGGGTGGTATACAGTGAAACCATTTATTCTTGAAATTAATGTTTGTCTTTCTGACTTTATTAGTATGCATTTTGGGCCTCTCGTATGAGTCGAGAGTTTGTTAGACATGTGATCTCCGCGCATGCCTGGTGAGATCGAGCCGGAAGAAGTGACGATACACTTGAATGCGATCCAAGGACACAAAAGTTACATACCCTGGGAACAAGCACTGAAGACCTTTGGATGAATGGATGTTCACGAGAATTTTAAACAAATGTTTCTAATAAGATGTGAATACGAGTAGGAAATAAAATAAAATAAAATTAAGGGGTTGGATCTGTGAACAATAGACTGATGGACTAAGATGAGATATAAGCATGGTGTGATGGTCTTCCCCCCCTTGCCTGTCCAATCAGAATTAGTATTTTTACGATATTGAAACGTTAATGGGTGGTACATGATTATTGAAGGGTATAACTGAGGTAGTCTTAGTTAGTCAGACGGAGATTTGCTGAATGCTGCAGAGCTCGGGATGCTGTCGGAATAACGAGAGATGCTGATGAAGAATCAAATGCAGAACCATCTATCTTAAATAATTAAATTTAGAAGAAGGTCGCAGAAGAATCTTGAGGAGGAAGAGAGTGTCAGAAAGGGGTGCAACGTAAGCGTCGGTGTAGAGAGGTCATCTACCCTGTCCTGATTCCTGTCCTCAAGCCTTTGTCGCCTGATCTTTCCTGGGGGACCCATACCATCCCTTTGGCCAGGGGGTTGGTTTTCACACTATCGTAGGAAAATATTATTTCTGTGAATGTGTAGATTGTCCTTTTCTCTCTATCCTCTCATTTCTGAGCATAAGTCATCGCAAGGTATAAAGTAATATTCCTTCCTATAAGTGACGGAGACTATAATGTACTTTGAGGTGGTTCACATGCAATTAATTTTCCACGAGTCTGTGGTTATTTCATTGGTACTAAGAGAAAATATTAATGTCATTTCACCATCAACTAGTTCAACTAATGGTCCACCGACCAGAGGAAATAACTTTTTGATCAGTGAAAAGATTAGTTAGGAATGAAGAGAAACTAATCTTGAAGTCAGAAACAGTAAGCTTTGACTCCAGCGGTTATACTAGACTATGTGTGAGTGTGTTTATGGGCCCAGATAAGTATATGGTATTAGAGTATCTGTTGCTGGTAAGCCACTGGATCAGTGGTAATGCACATAATAGGGAGACAAGCAGCAGAAAAAACGTTCTGATATAACTCACACACAAAGTTTGTACAATATATAAAAGTCTGCACTTGTCTCTTCTGGGGATGGCCAGGGAGGGTGGGGGGTGGTCGGACGTAAGTGCGTCAGGTGAAGTGTCAGTCATTCCAGCGGGCATGGCGAAGAAGAGGAAATATATTTTCTCCTTCCTTTTGTTTGGCGTTCCTAACAGTTGGATGTAGCTGCGCGTGCTACGGTGCAGCAAACAAAAGAGTTTTCCGGCTACAGGAGCATACACGCCAATACCGATTATTTCAGCCAAAAATGACTTATTTTAGCTGTTTCCCGCTTGAAATTGCCTCTTCTTCAATAGTAGTCAATGGAGAAAATACATTTTCATGATTTATTTTCATAATAGCCCACTTTTCTGTTCTGAAAAGCTGGCATGTAGAGCAGTGGGGTTTTGAAGCATTGCATTAGATATGAGATTTTGGTCACCTTTGCAGTTTAACCAGAATCTGTAACCTCATCCAACAAATACTACTGCCAACTTATTTTGAATAAAATGAAGGAATTTTCACTCGTGAGTGTGACTCTTATGTTACAAGGAGCAACATTTCTGAGATAATTAGAAGATGTGGTCCTGCCGTTAGAGCCGCACCACCTGTATAAAGGAGCACCAAAAGCGCCTGGCACGTTGCGGATCGCATTGGAGGATATGCATGTTTGTATATATGTATATATTTTTTTTTCCCCTGAACTTAAAGACGTATACAGTAGCTTCATTTGCAGAAACGGTAACACTGGCTATAGAGAGCAACACCAGTTGGTGCTGTCATTGCATTTGGAGGATACTTGGAAAAAGTTACTCCTTTTAGAAACTTCGGCTAAAAGAACCTGATCACAGAGATCCCGGGGTTTGAGATACAGTATAATATCAAACAAGGCAGACGCACGCATCAATGCACTGCAGCGACAATATTAAGTCCCTTCCACTTGGTGTGTTCTTGCTGTGACAGAAAGTGGTTCAAGCTACACTACACATTTTTAATATGTCTCCTCTTCCTTCAGGTCTTGATTTGAAAGGTTAAGAACTACTGCACCGCTCAGACATGGCAGACAAGCGCGGCTGTTTTGACTGTCTGCGCCTAAACCGCCAATGAGGTCTATTTTGGAAGAGTCCCAAGTGCTCGTTTCGCATTAACAGGAGAACAGGAATCTCCAGCTGAGACAAAATACAGCTTCCAAAACCATCTTACACACTTTCAAAATCACTAGCAGGTCTCAGAGGTAAAAAAAAAATATATATATTTGCAAAGCAAACAGGCTTGATTTTGTTTCCGCAAACATAGATCTACCAACATATCCTCAGATGTCTGCCTGAATTTGTAATAAAGAAACATTTTTACATCTGGAGGTCTAGAAGGTATGCCTTGAGTCTAATTCACAGCACTCTAGCATATATTACAGTATCATTTCATTAGTAGACCATGGATCTGGGTGAGGACAATAAACCGTAAGATTTTAATATAATACTCATCGAAAGTTTGCTAAAGTAGATGAGTTTGGTAGAGTGTCTTGAGGAAGGCATGCTGAAGGTAATCCTGAGCTTGGGCTCAAGGGTCCCTGGCCTTGAGCTTCTGCTGACAGATGTTCTGTGTGTAGGGTGAACACAGGTTCCTGGTCAATAACTAGAGATGTGACAGTTTTCGTAAGCAGCCTGGGTGATCGATTCAGAACATCCAGCGGACCGTACAAAACAAAATGCACTTAATCGTGGCTTCCACTGAGAGCCACTGGAATTTCTCTTCAATCAACAGGACGATTAGCTACATCAGCATTTAACAAGGGTGATAAGACTTTACCCGGGTTATACTAATCACCACGTCATTTAAGAAAAGTGAAATCAGCATTATGGAGGTAAAACGTGTATGGACATATCACACGAGAACTCTTCACCCTGTTCTTCAAATATCTACAAGCGCAAACTGTGAATATGTCTGTCTTTGACAGACAAAGACAACACTCCCTCAAAGATGTTCACCAAGCATACACATATTTTCCACACTTATCAACTGAGCTGCAGGTTGAATATTTTCAGAAGAACGTAGTTTGAGGGTTGGAAAATACCAAATGCTCCATATTGTTTTTACAAAAAAAACATATAAAAGGACAAACTTGTTTAACAGAATGCATGTGTGAGAACATATCTAACAGGCACGGAACCTGAATCTCTCCACGTCACGTCTTCAGTCACACTTCCCTTCTGCCCACATTTCGCTCTCCTGACATTGGATGTTCCAGTGCCTAGTGTGCTACATATTGACATATGTGGGTATCAACAGCAAGTGTTTCCGAGGGATATCACAGACAACGACAGCAAAGCCAGAGTTGCCTTCGGTGTCACTTGGAACCTTGCGAGACAAAAAAGTCCTTCTTTGATTACTAGTGGTATTCGCTTGGGCTGATTCTGTTGTGTTGTCCGTGAGAAGCAGACATTTTCCTTACATTAGGTTTCCAAGCAAAGAGATATTCAGAATCATTTAAGGGTAACCATAATATCAAGTGCAATTAAAGTTATCCCAATCAGTTTTGGATCTGTACGCGATTTGTATCATATTTGCATGTGGAACAAGAAGTTAATACCCTGGCGTGTAGCTATTGCACTGTAAAACTGTATCCTCCATCCAGTACCACACTACAGCAAAGGACTCGAGGGGGAGAAACCCAAACAACCCTTTGCCATAGCTCTTGCTCTCTGGAAGATCACATTACCTTCTCCCTGTAGTCAGGTACACCAAGGGTGTCACTTTGAAGCAACACTTTTGCTGCTTGAATGATCCCTTGGGATTATAGACTCCTCCCACTGAGCCCAGAAGAAAAAAGAAAAACCCCTCAGTGATAAACGAAGAATTATAGTGATGGGATAGTTGGTAGAGTGACCTATGTCAATAGTGTTTCCCTCACTCCATAAAAAGCAAATACCTAGCATCCTCCTACCCTACTTCACCCGCATCCTTCCCTGCACCTTCAATCCATGTTGAGGTGTTCCTGCAATCCATTAGAGAGAGGTAAAAGGCTTAGTGTTCAGTATTGTCTCTCAGCGAGTAGTTTCTGGGCCTGGCTCATATGCAGTGCTCCCCACAGGTCTGTCCAGACTTGCAGGAAGCTTAGAAAGCAGGTGAAGATGGCAAAGTTCCAATTAAACACAAACACACACCTGGGTCTAAACCAGAAAGAAAAAGAGTGGTTCAGTATAAGCTAGCTGGACTAGAATATTCTATTTAAAGGGCGATTTCCCTCACCCACCATAGGTGGCATGTTTCATCATCTGGAACCTCCTCGCACTGTGATACCTAGTCCAGGGTATGCCAGTTTTATTCATCACATTCTTTCATGCACGCTTTGGTTACAGCACCACTTTTAGCTCATTAAAAGGATATTTACTATACCTCTAAAAAACATCAGCTGTTCTCCTCCCTTTAGCAAGAGGGTTGTAGCCTGCACCGTGACTAGGTAACATGGTGCGAGGAGGTTTCCGATGATGAAGCATGCCACCTATGGTGGGTGAGGGAAATCGTCCTTTCAAAGGAATATTCCGCTCCAGCTAGATTATATTGAACCATTCTTTCTTTCTAGTTTAGACCCAGGTGTGTGTTTGTGTTTAGTTATTAGTTTAATGGGAAGTCAACTCCGGCTGATTTTTAAATATTCTCTGGCCCTCCTCTTTGTGTTACGATAGCAAAGTATCACCAGCTACTTGACCACTCTACTTAGGTTGCTAGAGACCTGGGGAGGTAGTAAAAGAGGAGATGGTGGATCACTATCTGCCACTATATCAATTATACCTGGATCACTGGAGAGACGGGGAAGGGCCAAGACTAAATCTGCTTCCCAGTACCGACTCCATAGAAGTGAAATGAGTTTCATTTTTCAGTCCTGGGATGTCGCTGCATTCAGTACCAGAGAACCATAGAGAATCCACTGGAAAAACATTTCAGCATGAAGCAATCTGTTCATTTCCCCCAGTCAATTTTCTCATCACAAGAGTAACCAAAGCAATCTATACATGACTCCATCTGGACAGATCTATGGGACACTGCACTGGAGATGCCCAAGTCACATAATACTGTTCTACAGGATAACAATGCACTACATCCCGGGGCCACCTAAAATTCAAGATAGTGATCTCATGATACAATGGAATGGAATACAGAGACCTGGCGAAGCTATTGTGAGGGCCTTTGCGCCAATACAGTGTGAGAACAGAGATATGAGCACAGTCCTGGACATTGCTCTACTGAGGGACTTCACACAAGATTCTCAGATGGAGCTGCCACCAATAGAGGAGTTCCCATGTGCACAGTATTTATATGCAATGCCCAGAGTTAGCATCTGGACAAGACGCAGGTCTTACTGATTTATTTAAGTACAACCTGGAGCTTTGCTCCCTGGTTCCTTGCAAGATTTCAAATGCTGAATTAACTATTGACTTTCCAAGTAAAGCTTCAAGAATGTGGGTCTCTATGCCCACCTGTAGGAAAGATTCAAAAGGAGGGCCTGAGTTACCCTACTCAATGTCCATAATGAATACTCATTAGAAAGCCCTAAAGAACAGCCTCCAAGAGGGGAGACTGGGGCAGCTATTCATGTGGAGAGCAGTTGATTATTGTGAAAGAGTGGGCAATGTTGAGCAAGGCCTCACGCTCATCGTTCATCATTGCAAGAGAAGGTACTTAACACAGATCTTGGACATGTCTCAAGGTACTATGAAGGGCTACATATGCTTGAGCATGAGCAGTTCATTTATATGGAGTGAAGTTGGATGTCCGCAGGCATATGGCCTGAAAATGCTGGTGCACCTCTTCACCGATGATGCTGTGCACCTTGCCAAAACCCTCCAGGCCATGAGAAAACAGGAAGGAGGACATCAAAACTTTACACAGAAAACATGGTATTTAATATTGCTAAATCGAAAAGGTATAAAAATAGGAGCACCGGGTCAAGGAAAGACGCCCACTTTTTGTCTCACATGTAATCTTGGAGAATGTCCCCTTTTATGAAATTCTGAGGATTGGTTCCTCTGAGTAAGTATTTTGAGAAGAACAGATTATAAAACGTAGGAATTCGCTGGAGTAATCTACGAGGGAGGTTCAAGTGCTCAACAGTGTGCAGGGGGGTGCCAGGGAGCTGAAAAGTGGGGAGAGTACGCTTTCCAGGAAGAGGCTTGGAGATTCCCAGAGTGCTCGGCTAGTGTATGGCGCATGGAGGCAGAAGGGGACCAACTGCAAAGAAGTGAAGGCTGCTCAGGGTGAGAAAATGGTAAAACTCCTGTGCTGCTACTTACAAGAGGGCATTGACTGTGGAGCTTGGGACTACCCCGACCTAGTACTGTTTGAGGTTATAAAGGACCAAACACCTCAAAGGAACCTTGTTAGCAGGGATGACAGGGAGTGGCTAGGCACTGGTTTATATGGGGAAAAGGGCAATCAAGGCTTTGGAGAGTCTCTCGCTGTAATTAAGGTGCACTCTCTGTTTACTGATGGACCGAATTCCACAGTGGACAAGGGACCCCCTTAAAGAGTGCCGTGAAGGCAAAACAGTGGAAATATTTACTCATTTCTTACTGTTCTGGGTACTGGAGGGGAGATTACTCAGGATGTGGTTTAGGCCTACCCTATGAGTAAGGGGGCTCTTTTGGAGCCAGAATGGGGCCATGGCTCTCATGATGCCCACTCACAATCCTGCGGCCGCATTTGCAGTAGCGAAACTCATCAGCTGGGGGTTGAAGCGAGGGTCACCAAACAGGCGTCACAGAAATCCATGCTGACGCAGTTCCAACAGAGTCACGGCCAATTAATGTGAACAATCTGGTTGGTGATTTTCAACATGTTTTACTGAAGCTAATAAACCAAATGTTTTTATTATATTGCAATTTTTTAAAAAGAAGACGTAACATTAATTCCGCTGTGCTTAGTGCAGAAGAACACTGCTGCTCTCTGTAGAAGCATTTCACCACACATTTATGACACAAGTAGCGTGCATATTACTACTAAAGTTTGATTTATCCAGTGCTGAAGGACTTTCTTTTAGGTGACATCTGCACCTGCGCTTCCTGCAGGGCAGTGAGTGGAGATTAGTAGAGGGGTCCGATCCTGCACGCCCTTCTCCAACCCTGGAACTACCTCTGAAATGGAGTTGGAGTGCAGTTGTAGGAGGATGAGGAAAATGCGCGTGTCACTGCTCGAAAGGGGCGGTACAGTTTAGAATGCAGTCGTAAAGTCAGTGAAACCTCGAGCACATCTGCATTAATTCCCAGAACAGCAGGAAGAGCAGTGTCAATCCACATTCAAACTAATCCACTGAAACAGAAGGACCGGCAGTACAATCTTTCCCTCATCATTCAGTCCACTGGCAGTCCGTCCTCAATTTCTACGAAAGATAATGGAAGTAAGAGAGGGGTTATTAGTCTCCCTCACTACCAGGAAGCCTGGGAGGATGAGCAGTAAAGTGCAAGAAAGAGTGAACAACATGATTATTCTTGCATTTGTCCTTGCCTTAATAATAGGTGCTGCAAAACCATTCAGCCATTTTGCAGCGGGGTCCTACACGCTTTGGTAAAGGCAAGGCTTTCTTACTCAACACCCGGTCAGTAAAAAAACACATGCGCTTCAGCTCTATGACCTTTTAGTAGATCTAACTGCTGACATGATGTTCTTAACCGAAAAGTGGCTAACTGAAGCCCCCACTAATGCCAGTGCAATCCCCCCTGGATATCAGATCCTAAGAAAGGACGGACCCGAGGGGCAGGGGTGTGGCCCTAATCTCTAGGAGTTCTTTTACCTGCCCTGTGCTGCCTACTGCGGAGATAGAGGGGGCGGAGAGCCTCGGCTTTCTCCTAGCCTTATCTGCCCATCAGTCTACCACAGGTGTAGTAATTTACCGGCCGCCGGGAAAGTTCTTGGAGTCTATTAGCCATGCTATTACCCCTATTGCTGCCAAATATAGTCAATGTCTATTTCTCGGGGATTTTAATATTCAAATGGATAATCCCACGGAACCTGAGCCCACGGGGTTGTGCGAATCTCTTGAAATACTCAATCTGACTCCTTATGTTCGCCACCCCACCCATGAAAAGGGTCATATGCTGGACCAGATCTTTTCTTCAAACTGGATTGAAATGGATGCACCTCTCCCTATAGTATGGTCTGACCATCTTTTGCTAGGTTTTAGAGTCCGCAGGGAGCCAGGCAGCCCTCAATCATATTGTAAACCCCGTGCTAGTAGCTTTAGGCCCTTCTATCAGCTCACCCCAGAGGCTTTGGTTAATGCACTTAGTTTACACCCTGTTCCCCATAGCAGTAACCTTGAGAGTGATGTGCTCTCCTTAGAGAACTGGCTTCAACCCCGTTCTTTAGAGCTTGCCCCTCCTACCACTCGGGTAGGCAAAACCAACAGAGCCTCGGCCCCTTTGTTTACTGAGGCTCTTAGGAAAAGCAAAAGTGCGTGCAAATGCCTCGAAAGAGAGTGGAGGACTAATTACAATCCCACGGATAAAATCACTTCTAAACGGGCCCTGAAAGTTCATTACAGTAAAGTCCGCGAAGAAAAGAAATTTTTCTTTTCCTCTAAAATTGAACAGGCCGGAAATAAAAGTAGAGAACTTTTTGATATTGTAAAAGATATCTCATCCCCTAAGGCGATCGGCAGCCCTTTTGCCCCTACCCGTGATTGGACTAACCATCTGGCCTGCTTTTTCTACGACAAAATCAAAATCATCCAATACTCTTTTGAAGCTCAGTCAACTGTGTTGTAAGTAGATACGGGCCTGCCCCCTCATGTTAGCCCTAATACTGGCTCTTCCCTCATGCAGTTCCCCACCATTACATTGGAGAAGTCCCGTGAATTAAAGAAAGCACTTAAGTCCGGTTCACCCTCTGATCCCTGTCCAGCGAAAGTACTGGCATCAATTGCTGAGGTGATTAACCCAGCTGTTAATTTGGTCTTGAATACCTCCTTGTGTGAGGGGCAAATGCCTCAAAGCTGGAAACATGCAAAAATTCTCCCGCTTTTAAAGAAACCCGCGACAGATCCACAGGCCAATATCATTGTTGCCCTTCTTTTCCAAGGAGAAATATGTAAACATAGTCACCACGGACTACGTGGAGGCCAACCATCTTCTTCACCCGAGTCAGTTGGGTTTCAGAGCTAATTTTAGTACTGAAACTGCTCTATTAGAAGTCTCTGAAACTATTAAAGCTACCTTGGACAACGAGGGCAACCCGGTATAGGTGTTGCTGGATCTTTCTGTGGCCTTCGACACCGTACCCCATGATAGACTCCTGTGAAGACTCCAAGAGGGTGGTGTCGGAGATTCAACTCTTTTTTTAAATGGCCGTCAGCAAACCATCTGGTCCCCTCCCGTCTTGGCTCTTATCCCCCATATGAATGTTGGGGTCCCACAGGGCTCGATCCTGAGCCAGACATTGTTTAATTTGTATATGGCCCCTCTTGCGCTCCTTGCGGAGAAATATGGCGCAAAAATAGTGTTGTACGCTGATGACACTCAATTGTTGTTCAATTGTGAGAAGGGTGCCGATTTTAATGGCAGTGTGATTAACACCTGCTTATCATAGGTGTTCTCCTGGCTTAGGCGAAACCAACTGAAGTGTAATCCAGAAAAATCTGAGATTATTTTCTTCGGCACCCATCCCTGTGTCGCATGGCGCCAATGGTGGCCGCAGGACATGTCCCCCCCACCCACTTCAGTTAGCACCGTAAAAAATCTTGGAGTCAAGTTGGACGTCGCCCTGTCCATGAAGGCTCAGATTCAAATGGTGGCCGGGACCTGTTTAAGGCCATTCAAAATGTTAAGGAATTTTCTCCCCCTGCTTCCGATCTCACACAGTAAGACGGTAGTCCATGCCCTGTTGGTATCGAGACTGGACTACGCAAATGCCCTGTACCTGAGCCTTCCAGACTATCTACTAGGTCGCCTACAAGTGGTCAAGAATGCGGCGGCCAGAGCCATTCTCATTGCAGGGCCCAGGACACGAATGACCCCTCTTCTGTCATCCTTACACTGGTTACCGGTTCGGAAGAGGATTCACTTTAAACCGTTAGTTTTGGTCTTTAAGGCCTTCCACAAGATGGGGGCCCCTTACATCGGGAAAAAGTTTCTGCACTGTGCCCCACAATGGACCTTGAGGTCCTCTGCACAGCTTTTGACGTCCATTCCAAAGTTCTTGCATTCCCGGGTGGGTGGCAGATCCTTTCAAGTGGTGGCTTCTCGGCTATGGAACAGCTTACCCCTTTCTCTTAGACAGGCCCAGGATCTCCTCACCTTCAGGAGGAAATTGAAAACACGGCTTTTCCAACACTAGATCCTGGCCTGTTTCCGCTTTAGTGCACTCTGTTTTGTTGCGTGGTCTTTCTCAGCGCCGGGACACTATGTGGAGTAGCTGCGTGCTTTACAAATACCTAGTTAACATAACATAACATAACAAGCGATCTTAAAAAAGCCAAGTTAAGCGGGAGTGGAAGAAGGTGGTGGGATTAGCAGAAAAGTATCAGAACATAAACTGCACACTTAACATGAAAAGCAAAAATTTGTTGTTTTATATGTAATTCAATGAATGGGTTATGTTTTACCAGTTTCCTATGATTCTATTCAAAACTGTAAAATTGTATGTGTAGTCGTTTGTGTTAAAATACTGAAATGTAATATTTATATTAAATAGATATACCTCTACGACAATCCCATTTGTGGCATGGTAACAAGCATTCTGTGGCGCACTCCACTTCATTTATGGGCCCTCCCACCAGCTGGGCAGTATGTTGCTCTGTCATCCTCATAACAAAAAAGGTGAGCGCTGGCAATTTATTTTTCTGCATACTAAACAGTGTGTTAACCAAATGCAAACATTATAGAACAAACATTCCAAAATGCATATAACAAATAAGCAAACAATGGATCTTAATGGAGAACATTTGTATAATTGTTGTCACAATGAGACGTGTTCTGTAGCTGTGCAAATGTCACGGGCCAAAGTTGCAGAACCCTAGCATGGGACACAGTGGCTTTCCCTGGCACTTTCCCACTAAGAGGGTCTTCACATTACCTTCCACTGAGAGATGAGTAGTAGGGCACCACGTGGATCCCCAGTGGCCCGCCTTCCCCGGCAATGTTTACGGTTTTTGTAAGACTTCTGGGAACGAGAAAAAATATAAATCAGACAACTCTAGCTGCAGCTAGGTTTAAAGAGCATTTTTATCACCTGAAAGAAATGAGTTACTTACCTGTAACTGCAGTTATCCACTATTGGTATCTTTCATAGATTCACATGCCTGAATCATTCCCCCTCGTCGAGATGGGAGTCCTTGGTACATTAGTAAAGTAATGTCCCATTAGACATAGAAAGTAATAGGCCTAAGGCCTCACATTAGTAACATATCCAGGTCCTTTTGTGATAAAGACCAAACTCTAGAGAACAACCAATCAGCTGCCACCACCCTCTGGAACCTTCCTGGAAGGAGCTCTAGTCCGTCAGATTTTCGTAAGCACAGTGCTATATAGAGGTACAACAGAGTACTAGGTGAGCCCTTCCAAGGGAGGCGGGTGGGTTGCATGTGAATCTATGAAAGATACCAATACTGGATAACTGCAGCTACAGGTAAGTATCTCATTTCTTATCCAGTATTAGGGTCTCTTTCATAGATTCCCATGCCTGAATCAGAATAGAAAGCAATAATGAGCACATTTCCTTTTGTACATAAGCCATAAATGCACCAGTTGATAGAAAACTATTTTATCCGAAAGGAAGGTAATAATATACATATACGCCCAGTAAATAAACATATCAATGCTAAAGTGCAGAGCAATAAGTCGCAATTGTGGCAAAAGTTATAGAAGTAACAGAGAAATGTGTGGTTAGAAAGAGAGAGAGAGGTTGGTGGGAAGGAAGGAAGGCTCACCTTTATTGAAATAGATGACACAACACCGCCTGTCCCACCGCAGCATCCTTTATTAGCTCCGAATCCAAGCAGTAACGCTTGGTAAATGTATGTGGCGTCTTCCACGTTGCCGCTCTGCAAATTCCTGTGATAAGCACGCCCGCAAAAAATGCCATAGAAGTAGAAACTGCCCAAGTGGAATGGAAAAGGTTGACCAGCTTGTTGGTGACAGAAGACAATAGCACCAGATATCCACCTAGAGATACTTTGTTTTGTAAGGGGAAAACCTTTCCTAGGTAAACTGTAGGCCACGAAAAGTTGGTTGGACTTGCGGAATGCTTTCGTCCTGTCAAGGTAGAATTTAAGGCAGTGTTTCAAATACAACGAATGTAGAACTCTTTCAGCTGCTGTTTGAGGATTTGGAAAGAAGGTCTTTAAGACAATGGGTTATAGTTGAGGTGGAAGTCCGACGGGACTTTTGGTATACATTTTGAGTTAGTACGAAGAATCACCCTATCACTCTTGAATTGAAGAAATGGATCTTCTATTGTAAAGACGTGAAGCTCACTGACTCATCTTTCGGATTCACGGACCAAAAGAAGCGCAATCCTCCAAGAGAGGAATTTTAGGTCAGCTCTGTGTATCGGCACAAAAGGATGCCTCCTTAGTTGAGCAAGGACTGTGTTCAGATGCCATGTTAGAGCAGGAGACTTTACAGGAGGGAAAGTTTGGAACAGACCTTTCAGAAATTGTTTTATCAGTCTATTTGACCAAAGAGAAGGTCCTGTGGAAGATCTCCTAAAACGGAAGATTGTTGCCAGGTGAACTTTGATGGAAGCGTGAGCGAGGCCTGAAGTTGCTAGATGGAGAAGGTATGGTAAGATTTCTTCCGGAGAGGATGTGATGGGATGCACCTTAGCAGATCTACACCAGATACAGAACCTTTTCCATTTGAAAGAATAAGTCCTGTTTGTACTATCTGCTCTTGCGCGAGACAAAACCGCCCTGCAGTCTGGAGGAATGTTTAGGCCTTGAAATTTGTGGAACTCAGGAGCCAGGCCGATAATTTGAGTGAGGCTGGATCCGGGTGTTGGACTTGTCCCTGGTTCATCATGAGGAGAGATGGAAACGGTGTCAACGGGATTGGAGGAGATGGAGTTCTGCAAACCAATGTTAGCGAGGCCATGCTGGAGCTATTAGAATTAGTGTGCAGGGTTCTGCCTTCATCTTCTTCAGGACCCTGGGAAGCAGGGGAATCGGTGGAAAGGCATAGGCAAATACGCTATTGAAAATGCATTCCCCGTAGATCCCTGTTGGGGATGCCAGCTTGTGAAGTGTTGGCATTTGGCGTTGTGCTGTGTGGCAAACCGATCCAACGGTGGTTCGCCCCACTGAGAGAAGATGCTGTTGAGAGTATCTCGCTTCACCTCCCACTCGTGGCAGGTTTTCTGCAATCTTCTTAGCGAAATTGCCAATGTATTGTCTTTTCCTGTAACATATTCCGCCATCAGAGAAATTCTGTGCTGAAGTGACCACTTCCAAATTTTTGGGGATTCTTGAGAGAGTGATAGAGAACGAGTTCCTCCCTGTTTGTTTAGGTAGTGCATCATCGTAGTGTTGTCTGTTCTGATGAGCACTAGTGAACCTTTTATCCTGGGAAGGAAAGCCAGGAGGGCTAGATAAACTGCTCTCAGCTCAAGGAGGTTTATGTGCAGACTCCGCTCGGAAGATGACCACTTCCCGCTGATCTGAAGCTCCTGAAGGAAGGCTCCCCAACCTTCCAGAGACGCATCCGTGGTTATCACTTGAGGAGAGGCTTGAGTTAGAAAAGGTAGGCCTCGAGAGAGATTTTGTGGATGAGTCCACCAGTTTAGAGAGGCGACCATCTGAGGAGTCACCTGTATGATGTCGTCGAAGGATCCATTTACTTGAATCCACTGAGTGGTGAGAGCCTCTTGGAGAGGACACATGCGGATGCGACAATAGGGTTACTAGAAGAATGCAGGAGGACATCATTCCGAGGAGGAATTTGAATAGGCGAACTAAAAGAGACTTTCTTTTCTGTATACGTTCTGCTAATTGCAGGAGTTTGTGTTGTCGTTCCTGCGTTGGGTAAGCCTGTTTCAGGACCGTATCCAGGACAGCTCCCAGAAATGTTATCAGCTGAGAAGGTTGTAGGACCGATTTGTCTGGATTGAGGGTGAGACCCAATTTTTTGAAAAGCCATAGACAAGCTCAGGAAGACTTTCTCGCACTTTCGAGAGAGGGTGTCTTGACGAGCCAGTCGTCGAGATAAGGAAAAACTTGCTGATGCTGCTGCCTGAGGTATGCAGCGACTGGGGAAAGACATTTTGTGAAAATGCGCGGGGCTGACTTGAGCCCGAAAGGCAGAACTCGGAACTGGTAGTGCCTGCCGACCACAGCGGACCTTAGAAATGTTTTGTGTTTCCTGTGGATAGGTATATGAAAATAGGCATCTTGGAGGTCCAACGAAACCATGTAGTCGTTCGCATTGAGAAGCTGCAAGACTTCTTGAATGGTGACCATGCGAAACGATTGTTTCTTCAGGAATTTGTTTAAATTCTGCAAATCTAGAATTGGCCTCCATTTCTTTCCCTTCTTGCGTACCAAGAAGAATCTGGAGTAAAAACCTTTTCCTCTTTGATGAACAGGAACCCGCTCTATAGCTCCTTTCTGGATCATTGATGATATTTCCAGGTGTAAGAGGAGTAAATGTTTGTGAGCCATAGGTTGAGGAGGCGTCGCTGGAATAGTTTGTACAAATTCTAGAGAATGTCCAAACTGTACTAGTTGGAGAACCCAACGATCTGTTGTGATTTGATTCCAATTTTGAAGGTAGTGGGATATTTTCCCTCCTATTTTGGAGGGTGGAGGTGAAACGGAGATCGGCGGCAGAGAAAAGTCATTGGCGTCGGGCGGATTCCTTTTGTCGTCCAGCCTTTCCACGAAAGGAAGGCTTGTTGTAGGAAGTTTGTGTCTGTTGCCTCTGTTGAAATTGTGGTCTGTATTGCTGGTTAGAGGAGGAATAGGAAGGATACATATACTGTTGGTAGCCTCCTCTGTAGGAAGATTGCCCTCTACCCCGTGAGCCACGAAAAGGGGTGCTTTTATATTGGAGGCTACCCAAAGCTCTGGCTGTATCCATATCTTTTTTGATCCCTTGAAGAGCTTCATCGATATGTGTTCCAAAAAGATATTGTCCATCATAGAGCATGTCAAGGATGTTGGTATGGATCTCAGGCTGGAATGTTGTCACTTTAAGCAATCCTTGGTGCTTTAGGACCACCGCCTCAGCCAGTTTGCGGAAACCAGTGGATGCGATGTCCATCGCACAGTCCATGATTTCAGAAGTGCAACACCTTCTTTGCTTCCTCTTTAGTGTCTTGTGGGAGGGTCTCTACGTAAGGTGCAATGTCTGACCACATTTGCCTGTTGTAGCGTCCCAATAACGCTAATGAATTAGACGCTCTTGCAGTCAACGCCGATATGGAGGAAAAAAGCTTTCCAATATTGTCCAACCGCCTGCCCTCTTTATCCGGGGGTGCCGATAGTGAAGCAGATGGGTTACTTGATCTGCGTGAGCTGCTTGAGTAATTACTGAATCAGGCTTGGGATGGCCTATAAGGCAGGCTCAAAGAATTATCCAGTATTAGGGTATCTTTCATAGATTCACATGCCTGAATCATTCCCGTCGTCAAAATGGGAGTCCCCGGTACATTAGTAAAGTAATGTCCCATTAGATATAGAAAGTAATAGGCCTAAGGCTTCACATTAGTAACATATCTAGGTCCTTTTGTGATGAGGACCAAACTCTAGAGAACAACCAATCAGCTGTCACCACCCTCTGGAACCTTCCTGGAAGGAGCTTTAGTCCCTCAGATTTTCTACCTCCAGAAGATATCAGAGGATTCCATAATCTCCTGGAAAGAGCGGCAAAACACTTTCAACTCCAATGCCTTCTCACCAACAGGACTGTTTCCTTCACAAGCATCAAGGAACCCTTCAAAACATCTGTTAGATCTATGCCTATCATAGATTATATCTGGGACCAAGGCATCAAAATAATGAAAACCCTTTCTACAGTTCCTCCCGTCGTGCCAAGATTGGATAAAAAATATAGAGCTCAAAGAATATTATCCAGTATTAGGGTATCTTTTATAGATTCACATGCCTGAATCATTACTGAATCAGGCTTGGGATGGCCTATAAGGCAGGCTCAAAGAATTATCCAGTATTAGGGTATCTTTCATAGATTCACATGCCTGAATCATTCCCGTCGTCAAAATGGGAGTCCCCGGTACATTAGTAAAGTAATGTCCCATTAGATACAGAAAGTAATAGGCCTAAGGCCTCACACATTAGTAACATATCTAGGTCCTTTTGTGATAAGGACAAACTCTAGAGAACAACCAATCAGCTGTCCCCACCCTCTGGAACCTTCCTGGAAGGAGCTTTAGTCCCTCAGATTTTCTACCTCATGTCGTGCTAAGGGAGTCTCCACTGAGCTCCGCTCAGGTTTTCCTTATTTCTCCTTGTATTCAGCTACTTCTTGGATTCAAGGTATTTCTCTTCAAGATTGTCATTGTCTGAGTTAAGTCCTCCATTGTCTTTATGACGGACACTCCTAAAAAAATAAAAAGGCCTTTTTAGGCCCTGTGGTACCTACAGAGACAAGCATTTGCAATGCAATAGGTCTCGCATTTACGTGAGTTTGAGCTATTGACATTGCAAATGACTGCCTTTTATTTAAGTTTTAAAAACAGATAAATGCATTGTCATTTGCAATGTCAATAGCTCAAACTCTCATAAATACGAGACCTATTGCATTGCAAATGCTTGTTAGAGTGAAGGAGGTAATGTGGATAGTTAAGGTGCGTTGGGGAGGAGGCGAAATGTTTGCGTTAAGAGACAGTCACTGCAGTGAAGTAGCAACAGCACCCTGTTCCTTCTCGCTTTAGGTACTATCAGCAGTCTGGATGCCAGATTTGTTTCCGCCCAGGTCGCTCTGTGAGCAAAGGCCGCCTCTGAGAGTCCGCCACGCCCACTGCTGCCCTGAGGGCACAGTTCAGGGCAAGATATGCGAACTAGCTGCCAGCCTGCACCACGACGGTGGGGGAGGGGCGATGTGTGTCACTGCCACAGCCACCACGTTGTGTAATGGGTGTGGTTTTGATGAAAGGGAGCGGACACACAGGGAGCATCAGAGAGTCTGCGGAGCCAAGGGAGGGCAGAAGCAGCAGGTACCAGGGAGGGTCGGGGTGGGACAGGGGACAGGGCAGGTGGCTTAACACGAGCTCGAGCCAGGAGATCCAATTAAATACCAAGGTGAGGAGGGGTCAGTGAGTGCTCTAGTAAAACATGCGTGTTATCAAAATGCACTCGGGTCAATGTTTCACACTTATTTAACACAGCCGGCTATATTTTTGAGAGAACCTCTCGTCACTTTTACCCATTAGCGGGGGTGAGGGGGAGGGTAGGGGTAATCCTCATACAAGTGCGAGGTCCTGTCGAGTACTTTGCAGCAGCGATAGCGCACATCTTTGATCGGTCACTGCACACTATAAACTGAGCATCCAATTACTCGACCAAAGAGAAAGTGCACTGTTGCCCAGCCAAGGGGTGTAAATGGGCTGAAGGAACGCTGCAGTGCATACAGCGCGGTGCTTGTTCAAAGGCGAGGGCTGGAATGCCGCTTGTAGCCTGTGTCCTCTTGAACATGGTCTGTGCGGAAGTACTCGTGAATGAATATCGTTTGTTTAAATGGTAACAACGAGGGGGGACCAGTGCGCACTCCAAACAGCATAACTTGGAAGCACAGACTAAATAAATGTGGCACGTCTTTTATTACAAGAGGTGTGTACATGAAGGCTTCTTTTGTGCTGAGGCAAGCCCGGCGGAGCGTGGCACGCGCGCTTGAGGCCGGGGGAGCGCATTCCAGGCGGGGGAGCGGACCCTTTGAAGTGCTCCCAAAAGGGCGGATTGCATGGCGGCACGATGCGCGTGATTGTGCGCGTGCTAGCCATGCAATCCGCTTTTTGGGAGCACTTTTCAAACCCGCTTTCTATAGTCTCGCTTTGCGAACGCTTACGCGATAGCAAGGTCTAGACCTAAAAAGAGGTTACATGTCGACGACCCCCATAAGGACTGCCTCTACTGTCTTTATCCGAACCACACACCTAAAGACTGCAAGGTATGTCATACCTTTTCTACTAAGACTTTAAAAGACCGTGAGGGAAGGCTTTTGACTTGGCTGCAGAGGCTTAAGGACAAAGAGGACCCCTTGTCCTCTGAGGAGAGTGAAAGCTCATCAAGAGCCTCCTCTTAAACTCCTCAAAAAAGGCCCAGAGATGTCTCTCCAGGTCCTTCTTCGCAGCAACCTCCAAAGAAGACGCACAAAAAGTCTTCAGAGGCTTCAAAAAACAAGGATTAGCCTGCCAGAGAGTCTCCTCCCCTTCAAAGCTCACAGAAACCAGCTTCAGACCCTCCTACTCCTCCGCCGAGGGTGAAACACACTTTTGAAAAGCCTTCCTCAGCCCAGTCGACGACCATCTCGTCAACGGTGGCTCCGACAACGACAAAATCTCCTCACACAGCTACCAGAGTGACTTCGTTGACGACGACCATCGCCACAATTTCAGTCTCGTCTGCATCTCTTTCGTCGGCGACGACGTCTTCGTCGACGGCACAAACCCCTTTGTCGTCGACGATAAAGATCAGGAAGTCTTCGTCATAGTCGAAGATAGCATCGACGACTTGCCTGACGACGAGCGTTTCGTCGACAATGATACACACCACGATGAGGAGTGTACCGTCGACGACCCACCTATCGACGTCGACTTCGTTGACGAGGGTTGCATCATCAACAGTAGTGCCATCTGGAACGTCCTTACTTTTGACCGTCGCCGACAAATATACCAACGACTACCTCATCGACGCCGCCAAAGTCAAAGGCGGAAAACACATGTTTTCAGCAGAAATTCAGCAAACAAAGGCTGACGCCTTCTCTGACATCACCCAGTAGGGTCCAGCCTTTACTACCCTCATCTTTTGGATGAAGATGATGATTCTGACGAGGACAGTATGTTTCGGGCTGCAAGAAGCCCTTCTGAACTCAACGTTAAATACCAGGAGGACTCTGAGTATGAGGATCAAGATCTTGATGAACAGGCATACTATCAAGAACAAAGACATCACCAACAACCACAAATGGTTTGTCTTCCTTCAGCCCTGGTCTCTGACCTACAATTTATGATTTCTGACTACAAAAAGAGGTTCCCTAACTCTGCTCCGTCTCCTGCTCCTGCTCCAGTCCTCTCTGTGCCTCAGATGGTGCAAGTTCCACCTCCACCGCTTCCTACCACTGAAGTGCCTGTGTCACCTCCCCCCTCTACGGACGACGAGGAGGATGAGCCACAAGAAGAAGGGGAAATTCAGGATACTCAATCACATCATGATGAATGGGATGACAATGTTATCCCTCTTCCAGCGTCACCGTCTCCTCCTCAGGTAGACTCACCTCCAGAAGATATCGGAGGATTCCATAATCTCCTGGAAAGAGCGGCAAAACGCTTTCAACTCCAATGCCTTCTCACCAACAGGACTGTTTCCTTTACGACTTCAAGGAACCCTTCAAAAAATCTGTTAGATCTATGCCTATCATAGATTATATCTGGGACCAAGGCATCAAAATAATGAAAAACCTTTCTACAGTTCCTCCAGTCTTGCCAAGATTGGATACAAAATATAGAGCTCAAAGAATATTCTTTGAGCATACGATACAAACAGAAGTAACATAGTAGGTAACCACACATCTCTGGATGCTTCACTCACCTTCATCTAAGTGCCTTAATTGGCCGGGTCAAGGAAGCTGAATTAAGGTTGTGCTCCACCTAATGATGAAATGTTAAGACTTTTGCATTTTGAAACATATCAACTTTAAATGGGAAAGAGCAGGGGACGTGACTGACCTGCGATCACCCACCATGTAGGACCAGCAAGTGCTGTGTTTTACGTTGCCATTGCCTACTTAACAACCTCTGCGGAAACCGGTTCCACTGGCATCATGGGCAGCTCCTCCGCATGGGCGGCTCCTCCGCTATGGCTTTAAGCAGAGCACCACAAACTAAAGTAAACATAAAATGATAATATCATTTTATGTTCCCTGCTGCTTTGCGGGTAAGCGGGGCTGCTCTGCTCTCGGAGCAGGGCAGAGGAGAAGTGGTTTGCCCGCTCCTAAATGCGCAATGACTGTTTGGTCTGCCCTCTCGGCCAGCCCAAACCAGTCATGCTCACTTTACCCATTCTTCATGCAGGCTGCATTACAGCCTGCGTGAAGAACAAGCCCAGGCCCTTATTCCCTGGTTGAGTGTCGAACCAGGACGCTTAAAACCAATCACAATGCGGCACTGCAGCATTGTGATTGGTCAGGTGAGCCTGGGTGCTTACCAATCACAACGCTGCATTGTGATTGGTGCCAAGTGTTTTTATTACAATTGTTTTTTTAATTGTGCAACGTTTTACCCCTCCCCTATCTGGACCCACACGCGTCCCACCCCACATGCACACACCTGCCCCGCCACCCTCAAACTATGTCAGCTGCCACTGACTGGCATACTTTGTATATCTACCCAATGCAGTACAGCTATTGTTGTGTGAGATTACCCGCCTGACTCTTTATTAATTATTTTCTTATAAACATTATTTGTTTTTAAGGTACAAATGGGAAACATCCCAGTGTTTGTGGTAATGGACATGTTTATTTGCTCTGTAAATATATGCAAGAAAAGATTTCTGCAGCCGACCAACAGCGTCTAATTTCTATGTGTTTCAAGACAATTATCTGAGCATCATACAGGAGGTTAGCATCTGGTATGTCTTTAGTGCCAGAAGGGATCCCTCCATATTTGGGGATTCTAAATCTTACTGAAATATTCTATTTTCTTTTTAAGAGTCACTGATTCCACCATATTGGAATACACATTCTAAGCCATAGCCAATCACAAAATAAAGGGAGTGACCATGACAGATTCCAGCCCTGCAGCAAAGTCAGATGTCTTGTCAATAAGAGGTGCAAGATTAATCTGCTGGTTAAGTGCTTAATTTGTGCAGATGGTCAATAGGTCAGTGTATGCCTGGATCTGTGGTATAGTGTCCATTTATTAAATACATTTTTTTTTAAAAACAGCGATGTGCAAATGTTCAGAAGATGGCCAGCAAGGACACAGTTTATGGACATCTTCTTCAGCATGTACTGAATCAAAGGCCAGCAGGAGTCATGTGCCACCAAAAGAACACTTTGAAAGCATTTTTGTGAAATTCGATTTCTCTAGCCCAAATATTTAGAGCAAGAGGGTTCTAAAATGTCTCTTTCCAGGTCAATTGACAATTTCAACATATATCTGTGGGAGGGAAAGTGGTTATGCCAACTATAGCTCTTGCATGTTTCCTGGGTTATTCAGAGCCTAAAAAGAGAGATTGACTCGGTCTACTCTTCCCCTCATCCAAAGCAAATTCCACTTTATGGAGTGAAAGTCCTGAGAGACATGGAAAAAGACCACACAAACCATTCCTTAAGCCCATGTAAACAGGTAAACGGATGTTGTAAATGTGCGTGTGGATTACATATACCTTTCAGTAGCATGCAGGGGGTACTCAGGAGAAATCTAATGTGCTTTACAGGTTATGCACTGTGAGTGTCATAAAATGTAGAAAGTGCTTTGAAGTAGAGTTGAGAGGTTTACCATGCTACGGTGCTGGATAAAAGGGCTCCGTAAAGCAACACGAGTCCACACATATACCCGTAAAGAGTACAACTCCACAGCATTGATTAGCGAGACATCCGGTCCACAATGACCCCAATAAGGTACAGTGAGTAGAAACACACATGGCGACAGTGACCTTTGCATACAGAGATACCGAGCTTTTACGGCTTTGTCCATAATGTGCCATACAACCCTCAAGAGGCGGTGAACTGACCTCACATCACAGCAACCAGGTGAACCCACTTAAGCGCACTCATACACTAGCACAGAAGATCCAAGGACATTAATAGGAGTAAAGACAGAACAAGAACTTAAGAAACTAAAATAGCTCAATTATATTTTACAGCAAACCTTCTGATGGTGAGCAGCTGAAGGGGATCTAGGAGCTTCAAATGGTAACGACTTCAGCATGTGTACCTAAAGTATCATGTAGAAAGTTAAACATTACCCCGGATCTAGTTTTATGCATGAAGAGGGCTGAAGGAGGCATGGACCAGCTGCAGACTGCAGACACTGAGTGTTCGTACTTCAGTGTTTTTCAAATAATCCTATTAAAGTACACGTGGAGGCCAGCGATTACCATCTGTACCCTCCATTGTTGACACCTTGGGTATCACTAAAGATATGACTTTGACGCCGTAGACCGGGCCATGGCTCGTGCAATCCGTAGCTTGGCCATTGATATGGCTGACTGTCCGAGTCCTACAAACGTGCCCTCACTGATGTCGCCAATGCAGTAGCCATTGGGAGTACCACACATGTGGTGGAAAACGTCTTTGTAACTTGCAGCGTTGAATGAAACATCATTGTTATGTTACCAGCATTTATAACGCGCACTTATACAGTTTGTCCGTGGGATGTCATACATAACGTCATTAGTGTTATGAATTAATGCTTTATTGGTGATGTCAGATGTAGGTGAGGTCAAATGATAACAGAATTTTTTTACCTTAATTTTTATTGTGTATCGCTCACAAAACTGACCTAAATTGCTTCTAGGTGCTCAAGTATGGACTCTGTATATAGATAGTAAAAGAGGTTATTTTTGATTATTTGCAGCTGTTTGATTTTGGTTACATAGAATTGCCGTTGGCGAGGAACGGCATGCATTAAGAAGGGTCAGATTATGGTCACGGTGGTCAGGACCCAGTCTGAGAGGACCATGGATGAACGGCCCCGGATACTACGACAGAGTTCAGTCAGAGATGACAGCAACAATATGCGGCATACTCGGCGGATGAATGTAGGGGGTTAGAACCGGGGTGCCTGGAGTTGGTTTTGAACGGCATCATCACCTGCGTATGGTGGGGTTCCCTGTGTGGACTGTTTCAGAGGGGTGGGGCTCTCACTGACAAACGTTAGCCAGCCTATTTTGGCATTTGGTTCTGGAGGCGACCAGGAGACACTCTTCTGCTACGCATAAGTTTAGTTTTGGACTCTATTGTACAAAACCTTTTGCATGTATTTGGGCCCTGTGACCTCAGGGTATGTGAAAGTGAGCAAGAGCGTGTTTTACAGAGACACAGTTCATGCTTTTGAAGTGGAACGCCAGAGATTCATGGGTTTTTAGACCAAAGATGTGTCTTCTTGCTTCATTGTGCACCCTTTTCAGCCTTTGATTTGGTTGGCTAGTAGCCTCAAGCACCAGGCGCTACCACAATTGGAGTTAACCAGAGTCATCGCTATCATTGGGAAAAGGAGAGTAGGTTGAAAGGCAGGGTTTTGTAGAAGAGTTTGAATTGGTGGAAAGAACCTTTTACTACTGCTGCTAATTTCAGCTCAGGCTCTCGTGGGCATCTAATAACACTCTGAGCTTGCGTTCTAAGGTTTTGGTAGGACCAGGCTTACCAAAAAGGTTGGGGTAGGCCCAGGTTGTCAATGTTTTTAAGGTGATCAGGTAATCCGGTCTGTGAACAAACTAAGGCGAAATTGATAATCTGCATAAAACTTGCTCTATGTTTCATCCATGCATCATTAATTCTTATGCGTATGCCATGTTTATTTATTAGAGAAAAATAAATAAAGTTTGGAAAAAAATGTTTTAACGCATGGTCCTTGACATGGGACCAGGATTTTTATTTTTGAGCTATTTAATTTTAGGCTGGTTTGCTGTCCGACTTTTGATACCGAAACAAAAACAAATGGGCCTTCAGTACAGACCACCTTTTGTTTCTATTCATTTAGTGTGCTTATACTACATGTGCCAGTATATTAAGCCCAGACCTATCGACTTTTCTAATGCTTGTTCTGTAGTTGCTTTATAGCACATTGAGTAAAAGGTGTCCTATTCTCCAAATCATAGTTGTCACTTTAACAGATTTGTGCATAGGAAAGACTATATGCAAATCTTTGAAGTCTCTGTGTAAACCCACTAAACTATCTTACCAGCACCAAGTACACAATAATTATCCTGATGATAATTTCTGGCAGTTAACACAACATTATACCAAAAGAAGGCCCGATGCTGCCCTGACGGAAGAGAAGCTACCAATTTAGGGACGATGTACCCTAGACTCTGACGTTGTACGCTCAGTCCCATGGTACCGGGGGAGAGAGATTTTTTGATTATAGTGGCGGCCTTTTTTCAATTTCTAGATTTGTGGTGGGCGACATGTTAAACTTCAAATATATAAATTACCCATGATATATATAAATTACTGGATCTGACAAACACAAAATTTGAGATAATATTGAGGGCACCATACTTAGAATGTAACAGAAAGCACCGCAGGGCCTGTTCACGGTTCTGTGGAGCGCCATGCTGCATGAATAGGGACCTCTTGGAAGAGACAGCTTCCCGCCGTCTCCATAAGTCCCTTATACCCTGCCCAGAACCCAACTGCCAGTCAGTATCCGTGGCCTGTCAGGAACTGTTCAGAGTTATTACTGTTCAGGAATTATTTTTCATCATTAGACTTTGGACTCCTGCACTTATTTAATTTATTTATGTATTTGCAAATTATGCACTGAGTTCTAACCTAAACATCTTTACTAACTTAACCCACCCTTCCCTAACAGTACCTATCATAACACCACATAACATATTGCACTCTCACACACCAATATGCTCAATTTAGGACGCAATTAAAAGTAGACACAATGTTCATCACTAATTACACAGCTGTTAATGACAGCTTCTGTGGAATGTAGATATAAGTGAGTGCAAGTATTGCACAAAATTCTGATTTGCATACTTTGTCATGGGGGATAACACAAAAACTGGGCAAGTGTCTCCCAACACCACATCCTGATTTTCAGGTCTGGCTTGACAGTGCAGCTCTGACCTTACCTATGTGATTAACAGAAAAAGAGCTTTCAGAAGTACTACAGGGTGAGGGCTTAGACTCCACTCACATGTTGGCACCCTCCGACTACAGCATTTGATTGACGCGCTGGTGAATTCCTTTGCATCAGAGTCATTTCTCTTGATTTTAACTTTTCCCGTATGGGCTGCGGGCTGCCCTGCTTTGTTCCTGCTGCCTGGAGTGACTCTTTGTGCCCACGCCATCGCCTCACCCTGGTGGGACTCGGAGTCCCAGGGTGTACCATACCATCCCAATCAGCATCAGCTGCCGTGGGGGAAAGGCGTGACCCATCGCGCTATAAAGTGCTGCCTCATGGGCCGCGGCCGGGCGAAGCCTGGGTCAAGGGCAGGCCTGTCTGTGCCCATCCGAGACAATAAGAGGCCGGGCTGGACCACCTCCCTATGAACTTGTTCAGGTTGACAATTTGTGTTCAGTTCGGTATTGTTTGGTTAATATTATATTGTGTTGATTACCCACTGTTATCATTAGCAAGCGTAACTTTAGTACAGGCAAGGGTGTTGTAGGGGACCCTAGATGCTTGAGTTTACTGAGGACAGAATCGGCCTTCATTAATGAGATCAAGCTTACAGAGCGAAGGTTATCCCTTGAGCCCTTACCTTCTCAGAAAAGACTTTCCTTGACTCCTGCACTTATTGAATCCCCTGTCGTGATCAACCATGATGTACCTCCACCTCGGATTAGCCCGTCACCACATGCCGTAATAGATCCAGTGACAGGTATTGTCTCTTTCATCTACTGACTCAGAATCTAGCCCTGTGAGACCCAAAGTCACCACCAGAGGAGGGCAGAAAGCCAAACTTAGGTCGGATCATATTACTGAACCCCCCCCCCCAAACAAAAGGAAGAGTCGCGGTATACAGAAACAGAGTAAACCCGTCCAAAGATTAATTGGTAAGAAAGCGAAACCCACTATAAGTGTAAGTGAACCCAATGAGGGTCCCCCTAACTCCTCTGCTCATATCATGTCAGAGAAGCCAGTCGATAGCACACAAGAGGGGAACTTCTGGGGAAGACTCGAAACTATGATGTCAACCTTATTGGAACCAATTCTGCTAAAAATAGGCACCGTAGAAGCCAGACTAATTAAGGTGGAGGAGCTGGTTAGTTGTAATTCTTCTGCTATACCGGCAGTCACCTCTAAGCCAAGTACAGGCCCGCCAAATATTATGGGGACAGGTACGGGGGCTGGCCAGTTTTCTAGCACCATTGCAAAAGGACAGGCACAAGATAAGAGCAGTCTTAATAACACCGCACCTAGTGCAGTTAATACCCCTGCTTGTACTGGTCAGATTCCTCCTAGAGCAGGACTTTCTGTAGTAGCAACTAACAGTTCAGCCAGTTTTGAGAGAGGAGTCCCAGGGGTTAGAACACATGGCAGAAACGAGGAGGTGGAGAGAGGCACAAACCTCCAAGAACATCAAGCTAATCTTCTAATCCCACACGACATTTTAACCTGCCCCCAGAAGCAACTCCATGTACGGTTGTCTTGGATAATGCCCCTTCCCTACCCCACAATGTCTTTGAACACTTGTCGATTTTAAGGAACAAGTCACTACACTTTTTGAGTTCAAGGACTGGTATTAAAAACTCCCTTTTTTCAGAATTTAAAATGGCACGGAGAATAGGGTGGGTGGGTCCCTCACCCAAATCACTACGTGGAGATTGCGTTGTGTTATCCTTTAGTTCGCCTTTTCTGGTGCATGAAATCCTAGAGAGGGGAAATAATGGGCCTATTAACCTTAATGATATTAATATACTACGACTTAGTTATTTTTATCAACTACCTAATCCCCCCAACTTTCGAGGCTTTATGCATGCAGGAGGCAATCCCATGGAGACCAGGGAGCTCAGATTTTCGTTCCCGGTGCGCAATCGCTTCGATGCTCTGAACTCTATGGAAGACATCGCTTGACTGAACTTGGGGATTCCTGTTTTCCCCCATCCTGAAGCCAGTAGGTCTAATGACGGGGGCAAGTCTGGATTGACCTCAACTGGAAAAGATGATCCCTGCCTATATATAATAGCAGAAGAGATAGAGACGTGGTCCTTAGGACTGCAGCTGGAAGTCTTTGCCGATCCCCAGGGTCATTTAAATGCTTCCCTCCCACACAGCAGTGCAATTGAGGATCCACCCGGAATCGTATTCCCCACTAATTCTTCAGATAATGGTAAACCCGCTCTTTGTAATATCGTTTCTTGAAACATCGCGGGTATTTGCTCTAAGTTAGGCAGTAATTTGTGGTGGGATTTCATCTTACAATATGAGGTTTTGTGCTTCCAGGAAACTTGGACTAAGGAGGCGACTCACTTGAATGGGTTTAGGACGTTTCACACCCCAGCATTTGACGGACTGAGTGGTAGGGCTAAGGGTGGCTTGTGTACATATATATCGAGCAGTATGAATGTAAATAAGATAATGATGCTTGCTAATGACCACTATTACCAACTGGTTAGATTGGATATAGATGCTAAACACTCTATATAGTTCTGACAAACTCCTACAATAACAGTCCCCCAGAGCAAGTAGGAACTGTTGTAAAAAATATGTTGTAATTGCTAAAATCTGTGGGGAAAAGCCAGGTAAAGGACAAAATGCTAATATTAGCAGGGGACTTTAATTGTGGGCTATGTCCCAGTGCCGGGGACAATTTATGTGGAGCCTTAAACGAAGAAGGGGCATGTTTATCCCACTTTCGGCACTCAATTTTAGGGGAGCAATTCAATGAACTAATCTTCAGTCTTGATTTGAGCTTTGTTAATGAACTATGCCGAGTACCTATTTCCATGCCCTGGACATTTAATGGCAGAGGTCTTTACTCCACTATTGATTGTGTCTTAATATCAAGCAGTTATGCACATCGTCGCCAGTCCTTTTATGTTTCAGAGAATTCATTTAGTGACCATTTCCCTCTGTGCTTAGCAATAATACTACCCTCTAGAAAAACCTTTGTGTCTAATAACAATGTTCAGTTGTTAGAAAATCTAGTCATTGGGAGTGTCAATGGGTATTCTCTGCGCTGGACTATGATTGAACAAGCAGCATTAGTTACGACAGTGGTGGGCAAATGTAAACATGCTATAGAGACATGTCTGAGTGAAACAGCTGCTCCAGACAATATCTTAGCTTCATTCTTAGCTATTTCTAATGTAATAAGAGAGCCCCTCCTTAGACGTAAAAGCAGTACTAGGCACCAGAAGGGATGGTTTGACTCTAGCTGCACCCAAGCTTATTCCCACCTAAAAAAAAGAGCTGCATAAGATTCCGAGAAATCTGCCCAAGATAAGGTTGGCCAGAGTGGATTACAAGCAAGCAATTAGGGATAGAAAAAACACTTTGAAAAAGGAGGCCTGGGAGGCACTACACACAGCCTCTATAGCAAAAGACAGTGCGGCATTCTTGAAAGCAGTTATGGCACCTTTTCTGTATAGCGAGGTTGGCCCGTCCATTGAAATTTCAATCAGTGAGGAACAATGGATTAACCACTTCTCACGAGTATATAGTGGCGAGGGAAATTCTGCTGTGACGAACAACCATACACATGAGGTTCAAAACTTGAACCCTTCCCTCCAGAATCATGATCTGCTGTTCACTCTGGATGAGGTGGAGCGGGCACTTTCTGTCAGTCAGGGTGGCAAGGCCCCCGGACCAGACAGAGTCCTAGTAGACCTAAAGCAAATATTTCTCTGTGGGGGTCTATTATAGTTCAGGTGCTTACCGCCAGCTGCCTACCTGGGTAGAATCCACAATTGTGCCCATTTTCAAAAAGGGGACAGACAGGACCCAGGGTGCTATAGGCCAATCTCCCTATTGAATGCTATAACAAACATAGCAGGCAGAATGATTTTAGAACGCCTCCAGGATTGGGCTGAGGAGAACTCTGTTCTATCTGACCTGCAAAACGGCTTTTGAGACGGTTTGGAGACGGTGGAGCAGGGCTTAAATCTCTCTATCCTGGTGGGGGCTAAGAAGAGGAACCTGTTTTTAGCTTTTGTGGACCTCACAGCCGTGTTTGATTGTGTGGTCCACAGCAAGCTCTGGACGATTTTAGAAGCTATGGGGGTTGATGTTCAGATCATTCATTTTTTTAAACTGTTTTGTAGTGATGCCAAGGCACGTGTGCGCTGCGGCTTGAAGGGCGAGTGCTCGGCCGCCTTTCCGAAATGTCACAAATTAAGCACTGCCGACAACAGAGCAGTGATAAAGGATGTGGGCCAGAGGTAAAGAATGCACCTGTTTAGCTCCCACTGGAATTCTACATCTGAAGATGTTCAACCAAAACAACAGCTGTCAATATTTTGAGACAATGAGGAAAGACTCTAAAAGTTGTGTCCTTTCCACTGGACTAACGGAGTCTTAAGTGGCCGTGGTGTGTGTGCAGGCGACACATCTTGGGAAGTTGCCCTTCATGTGTACCAGTGTACATCCAAGTCAGGCAATTAACTGTCCTCTCAGACCTGTTGGGCACCTCACAGGGTTGAGTGTAAAGAGCCTTATCTTGAGATGCCTACAGAATTAAGCATGATTAGATTGTACGCAGAGGGAACGGGGCAAGTTATTTCAAAGCTAAGCAATGACACAAGAAAAGGACCTGCTTCCATAATAGGAATGTTAAATACCTGTGCCATATGAGTACTGGAGAGTATGATGCATAAGGCACAGCAGCAAATACACAGATTTTTTTAAAGGATTCTCTTGGCCCTAAGGAGCCAGTGCAGTACTACCAAATCTACAGGTTCAAATTCCAGAAGGGCAAATTCTGCCTCAATCAATAATGACTAGTAGAGGGCGAGGAAATTCATTCTATAAGCAACATATACTATAAAAATGGTCATTCCTAGGAATCCAAAAGAAGATACTACCCGGACATTACAACTGCTCTACAAGCTCCAAAAGTCAACTGTCCTGAGTCTCGGGTGGGTGCAACATGACCCATGACTGCACAAGGGTACTAGGATACAGACTCCCATAGAATGGCCAGATGGAGAAGGGTTTCCATCTAGTCAAGACTTGTCTTCATCTCAAAATGTGAATCTTTTCTGATAAAATGTCTGCTGTTAGAAGTTAATATATAGTTTATCAAATTAGATGTATTACTCACAACAGAACCCTTCAGGCACCAATAAATAATAAAAAGTTTATGCCACCTTCTTCCAACAAGGTGAGAAATATTGACATTATGGCTCAATACTGTGAGAAATTAAAGAAATAATAAGGTGACAAGGATTGGCAAAATCAATAAGTCTGGCTTTAATGTGCTAATGCATGCAAATACAGCCATGCACTAATGCTGCTTGGAAGCGCCGGATGTACAAAATGCTGTTCAGCCCACAAAAGTTAGACTTACTGGCTTTACCAATGCTGTGAAAAGTAGCAAAAAGGGATGCATTTTTCTATAGAATGCATATAAGAGAAAGAGAAGTGAATGGGATCAACAAATTAATGATAGAGTGTTCTTTTCAGACGTAAATTCCAAATTGAAGCACATCTTTAAGAGGAGAATGATGCATCAAAAGAGATGAGAGCGAAGTACTCTTCTTGGAGGAGGGGACGTCCAATCCTACTCTGTATTAAGAAATTGGTAACAATAGGTAATAGACAGCTGTGCTGTCGAGCCAGACCTAAAATTCAAGGAAAATGGGTTTTGACATTTAAGAGGAAAAGCCTTTGTCCTCAACAGCTCTGGCGAATTTCAAATAGATTGAAGATCTTGTAAATACAATGTAATTAATGATACATTTGAGAATAGTGAAGACCGCACTCAAATCTTATTCTTTACAAAAGGATACATTACCTACTTAGATCCCACACCTGAATCACTAGAACAGAGTCCACATATTCTGCAGTTCCTAACACATAAGGAATTCAAATAATAATTAAATACATGTGTTAAAACAACGAGGAGAGGGAATGGTGGCATAAAAAATTAACCACCTTACATTAGTAGGTCCTTTATGTCTACTTAAGGCCTTATAGAAAGGAGGAAGAGATCAGGAGAAGGCAGAAGCAGAGTGGACAAAACATTTTAAAAAATTAGAAGGAAAATAAAAAGGGGCACAAGAAATAGGTGCAAGACAAGCAAAGTGTAGGGCTTAAGAGAAGAGGGAAGACGCAGCTGCCCGTCAACCTCCTGATACCTTAATTACTTTTACTCCCCTACCAGTCTATGGCATGGCCTGCTGGGGGTAAAGTCAGTCCAACATGGATATGGAAAGGATTGTTCAAGCTGTTTTGGGGCAAGTGGGATAATAAGAAATTGTCAAGAAAGATTATAATTTGAGACTATCATTGAGTTTGTAAAAGATCTAGACACTTTTGATGCTATGCCCCCGGAAATGACACCATTTAGCAGTGTTTTTGATGTGCAGAATGCACATTACAAAGAATGAAAAGCTTCTTGAAAGAGCTTGCGGTGTGCGTGAGCATCTCTGTAATGTTCCTTATGTTCCACGTGGCCTTGAATCTGCAGTGGACCGGAAGCGTTTCGATCAATCTGGTAATTGCATGGAGCCTGCTAATTACACACATGCAGATTTACCTAATGTGAGCACGTCTTAATGGAAGTTGGAGCATCAGATGCTAATAAATTCTCTCAAGGATAGGGCACCTTTAAAGGTTGCCCATATGGAAGAGTCCCTCTGGCCTTAGACACTTGAGGTACCAAATGAACCAAAGCATCCCAATGGACCAGGCCTGGAAGCAAAAGCAGGCCTGGAGAGCATCCCACTCTGTGCAAACGACGATACACCGGTGGGTGGGAAGGAAGGGGAAAAGGGAAACACTGCCATCAAAGGAGCTCGAGTAAACAAGCATTGAAAGCAAAGCTTTGTTTAACTCTGTGGATGAGACTGGATGAGTGAGACATTGCTGACAGCTGTCCACAGTACTGGTGACAAAGAGGATACAGATAAAGTGAATGAATTGAGACTGGCTAGAAGCAAAGAAAATATGTAACCAAGGAAGCCTATCAAAACAGGCAGCAGGGGATTAATGCCAGGATTGGACAGCCTGATTCTTCCACTGCGCATTTCCCCAGTGAGCTGGAGGCATTGGAGGCTGGTTTGAAAAGCCCAGGGCAGCTGCTGGAGTGAGAGAGAATAGAAAGGAAGAAGGGGGGGGGGAGGGGGTTTGACTTGAACATTTTTGCCCAGGCTGTTTTTGGTTCCAAGTCCAGCCTCGATTACAGCACAGCTAGACTCACTGATACACATTAAAATAATATCACAGGTACATCAACAAAACCTTTTGCTAAAGAAAAATCAATATTTGGTGCATGGCAGAACTTATGAGAAGGCTGATATGCAATTATGTGTTCACCCCCAAGTAAAGATCCTGGTAAGATTTATGAACAAATAGGATCTACTACTTAATAGTTCCAGAAATCTTAAGGTGATCCACATAATCCTGTAACGTTGGGTAGTAAGTACACAGCATCGAAGGGTAAATTCAGAAATATTGCTGTAGTGAATAACAAAGGTGTAACAGACTAAAGGAAACAACATCTCCCCTTATTCGAATGATGTGTCTGAAATTTACGCTGAAAATTTTCAGGATATGTGATCTCAGGTTTGCTGGACCCATTTTGTCAAAACAATAAAAAAAGGCTCAGTTTAGCAAGAATGAGAAAATTACAACTGGTGCAATGCACGCAAAACCAAAAGACTCCTCAGGTAGCAAAATGCTTACGGCTCACATCTAGTTATCTGATGGTCACAAGCTTGAAACCCAAAAAAGCCAATTCAGCCATCCGTCCTTCTGAGGTCGGTATATTTACCATTTGTAATGTACAACACTTAAAACAGAAGAATGAAAACGAAGAATTATTATTATGTCAGTCATTCAGTGGTACGACCAAGACATGGCAACAAAATCTAGTTTTAAAATCATGGCAGCCTCATTAGATTTGAACATTGGCGGGCAGTGTCTCAGCCATGAATAGCATAGACATGATGTAGAGTTAGAGGCCCAGATGATTACAAGGGGAGTAGATGTTTTTCAGTAGAAGAGAGAAAATCTAATATGACTAGTAATGGCTACCCAGTGTTCCAAAAACAAGCCTCCGATTTGGCCATTTGCAAAGGTAAGACAATCCAAGTTTGCTCTCATGAAATATTACTGGTGCGGATATCTCAAATCCTAGAATTCACAAATGTGTCTTACAGGAAGTTGGATGTCCTCAGCCAGTAATATTATGGTAAACAATACGAGAAAAATGGAGTTCTCGTGGGGATAGGTGGACCAAGACTGTTCTGTGTTTTGAGGGAAATCCATATTTAAGTAACTCGGGTACACATGATCAATTTGACAACAGTGGAATTTAATCAGACATAGAAGGCTCCAGAACCTGGTTAACAGAATAAGTGGAGATCAGAGTGAGAGAAGTGAGACCCTGGGTATACTCGAGCTTTGGGAATTTAAAGCTTTGGAATAGATGAATGTAGAGAACGCATCAGATCAACCTTCGAGGTACTCCGAATCATCTACTTTCCACTTAGTTTACAAATTAGGTGGTGAGAACTTCGGTGGAAGCATCCACTATTCGGATAGAAAGGAATGTCACCACCTACAATACCATGCTGTATGTATGGAAGTGTAATTGGTGAGAGGTAACCTTTGGGAAACAAAAGTATAATACTGAAGAGGAGTGCACTCAGATGGGATGACAGAAATGTGGAAGAGTTAGAGAAAGATATACGTGTCCAATGACTGGGTTTGTAGCTGGCCGTCTAACACTTGTCAAGTGGCTCAGCCTTTTTGGCTGAGCTCACAACTTTAAAAGCAAGTATCGGTATAACTTTGTGTGACAGGGAATCACTGGAATGGTTTGTGTGAGGGGACCGATCAACACTAACGATTGTCTGGACAAAATACAAATAAGTGTCTTTATTGAAAGAGCGTGCCTCATTGGTTTTGTTTTTACTTTTGAAAACTGATTTCTCAATGTTTAGTTTCATTTTTATTGTTCCTAACATCTCCTTACCATGTACATTTATTGTTCACCCTCTTCTCATTTGTTTTTCTTCCATTTCTTTATTAGCATTAACCTGTCTGTTTGAATAAGACCTCTTGTAAACCATATCAAAAACTTACATTGTGCTTGGAACCAGCACATTGCTTTCTGTCGGTTGGCTTTCATGCCACTCTTATGTGCTTGCTTCTTATTCACTTGCTTTCCAGTCTCTTCTTTTGTTTCTGCCTCCCCTGGAGCATAGCCTCCTTACCCTCCTTTTGACTGGATGACTTCACTACCAGTAGTAACAGTAGTTAAAGACAGCCATGATTGGAGGGCAGATGTCCCCTCACACTCCTTGCACCATTGGTTCATATGCACCTGTTTTGCAATGAAGTAGGACTAAGTAGATTTGGTGACTAGGCTGTGGGTCTCTTGATTTAAGAGTCCTTGCTTTGAATGCAAATATGGAAATAAAGACCACGTATGGAGGGTCATCCACAGCTCAACTACCTGTTTTACAGCAATACCGAGTTTGAAAAGTTATCCAATTTGTGGCCGAGGGAAGGAAGTATTTCCTGGAGATTCTTTGCATCAATGCATTGTAAGGGTGCCCACCTGTAACAATCAATGCCTATTAAATACAGGCAAAATCTTAACCATGGTGATGTGGGTATTGCACCAAGGGATATGTTGACTTTACCAAGGAGAAAAAAAGACTGTACCAATCGTTTTCTGTTTTTCTGTGCGAAAACTTCCCTTTATAAGGAATTCATTTAATGCCTTTTTCAAATAAAAATATGAAATGATTAAATAAGCGGATGCACTTATCTCTTTTGTGATTACGCTAATACAAGTACGGTCTGCTTGAATATCTCTTGACAAGTTCAATAGTTTTTATAATAGACTGACTTCTCTGCATAATCAATCTTAGAGGCATTCCAGTTATATCTATTTATAAACTTGAATAAACTATTATTAGTAATAGTAAGCCAGAGGAATCACTGGTCCAGAATTTGTATTAGGCGCTATATTCTGTCACCTAGAAGTGCATGTGCCTATGAGGGTGCTGCGTGCCCTGAGATCACACAGTATGAAACTTCCATAGCCAATGTGCTTTTTGCACCTCTTACGATGATTAGCTGCTAGGCCAAGGGCCTAAGTTCCATAGTTTCATCCTCCCAAAGGCAATGCAAGCATTTTGGACACAGGTTAGATGAGGTCCTGAGAGAAAGTGCCGGTACTTAAAGTCGGTGCAGCCCACCAGCACTCATTTTTGGGAAACTGCAGTTATTTTCCTCATCAAATATTGACCTTGAGCAAAAGAGAATAAAACACACAAAAGGATAAGAACAAGGAAGAGAAAGATGGAAAACAGGCACAAAGGGGTAAGCAGGGACCGCAAAAATAAGATAAAGGGGCCACAGTGTCTGGTATTGGATTAAAGAGGCCTGCGGTGAATTCAACACTACGCAGCCTTGGTATTCTGCATGCAGGTTTTTAATAGCACTGCTTGAAGAGCGCTTTGGTGGCACTCAATCTTTCACAAATTAAGCAGTGGTAGGATCTACTGCCTAGCCCCAGCGGGAGTTTGGGAAGAGCAATTCCCACAAAAGTCAAGAACAAAGAGATTGGCCTCAGGATAACCGAAGACTCCCTGTAACCTCAGATATTTAGTATTCAAAGACTTAAGTTCTGTGGTCCCAAGGAAGACCTAAATGAAGATTACCTGCCAAAGACAGCACTAATCAGAAATTTAAAGAGGCTATTATAATTAAATGAAAGGCTAGCATAGTGCACGGTTTTAACAATACAGCATTTGGAAAGCAGCATCTGGGTTCCTGGAAGGTAGGTTTCTAATGCCTTGTGGTGACAGCATGCAATAATGACATAAAACAGACCTGTAATCAAATATTTCTATGATAAGCTTCGATAAATAACATATTTTAATAAATGTATTAGGATGCCAATTGTTAATCAGAAAAACATTTCTTGAACTTACAATTGCTGTAGTTCGTTACTTGATGATGGGGCCTTTTTGAAAAATAATTTGGGACTTTTCTGGATTTCATATATCTTGTATATTTTTTCTAAAGAGGACTAAACTAATTCAAGTGCCCAAACACTGTGTAGAATAGGTGAAATGTGAACATAACATAACAGGTGTATTTGTAAAGCGCACGATTACCCATAGATGTCCTGGCGCTGAATAACAGATGTTTATTGTTACCCAACTCAATGGTACTCATTTTATCGACCTCAGATGGATGAAAGGCTGAGTGGACCCGCCGGGATTTGAACCTGTGACCATGAGGTCGAACACAGGCCCCTGCAATGGCTGCTTTAATCCACTGAGCCACCAGACACGGCTTCTATATTAAGACACTGAATTACATCATGAAAAAAGTAGGTTTACAGCGTGTGAAGAGCATCAGGTGTTCTTTGCAGGACGTCCTGCGTGATGTCTCATCCCCAAAATGGACGGCTCCTCTGTGACGCAGTTTATGTACCGTTAATGGGACAGACGATGGAGAAATAGAGTTCGGCCCACAGAGGGTGGAAGGGCAGATAGGAACTAGGAGTCAGAGAGGAACCTATATACTGGCATGTCCCATATTAGAAAGAGACACCACCCATGACCACCCAGTTCTGTACCAAGAGAAACTCGCAGACCTCAATCTGCCTGGGGTCACATCGAGAGCAGGGTGAGGCCAAAGAGCGAAGAAGCAGCAGGCCCAATTCAAATATTCCTCGAATGGACATCGGGGGACAGAGTCCGAGAAAGGAGCAGGACTTCTTATTTAAAGAAAGGTTCCAGCTTGAATAACTGGGCCTTCGTCATGTGTATGTTCCTTCAACTGGGTACCAGAAGGACTAAGCTGGTCATCTTCAAAAGCTCTAGATACAATAACTCATGCATTTCAGGGACTGGCACTGCACCAACAATTTCAGGGACTGGCACTGCACCAACAAAGTTATTGTTAGTACTCTCAACATTTCACTCTCAGTCTACAAACATCTTTTCAGGAAAGTAGCACATGTGAAGATTTTGTGGAGTATAGGTCGACAAGAGATGACCTGCAAGACACGGGCGGATTTAGACACTCATTATCCAAAGGTGAAATCATATGGGGAATTAGAACTGCGGTTATTTGAGCCTTCAGAAGCAACTCCCTTTTCGGTGTATGCTACATATATAACTTATTCCTATAGATTATGGGTATGCAGTTTCTTGATTCTAAAATTATTCATATCAAAATAATAAATTAGGAGAATTATATATATATATATATATATATATATATATATATATATATATATTTAAAGCACACATAAAACATAAAAATATAGATAATTTATGGGGCACGCGATAATATATATAATTAATTTACAGGACACACATCAGTTATGTGATAGCGTCATTTGCATTCCAATCAAAAAAGAATTTAAAGACCAGAGTCCACCATATTAAAGACAGCGTTGCATTAAAAGGCTAAACAACCTAGTGATGCTGTACGTGTGCATTGATTACAGCTGTCATGGCCTCAGAATTCTGCAGATAAAGAGTGAAAAAAGACTCCCATCAGGAACGCACAGTGTTTTATGAAAGGCCGCCTAGATGCACCCAGGTATCTCCAAGGACCGCCAGAGCACTGCGGCTACAGCGAGTGAGCCAGCGTGCAGTGTCCGCTGCTGCAGCAGTCACCTGGGGCGGCCCTGCACCAGCCTGCTGATGTCCTGCCTTTCTACTCTGGATCCTTTCCCAGACTAATGCATTCCGGTGGCTGCCAACTCAAATTAGTGCCTTCGAGCTGTCGCACCAAAACAAAAAGTGTAATTATGACCTCTTGCCAGAGCTTTGGAGGTGCACTCAGGACTGCAGCTCGAATGAAAATGCATACATTATTTAATTCAGTAGGAGTGCCTTAAGTGCCACTTGCTTTTTAGATGTCCAGGGCAGGTGATCTGTAATGACCACTGACTTGCATAAAAAGGCTGCTTGTATTGCACGTAGATGGACCTTTCAGTTCCAACATCCCATATACCACGTGTGCCTATATCCATGCCACAGGTTGACAAGATTCCATTTTCCCCTTGAGATGGGGTCTTTCGTATCTGCTTTATCGTTTGGCATATATTATTTTTTGCAAATATTGTGGGTTTTTTCAAGTTTATTTCTGGGACTTCGGTCCTTCTTTATGGCATTTCTGGTCATCTTCCTCGTGTGGGTCACCAGATTACTCATTTTCACCAGGGAAGTCCTGGTATTTATTTTATAAAACGTAATACATTCTAGAAGTGCTACTGATGAGCACAATGACACCAACTAAATATAAGATAAGGACTTTAATGGATTGTAAAAGGAAATCCAAGGACTTGAGCACTGAGTTCCTGGTAAAGTGGTCCCATCTGGTAACCATCTCTGACCGATTCTCCTGCTGCAAAGTTATCCACCAAAAGACCATTAGTGAAAGGGTGTTTGAAGCCATTTACCCACCATTCCCTGTGGGTGGCGACAGGCCTGCATTATAAAGAAGGGCAGACCTCCCCCTACAGGCAGGTGCAGTGAGTGACTGAAACCGCCAGCAAGAAAATGCCTAGGGGGTGGGTTCGGGTCCAGGGACACCCTTTCATCACTTTCAAGGGGCACCCTGCTCGTGCGTCACCTCTGTGTGACGCACAATTAGCGCGCCTCCTGGTGCTCTTTCGGCTGCTACACCCACGTCTGTAATTCACACAGTTTGAAAGTTCTTCAAAGTCTTAAAAGTCATCCAAGAATTGCTTTAATATTAATTTTTTCACAGATATCTTACATTGCCAGCTCATATGTGACAGTTCTAAAGGGCTTATAACGGAAATAACACTTATAACATGCTAACACTGCAAAGCATGGGATGGGGCCTGCTAATCTTTGAGCGAAAAGACGCAAATCAAGGAAAAGCCGTCAGCAAACGTGTGCGAAATCAACGAAAGCGCGCGCGAGGTGTTTGTGAACGTGTGCCCGCGCGCTGCCGGGATGATATCACAGTTTCATTTACTTTTAATTGGCGCGTGAATTTTCGGCACATCTTCCGGGAAGCGCTGCATCCGGTTTCGCTCGGCGGAGCTGCGGTTCACCGCCAAAGTCTCATTACACTAATGAAGCACTGGAGGGTGAAGGCGCAATCTGTACAGGAGCATCGTCTACCTGAGTGCGAAGGCGGTTCTGGTCCTTACCTGTTGTGTGGGGTCTTCTGGGGTGCCAAGTACTCAGGCTGCCAGATGGAATCCATCTCCCCGTCTTCCGCAGACCCTTGGAGCGAAGAACCCTGTGCCAGGAATGGAAAAGGGCACACATTAACAACTAGTCATGCTTCAGATTTGAAGATGAAAAATACATTGATGCACCTCAATTTATTGTTCAATTGCTAAACTGTCCACTTTGTCTTAATAGATTAAATATCTAGCGTGTCTACAGCGCCGGGGGTTAAGATCAGCCTGCTTCCAAGCGCTCTGAGTTTTGGCAAATAATAGAAATAATGACGTGTTACTTTCGCCCAGGATCACACTGAGGGCAAAAGAGGAAGCAGGCGTTACAATTCGGGGAGCCTGATCGCACCACTAGGGCACATCTTCTCCCATAAAATAATCCGGGCACCCTTCCTTATTGTATGGTGTTCATTAAGTGATTTATTCACAACACAATTCCTCCCGCAATATATTTTTTCCTGCTTGCAAAATAGTCACAAACATTCCTCCATTTTTTGTTTTTCTACATATCCAGAAGTCCCCGACGTCGCTTTATCTGAGAAGATTTTTTTTTTAGTCACCCTTCCCATTCATGGCCATAGATCCATTCGAAAGACACAACTCGGCTTCCTGTTGCTGCTCTCCATCTATTGTGCTTCTATTGACAACCTTCAAGTAGAATCCAGCCACCTGAGTCTTTGCAACTTCATCCTCTTCAGACATCTGAATAATATTGGGCACAGTTCCCACCTCTACCAATTGGGCGTTAACCTCTTTTTTTGGGGGGGATAAATCTGTTTTTATTGTTTTGAAAAGTTTTACATCTTGTAAGTAGGCAACATTCATCGTGTAACATCGACCATACCGTAAAGTATTAAGTAATAGCGGATGGACATGACTGTGGACCTGTGAAAACCAACATACAAATCAATGACAGTAATGGCTTAGTGACACGTTGAACCTAGATAGGATAAACTACGTCCTGTATTAGTGTCATAGTTCCAGTAGTATGGTGTACAGAGACTACGCAAAGTCTTCAGGATACATGTATGTACAGATGTTAGAGAAAAGAACACTATAAGAAAACCCTGATAACCAAGAACAGCAGCATTGTCCGACTTTTGAGTGTGTGTTCCGCATTGCGTCTGGCGCCTTCCAACGTCTAGTGAGCAGACGTTTGGCCACCACCAGTCCCAGGTCAAGAAAGCGGGAGGTAACTTCGTGGACGGCGTTCTGCGGAAGAGGTCCAGCAGGTAAACGGCCATTCAAACGGTATGACACGGCCTGTGCACATGTGTAGCGCCTCTTGAATTGCCCCCCAGTAGGGGTGTAGCTTGTGGCAACTCCACAGCATGTGTACTAACCCAGCTCCCAACTCCGCGCAGCGGGGACAGACCGTATCTGTGCAGTGAAAGTACCTATTGATCGTTTCAGGTGTAAGGTATGCCCTGTGGAGTATAAACAGCTGTATTTGGCGGAACCTCATATTCCTGGGTATGCATGTTGGACTCTGTAGCATTCTACCCCATTCCTTATCCCCTAGTGGCGCACCAGATCTGTTTCCCATTTGCGGCACAGTGGTTCCAGGCTTATCGCTGCGTGTGTGCGTAGGGATGCCGCAAACCACCGAATCAAGTGCCTACCTCGCCCCATAACATAGAGATACTGCATGGTAAGGTGTTGGTTCGGTTCCTCCTTCATGTCCCCCCAACTGGAAGTCAGTGTCGCAATCAGTGCACGGTGTCTGAGGAATTGCCCCGGAGGTAGTCCCGTCTCGTCAACCAGGGATTCATACGTCATGAGGCTGCCGTCCCGGTAGAGGTCTCCCAGGGTCTGTATGTCCGCTACGTGCCACTCCACAAGTTCAGAGGGTGTAAGCGTCCCCAGCCCGCTGGGGGAGCACTCTAGTGGTATGGCCGGAGAGTAGGGGACCAGAGTTCTGGTGAGGTATAGACTACTGCGGTAGCATTTATAGGCCACCACCATGAGGAGTGGTGTCAGAGCTGGGGCTTTTGCAGCAGGGTGAAAGAGTTTGGTAATGTCAGCTAGAGAGAGGGGAGGTGCTGTGGTCGAGGTGTCGTTGCGGCCCCTATCTGCTAGCCAGCGGGCTATCCATTGTAGTTGCGCTGCCAGATAGTAATGTTCGAAGCACGGCGCAGCCAGGCCTCCCTGGTCGGTGGGCAAGTACAACTTGGGCAACGCTAGCCTGTGACGCGCACTACCCCAGAGGAAATCCCAGAGTGACTGTGTGAGCGTGGTGAAGAAGGCCGCCGGGATATATACTGGTAGGTTGGCAAAGTAGTCCAGAAGGCAGGGAAGGATCACCATCTTAGTTAAGGCTACCCTGCCAGTGACTGTTAGTGGGAGCGTGCTCCAGAATCGCATTTGGGACTTAATTGCTGTTACTGCCCTGCCCAGGTTGCCCTCAATATGGTCCGCCGGTTGGCGATATATCTGTACTCCTAAGTAGCGGAAAGTGTCCGCTTTCCACTGTACTCGTGCACCATCTAGGATGTAGCTCGGGTCTTGGGTGTCTCCACCGAACGCATAGAGGCAGGACTTGGTGACGTTTACCCTAAGTCCTGAGAGAGCGGTGAAGACAAGCAATTTGCGCTCCAGCCTAGCTGAAACATTACTCATGTCCCTTACGAAGACCAAGAGGTCGTCCGCATACAGTGATACCCGATGCGTCGCGTCCCCCAGGGGGATACCATCTCCGAGTGTCATACGCAGTGCCACAGCCAGGGGTTCGACTGCCAGCGCAAACAGGAGGGGCGAGAGCGGGAACCCCTGCCTGGTGCCTCTGCAAATTGGTATTGCGTCAGAAATGTAAGGCCCTGTCTTCACCCTCACTGTGGGATTCTTGTATAGCAGTGCAACCATCTGGAGAAACCCCAGGGCTTGGGCGTTAACCTCTTTTCCCAATAATCAAGCTGTATCTGTCAGCGCTATGAAGTAAATGAAAGCCAAAGCAAAGCGCTATACAAAACTCCTCAATTAATAAATACATCAATACATTCAAAAGGTGCTAATCAGTGGCTGTTGTTGCTTTGTACTACATCTCTTTGGATTGGTTTACTGACCTAATAGCCGAACCCAAGCACATGATATTGAGGAAACACCTGGAAACCGACCCCTTCGGAATGACTGAAACTGAAACCAAGATGGAATATGGGCTGTGCAGACAAATACAGGGCTTGAGTATCCACCTCACTCAACTGGATGCTAAGTTTCTAACTTCCTTTTCCAACAACCAAGCTTTATCTGCCAGTGCTCTGAAGTTAAGGCAGTGCGTAGGCTACACAAAACTCCTAAACAGATACCTACATTCAAACGCTGGATCTTAGCTCCTGTTGCCGCTTTGCCCTTCCTCGTTTGCTCTTTTGGCGGCCTAGCAGTGGAAAAAATAAACATCAACTCTGGGAATGTCCTAGAAACCAACCTCTTCCCAGTTGCCTTCAACTAAAGTGGACATGGAAGATGGGTTTGCAGAAGAATATTGACATGGGTTTCTAATCGTGCCCAATGGAATGCTCACCTCCCTTTCCAAGAACCAAGCTTCATCTGTCAGCACTCTGAAGTTACTGAAAGCAATGGGAAGCACTAGGCAAATCTCACAAATAAATGTCAACAGAACAGAAGACCATCAAGGAGGATGCGGCACGGGAAGGCATGTGATAAGTGGCTGTCTGTAAAACATGAGTCTTCAGCTGGCATGATGACCACGAGGAGTTAAGAGATGCCAGAAAACCTAAGAGCCACTGACAGCAGGCGATGCTTCCGTTTAAATGCACTTTATTGTGGCATTTACTTTAACAGGACAAACATTTAAGAAGACCATGCTGCACTGCCAGTTGTAATGTATTCAAAGACTGTGGCTGGGGGCTGCCAGACATACATCTTGAACTAGCATGCAGACACTTCAACATGGCGCCTCCTCCACCCGCCAACCAAGCTCAAGGAGTGACTTGTTATATTTGTGTATTTTGGTAATGCGGTGCGGCGAGTGTATGCTGAGCTGCTGCAGAAAATGATTAATGTTGTCAAGAAAAGTTAAGAGCACACGAGTGCACTTATTGAGAAGAAACATCAATTAGATAATTACTGTTAGGATGGAAACAGGCAAACACAAAAGTGAGGAGTTATTGAATGTGCTGCCGGTTCTTCCAGCAAACACGTGCTGAAGCTGAAAATCCAAACAGACAGACTGAGAAAAATACCACTTCAGGCACATCTTGGTTTCTGATACCTGCAACTGTCTCTCTCTCCTGATTCGATTCTATATCAAGGCACAAAGAGCACAAAACGGCTACCAAAAACCCATGACATGATATCAGGCATGTGAGACTTAATCAGATTAGTTGATCTAACTCAGAGAGGAAAAAACACAAACAGCCGTCACATGCTCGTTCTAAAACTTGTTTTTCTCTACGACAACGAAGAAGGGATGGTAATATGGAAAGCTCATGTCCATGCAGGCTTACACAGAGCATCCTTACAAACAGGAGTGACAGCATTTGGAGAACCAAACATGGACCAGGTCTCCAGTGTATAAAGTGAAACGCCTGATATGAGGGAAGTGTTCCTAAGGTTTCCCATGCCAGGGACTGAACTATCTCTTGTGTGCTTGGCCTGGGGGATACCAGCTGGAACGCATGCTAAGGGAGGAGGGCCTGACACCTAACCAAAATGGTAAATTCCTATCTGACAAAAAATTTGAATTACAGCCCAATTGTCCTATGCATAACAACAAGGCTCTTAAAGGGACACTTTCTCTAGCACAGAACAGACAAGTCATATAATTGTGTATCATTTACAACAGCACACAGCTCTAAACGTACGCCAGCATCTCGAATCCCAAATTTGGCGACTTAGATACAGTTATTTTGTGTTAGCAGAAATGCATTTGTGAAAATAGAAAAATGGTTAAACACAAGAAAGTACTGTGGACAGAATCAGTGGTGTGTTTGATTGCCTATTAAACAAGGTAACATTTGAGGAGATTTGAGTAAGGAAAGCAGATATATTTAAGAGTAGTCGGGGAACAAATGAGCACTCTAGACCCAGAATTTAGGGATTTGTTTTAAAAAATATATCCTGACAAAATGGTGATTCCTTCAGCTAAATGGCAATTAAGTGACTGCTTAGTTGTAATCACGCCTTTGTTTTTCAATCTTTTTTGCTTTTATGATCTCCATTTCATTTTTATTATTAAGTAAATAAATGTACAAATATTTGAGAACATTGCTATCTGTTTTTGATATTGAGCTGTTTTTATTTTATCAATGAATGCGAGTTTTAAAATTATTTTACAAACATTAATTCTAAGCCCTGAAGAAGCTGCAGTTCACTTTAACCTCTTCGGTGCCCATGACGAGCTGGACTCGTCATGGGCCGCGGTTGCGCTGTGCCCATGACGAGTCCAGCTCGTCATAAACCCCGCCCGCTAATGTAACGGCCAGCACAGGGCGGGGAAAGGGGCGGGCACTGAAGGGGCTAAGCTGTGGAACACTTGTTGGCTGGACAACATCAAAGAAACCAATTATTGCACTTGATATGAATAGAAATTGACTATTGAAATTGTTTGACTGTTCTACATCAATACATTTAAACCAGCAGTGCTGAATTTTAAAAGTAATATTATGTACTACTTGATGATATGAACAAGCAAAGTGAAAATGTAAAACCAATGAAATTAATCTTGTATTGATCTTCAATAAAGAAATGTAATTGTTCTTTAATTTAAATAGTGTTATTATGTTTTCCTTTTTTGGAATCGCCTCCAATTTGTAAAATTTATTGTTCCAGCAATTAATTAAATTTCGACCCTACGGTTGATTTTTTCACAGTTATATCAACCCTGTGGTTTGAGTCCAGCATGGCCGTTATTGCCCACAAAACCCTGGTTTGGGCATTTCTTTTAGTACTAACAATAACATAACAAAAGAAAGCCAGTGGGTCAGAAGACACAAATGACACAATGAAAAGGATCCAGAATTTATTGGAAAATAGACCTCAGCAGGTAAAACGCTGTCCATTTCTTTCTAAGGTTAGCATAACCAACTGTTGAGTTACGGCGCTAGTCAATATATACTTGCACCCACGTTCTGATATCTTTTATGAATGTACAATGTCTATCCAATCATGTGCTGGTGACACCCAGATTTACTTCAGGTTCACATCTGATCAACTGCAAAGTAGAGATTGCTTAAGATGCGTGAGTTATAATGGGACTGGGCAAAATAAATTACATTCCTTCTGTCCACAATGAATTACTTCGACTCCCAGCGTCAGACCACGTATGTTTTAAGCTGGCTTTTAAATGCCTTATACAGTTGGTCTAGTGCTTCTTGCCATCTCAGATCGGTCTTAATCCACCATGTAGGAACCAATGGAGCAAGGGTCAAGTTCTATTGATCGTTCGTAAACTTTATTGTATGTGGTGGACGCTCATTCTCTGTTCAATTCTGGACACTGGGTATTAGGCTCACCTCTTCACCCAGGGCTTTCCGGAAAAAGCAGAGAACCTAGTTGTTCAGTTAGGCAGTTTAGAAAGACTAGTGAGAGGAGCTCCAGTCAGGTAATGTGTGCATTACAAGTTCTGTCAGTCATTCAATGTATTGGAGTATGTTGGGCATAATCTACCAATGAGTGCCCAATGGGTCATCCAGAAATAAGTTATATCCTGCTGGAGACATCTTTTATTGCCCTTTGGTTGATGATTGCAGTAGGAAGGCTATGAGCACAATTTGGGCAAAGACATTTGTCTAATGCAAATTTTGGATCTGAAGAGCTATTAAAACACTACGGTTTAAGATGAGGATCTACGTGCCTGGAGTGGAGTCAGAAGGGGGCATGATTTTTGTGCTCGGAATTATTGCAATCCTCCTTCATGCTGATGCATGTGATGTTGTGATGGATATAACTATCTAGATGCATTTGAAGATTAAGATACCAGACAAAGTGACTAAGTGAGTCAATGTGCAATCATGTTTACGAACTACTCTCAATCAACAAGCTTTGTGCAAAGAATGTTTGTCAACTGCAACACTGCAAGCACAAGGGAGCATCGTCTACATGGGCGGGGGTAATAGTGCAAGGCTAGGACGGACATGCAGCCGAACTGAATGATAACTTCAATCAAAAACAACTTGTCTTGAAACGAACCAAACCATGAAAATCGATCTCCCTCTTTCTGATAAGGAGCAGGTTCGAGTGGAGGGTGCCAATAAAGCATCACAGCAAGAGGTCAGGAATTAGGTAGAAGTCCTGACATTGCTCCCAGCATTGCTCCTTTCCTCCGCTTTTCAGTTCTTAAGCTTCTGTACTTTTCAGAGTCGCAGGGGTCATCCACTGGTACCCCGATTGTCAGTGATATGATAGCATGGCTCTCTTCAGGGATTTAGAAGTGTAGCACTGTCAGTGATTCCGAATGGGGAGCAGCTGCAGTTTCACTGGCACTGGTCAGACATTTATAAAACTGGGGACATGCACTCTAGAAGCAAAAAGATCAGCAGGCAGGACTGGTAACATCTGATGCTATTACACATGAGACAGGAAGCCCTGAGACACACAGACATGCCTTTTACGAACATTTGATGCGTCCGAGTCCAGTGACTTACAGACCAGCAGATCGTGACATCTACGCTCGGTCATTCTCAGCTAGTGCTTGGAGCTAGGCTACTCTGGTACTCTCAGTGTCAGGCCTATGTAATTACAAGGTGAACAGTTGCACTTAAGACCTACAAACACTAGTGCAACACCAGGGATGCGCCAGGGAGGCAAGATGCGTGTCTCAATGACCACTTCATCCTCAATCCTCTTATGTAAGAGCAGAAGAATGTGGGCAGGTCACTCTTATAGCCAAAGCGGCACGTTCTGTGAGCTTTAAGCTAGAGGACACCTGAATATATTTTTGGGGGAGAATATCTCCTTTTCCTCCCAAATACTAGACTTCACATTTGTGAGTACACATGTTGGCTTCTCCTTGTGCTGGGATGCAACCCTATAGCAGTGTGCTTTACAAAAACAAAACTACTAATAAATACTGATGGTATTGCCCCATAAATTTGTGTTTCTGTTCCAGGCTCATATTTGGGGGTGCAGAGATCCTTTCGGACTGAATCCTTCTCCCTGGCCAAGTCAGAGACCGAAACCACAACTATGGGGATAGAGAAGGAGGTGGCACTGGCTGAAAGAAACACGTTGTGCACATTCATTATAGGCATGTGCATTTGTTGTTGGTGTCCATCGTTTAGAGATAAGGACACAGTGTTGACGCTTATGTAGGTTGTTGCTATGAGCTTGGCAAGTCTGCTAGTGGAAGGGCAGGATTATGGTTGTCTTACCTTCATTTTGAGTTTGGTGGTGCTTGCATAAAAACATGTCATTCAGATTGTCGTATGTGGTTTTAGTGGTAGTTGTAGAGTAATGATGTAATTGTAAGAAAGGAATAGGAAGTATTACAACTGTTGTTTTTGTAATCCCAGAGCTTCTGTGAAGAATAATGAATTACCTTTGCTGTAGCATTTGTTACGTTTCCAACTAGCTACAAACAGATAAGAAAGACAAAAAAGAAAGTGCGAGTATTTTGAGTGCAATGTATATCTAATCCTAGCTTCAGTCAATGAGACTGCTAAGAACACCTTCACCAAACTCAACATTAGCTTTGCCAAGTAATCCTCTAGTGGGTTTCTGTCGTCGGTGAAGCACTGAAGGAGCTCTGGGAGTAGTTCGAGACCAGCAGGATATGAAAATTACAGAAGCTTGTTTGAAGAATAAGTACATACTAGGTTGAATACACAAATATCTATCCTATCTGTACCTATATCTCTCTATCTCTCTATCTATCTATCTATCTATCTATCTATCTATATATATATATATATTTATATATATATATATAGAGAGAGAGAGAGAGAGAGAGAGCGCAAGAGACCGAGAGAGATTAGCAGTATTATTGTTTACATGTGTCCGACAAAGAGTGCAGTGATATATTTCTATAAACAAATATGGATGTTGTTTCATATCGGTTTGAAGCACCTACTGACTTCTAATATGCTTGCTACATTTCCTGACTCTAGTAGGCCCAGAAGTTATTCAAGGTTGTACATTAGCTCATTTTGCAAACCATATCCTGGCTATCAGTTCTGGCAACTGGACTTGGGATTTTTGAAAATTATTACTCAGTACTGTATTCATGAATACTCCTTCACAAGGACGTCTTGAGTAGGGGTGGGCGGAACTTGCAGAATATGACTCTTCGGAATCCCGCAGAGTTACGTAAAAATAGAAATAGACACGTTGCGCTGCTCGTGCAGTGATTGTGCGCTGAAAAATCAGCACCAACGGCACCACACTGCGCACCAGAGGGCGCAGTTATTCAAGTTGGTTTGGCTGCTCCTCAAGTAGATTTTCCACTCGAGTGGCAGCTTTTTGACTGTGATAGAGCGCTATGGTGCGCTTTTCATTTGCAGGGATGTATCATAACCACGCATTTATTTTTTTGTCATATTAACATGAGGGTGTTTGAGATGTATTGTGATAACATGGAAATGATGTGTTAAAGTCGCATTTAAATAATGTGCACCATTAAATGTTGCAGAATAATTTGTGCTTGCTAGAAAGCAGTAACGTGTAGAAAGTTGTATACGAGATTTACAAGTATTGACATATTTGATGTGCTCATGTAACGTGATGATTTAGAAATGGTCAGTAAAGTGTTCATTTACATGTAATGTTATGAGGCTTGTATGTCATTTTCTTATGCTGGCCGATTTCTGTAGGCCTGGAAATGCTTTTTGCCAAGGACGCTCCCTGAGGGGGGTCGAATGTGTTAGTTTGAATTTCATGTGCAGGTTGGATTTTGTCCTTTCTCACATTCTGTTGCAGGTGGTGAATCAGTCGTTGTTAGTTAGAATAACACTTTTGTTTTAGGAGTTAGACTTAGGGAGGAGAGGATACAATGAGCGTATGAGAAGCTGATAACGAGAGACGGTGTTCTTTCTCAATGGAGAAGGCCTGGGAATCAAGGTCATCGTGTCGGGAGCTGGGAGGGTCGAGGTAGAGTGGAAATTCACCTATGAGAATGTGTCCAGTGGGATGAGTCGATCAGGAGACCCGAATGGGCGTGTTTTATGACTCTGATGTTGGAATTAGGGACAGTGCCCCGGGGGATGAGAGAGAGAGAAGAGACACCATAAGGAGTGTCTTAGAACGAGCTCCATAGCTTATGCTACTTGACATATTCAACGTGATTGTGCTTCTTAGAAAGTCTTCACGAGCTGACACCTTCTTTCCTAAACTTGCCTGAGAAGATGTTAAGTAGGGATTCCACTTTAGAGCTAGTGTAGGGACACACTAATGCTCTTTACTTACGAGCCTCAGATGAAGTCTAACCTAGACGTGGGGGCTCTCATTGCCTGCGTTCTGGTTCTTGAGTTTGTCATTCTGTTTATGTCATTCTGTTTATGAGTTAACTTCATTCTTAGGTTTGCCTTTGTATTAGTTCTAATGTATCTTTATAACCTCATCTTGAGGTGCCTGTATGTCCAATTATTTGTGACTTTGTAATAAATAGACTATGAGTCATGAGTTATTGGGCCCGTAAAATTCTGCATATATTGTTGTTGTGAGATGTCTCTTCACTCCACACTGCCAATCAGGAACCAACGATCCATCCACCAGGATGTTCCAGAAGTAAATTGTAGTGTGGAACCTCACCCCTAACAACTGTGAACAGTCACGACCGCCCGAGTTAGAAAAATCTCACTGGATGTCCTCCTAGTGACCAGATATAGCACTAGTGGACACCAAATCTAGCTCGTGCTCACCATCTTACCGTTCTGGAGCCACGCACGTGAATAAATTCCGCCAAACGGCGATTGGAGGACTTTGGCTCGAAATCTGTGTTGCAAGAGTAATGCAGAGTCGCCAAAATTCCACCAATTTAGTTGGCGGAACAGAATATTTCGCCCACCCCTAGTTTTGAGCTTCCTCAGGGAGAAGATCCTGCCATCTGCTCAGTACATATGTTTTTGCTAAAAGTAACATGTTTCTGGCACATGACAAGGTTCCGTACACTTGTATTAATAGAAAACCTACATGAACTGTCTTAAGATAAATTGTATGCATTTTTAGCACTAGGCTCCAACTGTGTTCATTATTTTGCTGTGCTAGTTGCTATTATGCATTAAACACGTTAGACTTTATTCTTCCCAATGTGTTCTGTTTTTTTTATAAGAATAGGCGAAGAAAAGCCTAAGATAACTTTTTTCTCCCTTTTTGATTAAATGAATAAAACATACCACTTTATGTGGTGGAGGAAAAGTCACATTGATGACTATATCAACCTATCCAAAATGAGAGGCCACAACCATGCTGATGTAACATGGATTGCTAAAGGTGTTCCTGACAGCCACATCTGACAATAATTACTATATGTTAATTTTATTATAGTGTATTGTTATTGCATTTATGTAGTGGTTAGTAGTGGCATCAAGCATTGAAGTGCTTGATGCCAGTCAGCAACACTGTTTCAGAACCTAAGGTCAGTGGTTAATCCTGTGTCATTGGTTACTGTTGGCTATAGGGATCAGTATGCTGTGTGCGTAAGCAAAAGATTGCATGCATTCACTCCAGTTTCTTTGGGGTAGATTAAACAATAGGAGTTAGTTGTGATCATTAGTGGGTGGTGAAGGGCGGGCGGCTATGTCAGTATGGTTGCTGGGGTTCATAGATATGCTAGATGAGATTAAGTATTCTTTGTGGTGTTTAAAATGAGTTGCTGGCAATTGGAAAAAAACCATTAATAAACATAAAGGCAAACATACATGAGACTCAGAAAGTAGTGCTAGGAGAGAGGAGGAATGGAAAGGATGAGAGGGCAGACGAGGGCAAAATGCAAGATAAAGGAAAAGTGACATTCAGGCTTTTTGATTATCCGCCAGGATTCATGCTGGATTTTAGAAAAATAGAGGATGATTTTTGAGATAACATGCAAATTGAGGATGTAAGACTTGGAAGGAAATATTTTTTGCATGTGAAAATGGTGCTATATTAGGTACGTCTGATAGAGAATAAAGTAGACACCTGCTTTGGAGAATAGTCAAGTACATTAAGGGCAGAATCCAGCCATGCGTGTGACGGTAGCGGGCATGCATCACCCTGTCGTAAACTGTAATTTCTCTGCCTAAATGGGAATCGGATATTCACCCTTTTTTAGCCTGTCAGGGTCTTGGACTTTCTCAAACTAAAGTTATTGTCCTATTGTTTGAGAGGTGTCACCTTTCCTCCAACCTTCGAACCCTTAAAGATCCAGAGTATCAATGTTTAAAGTCATAACTGGCCCTCAATCCTAATTTCTAGTTCCCCAGTTGATAGTGGGAACCTGCAAGTTCATAGGCTGCACATGCCCAATGGATGTCCATGCCACTCATTTACTTCAACCACTAACAGCCCTTCAATAGATAGGGACCAGACATGTTTGCTTCCCCCAGGACACATATTGGGTGCTAGCCCAATCCCATCATCAGCTCCGCTGTTAGAACTATTGATTTTGCTGTAACAAAGTCATTCCTCTCTGTACTGTGTTTAGTGCCCCTGCACCAACCACCACAAGAGCCCCTGTTGCCCTATTAACTCTCCACTGGCCTTTGTCTTTGAAATGTAGCTCATCGACAAGCTGATAGCATCTGTGTTCCAGTTCACTTGTGAGTGGTGGTTTTTTTGGGCTTTTAAAATATTTTTGAGTTGGGTGCCATATTTGCAGATTTTTCATGGCATAAGCTTAAACTGCCTGAGTTGTTTCTGCTTGTGCCTAGAACCACTGAGACACAAATGTCAGACATAGCATAGCACACTTGATGCACTGTATCATTCGTACATTTTACTTAACAGAATGCAGGCATTGAAGAAGGCCATGGTAAGACTGGGAAATGAAGAACTTCGCAGACAGCCAAGAACTCTACACTGTATAATATTGCCCATAGATACACTTTTTTTTTCATTATTGTGCAATAACGTGTTTTATACAGCATCTCATAGCACACTGCGGCCATTTCAATGCACTGCAAATAACATACGTTAATATTACACATGTAATGACACTCAATTTACTAATGGTTAGGAGGGTGGAATTCCATCCTTGTCATGACTTGACCTTGCACCTGCAGATAACTGAAAGTTTCTGCAGCAGCTGTTAACCTGAAGAGCCACCTTGGTGGCTATTTTAAAACTGGCACCAAACGAAGAGGACATTATTCTTTATTTTGTTGTTCACCATTTTAACTGCCCTCCCATCCTCATAAGTTCACAAGGGAGTCTTTGTTTTAAAGGATAAATATCCAGTTTGTTGAAAGGGATTTCTGTGCCATACTGTATCTGAGTTCCAGACCTGCTCTCACATCCATTATTTAGCCTTGACCTCTACTGTAGGAGAGTACAGTCGACAAAGGAAGAAATGTGGATATCCACCTGCCGGCAATAGTACCTCAGGCCTTGAGACACCAGCGGTAAATGATGGTAGAAAACATTATGGATACTGCCCATGAACTGCTGATCATCCAGAACACAGATAAAATCCTTCACCGGGATCAAGGTTTATTTTTAGCCTAAATGTTAAAAAGTCATATGGTGTCCAAGCCTGATACCTAAAAGTAAATAGAGGATGCACGGTGAAGCTGGGATTATTTTACTTCGCCATACAGTAGAGCTCGGATCTGAATTTTAACACTTCTTTCAGAGTTCAGCGTGTTATTCTCCCAAAAACACACCGCCAGCTACACCGGCTTTGTGCCCTGGCAGCAAGAATATCACGATAGCATTAGCTGTGTCAGACTTGCTAGGTTGGCTCCTCCGGGATTTATCCAAGCAGTGTTCTTGTGACAAAAAGCAAGTCAAGTGTTTTCTCCTTGACAAGATAATAGGTAAGAGTGGTCTTGTTCAGACTTGCCTTGTCTGAGCCATCATAGGTTTTAGAGCGCAATTGTCCGAATACCTCTTGTGAAATGGTATTGATCGTCACAACGGTCACCAATTTGCAACTCTTATAAACCTATCCCAAAAATGTACTTTGTCAGAATTAGAACGTCAACTTTCGGTGACCGTGGACAATGTAGAGCTGAGTGCACAGTATCTTTACATGCTACACTATTGTACTCTCTCCTCTCAAATCAATACCTTGCTGTAAAACTTAAAAACTGACGGTATCAAGAAGACCATGTGATTATAGCTACAAAGAAACCAGCTGACCAGACTAGAAATATGGACAGCCCAGACGTCATCACTGACACCAACATAGGCCTAGAATATAAATTCTACATTTCCTGTGAGTCATCTTCAGAAGCAGACGACCCTGCAAAGTAAACATTTTACTTCACAGATGGGGTAAACTAAACATTAGATAATTTGGTAATGATCGTGTTCACTAATTAATAAACCTGCTACTGAGTGCTTGATCCTTAAAATGAGGTCTACAGTCCAAAAGGAATGATGGAGGTAGCTTAACTGAAAGTTAGCCATCTGTCTTTAACTTTGACTGAATACCTGGGAGAAAACAAGATTTTCCATAATTTGGATATATATATATATATATATATATATATATATATATATATATATATTCACTGAAAAAACCATAGGTTTCACACATGTTATAGTTAGCGGAAATTTTACTGATAAAAAACCAATGAAATTCCCCCGTTATAGTTAGTGCAGGCAACTATAACTCACGCGACCGCAATCCTCTGCTGATGCTAATACTGTATTTAGACACTTATTTGCCCATGTCTTCTTCCATACATTTTTAGCTATACATATATTACAAATATTTTTTTTTCATAAAGACACATATGTCATCAGCAGAAGATTGCGGTCGCGTGAGTTATAGTTGCCTGCACTAACTATAACGGGGGAATTTCATTGGTTTTTTATCAGTAAAATTTCCGCTAACTATAACATGTGTGAAACCTATGGTTTTTTCAGTGAATTTGCAAGGTTTTTTAAATGCTAATTCCTAACTATAACGTGTGTGAAACCTATGGTTTTTTCAGTGAATTTGTACGGTTTTTTAAATGCTAAGTTACTTTACACCATTCGTGGCGTGCGCGCCCACTTAACGCAGTTCGTTCCGTGCGCGCACGGTGGGCACGCGGTGCGATGACAAAGCAAGAAAGCACGTCAACAAATCTGTGCCATTTACCACAACAACTTGCGTTATGACATGCAAGACATTTATAGAGGAGATGGTGTGCACTTCAATGATGAAGGGAACAGAGTCTTCCTCTTGAACCTTAGACTCTGCATCGGTACTTACTTGTAGGTACCACTAAAAAATCATTTCATAAACACAACAGCTCTTTTTAGAGCCCCCTAATATCTAAACACTTAAATCTGATTTTCATTTTTTTTTTTTTTTTTTCTACCGTACGCTTACCGTAAGCTTACCGTACGCGTACCCCGTGATTTTTTTTAAAATCAATAAATGTTTTTTTTGTACTTTTCTGTCCTTTTTTGACCCCCTTACAAATGTTAGGGGGTCTGTAACTCTCCTCATTGCCCCCTTTCCTTGTTTTCACTCTTTTTTTTCAGAGTGAAATACACAAAATGGCGGCCGCCGCTTCCTGGTTTCGGCCGATTCGAATGTTTACTAAGATCTAAGAGCCAATCAGAATCGCGCTCACGCACGCCACCGTACGCTTACCGTAAGCGTACGGTAAGCGTACCGTAAGCGGGCTCAGATATATATATTGATTTAAAGGCTATTTTCTCAGAATCTACTGAACAGATTTACACCAAACCTACAAAAGGCACTTCCTTGACCTAGGGACTACCTCTCTGCCAAATTTTGAGTAATTCTGTTCAGCTGTTCGGGCTGTAGCTCGTTCTAAAGGTCCTATGGAAAAATGCATGGGAAAAACGCGTTTTGGGACCCCCCTTTTATCTCAGCCCCCGCTTGACGGATCCCCCCGAGACTTTCAGGGTAGGAGCGGAGCGTAGCGCCCCACCTATTTTGAGAAATTCGCGAGGATTCGTCGACCGGCGCCAAAGTTAATCAAAATAGAATGTTGAGGTTTTCCTATGGAAACGTGGTCCTAACTATAACTACCTACTGGCGACTGCCAGTAGGTTATATATATATATATATATATATATATATATATATATATATATATATATATATATATATATATATATATATATATATATATATCCAAGAAACGAAAGTGCTCCTGCTGGATTACGGGGACCCTTGGAGGTTGGCATACACTCCGGCGGAGCAAGCCGGCGAAAATATCCAATTATAAACCACAATGAAGTATGCTCTCAGTAAAGGAAGACGAAACCTTCAGTGAAATGTGTAGGTCAGGTTTAATTCACACTAAATGTGAATTAAACCTGACCTACACATTTCACTGAAGGTTTCGTCTTCCTTTACTGAGAGCATACTTCATTGTGGTTTATAATTGGATATATATATATATATATATATATATATATATATATATATATCAAAACCAAACCCGATCTTCTTAAAATCGGACACCGACACAGGAGATATACTTAGCCATCCGGCTAGGGTTTATTCCTTTTAAAGCAACGCGTTTCGGCACAACTGCCTTGCTCACACAAATCAACATTACGAAACACTTTCATTTAGATACATATATATATATATATATATATATATATATATATATATATATATATATATATATATATATATAACTCCTCCAAAGAAAGAGAAGAGGCCACAGTAGGGGAGACCACGGGGGCATCTTTATTCAGCTGTACGACAACGGCGAATGCATTTCGGCTGGATTAGCCTTCTTCAGCGCCAACAGTGTTCAGGAGGTGTGATTGACTTCGTGCATTTCAATGTCCTGCCACAAGATGATTGGTTGTGATCCGCTCCACCCCCAAAGCAATTGCCTTTCGCTCACCTGCTGCAGCTCACACGGTGCCTGTGAACCACAGTTCCCAGAATGCTGTTGTTTGTCCAGGTAGGTAAGGGGTGGAAAATCCAATGATTGCGCGGAATACAGGGCACCACGATGTCACCAAGACCAATTTCCTGCATATATATATATATATATATATATATATATATATATATATATATATATATATATATATATATATATATATATATATATATATATATATATAGATATATAGATATATATATATATATATATATATATATATATAGATATATATATAGATATATATATATAGATATATATATATTATCTACTGGCGGTCGCCAGTAGATAGTTATAGTTAGGACCGTGTTTCCATAGGAAATCAGAAAATTCTATTTTGAATAACTTTGGCGCCGATTGACGAATCCTCTCGAAATTTTCAAAACTAATGGGGCGCTCCGCTCAGCTCCTACCCTGAAAGTCTCGGGGCGATTCGTCAAGTGGGGGCTGAGAAAAAAGGGGGGTCCCAAAACACGTTTTCCCCATGCATTTTCCCGTAGTACCTTTAGTCGAAGGTACAGCCCGAACGGCTGAACAGAATTACTTGAAATTTGGCAGAGAGGTAGTCCTCAGGTCAGGGAAGTGCCTTTTGCAGGTCTGGTGTCAATCTGTTCAGTAGTTCCTGAGAAAATAGCATTTAAAAGCAAATAAATATCTATAAGCGCGTACCGTGCGCGCACCGTGCGAGCACCCTAACGTGCGCGAGCGTAATTCTGATTGGTGGTTACATGTTAGTCAACGTTCGAATTGGTCGAAATCAGGAAGTGTCGGCCGCCATTTTGTTTGTTTTCAGTGCGAGAGTGAAAAAGGAAGGTGGCGAACGTGAAAAGGGGGCAGGGTAGAGAGTTCTTGACCCCCTAGCCTTTGTCAGGGGGTCCCTGAAGGACCCCCTGATAACTATAACTCGCGCGACCGCCACTCTATCACAAGGATGATGTCATCAGTGATGTCATGAGTGATGTCACTGACCATGTCATGAGTGATGTAATATGTGACGTCATCAGCAGTGCATTGCGGGCGCGCGAGTTATAGTTATCTGAACTAACTATAACGGGGGAATTTTATTGGTTTTTTACGAGTGAAATATCCACCTAACTATAACATGTGTGAAACCTATGGTTTTTTAAGTGAATTTGCAAGGTTTTTTAAATGCTAATTCCTAACTATAACGTGTATAAAACCTATGTTTTTTGCACTGAATATAATATATATATATATATATATATCTCAATCAATTTTGCTCCCCAGGCGCGGCTGCCTCCTCGTGGCCTCTGACCCAGAAAACACAGACACGGACCGTTTTCTTCGTGCGAAAATATATTAGCTTGTCCGCAAGTTTGTCGCCATAACGTTTCGGCTCCCCTAGAGCCTTGTTCACATGACGGAATGATGGAGGTAGTTTAATTGAAAGTTAGCCATCTGTCTTTAACTTTGACTGAATACCTGGGAGAAAACAAGATTTTCCATAATTTGGAGATATATATATATACATATATATATATAATCATAAACGTGGACCCCACTCTCATCAATCCTCAGTGACCTTTGCCTTGGGATATAGAGCACCATGGTCATTGCAACCTCCATCCAGGTATGAGAACCCTTGGGAAACGCTTTCTAATTGTTTCGCTTACTGGATCAAGATGATCATCCCCTATATGTTCTTAAGATTAGCCTATGCTACTGTTTCCTTTCACAGATATCGGACTTGCAGAGTACTATGAATTCAAAACGCTGCATCAAGTCATCAGCAACCACAGGACCAGACCATCCTCACACAATACACTGGCTTCCAGTCGCTAGAAGGGTCTCCTACATGGCCATGTGAAATGCCCATAGTGCCTTATATCGCATAAGTACCTCCAACCTTTAGAGAAAAATCCACACACTTCCCCACCACCTAAGTCTCTACTCAAAATACACTTGAGAATAAAAAGAAAAAGAGTACCACAAAACTCAATTGTGGGTTGAGAGGGGTGTCCTGGGGGAGGGGGGAGAGGCTTGGGACCAACTTTCTTAGACCAGACTACACAATTTCAATGCTCGGTAAAATACTTCACATCTCCTAGCTTTTTGCAAATCTCTCTCTCTCTCCATCACTCTGCCCCTCCATCCTTCCTGACTTCTTTCAACCAGACTACGGAAACCTCTTGTTTGCTGCTGCTGCACGACAAAGGAACATATTTGATCCTCCTTCATGCCACCAGTCACAAGCCTTCTTCAGTGTTTTGCCAAATGGAAGAGGTGATCATTAAATATTTCACAGAAACTTGTCATTGACAGTCATCTGGAGCTTTTCTGATCTCAGCAACCACGCTTGAGAAAAAGTCCCTATGAAGCACGGGGAGCAGCACCGTTTGCAAAAGGAGTATCATTAACTCCAAGTGTCTGAGAGTATATTTATGTATTTATTAAAGGGTGTTATCAGCTGTTGTTTTTTAAGGGAGAGTAAGCTGCACTTCTGAAGGGTCAGAGCTAAGGATTCATGTGATGGTATGACAATCAGTTTGAAAGGAATTTCAAGACTCAGCACACCTCGAGAAAATCACATGTCCTGCCCCAGCAGTGACTCCCGAGAAGCAGTTGCTGGATCTCACCTCCTGCAAGCCAGATATTTATTCCTACAGTGTCACTGAAGTCCCAGAGACCCCTGGCTCGACAATGAAAATTTTGGTTCATGACAATCTGCCCCGTCATTATTTTGCCGTGTGTGTAACACCCAACTACCCTCCATATACTAAATATTCCAGCAGACCCCTAGCCCCAGTCATACAACAGACCAATGGCTTAGACCTCGTTTTGGCAATAAAGAAGAAGAAGTTTATCTCCACCACTGGTCAAAGTCATACGTCTGGGGCAACTGTGCACTATTTGGCTTCATCTGCAGGCCACCAGAGCCTGCCTTTTTTACGTCAGGAACCTAGAACAGGAGGCAGGGCCGGTTTGGCTGTAGCGGGCACCGGGCGTTTTCCTGGTGGGCTTGAAGTGCGGGGGCCTTTTCTGGACCTGTGGGGACAGTTTTTGTTACTGGGGGCCGGTTTTGCAGCATTGCTGAAAAATCGCCCCACTGTAACAAAAGTACAGCAGCTGTGTCTTCCACAAGCATCGCCCGTCCCCCCCTACCGGGGGGCCAGTCCGATGTAATTGCCAGGGCTGGTTTGCTTTCCCAGTCCGGCCCTGACAGGAGGATGAGATACCCTTCCTTAACTTCCACCCAGACAAGGGTTTTCAAATGCTGTGAAGGCAGAAGGGCTTTCCTGCTCTGCACCAACTGCTAAAACAGGAACCAAGGAGGATCAAGAAGGCCTTATCCTGCTTCAGGCGAGGAAAGGTGTTCCTGAGACATATTATCTTGGCTGTAAGTACATTCCCTGGTCCCCAACGCTTCTACAAAACTGTGCACGTGATGGAAGTAGCATGGAAGTTGCATCCTAAACAAGAGCAGATACACAGTACAGCTGCTGCAAAACACATCTGTAACCAACAAATGCAGCTCTACCACAAGCAGCTTGCGTGAATCTTATTGCCTTGCTTACAATGTTTTTAATGCAGAATTCTAATTGTTAAGAGGGGATCCCCAGTGTCTCAAAGAACAAGGGAACACGGTAGAAGACCCTTATTTTCACTACTTGGTACATCGTAGACCTCAAGCAAGTTACACTCATTCATCTACACCGGAGAATTCTTCTGATATTGCCATAGAAGCATGAAAGTTAACCTGTTCATCTGTGGCAAAGGTTTGAGTACTAGGAAATAATAGCAGATGCATTTGCTTGGCCTACAAGAGTCTCAAGAGATAAATTGTCTAGCCCCTTGTAATTAGACTTTGGTTCTTTCTTCTAGGGAGAGGAGACAAGCAGATAAACACACACTCTGCCAAAATCATCAGAAACAGATACATACTCTTCAGATGACCAGGGAAGAGGCGACCTTCGAATCCTTCCAAGCTTAATATTCAAGAGGTAGTGACATGAAATCCTAAATAACTGAGTTAGGCTTTCCCCAAGCCTCTAAGGCAGTCATGAAATGTATGTATTCTATAGAGTCTAAGTGTTGACTTCCATGTTCTGGATGAATAAGTATTTTAAAGCAGCAAAGAAAGAAGATTATGTTTAGATGGTTCATGCGCAAATCCCTTGAGGCAGAGCCCCACCACACCAGCCTGTGAAAGCATTAACCACCCATCGGCTATAATTTAAAGGATAGAATTGACATTTTCTCTCCAGGTACAAGGGGCTAAGAACACAAGAAATGCTGTTTTGCACTTCATGGGATTTGCAAAAAAGAAGGGCTCAAAAGAGGGCCAATCATTTCATTCATTTCCTTAAAAAAGACTTATCCAGGCAATTCTTGACCGGGGTTAGAATATTTTGAGAAACAATCCTTCAGCCTAGGGAATTGAGCCCTACTCAGACAGAGCAGGCTCAGCTTTAAAACCACCCAGCCTTATTTTGCACAATTCTCCCACTAAGGTGTTGACCGAGAATAATGCAGAAGCACTCCAGACGTCACACAGAGAATAATGAGCAGAACACTATAAATTACAGCTTTAGAGGAAAGTCATGAAATTGCCTCCGCGGCTGCAAATACATGATGTTCGTGCTTTCCATCCATTTAAGTAATTCTCTGCAAAATTATCCTGCAAAACATTTTTACAGGTACAGCGGTTGGCCAGGAAGCGCGCACGCGTGGGAAGGCTTAACGAGCGTTGGCTGCCTCTAGGTTAGGAAGCTAATGCTGTAAATGAAGCACCACGGCTTTTATTCCCTCGTCTCGTTATATCACCACGCAGTATAATAGTGCGGACAATTAGAGAAAGCACCCTGCTCCTCAGACCCTATTCCACTACTTAAGCCTAATAAAAATCTTTGTTTAACATTTTGTTTAATCTAAAGTTGCAGCCTCCCTCAAAAAACATCATCTAAAGTCCTAAAACTCTGGCATGAAGAGCTGATCTCTACTTAAAACTTCTGATTGTCTCTTCTCCTGTTTTACTTTTTTAAGTCTCCCCTGATACAGCTATGCAGCGTCAGTTGCAAGATCTTTTGTTAAGTTAAAATTAAAGGGGGCTTAGAGCTTGCCCACTAGCAATCATTGGTTGGCTCCGTCGTCACTCTCATTACCTTGCATTTCATTGGTCAGGACATTCCAGTTTCCCTTTATCACTTCCTGTGTTGGTATTTTTGATGAAGCATGGACGAAGTGCTCCTTAATGTCTTTATTAGTGCCTTCCGCTACTCACGCTTGGATTGAGGCACTTTGACACTGTAGTCACAGACTTATTTAAGGTTTAAAAGCTCCAGGGCGATACTGCAGTGGCTGACTTATTTAATGTTTAAAAGCACTTTGTTCATTTTCCAAATGCAATCTTTACTACAGCAATGATTTTACATCCTCCAAGGCAGCTCTGTAGCCATTAACTTATTTTTTATGTTTACGTGCAATTTTACCTTTTTATTAAAGCACTTTGTGTGACTAAATGTTTTTCTTTGCTGTGCCTTTTCTCTGTGTAAACAATTTAACCATGGAAAACATGTCTTGTCACTGAATGTTTTATCTGATGTGCCTCTTCTCTGCGCTACCACTGTAGCCATGGACTTATTAATGCTTAAAAGCTACAGGGGAATACTGCAGCAACAGACTTATTTAATATTTAAATATATTTTATTCTCTTTCAAATGTAGTCTTTACTACAACGTTGCATTTAGATCTTTCAGGGCTACACTATACCAACAAAAGTATCTAATGTTTAAAAGCATTTCCTGATTTATCAACATGTTATTTTACCTTTTTTAATTTTAAAGCAGTTTGTGTGACAACACTTTTTTCCCTGTTGTGCCTCTTCTCCGAACTAACACTGCAGCCACTATACCATAAAATCACCGGCTATACCCTACGACAGACCATGCCATACCATATTATACTATAAAATGACGGGCCATACCATACTAGAGAATGACAGGCCATACCAAATTATACAATAAAATGACCGGCCACACGATACCATGGCCAGGCCAGGCTAGATCAGGGGCCAGACTAGGCCAGACCAGAGGCCGGGCTAGAGGTTAAACCAGGCCAGGCCCATACCAGAGACCAGACTAGGCCAAACCAGAGGCCAGGCCAGACCTAACCAGTGGCCAAACCAGGCCAGAACAGACCAGACGCTAGGCCAGAACCGAACAGACCAGACCAGAGACAGGCCAGACCAGAGGCCAAAAGCTAGGCCAGACCAGAGATCTGTGGCAGACCAGAGGCCAAATGCTTGGCCAGATCTGAGCCCAGGCTAGACCAGAGCTAGACCGGACCAATGTCAGGTCTTACCATACCATAATAAACTATAAAATGACAGCACATACCTTACCATACTATAATGGATAAAAACAGACAATACCATACAATACTATACCAAACAATGAGAGACCACACCATACCATACTATACAATGACAGGCTGTACTGTACAATAATATGCTAAACAATGACCGGTTATAAACTGCCATGCCATTTATTACCAGGTCATACCATGCCATGCCACACGACAGGCCAATCCATATGACAGGCCATACCATAGGATACTATACCATAATGTACTATTAAATGACAGCCATACCATACTATACTGTACAAAAACAGACAATACTATACCATACTATACCAGGGGTCTCCAATCTTTTGTATTGTTAGAGCTATTCATGCGCTGTCAAAATCACCCCAGACTACTATTATTTTTAGAGTCTTAATATTGATTGCATCAAAGAAGAATACATTAGTGGGCACCATATGCACTATTATCAGCAGTGTTATCCTCATTACATGAGGCACAGGTTCCAGCAGTAACATAAAAAATGCCTTATCAATGTGGAATGCCTCTGCATGGGTATTCATCTCAGCCATCGCTGCAACGCCCCTGGCATCAAGTTATTATTAATAGACTCCCCAAACACCAGCTCATGAGTTCTGAAAATACACACATTTTCATCTTGAATACACACTTTTAGTATACATACATTTATCCAGACAAGAAAAAGCTTTTTACTTATTAGTCGGGCATGTACAAAGGAGAGCTACTTACAGGTAGTTGGAGAGCAACCAGTAGCTCATGACCTACTCGTTGGAGAAGCTTGTACTATATAATGAAAGGCCACACCACACCATACTATACAATGACAAGTCACACATCATACCACCATTCCGTACCATACTATACTATGCAATTACATGCCATTCCATGCCATACCATACGGCAGGCCATTCTACAGGACAGGCCAATCCATACGATACCATACTATATCATCCGCCACCATAAAATGACAGCTCATACCATACTACACTGTGCAAAATAGACAATACCATTCCATACTATACTAAGCAATTCAATACAATACAATGACAGGCCACACCATACCACACAGTGACAGGTTATACCATGACATACCATACAATAACAGGCAAAATCATACCATAAAATGACGGACCATACATACTATTCAATGACAGCCCATACCATACTGTAGAAAAACAAACAATACCATACAATGACAGGCCGTACCATACTGTACAATGACAGACCATACCATATCATACAATGACAGGCTGTACCGTATCACACCTTAGTATTCAATGAGAGGCCGTACCATACCACATTATACAATGATAGACTGTACCATACCACACAACACTACTATACAATGACATACCATACAATGACAAGCCATACCATACCAGACCATGCCTACCATACAATCACATCCCGGGCCATAACGCACCATACCATACTATACAATCACAGCACACACCATGTGATATGAGTTGTTCTTATAGCCTTATACCCGCTGTAGCGGGCTATACCGGTCATTAAAAGCCCGCTTCAGCGTTAAAGGCCCAAGGCGAGGGCCTTTAACAAGGGAGCGGGACTTTAAAGGCCGGTATACCTCAGCTACGAAGGGCTATAAGGCTATTGGAACATTCTGCCACTAGAGGGCAGAATGTTGTAACAAATAAAACAAAGGCCTCTCGGAGTCCGAAGGAGTTTAAATCCCCTCGGGCTCCGAAAGGTCTCCACATTCCAATGTTCTAATGTATGGTATGACCTATTAGTGCAATCACATCACACACCATATCATACCATACTATACAACTGTGGTATTCAAACTTTTTAATCCCGCGCCCCCCAGTGTAGACAAAAAAATATTCGGGCACCCATCAGAATTTCTCACAGATATTCCTTTATATTGGCAATGTTTAAATATATTGAGACTTATTTAAACATTGCAGTTAAGTTTTGTTACCCTTTTAAAAATGCAATCAAATACATGATTGCAAAACATTCTATTTTGGCCAGCTAGACCTCACATGTAAAAGTATCCATAGTGTGATTACCAGATATAGGGGAGGGGTTTTGAAGAATATTTTGAGTCCCTTCCCTTTTGACACATACTCCCAGCTAGAATATAAATGGCAAAACATGTTAGTGACGGCTTTACAAAGAGGCATACAGCAGCTCAAAACAAACTTCACTTGAAACACAGCACTGTTATCAGCCTAGTGCTTCTTTTGGCAGTCTGGGGACCCTACCCCCACAAACCCCCCCCCCCCATCCCCCCCCCGGGATAACTAAAGGCCCCCCTAGGGGAGCCCGCCCCCCAGTTTCAAGACCCCTGCTATACAATAACAGGACATACCAATGCATACTATACAGCACCATGCTACATAATAACAACCCATACCATACCAAGCCATGCCATACAGCACTAGGCCATACCATACCATATTATCCAATGACAGGCTATACTACAAACCAGAATAAAAATTAAAAAAACATTAACAAAGCCAATAGATGTCGCATAAATGGGAGTATTGGCTTTGCCAATGCTCATTCTTTCAAATGCCCTTTCTTTACTTTTCATTCCCTGTTTTTGAGACCCTCCTCTCTCTGAGCAATGCTTGCTCTAATTCATGTGCATGTTTGCCTCAGTCTCTGTTAATGTATTTCTGCACCCATTGCAAAATTCTCGCCCTCTTTCTTTGAAAGGTATAATAGGCCTGCAGGCTCACAATACATAATCTCCCCAACCCCATCTTATCTTCACACACGCCACTTGTATGACCTCACACAAACCCCTCCGTCCCCCAGAACTGATGATCACACATAACTGGAATTCATTAATTTAATTCATCACAAAGAAACTGGAGTGAATGCATGGAACGGCTTGCTTTAGATCACAGTATCGATCACAATAAACAGTTAGCAATAACCATTGCATACAGTGGGTTCGGAAGCAACGTGCCGCCCATGTAAAGCGCTTCGACGCCTCGCCATGGGGTGGTAAGGGCAGGGCTATACAAATGCAATTACAATTAAAATAACACCACCCTGTTGGCGACACCCCATGTGCTTGCACGGTGCTAACAATTAATTATTTCCTAATTTGGCCAATGTCATAAAATTGCTTTTAAAGCAAGTTCAGCAGGAGGTCAGAGCTGACCAATGGGACGCGAGGAGACCCAAAGCAAGCGAGCTGCTGCTTTTACCACCGCCCCGAGTGGTGCCACGCGGTGAGCTCTGCACTGCGTCAGTGTTAATTGTCAAGACGAAAAGTACCATTCTTAGCAGAGCTCGAGAGGTTCACTGCACCACGTCACGCCAGCCAGAGTGCGCTGGTTTTAAACATCTCTGCTCTATATTTAGCTTGAAGGGCAACACATGCGTAAATAGTGCCAAACCAATTAGCAGCAGCTGGGACTGCAGGGCGTTTACATTTGGTTAGCACGTGAGCCAACAAGGTGGCACGTGTCGGGCTGCATAGCAAAGACACAACATGCCCTGCAGAGAGGGTGGTCTCCAGTGTCAGATTATACTGGGGGTGATTAATCAGGCGGTCATCATAGGGCAGCGGGCAAGGGAGAAACAGTGCAGACCCTGCAACGAACTCTTTCACATTTCTTTACGTGGGGATGGCTACTTCCACTCGAGTTCTTTTGGAATACATCTAGCGTGGCTAAGAGTTGCAATGAATTTCAAAGCATTCCGATGTTCCCGTTCAAGCCCAGAGGCCTTAGTTTAGGGTCGTTTAGGGTCGTTTGTTTAAGCGGTTCGTTTGAGGTCGCTGGCGCCCCGGTGGTCGGAGCAGCAAAGGGCCAGAAACCAGCTGGTGCAATGTGACGCAACCCATGTGCCACAGCATGGCAAGGACAACGCATTCCGCGAGCTACAATTAATCAGGCAAGTGTTTTGTGTCACCGTGTAAGGCTGCCCCATCAATAAAAATACATGGCTGGAATTCCAGTGCGAACACGTGACCCTCAAAGTGGCCAGGATACGAGCTGCACCCTAGATGGCCAGTCTTTCTCAGCAGCAGAAAAGCGTCAGCCTTCTCCTGAAGATTAAGAAACATGCTAATATTCTCTGTTGCTAACTTCAGCTTGCTAAGCTACCCATCCTCAATGTCAGTGTCACTTTCATTTCCACCTTTTTGTTCATCACCAACATCCAAATGCTTGTGTCATCACGTGACAAAAATACACCACTCATCTACACATAGCTACAACTATTTCTCACGTGCGCACAATTATGGGCTGACATCTACAATCACTTCCTGCCATCTTTGTTCCTACTAAAGACACAGACCTTCTCCAAACTATTCCCTTCTGAGGCATAAACTGCACTTAACATGGTCACCTCCAACATCTTTTATTTCTTGAACCCCCTCAATTAATAGAACTCTCCCTCCTGCCGCCCAACGACGGCCTAGGCATGTTCGATTCTATCGTATCTTGAAGCACAAACTTTTATCCCCAATCAGCTTTTTGCATTTTGTGAATATAACACAGCTCACCAGTCATTTTATTTTTTCCATGCCACCTTTAGATGACCGCGCACCGTTTCAACCTATCACATATTTATGCATGAGCTACAAATAAGCCTTTTGCTTTTCACATCACTTTACATGGACCATTGACTACTTTAACATATCATGCATACAGCTAACTGCCTCCCATACATTAATGTTGGCTCAGCTACTCTACATAACGCCTGCTACACTCAGATCAAGCCCTCTACTGAGCAGCTGCTCAGATCCTCGCCATGCACTGCACTCATGACATGACCTAAAACATAATTGATAACATGACTGCAACATATGAAATTACATCATAGATAACAATACTGTGCATGAAGGGGGTACGAGTTATAGTTACTATAACACACACGTTATAGTTACTAGAGATAACTATAACTGGTGAATTTCAGTTGTTTTTTTTTAGTTTAAAATGTTACCATGTCACTGAAATTTTCACCTAACTATAATGTTACTTTAACCTTAGATGTTTTCAGTAGAATGTATATATATGTGTGGAGGGATAAAAAGCAAGGGGCAGTGAACCGCAAGTACCAGCATGCAATAGTTTGACCCATTTGTGCGTCCACTAGGGGGCGAATATTATAAATTGATGCAATCGTCTTGGTTGGTTCCTACTCAGCGTTAATGGTGTCAAGGCGAACCTTTGAAAATGGTCAAGTGTGACCGAAACATGTCAGGTCTGCCGATGCTGTGCTTTAATAAATCAAAGATTGCCATTGTTGTGGAGTGCGGCTATTTCTCTTCTAAGGGGGGGAAGAGTTGTTTGTATATGTGTATGTATATATATATATATATATATATATATATATATATATATATATATATATATATATATATATATATATATATATATACATACATACACACACATATACACACACAGCTATGGTTAGGTCAATTGAAAAGGCATTTTTTGTTGATTTTGATAACTTTGGCGGTGTCCAACAGATGTGCACGAAAGATTAGGGCCTGGCCACAGTGGGTTCTTCATGGCAAATTTCATTCCAATCTGCCAAACAGGGCCCCAAAAGTGACCGTTCCCATGGTTTACTCCCATAGGACTCTCTGCAGGATGGTTACAGACACAGAGGCTGAACAGTAACGATGGTTACAGACACAGAGGCGGAACAGTAAAAGTAAGTAAAACTTTGGTCAAGTTAGTGCGTTTGCTTGGTTTGGTGTAAATGTGTTTAATACTTTTCAAAATATTAGCATTTAAAGTGTCTTCTGTTTATGTATAAAGAGGTTATGTTTTAGAGATATAGGGCCATTCATTAGAGGCTCCTCTGCTGATTCACAAGCTCATGAAGGATTCCCGAAACCAGTTAAAAACTAAAGGCACGCTGTTGAACGAGAAAACTTTTTCTTCTATTTATGAATCTGCAGGGCTCTGACTGGGACGCAGAAAACAGTATTTCTGTGAAACATTAGGCAACGGTATTATCAGTTCTGTAGTCAGGGCCAAGAAGAATTTGTGTAAAGCCAGACAGCTTAACCTGTTCAATATGGATTTTCAATGCAGTTGCCGTCCCAGAAGTTAGTATCTCTAAGATTGCTGTAATGAGGTGAGCTTTATACAAAGGTAGACAATGCAAGGCTGTGTGCGCCCTCCTGCCTCAATAGTGTAGTACAAGATAAGAAGACTAGACTCTAAACACAAGTGCATACTGGGAAATTCAAATCCACCATCTTGTATTTAAAGGATCATGGGACAGCTTGTGAACTAAAGGGGTTCAGGACAGATAATAAAGACTTTACAACACATATTGAGCAACTACAGAGTTTAGATCAAATCGATTGTGGATCTGGAGACAAAAACGAGCTTTCATAATTCATTCCAGAATACCCAGACAGTGGCGTAGGAAGGGGGGTACGGGCCGCCCCGGGTGTCATCACTGAGGGGGGTGACACAATTGCAAAAATATGTGTTTTAAACACATATTTTTGCCATTTTGTCAAGCCAGGGGTGACAAGAAATTTTCCGCACCGTGTTCCATCTGACTTTGCTACGTCACTGTACCCAGATTGTTTTTCTCCGTATAAAGATAAATACCCCTCAAGTTTATTTCTGAGCCATACAAAGAGGATTCAATAAATCGTGCCTGAAATGTTTGCTAGATACTTGTTTCTAGAAATATAAGTGCAGCTAAATAGACGCCTAGGGAGACGCAGTTCACAGAGATGTTATTTTAACAGCTTTCTTGCCATTGTTTCACCGGGATTGAAGGAAAGGCAATGAATGCTTTCAGAAGCGGTAAGTGCAGGAGTAAATAAAACTATTTTGATCACGTTTACAGTAAACACAGACCGGGCACAGATACACACTTTCAGACAACATTTAATACAGTTTAATTGGAGATTTTTGATAGTGAATCTGCACTGTGCAGATACACAGTTTCATGACGGCAAAGATAATTCACAAACCAGATCACAATGCCACTCTCCCAAACAATCTTCATGTGCACTTGCCAACAAGTGAAACTCTAAACAAAGGTTTACAGAGAAGGTTGATTTTCTCATAATGAAACGTCCTCTAGAGGCCGGACTTCTGGGCATGAGTCACTGCCACTTTGTTCTTTGGAAGCCAACAGCAGGGAGCCATTGTTGTATACCATAACCTTCATGAATTGGATAATTCCCGCACATGGAAACACTTCATAAATCTATAATCCACTATATTTTAGGGCCGGGCAGGTCTTTTATACCACCAGGCATTTCCCTGGTGGGTTGGAGCCCTTAGATGCTGGTTTGAAAGCCTAGGGCCGTTGCTGGTGCCTTTGCCACTTTTCATCAGCTCCCCGAAGTTAAATGCAGCGGGTACAGGAGACTTCAAGAGATGGAGTTAGAGAAGGGTGGAAGATGCACAGGGAGAGGAGAGGAGGAGGAGAGCGAGAGAATGGATGTAGCAAAGATAGAGGTAGAACGAGGAGAGTAAGGGAGAGGGACTGGTATGAACATTTTTGCCAGGTCTGCTTTTGGTTTCCCAGTCTGGCCCTGCTATATCTGAAAGATTATTAATTTTTGCGACATCTCTGCGTAATTTATACTGAGCTTCTTGCACACTGTGCTCAAAGAGTCCTAGTTGGAGGCAGAGATGTACCTTACATTAGCCACCAAATGGCCCAGTGTCATGTTGGATGCCTTCAGCCTGTTGCAGCTTTAAGCAAAGAATATCACTTTGCATACTGGGTCTTTTATACTATTGTACTGTCAGTCAGATATCACTTAGGACAAGGAGCCACTTGGAAGATCAGGTCCCACACCCCATATTCAAAGAATCTACCCACGAGATTTCCCACAGCTTTTTCAGTACACACTGACCGTTCTAGCTAAAAATCAACTAAATTACTAGTTTAGGTATTAGTTTTCTACTTTGTTGATGCAACTATTGATTTGAGGAAAAGTAACCACCATTCAGTCCCTCCTTAACTTTTTAACGAAATAGTATTTCTTATTACTAGCAAAAGCAATTGACTTTAGGTTCTTTATGAACAAACGTTTTAATTTGTTTTGCATCTTTGCTATTTTACCGGTTCCATCAGTTTTTACCACAGCATCCGTGGCATCCACCAAAAGGACCAAAATATTGATATGGGAACAGGTCAGAATACTCTTAAGCAAATCATGAAAATGGATGCATACATTTTATTGCAATTAAAATACCATCATGACAACGTCTGGAGTACATCTCCCACTGGATTAAGCGCATTTAATTCAACCAAAATGGTTCAAAAAGCTAAAAAACGGGTGACTGGCAAACAGATTCCCATTTGTTTGGCCAATTGAACAAGGGAATGCCCAACTCCAAATCAATCCATGAAAACCCTTGGAGATAAAAGACCTTAGCTTTAAAAACCAGATGCAACAGTTGTGAAAAGCAGGAACAACCATCTCATGATGATCAGAAAGATCGCCCATCTTCATCAATTTACATACTGGATTGAATTTACAAGTGCACTGATCCCATCTTGTCTGAACTACTGCAAGATAGTACACAAAAGAGCACATAAAATAAACATACGAAAACTTTAGAGGATACAAAAATGAAGCTAAAATATCCTCGGTTTTCAAATCACAAAGGGGAATAGGGGTGAAATACCTACAAAACATAACTTCTAACTACACACTCAGTTGAGCCTTTAGATAAAGTATAGACTATAAAAAACTTGATCATTCAACACAGTTTCATTCGGTAATCCCATGGAGGACACACACTTAAACTCTAGGCATGCGTCTGTGGAAGTCATTATGTCCATACCTAAGATGACAACAAAACTTGATATCTTTCCAGAGTAACCTGAACAACCACTTCTTCAAATAGGCCTATCCCATTTTTAGACATCCAGGGACCAAATCTCCTTCTAGTAAGAGGACAGGGCCTTTAAAGGTCTTTCTCCTGGTCAACAGATAGTGCTAGGTCTCTTAAGAACTACAGAAGCTTTCAGGCACACTCCTCCAGCTGACATCACATGAGTGGTCCACTGGACTATAAAGTTCTAGCACTATGGAGTTGCATCATGTCACAGGTCAGAGCATTACAAATCAATAAAATAATAATAGTCATTCTCCTGCTCTAATTGGCCAGAAATTAGCCGGCCACTCTTTGTTTGTAGGTGTTTTTTCTGCTGACTGAAAGCCATGTGCAGTAAGCAAGAACATTTTAGAAAATAGGTAAAACAGGGTACAACCGGTCTGGCTCACACTATATGTTGAAAGAAGAAATATGCTATTGTTTTCCAAATGGCTGACAATTTTTACTCTTGTTCATTGTATTAGCACAAAATGAGGAACTAATGGTTAAGCAATATCAAAACTGTAGTAAATAAACATTGTTGCCCTTCCAAAATGTATAATCAATGGTTAAAAAACCCCACAGCTGAGCACATTGACCACTGGTAAGTACTCACCCTGTAATTTGAGGCACTAGCAAAATGTCAGGGAGCACAATGAGGGGAAATGTCTATTAGCAACTATTAAAACTGGACAGCATATGTCTATTAGCAATTTCTAACACTGGACAGCATATGTCTATTAGCAACTATTAACACTGGACAGCATGTGTCTATTAGCAATTGCGAACACTGGACAGCATATTGCAAAGGAGCATTTCAGCACTCAACCCCCTAATCTCACCCACCACAAGACCAGTATTGCTGCCCATTAATGCCACACTTTCATATTCTCAGTATACTTAGAATGTGGGTAAACAACAATAATGATTGCCAGTTCTCTAGGGGAGCGTGCTGGCTTAAAACAAGTAGCATTCCATTTGGGGAGCTGGAATGTGCTAATTCTCAAAATGCGATCTTGAATGGTAGAAATAACCTACAAATCATATTTTATATGGAACTAGAGATAGGCTTTTCAGAGTTTATGAGCTACTTATTTGTACTGTAAAAGTTATATCTAAGAGGTAATTTATGAGAACATAAAAAATTCCAAGATACTCAGCCATATGCAAGAGCTGATTTGTGTAGTTGCTTGAAGCTGCCTTTCCCCCTCCCACTCCTCTTTGCAGATCCCAGCATTTGGAAAACTCAGTGCCATTTTAGAGTTTGGTGGTAACGGAAAACACAGAATTCTACAACCATTATCCAAATTTCACCACATTGCATGGTCCTGGAGCTATAATGTGCCAAAATTGCCAAAACAGTTTTTTACTGAACGTACATAGATAACTGGACATTTATCTTGATACTTACCTTTGTTGTAGCCTCTCTTTCTTTTAACTATGGAAGGTGATCTCTAAACAAACACCGAAAAGCTGACAAGTCTTCAAGGTAATCGAATGAACTAAAAACTGACCACCTGGACTTCTCCTATCAGGTCTTTCATATCTCAAAACGTCTCTGACACTTGTCAGCATAAAAAGAGCACTCATCGAAATGGTCAAAGGGCAAAGTATACATACTTGACAGGAAACACAATGTACTTTATATGCCACACTAGATATTGAGCTTAAATGCCAAAGACCTGAAAAGCGATGATAAATTTCACTTCCATTGGCAATCACAAACAGCAGCGCAGGCAGTGTAGAAGAATTAAACCAAAAACCTCTCTTTTAGGTTGATCAGCTTACAACCTAATGAAAACGAGGACTTGAAAAGCTACATAAAATAATTTTTGGAGTGGGACAGACAGCTAAAATAATCCAAATGAATGGAAGTGTAGACTGAAACAATGCATGTCTAATTGCATTTTTAGGATGTGACACCAGACAGCAGAAGCTGTCTGGTTGTGAAAGATATATTGTGGACTTACCAAGAGCATGCAGGGGTTTACAGCCCACCCACTGCTTACAAGTGGTTGGCTTTACGGTCACTCTCATTTGCCTGCTTCTTATTCTGAAGCTATTTGTGTACCAAATTGTTAGTTTTTATCTTTCTCCCTGCAATAGAGCTTTTCCTCTTTACTTGTGTCGTTTCACTGTTCACTTTTAGGGAACTACTTTTCTCTTTCTACTTAAACATTCCTCGAGCATGCATGTGTTTTCCAGCTGTCGCCCTCGTGTGCTGCTCTCCACCACTCGCCCTCGTGTTGCTCTCAATTGCTTTGTGCTTCTCTGCCACTCCTCTCCACGTTGCTATCTTTCTCCCCCATGTGCTTCCATTCACCCTGTGTTGCATCTGTCCTTCCCCACACCTGACGCTTACACCAAGGCTCAATGCCATTGACAAAGCCAATAGGTCCCAAAGGCGGTAGCGTGGCTTTGTCAATGCTTGTTATGGCTTTCTGGCAAGAATAAGGAGCACATGGTGGACAGTGGACAATGGCTGAAATAAAACACAACCGTATTTGTCTTATCCAAGATCTACCCATATTTCTGTAGCTTAATCACCCTTTCTGTCCCAGCGGACTCCTACAGTCTGCATATTTGCTCTGTCAGGCTATACCCCAAACAAGCATACAGGATACGGGGACAGACGCTTCCCTGTGTAGCAGCACACAGCCTACAACTCATACCTCTCCCATCCCTCATCTCCTTTAAGGGTGCGTTTACTACCATATTCCAGAGACCAAAACAATACAAACAACACAGGGTCTCAGCCCCCTATGCCGGAAAGTAGGAACCATGTCAGAAGTGAGAATGAAGTCACAAACTGCAAAAATGTAACAAGGAGGAAATGTTTGACTAGCAGACCCCATGAAAACTACAGACAGACACACTTTGTCACACTGAAAACGCTCCTTGAGACATTTTAGTGTATCACCTGTTTTTAAGAGTAAAAATAATAAATTAAATCATAGAAATATAATGCACTTTCATTTTTCCATTTCAGCCACCGAAACAATAGACATGCTTCTTTGTACTTTCTGGTGTTATCTGTCTTTTGAGATTAGATACGAAGTTTAAATGTGCAACCCCACTACGGAGAAGCACACAGTAGTCATAAATAGAGAAACGAGAGAAAAATGGCATTCACCTTTGCTTGTACCATTCATTGTGTTAACCTACAAATTAGCGCCACATGGCTTAGCCTGACATTGTCCTGTATACATATGACCCAAATTAAAGCAGAGGTTTTGTGTCCGAGGAGGGCAGAGAGAATTCTAGAGGGAAAAAGAATACCGTCTCCCTAGTATCATGTGTGACACAAAAGGTACCTTACAACCCTGATTGTTGGACATCCCTTTGCAATTTGAGTGAGTGAATGAAAGAGAACCCACCAGGGGCCTTCATCGGTTGTTTTGTTAGACCTTCAGCCACCCTATGAGTGGAAAGCTTCATCATCGGGTCTCACTCTGATCCCTATAAACCAGGGTGAGCTCAACCATGTTCCAGGGAGCACTTTTGAATATACCTTTGGGTCACCCAGGTATCCCATTCAGGGTGAGTGCCCGAGATATGTTAAAAAACAGAAATAGGGGTGTCTGTGGGATATACTATCCCTACACCCTTTACAATGTTGACCGGTGTCAGATTTATATGTGTGTGGCCTCTAAAGGTCCAAGGCTATCTTCAGGACTAAAGCTACAGCCCGGGTGTTCGATGGTAAGCGTACAGAAAGAAGTCCTATCCCTATTGGTCTGGACATAGGACTTGGAACCTGTATGATGCATAGAGGTTTACTCACCCTCGTTTGTGGAGTATACATATTAATCCCATGGCACCCTAGATGACAGTAAGACTATAGGGGCATATCCCCCCTCTTATGACATACAAAAATCCAGAAAAAACTCAACCATATTGAACAGCTGTTTTGGGTTCTTGCTTGAAACTGCCTTTTCCCCTCCAACTTAAGGCAGAGAATGTAGCCTTACGGCTAGAGCGGTCTACCTCGAAGCAGGGGAACTGGGTTCGAGTCTCGGCAACGACGCTCAACATCCTGTGATTCTGGGCAAATTACTTAATCTCCCCGTGCCTCACAAAAATGAATGTGTCTATCTGTAACGAAAGTGGTGCTCATGTAAAGCACTCTGATACCTGATATCTTCGGGTCTAGTTCGCGGTATATAAAAATCTAAAAAAACGAAGAAAAACCCTCCTCTTTGCAGATCCCAGCATTTGGAAAACTCTGTGCCGATTTAGAGTTTGATGGTAACAGAAAACCCTCTGATTTGCGGAGGAAGCGTTAAATCTTCTGTTGGAGGATTTGCCGCCTCAGACTCCTCTTGTGGAATTTCCTCCACTAGCGGGCTAGCATGGCGGGGTCAATTCCAACAAAGGAATCTGCACCGGCAGAGAATCCTCCAACGAATGATTTAGCACCTCCTGCACAAATCTGAAGATTTCCTGTTGCCACACAACTCTAAGTCCATGCCTTTTCTTTCTTCATTGCCCCGTTTCATACTGTTGCCTTCGCCCGAACACCCTCTACTATGATTCGCTTTGCATCGGCCATGTAACACATTCATCGCTGTGGGCTGTGCCGGCCCCTAAATTCAACTGCTAACACCAACTGCTGATTCACAGTCCTACTTCTCATCACAGTGAAAACCCCTGCACGCGCATTCTGCCTGCCTCTCGCATTTCTTCATTACCATAATACAGTATTTAATTCCACAAATGCTCCAGATATCTGAATTGTGCGCACTCATGCATTATAGAACTGCATGCCTTCGCCCTTTCTCTGTTCTAATACAGATATTCCACAGCTCAGCAGTCCACGGCAATCTGCTTAATATTTTCATGCGCCGGACAGCTCCTTCGATTTTTATACATTGCTATTTATTATTTAAACCCATTTCATCAATCAGTCTAATATGATGTCTTCACTATCAATTCACATTAACTTCATTCTATATTCAAATGATTTTTTAAGTGCAAGAGCCCGCTACTCTAGCATGAAATGTCACAATTCATGATATGCAAAAATACAAAATTCCATTATTCAATTTACCCGCAGGTAAACAATTGCTCTTCACAGTTGGCTATGCTCTCAGAACTGTACACGCATACCAGATGGGGTCAACCGTTTTGTCCTTGACAAACTCTAGCAAATCTTTAATAAAACATTTTAAAGGTGGAACAATTATAGCACCATATTGAGGACTTACCACTTAATGGAAAAAGTCGATATTTAACGAGATACTTAATAAATTGAGGTAAAAATGAATATTGATTGTAGGCATAATTCAGTGCAAAATAAGTACCTTCCTCCTGCTACATCTCCACATTAAAAAAACGAAATCTGAATTATTGGCAATCAGAATCGATCAGTAAGGGCTAGTCCCATTGGTCAATGGGCCTGAACATGATGCAAATACCTTTGTGAACTCAGCTATTACAATGTGTGCTTCTTGGCTGTCACATAACAAGTGGGAACTGTAACTTACCTCGTTGGAATAGCACCAACAAATGAAGATTCTACAACATCTCTTAAATTGAGGATGCACGAGGTTTTAGGGAAAGTAGAATGGAGGATCAACTTGGTGCTTAGTGTTAAAAACAGACCAGATCTTAAGAAGAAAACTGTGGTAGGCCTTTATACAAATGTAAATGTTCCAAGAACAATGGCAGAGGTTCAATAATGTTAGATGCTGTTATGACTGGGCACGGTAGGATGTCTCAAAATGACATACTTCCATGCCCCATACAATTATAGGTTTTAAGGAAAGCTTAGCTAGATGAGCCAATACTATTTAATTATTTGTACAACTATTTACATCATCCTCAGTTCCCCTTGAAACAGTGAGGTGGGCAAGAGAAAAGGAGCAGGAGAGAGTAAAAAGGAACTCGAAAGATAGGAGATTTGAGATGAGTAAGGAGACTTACGGATGACATGTTCTCCAAAATGACACCACTTCACTGGACTCTTGAGAGTTCATAACGGGTAGTATTCTAATCGTCATGAGGGAAGGAGGCACAAAGAAGGAAAGGTAATAGAGAAAGGAAGCAAGCAATTAGAGAAGGTAGATGTCAGGAGGTATGCAGCAACAGCATAAGAAATAAGGGTATGACAGAGGGTTTAAAAGAGGTAAATCCAATACAAAAAAGGAGAACATAAGGAGTCCAATGAAATCCTGTAGAATGTTCAGATAGTAGATATTCAAGTGTTACCTCTGGAACCTTATGCCATGTGAAATACAGTCCTTCAGATATCCAATAAAGTAGGAGCCATGAAATTGTGTTTCAATCCAGAATTTTCTTTTATTGAATCATTCAGTAATCATCTAACATCAGCCTAGCCAACGCGTTTCATCCCCAGAATAGGACTTCATCAGGACTTTTGTCAGTTAATCCAAAGAATCACTGTCAATAATATGTATCAATATGTGGTCACAATGCCTAAATCGTTTGCATGTCACCTGGTGGTGTGACTTACCAGCACTGCTCCGCTCTGTCTTTCCTGTTAATGTTGGGCATCGTGCATCGTGCTTTTGGCAATCACCTTTATTTCTTTTTCCAAATGATGCATGAGCGCTGCTCTGATTGTATGTTTTATTAAAAAATGTGTAAAACTGTTAATAAAAAGATTTAAACAAAAAATAGGGGGTCAAGATAATGCATCAATTAATCCGAAAAATCACCATCAATAATATATATCAATATGTGGTCAAGTTTTCTGTTCCTCAGTCGGCCGTGTGCATATTGCAAAGATGGAAGTGAAATCTCCTCCACGTGAAGCCTTCTCTGAGTGGAAGGGATTTCATGTCTGTCTTTGCAATATGCACAGGGCCTACAGAGGAACAGAAAACTTGACCACATATTGATATATATTATTGATGGTGATTCTTCGGATTAATTGAAGCATTATCATGGGTCTGTTGATCTTATCTTCAACATTTTTGATTTTATGAAATATGGGGCCAGATGTACGAACATGCATTTTGCGAGTCGCAAATTGCGTCGCAATTGCGACTCCGAATTTGCAACTCGCAGAATGCTATGTACAACAGTGTCAGAGACAGTGATTACGATTTCCAATGGGGTGGCAAAATGCGAGGCTCATGAATATCAATGAGCCATTCGCAATTTGAGACCCCAGTGGGAATGGGTGGCCCTCCCAGGGATGGTGTCCTGCTGGGCTCAGCAGACCTCCATGTTGTTTGGGACTGCTTTTCAATAAAGCAGTTTTTTTTTTTTAATGCAGCCCTTTTTTCTTGAAGGAAAACAGGACGCATTTAAAAAAATAAAACGTTTTCGTTTAATTTTTTTAAGGGCAGGCAGTGGTCCCTGGGACCACGGCATGCCCTTACAAAATACTTTCAGAGCCTGTGACAAAGGGGAAAGCGTCCCCTGGGCACCCCTTCCCATTTGCGACTCCATTACCACCCTCTTGAAGGGGGTGGTAATTTGCAAGTGTTTTGCGACCACAATTGCGGTTGCAAAACATTGGTACATGGCTTTGTGGTCGCCATTAGGAAAGGAACGCCCCTCCTAATAGCGAGTTACAAAACCTATTTAGCGAGTCGCAAATAAATTGCGACTCGCTAAATAGGCTTTGTACATGGCCCTATAGGTTTTTACATTCGCAAACGGGTCGCGAACCCGTTTGCACATGCAAAAATGGGTCGTACATCTGGCCCATGGTTTATAATATCTGAACAGTACAAAGTAAGACGCCCACTGGAGTCATAGAAAATTAACTCCAACAGACCAGTTGCATTTGTTGCATGAGTAGTACTGAGAAATCATTAAAAGGGATTGTGCTTGAATGCCGCCCAAGCACTTGTTGCTTAAACAAGGGCATTAACTATTAATTCTACTAATAGAACTAATGTGACTAATCTGTTGGAGCTAAACTAAAACACTACAATTTTTGGGTGAACAGACAGTGCCTAGGACACACTGTTACATGTCACTGGAAGGTGTCTCTTCGACTATCAATAACTACTGATTTTCCATTGCTTCCAAGAAGCTATCATTCACTTTTCAAGTGAGGCTACAATGGTGTGAGTGGGAGGGGGAACTAACTGAGGTACATAGGCAACCCTTAGATGAAAGCTTATTTATGGAATAAGTCCCCTTTTCTGAGTTCGGAGACAAGTGGCAGTTGAAAGCAAAGGCCTATAAAAGAACCAGTGTTACAATAGGTTTTGCACACTTGGGTAGAATGTGGGTGTGCAAAATTGAGGCTGACACGGGTAAATTTAGTTGATTCCCAAAATCAGGAATAGTCGATTTCACCCAAGCAAATTTGTTATAATAGTTAATTTTCTAAAGTGCTCGAATACCCAAAGGTGGCTTGGCGCTTTATAGGCAGGGCAGAGGAAACGAATAACAGTGACCCTACTCGGTGTTGAACAACCACATTTTCAAAGCTTTCCTGAAGGCCAGTTGGTTGGTGAAAGCTTTGATGTGCAATCACAGACAATTGCAAGCTTTTGTTGCTCCCAACACAAAGCTTCAGCCTCCCCATGCAGACGGTTTGAACCTGGGACTACTGCAAATTTGGCTGATGCAGACCGTAGGGTCCTGCCTGGGGTACACCATTTAAAAAAATTTTTAAGACATCTGGGCCAAGGTCATGTAGCGCTTTATAAGCAGTACAGAGTGCTTTGAAGGTGATTCTCTGTCCCATGGAGAGCCATTGCAGTTTCTTAATTGATTGGGACACAGTGCGATATTCTGGGATCTTCAGTAGAAGTCCGGCTGCCACGTTTTGCAAAGTTTGCTATTTATTCAGTAAGTATTGGGGTGCATTAAGAAGTAGCACATCACAGTATTTTAATTTTGATGTCACCAATGATGTGACAAGCGTTTTCCAAACCACTATTGGAAAGAGGGGGAAGAAAAAAGGGTGCCGAGACTGAAAGAGGGCAGGAGGGAAAATTAGCTCAGGCATAACCCTTATGTAAGCCTTGTTTCTACTCTGCAGTGCAGTGCCCTGTCAACCAAGAAGTCGATTGGAAATAAATATTCGTCGTAATGATGCACTCCCCACACCTTCCTTCTGCTCTTGTTTTTGAAGAGTTTTCATGCAAGGATCGTGACACATCCTGCAGGTAGCCAGGGTTCCACAGTGTATCACTCGTGTTTAGCCTCTGTGATTTGCAAACATCTTTGAAAGAACTTTCAGAGATCAGCCACAAACGTTCATTTAAACAGGCATTGACTTTAGATTTCGATATTATTCTTTGTTTACAAACATTTACCCTAAAGAGCGGTGCCTTCAGCAGATATTTGCATACACACACCTTCTGCCGGACCAGCTTCAAGTGATCACGTGGAATTATTATTTGCCTTAAGGATGAAATAGCCATTCAAATGGTGGAATTAATGCTGCTTTCAAATAAGAAAGATAGTGCTATGCATGCAAAGCCCATAATTTGTAAGAGGGCAGCAGATGTTCTGATAAAACTCGAATACTTGTGCTAAAGCTGAAAATGATATTGTTGACTAAGGGAAGATGTTGGAAGTGACGAATTATCCATCCGGAAGCGTCGCAGACAGATTAATTGAATGATCCTTCCAACTCAATATCGGATCCCTTTTGGGAGGGCACGGCGAGTGCACTTCTAATCACAGGCTCAGCCATGGTTTCAATTACTTACTGCTTGACACATCTAGAAGAGAGGTGATTCCAGGCAGTTAGGCATGAGCGGCGCTCCGCAAACATCATAGCCATGCGCCTCTCCAAGGGACCGAGGCACAGTCCACAGAAATTGATTCACGTGCGAAACCCTTTTCGTTGATCCGATTTGTATAGAAAATATTTAGAAAGGAGGGTGGGGGGACCAATATGATCTTTCTCTAGTCAAGCAAAAGAAGAAGCGACCATCTCAGAATTCAATACAGTCGCCTTTCATGGATCAACGCCCAAGATGCACTGCTCGTGATGAAATTTTGATTATGCATGAAATCTGGAGCCGGATGGAAATTTTGTTGAAACCTTCTCATAATAGCAAATTAATTGAGGTTGAAAATGCCATCATTAATTAGTTGAACCCTGCATCACCCAGAGCTCAGAGATAGACTGTAAGTGGTCGTAATCTGCATCAATTAATTCACTAACGCGGACTTTTATTAAACGAGGATTCGAGCACAGCTGCAGGGGGTTTGGCCCAAGCAAGCTGCCTCTCCTCTCCAATGTACACTTGATTACTCTGTGGCCAACACTCAATACACAGCAGCAGCACTGGCAGTCTCTATAAAGGATATGTTGAATTATATTAGGTATTTTTGCAACCAGGGCCAGAAACGAGCTGGGGGGTCTGCATAACCAATAAAAATGCAAAGATGGTCTTTCAATTATGCAAGATTCCTATTAAGAAAATATATTTGAAGATAATAATGATGATGGCAACATCAATAACCATAACAACAACAATTTAACAAATAACAATCAATTGCTAATTCGCATAGTGCGCAATACAAACTGGCGTGTTTCTGGGCGATTGCTCTTAATATTGTCTGATAATGGGTGTTCCAACCGTGGCAGGATGAGAGGCTGACCCCATTCCAGCCTAGTTTTGAATGTGTAACCTGCAGGTTTCTGGCAGGCCGTTTTTGCCCAGGTTGTTTGTGTACGCTTTGCAAATTCTGAATCTTGAAGGTGAGAGTTGTACACACCTTTGTTGATGTAGAAACTGACATGAAGAAATACAAAAGACAACTCTACATAAATCTACTCTCTAACTTAAGCTGCATGTAATGTTGTATCAAGAGTTTGCCCAAACAGGATCAATATACACAATCGCATTTACCCTTGGGGACAACCACTTTTTATCAACCTCTTCAAGCAAATGCCATTCACAGCCAAACCTTCTGCTGTTACTTGGATTCTGGATTGAAATTCAATCAATCAAGCACTTATAAAGCGCAACTACTCACCTGGGAGGGTCTCAAGGCACGGGGGGGGGGGAAGCAGGGTCTGCAGTACAGTCGAAGAGCCAAGTATTGAGGTCCTTCCTGAATGGCAGAAGCGATTGTGAATGCCTGAGGTGCAGTGGCAGGGAGTTTCAGGTCTCCACAGAGAGTTAAGAGAAGGATCTTCCTCCAGCTGTGGTCTTGCAGATCCGTAGGACAGTGGCCAGGGCCAGTTGTGCAAAGCGGAGATGTCTGGTGGGGGAGTAGAAGGAGAGGCAGTGGTTGAGATATTCAAGTCCGGTGTTGTGGAGGGCCTTGTAGGCATATGTAAGAAACCTGAAGGTGATTCTCTTGTAGACGGGTAGTCAGTGAAGATCTCTCTTGGTCGGTGATGTGGTTGTGGCGTGGAATGTTCAGGATGAGTCTAGCGGAGGCGTTCTGTATGGTCTGCAGTTTCTGTTGGAATTTCTGGGTGGTGCCAGCATAGAGTGCGTTGCATAGAGTTTGTTGCTGACTAGCGCATGGGTGACCATTTTCCTGGACATGGTGAGGATCCACTTGAAGATCTTATGAAGGAGGTGGAGCGTGGGGATTCAGGGGGACGTGACTGTGTTGATTTGGCAGCCATCGAACGGGAGGAGTCCAGGATGATGCAGAGGTTTTGTGCACAGTCCATGGGTGTGGGGTGATTCAGAGCGCTGCGGGTCACCAAGAGTTGTCCCAGGCAGAGGGGGAAGAGCCCATATGAGGACTTCGGTCTTGCCTGAGTTAAGCTTGAGGCAGCTGTCCTTCATCCAGGTAGCGACTGCCTTCATCTCATCGTGGAAGTTGCTCGACGGCTGTGGGTTCATCCGTGAGGGACAGCATCAGCTGAGTGTGGTCGGCATAGGAGACTATGTTGAGTCTGTAGCTTCTGATGATGGCTGCAAACAGGGAAATGTAGATGTTGAAGAGGGTGGGGCTCAGAGAGGATCCCTGAGGCACTCCACAGCTGATCTCTGGGTTCTGATTTGAACGGTGGAAGTCTGACTCTCTGCGTCTGGCCAGTGGGGTAGGAGCGTAGCCATTCGAGGGCTTTGTTGCGGATGCTGGTATTGTGGAGTCTTGTGCAGAGGGTGTGGTGAGAGACGGTGTCGAAGGTGGATGAGAGGTCAAGGAGGATGAGGGCTGCAGTCTCGTCTCAGTCGAGGAAGGTGCAGATGTCATCCGAAGCGTCGAGGAGATCGGTATCAGTGCTATGGTTGCTTCTGAAGCCCAATTGGGAGAGATTCAGGATGTTGTCCATTTTTGCGAACTTGGAGAGTTGAGCTTTGATGGCTTTTATGATGACTTTGGCTGGGAAAGGGAGCAGAGAGATGGGTCTGTATTTCTTGAGGTCCGTCGGGTCGGCAGAAGGTTTCTTCAGCAGGAGGTTGATCTCTGCATGCTTACAGTCCTCTGGGAAAATTCTGGACTCGATGGAGCAGTTGAAGGTGCAGCAGAGTTAGGGAGTGATGGAGGTGCCGGCTATATTGAAGATGTGGTGAAGGCAGGGATCTGAGGGGACTCTAGAGTGGATGCTCTTCATGATCCTGAGGGTGTCGTCAGAGGTGAGAGTAGTCCAGTTGGTAATGGTCTGCTGGGGGCTGGATCCATTGGGTGCAGTGGTTGCGGGTGGGGTGGGTGAATCTTGGGTCTCCTTGATCTTGTGGTGGAAGAAGGTGACGAGATTGTCACAGAGGTCTTGGGACAGGGGAATGTCGGCTTTTTCTGTGTTGGGTTTGGAGAATTCTTTTACTACGGTGAAGAGTTCTTTGCTGTTGTGTGCACTGGCAGTGATGCATTCCTCAATGGCTGTGTTCTTTGCTGTTCTGATACGGCGGTGGTGTGCGGTGACAGCAGATTTGAAGGCTGCATGGTCTGCCGTGATTTTGCTGCTCCTCCATCTTTTCTCGAGCCATTTGCAGGTGTGCCTAGACTCTTGGAGGCAGAGGAGAACCAGCTTGCATTCTTGGAGGGCTGTTTACCAGAAGGTTTCTTGAAGGGGGCCAGTGTGCTGGTGCAGTCAGAGATCCGGCAGTGGAGGTTGAGTGCTTCAGTGATGGCATCCATGGATGTCCGTGGTGGGGTTCTACTGAGGGAGGTGGCGAGCTGGTCTTCGGTGACCTTGTTTCAGCTTCGGCGAGGGTTGTAGATAGTCGTGGTGGTGTACAATGGGTTGGGAGAAGGAGAAGTAGACACAGTGGGGGTCGGTCCAGTGTGGCATGGAGGTGTGGCTGATGGAGATGTTGTTGCTTGCGTAGCAGATGTGGTTAAGCGTGTGCCCTGCTGAGTGGGTAGGCATTGTGACCAGTTGTTTGAGTCCAATGGTGGTGAGGTTCTCCAGTAGGGCTGAGGTGTTGGGGTCGCTGAGGATGTCCTGTTGGAAATTGAGGTCGCAGAGGTGAATGTAGTCTGTTGACGCAAGTGCATGGTGTGTGATAAAGTCTGCTATTGAATCCCTAAAAGGGGGGCAGGGTCTGGGGGGTCTGTAGATGAGGGTGCCGCAGATGGTGGAGCTCGGGTTGGTCTGGAACTGGAAGTGGAGGTGCTCCATGTCAGGGCGAGTGGTTATCAGAGCTCGTTGTGAGGCGGAGAGTGTTTTTGTGTACGATGGGGATGCCTCCTCCTGGTCAGTTGCCGCAGCCTTTGTGGTTGATTTTGTATCCATTGGGGATGGCGGTAGAGACATCCGGTGCAGAGGTGGGGTTCATCCAGGTTTCTATGAAGGCAACGTCGGGGGAGATGGAGTCGAGCAGTTCCCATATTTCGGCAGCGTGTTTGTTGAGAGAGCATGTGTTGAGAAGGATACATCGGAGGTGGTTGGTCTGGTTCTTGGGTTCTTGAGGGTCGTGCGGTCGGTAGGTCCGGTCTGTGGAGGCCGGCGAAGGTGCAGTTGCAGATGTGGCAGGTGACTGGGCCTTGGATGTTCTTTGGCGACACGAGGTGGCAGGTAAAGTGGCGTCCAGTGTTGAGGGTGTTGTCATCGTAGCGGTGGATTGTCCAAGGACCAGGGTCCGTGGTGCCGGGTGCGATCCAGGCACTAATGGGTGCAGACTGGTTTGCCTTTGGCGCGCCCGATGCAGGGTTGCACAGCAGCAGTCATTAAATAGTGTCAGGGAAAGGGCTGGGAGGTGGGAAAAGCGAGAAGTGGGGCTGGAGGGGGGCGGGGCTGCGAGGGACGAGCAGCGACGTGGACACGGCGAGGAAAAGGCGCAACAGTGGAAAAAGTGCAGAAAGTGACAGAAAGCAGAAAAGTGCAGAAAGTGAAAGAAAGTGACAGAAAAGCAGAAAAGATGAAAGGAGGAAAAAAGAGACCAGAGGAGAAAAGGCAGAAAGCAGAGAGACAGAGGGCAGAGCAGCAGCAGAGCAGATGCTCCCCACTGGACCACCAGGGATGAGGTGAAGGCGGGTGCCTGTGGGTAGAGGACGACCTTGAACTCAGGACCTGGAAGGGTCAGTGGGCAACAGCTACCAGGAGGAGCTGTGCGGCAAGGGAAGCTACCTACTGACAAGGTCAGTAAGGTATTCATTGATGAAGGGCCACAGAGGCATTCGATCAAAGGAATTCTTTCCACAGCCCTGTACACATTTATAAATACAGGCAATACCTTTCAAATGGTTTGGAAAGAAACACTGTAAAGGTTCAGCCACTTCTTCAGGAATATTGCTGCTGTCGGATATAGTACTGAAATGCAGGAACTCAACGTGCCCTTGTGGACACCCCCTCATTCTATTAAAGATGTCAGGGTGAGTAATTTCAACACAAGGCTGAGGTAGATATGAGCTAGATGGTACCCCCATATCTCACAGATTTTCATTGAACCTGGGCTTAATGGGGCCCCTTGAATAGTTGCCCCCCCCAGAGCATTTTATTCTAAAAGTATTAGCAGTAACATTCAGTGGCACCATATAGTGGGAAAAGATGCCTCGAAACATAATAACCAATGCACTACTGTACATCACCGTAGAATGAAACCACACTGTCCTTTGGCACACACATCCATGCACATAATGCTCCACACCAGCCCATAGCCAAGTGCAGCAAACCACTATCCAATATACTCCATTATTAGCCGCCTTACTAAACTACCCAAAGCGAGCCCAGGTTGGGAAAGGGCTTTAGGACCATCAGCATGGTGGGAATGTGTTACATGCAGCAAGAGTAACATGGGTAGGACGCTTGTTCCAAATATTCAAGAAGCACCCGATTGAAAGATATGCTCCTGAAACAGTGCATCTAGAACTGGGTTCTCCAAAGTCGGTCCTGGAGGGCCGAATCCACGCCAGATTTTCTACATATCCACATTTAGATAAATGTGGTTATCCTAAAAATCTGGCGTGGATCCGGCGCTTCAGAACGGACTTTGGAGAACCCTGATCTAGAATGTATGGCTACACTCCTGAAAGAACCAGAGAGGGACCTCGGAAGAACGTTACTCTTATTTGAACGAACAAATATTTAATTTATATTCTACAACAATATCCACTGGTGGGCAGTGCAGGGAAGAAAAACACTTAAGTCCTTTGAAGGGCCGGTCGGTGCATACATTGAAATGCGCGGTAAAGCACCATCCCACGGGGCCCGGGCTCGCTCCAGTGGGAAGCCAGCAGCTCAGAGCTGATAAACGCTCGGTACACATTAGGCGCAGTCTGCAGCCCTGGTTCAGGCCTGCACGTTACCGAGCACGGCGGATGTCACTGGAAAAACTCTCATCTTCATAAAACCCCTGGATCATTCTCACATGACTCTGGGGCTTAACTTTAAATCGACGAGATAATTTGAACCAGAGCGCCCAATCACCTCGCGGGATATTATATTACCGCCAGTAAATCCTTTATTAGGCCGGACAAAGGACTTTGTTTTTCCGAAACTTCCCCTGGTTTGTGCACATGCAAAGAATGATGCCCGCAGCAGAGAGCTTTCTGCAGCTGCTCACTGTCTCCTTTCTCTTAAAGGCGCTTGTTAAATTACTCATGGGTTGCAGGTACGGAAACTGCTGCAGACCGAGGTCACAGGTCAGCCTTACAGCTCGTTTGATATGCACGAGTGTGCAGAGGAACTGCAGTTTGTGCTTTTTGTAGGCCGTAGGAGTGACGGTGCCTCACCACACAAGTATGTATCAAAGGGGCATGTGGTCTGTGAGGGATAAGGTTTCCATATGACTCCACGTCATCAGGGACACCATGCTCCAAGCCTGGGCATTCTATTTACAAGTACACATTTCTAGGTGCTTCATTAGAAATCTACCAAGACTTCAGCCCTGAGGATGCGGTTAGTTATTTGATGAAAGCTCAAGACGGAAGCACTGTGCCTCTGATGACCCAGAGCAATCTTGTAAGAGAGGGAGCCACTGGCAACAACACAGAGTTGGCTGGAGATAAAGCTGGACGAGCACGGACAGAGCCAAGTCTGCATGATGGCACCAACACAGTTGACCACTGTCCCCATTTTTGCAGGGACAGTCCCGGCAAGTTGGAGACTGTCCCCGGTAATATTGTTGCAGAAACTATTCCTCTTTATTTCGCACAGGTACACAAACAAGAACTTTCTACCTGCAGCAGCCCTGTGCTGCAAAGTGTCCCGGGAGTGTTTTTTCAAATGTTGACAACTATACACCAACCAGAAGCTTTACCGTCTAGTTGCAATGAACTAATGACAGGACCATATCAGCCATGCCAAGTACCACACATCAGGCGTTAGACTAACGCATTTCAGTGCAGTGGTCCGCATCACCACAGTGAAATGCAAAGTCACGCATTTAGGGGCATATTCACAAGGACTTCTCTCCAATTTATCTCCACCTTAGCGCAACAAAAGTGGAGATAGATTTAATATCCCATTTACAAGCAGGTGCAAACTGCAGACATCGCCAGTATTCCCGCGATAACTGCCCCAAAATCTGACACCACCAACGAACTCTAATGAGATGCAGAGTAGGCGTTCCCGTGCAAAAACACACGAAAAAACACCACCACCACTTTCACAACGAACTGACAGAACTGCGAACTAAAAACATGCGATAAGGCGTGGTGGCCGCAGGTATTTAGCACCTCCCTCAAGCAGGTGTAAAGACGGACGCCTACCTGCAGTAGGCAATGGAGCCCCACGCAAGCCATACCCGATGAACAAATTACACCATGGAGCTACACATCATGCAGCTCGGAGCCCAAACAGGGCCACAACACCCACCGCCACCACCCCCAGGACCGCCAGCCCCCCGGTCCCCCACAGAGGCAGTGCAGAGTAAGACAGCGGACCTACCGAAAACGCACCACCCTCACAGACCTAATGCCCGCGGAAGTCATTGCCCACTACAGGCTCAAAAGGACAACCATTTTCCGCATCATGACCCACATCGCCCACAGGCTGACGGTCCCAACACAGCGGAGAACCAACATCCCTCTGCAGACAAAGCTGCTGGCTGTGCTGCACCTGTTGGCCTCTGGGACATTCCAACCAACAACTGCCAGAGTCGGAGGAGTTTCACAGCCAGCCCTATCAAAGTTCATCACACCTGTCCTGGATGCCATCCTCTGCTTCATACCTCACTTCCTAACACTGCGCAGGAACAGCTGGAGACAAAGCAAGGCTTCTACGCCATAGCCGGATTCACGGCCGCGTTGGGGGCAATTGATTGCACACATGTTCCACTTGTGCCTCCTGCGGATACTGCATACCACTACCGCAACAGAAAGCACATGCTTTTCATCAATGTGCAGGCAATAGTGGACCACCGGGGACTCTTCACCAATGTCGTCGCAAACTACCCAGGCTTAATGCCTGGGTAGTTTGCGACGACATTGGTGAAGAGTCCCCGGTGGTCCACTATTGCCTGCACATTGATGAAAAGCACGATTCCTTCATCTTCCGACAGTCCATATCAACCAGCGCTTCCAGGATGGCACATATGAAACGGGACTGCTCGTTGGTAAGTACCAAATCAACACACCACATATCCCACAGCCACCAACGCACAAGGTACATCTGTGGGGATGCACACGTGACCAAGCCACATTCGACATGTCAGACTACACGACCACCTACCAGACATGACTACACCACTCCATGGTCATCCTGGGCTACCCCTGCACACAAGACATTTCATGGCACCACAGCCACACAACGGCTTGATGTGTGGAGATACGGAATGCAGCCATGACACATGTGAGGCACTGCTTTGGCCTCCTGACCCTGCCCCAATCTCCCGCAGGTCAGCGTCCCGTGGCAGTGATCCCGTCTCAGCCACTGTGCATCCGGGGCCACTGTCATACCCCCTTGTGGTTCTGACATTGCATGTCTGAGTGCCTGATGACTGTTGGAGTTGTTGCCAGAACCAGCTACACCCTTAGGCCTGGCTTACACTCACCCCACACACAGCCAGCACAGGTGTCACTGGATTAGTGGGCCTGCCATCACATCCTGCCGAACCAAATATTGACTCTTTTCTCCCTGCACTGTCACAGGTGATCAAGGATATGCACCCTGCCATTGGATGATGACACCCTTCCGGGACCCGAACGTACCTGCCCAGCGGCAGTACAATGCGGCCCACATATGCACCAGGGGCATTGTTGAACGCACATTTTGCGTGTTGAAGTCACGTTTCAGGTGCCTGGACTGCACAGGTGGGAAACTCCTGTACAGCCCGGACGTCGTGTGCAATATGATCGTTGCATGTTGTGTGTTGCACAACATCTGTGTCCGCACCAGGGCTCCATGGATCCCAGTTCCAGAGGTACCGGAAAAAGATGATGGTGATGGGGCAGGTGGTCTACATCCCACAGCAGCTGCAGCAGGAATGGCCCGTAGAAACAACATCATTGACACCTACTTCTCATGAGCACGTCACATTGTGTCCGTCCGTAGCAATCATGGGACAGTAGTAGATGTCCAATTGCACTGCATGTGTGAATGAAACATATTTACAGGTTGGAATTGTGCATTGTCATGTGACATATCCCTGGGGTTACAGGTGTGATTTGCCTGGTTGGGCACATTTGCTGATCCAGTTGTGTCCTGTGTTCAGTTGTGGAGGGGTTGCTGTTTGTACCGGTATGTTGCCAATGTCGAGGTGCATTTCTGCTCATGTGCATATGCTGTACGGTGGGAGTGTCGCTCCTGCGGCTTTGATTTGTCTGCCACTGGTCTCTTTCATGCGGTGTGCCTGTCGGTTATGTCCTTCCACGGTGCTTGGATGTTGTGGTGTGCATGTTGTCCTCTGCAGTTGGCCAGGGTGCATCCGTGGTACTCCACTGTAGCTGTATTTTGTTCAGTGGCATTTTCCATATGCTGTTCTTGTGCTTGTTCCCGCATTGTACGTGAGTTTGCTGCCCTTGCGCTGCTTATCCCTGCTTTCCTCATCCCGTAAGGGCTCATCGCAGGTTTTCTGGTGTTGTGGTTTGTGTTTTTATCTCCGTCGGGTGGTTGTATCATGGACATTGTCCGCGTTTTTGGCAGACTATCGCATGGTACCGCCGTGTTGTGAATTCCACGTTGACACAGGGTTATTTTCCTGCGATGGGCTGCGATATTGAAAGTTGTGTAACGCTACTCTTGCGGTAGTTATCACACGTTCTTGTGAATATCCCCCACAGAGTGCCTTCTACGGCTGTCAAGGGGAGCCCTCTAATTAGGATTTAGCACCACTCTGTGACTGACTTAGCAAGCTATTCGCAGTGTGCAACCTGCTCTGCTTGTGGCTCGTGGGCTGGCTCAGCTAAGCTGGCTCTGGCTAAAATCTTACCTATACACCACGGCATTAAGTACTGATGTCACAAGAGTCAGTATGATTTTGCCCAACGGCTACTGCCAAGACAACGAGGACAGAGACTCGTGTGCCACACAGACACACCTATTGGTGGGTTACCTGATCTGTGGTGCGTGAGCAGTGCACAGTTTAAAGTTTCAAACAGCACAGGCAGCCAGCTCCTACTAGTGCTGCGTGACTACAGAAATACATTAACTGAATTCCGGTCTTGGTAGGCACCAGAAATAATGCGCAATTCCCGGGGTAGCAGTACGTCACAGCAGCCATCGCCCTCCTCACTTGATGGCAGTGTAGTGTCCTGCTGAGGGGGCCAGAGCTGAGCACCGCCAGCGCCAGGAACTAGCTGTGGTCAGCAGTCTCAATCAATCAATCAGTCAGGGGCTTGTATAAAAGCACGGCTACTCACCCCTGGGGGTCGCACGGCGCTGGGGGGGAGTGGGGGGCTGGCATTCTGAGACTAGAAACAGCAACGCGGCAGACACAGCCCCGGGAGGCGTGTGGAGGGTGCAGCGCAACACCGTGACAGGTTGCACTGACCGGCCTCATGAACAGAGTAGGCCCCCGAGAATAGGTCAGCACAGGACAGCGGGACTGTGACAAGCGCAAAATATAATGAAGCGCACACTTAGGACTCGGCCCCCCGGGCACGCCCTCCTTGGTGGTCCTCATCGATGGAGTAAATGGGACGGCCGCATGAACTACTTCCGGGTCAGCGTCGTGATGTCACTTCCGGCCGGAGCCGGCACCCCGAGGGGGGGGGGGGGGGGGGGGGGGTGGGCGAGGGCCTATTTAGGGCAACTTGCCCTTGTCCTCCCCCTCACTTTCTTACTGCGCCGGCCCCGGAATGCTGGGGGCTCCGTTGATCTCCCACCCACCCGTCCCTAAAGATAGAAATTGGGGATGTGTTGGATGTGGATTAGAGAGTGGTGGTAAAGAGGCCACATAAATTGCCTTTACATTGTTAAGGGGAGTCCTCCTGCATACTCCTTAGGCCAGCACTGAGGTGGAGAGACGGTAAGCTCAACCCAGAGAGAATGGGACACCGGCTGAGGGCAAGGGCGCCAGTTTAAAAATAGGGCATGGGGCATCCGCCACTGGTTATTCCCTACGAGCCCCGATGAGCAGCCTGGTGGTGGAGGGTTGGGCCCCTCAGGTGGCGAACCTAGACCAGATGATAGGGGTCACCCCTCAAGGACGCAGGTGGGTTGCGCCTTGCGTGGTTCTCAGTTGGTTGGAGGGACGCGAGCCAGAAGGCCCCTTAGTGCTGGAGCAATAGACAACGTTCTTCGTGTAAGTAAATTGAGTTCTGCCCGACTTGCGGATGGAGCATGAAGCTAGGGCCTACTTAAATATAAATAGTGATTAACGATTGAATTTGATAAATACATATTGTATCAAATTGTATGAATTATATATTGTCATGTTTGTGTGATGATTTGTAATAAACATGGCCGATTACACACTCCATTGCCCTAAACCACTTCCAGCAGCTACAGACACTATTATCAGCAGTTTGAACTCCGCTTTCCAGTCAAGTAAGCTAGAAATCCGACTGCTTTAAGATTTGATATTCTCTTTGTGAAATTTTTGGTTGTGTCACTAGTAAACAATGTCTTTTTGTGACTTTTTGTAGCATTGACTGGTGACTTTGGGTAAACATTAGCCTAGGGAGTGCTGGGTGACAATTAAACAAGCATTGGCATAGCCAATAGGTCTCGCCTTTGGGACCTTACAAGTGTTTAGCCATGCAACATTTGCGTAACTAAATACCTATAAGGTCCCAAAAGCGAGACCTTTTGTCTATGCAAAGCGGCCATGCGGCCGCGAAAGTGAAAGTGATCGCGATCCGATCACGATCAAACATCAAAGCGGCCGTGCGGCCGAAAGTGAAAGTAATTGCGGTAAAACGCGGTGCGCGCGCCCGCGCACATGCACTGTAGCTCTAGGCTGGCCTGATAGCACTTTTTTGGAGCCCTCTCAATAAGTCTCGCTAGACCAGCGCATGCGCTGGGTCAGGAGAGACCTAAAAATGGCTTGTGTAACTGGGTCCTGTGTAATCAACAGTCATGCAGCTGATTTTGGCTTGCTGTCACTTTTTACTACCACCAGTGGGTAAATTTACATGAAAACATCTTACTTTGCATTTTTCCCTTGTCGCCTGCCCAGCTGGCGTGGTGCACAACACTGACATTGGTCTGTGCTGTGATGCTGAGTTTGTGTTGGTGGTCTCGGCGCAGGATGTCTTCCCTAACTGCAACCACCCTCTGGACATAATTGGCAGGCCGGACCATCTGAACTTCACCCTTACCAGTAAAGCCCTCCAGTCATGTGCGTTTGTCCCTGTCTGTAGGAGAAGCCAGGACTGCATCCCTAACATGTGGGAGTGAGACACTACAACAGCAAGGCTGCCTGTCACGCAACAGCGCCAGCACCATCAAGCAGCCCTGCAAAACCTTCAGAAAGTAGAGCTGGCCTGAGAGGAGCCGAGAGAGAGCTGTAGTGTGCAAGTCACTGCTCAGCTGCAAGGCCGATCCCTCTTGTCTCATGGATGTAGCGCTCCGGGGTCTGCAGATGCGATGCGCTACTTCCCGAGTTCTTTTACTTCAATATTTAACCGGTTAAATCTTACTGACGATTTTGCATTTATTTATCACTCCGAGGCCCTCCTGCGAAGCTAGTGCACTTCCACTTCTGGTGCTTTTCAGAAGTTTTAAGATCTTCTGAGAGCTTTTCTTTGCTCAAATTGGAGTAATTTCTGATTTTTATAGGTTTCCCTCGTCTCCATTGCTTGATTTTGCTCGTGAGAAAGTGTCACGCACACTCATTGATTTCTCTCATAATTACACAAAAATTATGAAAATGTCACACATAAGCAATCTGAAACCTTGGCACATATGCCGCAGGGGATGCGGAAGCAACTGTTCATCTAAAACGATCTTTGGAAATGAAAACCCCAGATGTTCCTGCGATGGTCCAAGCAGAGTATTACACGCAGATCTAGACAGATTTTTAAAAATAATTTGTATTGTTTTTTTACAATTCAAGTATTGCTTAAAAACGAAAACAAATCATTTTAATGCAAATTCATTTATACTCAATCATAGTTTGGATTTCTCATCTAAAACTCCAACTTTCTTAGCCACGGGCCCCACAGAGTTCCTTTTGAATCATTTGACCCTGCTCTTCTAACTTCCCTTCCACTCTTCTCTTTCACCTCTAGTAATTCCCCTAAAGGCTACCTATATTCTCTCTTGTATCGTATACATTTAAACTCCATTTTAACAACTGTGGTCCATCGCCAATTCCTTTCAAACTCTGGCTTATTATTGTTAGAGGGATGTGAGGAAGACACAGGAGGCCATTTATTTTGATTTAATTGCTGGTGAGCCGTCCCCGGCCCAGGCTGCAATTCTGTTCCTCGGTGGGAACTAGACTCGTTTCCTTCCCCTAGTGTTGCAAAAACTTCGTATATAACTTGAAAGAAAATTTCCAAAAAGGTAATCTTTGTAATGATTATTAGTCACCACAGATTATTATTTCATGGTCAATCTATCATGGGATAAAGGTCTTATGAGAAGATACTGTGCCACCAATCTAGAGGCACCCACAGGTGTGAGCTGCCACTGCAGAAGAAGAGTGCGTCGTTTCATGACGGTGGCATCAATCCGTGGACCCACAGTGACGCAGTCTTCCTAAGTTATTAACTGATTGTGGCATGGTTTCCATGGAAGATAAACTTGGGAGTCCCTCTATTCTCCTAGTATGGATGATAAGTGTATGAACGGTCTCAGTTCACACATGGGATAGCATGTAGAATCTCAACAAGGTGGCATCCAGCTCATAGAGCTTATGACATGTACAGATGGGCGGGCCCTCACGGAGACTGGATGAGCCATCCCGCGGGTAAACCAAAGGACAATATGTCCACCACTCCTTTTATTTACATATAAAAAGAAATTAAAAAAAGAGATCTGGTTTTAACTTCAGAAGAAGTTGTGTAGTTCTGTTTTCAAATAACAAATAAGGAGAATCTTGAGAAACAAATCAACCAATGCAGTTCAGCGATGGTCCCATTTTGCTATTTAAAAATGACAAAATCGGAGGAGGCCAATTAAAATACATTTGGGAGCCAAAGCACAATGACATACACAGGAGGCAAGTATTCAAATAAAGATATTGAAAAACTAATATGTATATGATGGATGAATAGTAGCAGAAGGAGGCTATAACTATAAAAGTGTAGTAGGGCGTGACGGTGCCAAACTCACCATATTTTCTGCTCCCCGGTGCCGCACTTCTCTCCCCATATCAGTGTCCTTGAGCAGGAAAGGGAAGGACTTCCTTCCTGCTCAGTGGAACACCAACAACCAGTCCTGGAGCAGCTCTCAGTGTGAGAGCAGCTCCAAGATTGGTGGGCGCAGGCTAACCCAGCACTCATTTTGACCTTTGGGCCTGTGTCAGCATTCCCCCCGGCGGTGTCACAGCTGGGGGATTGCTGGGTGCACACTGCGCACGTCGGGCAGGCCGTTACGAACCAGCCGGCCAACCCGACATGCGCACCGCAGGGGCAGCTATAATCCTGCAATCGCAGGATTCAGCCTGCCCCCTGCACTCACGCTATGCTTATAAGTAGTATGGCATTGACGTGTCATTTTACTTATTCGTCTGTGCCTGCTGCGCTCACAGCAGGCATGGCGACACTCCTCCGCTCTTGAGGAGGAACCGCCCCGAGTAGAAGACAACACAAACCCCTACTACCGAATTAAATTTCCTCAATATAGCAACACATGCTCTAAATTATTGGTATGGTACTAGTTAAAAATCGACTTTCCTTCATTTTTGAAAATATCTGTGACTAAGATGTAATTGGCTTCTGTTTTAACTTTAGTATAAAATTGATCATTATGAATGACGTTAAAGAATAACACAGTTTTGGGAATATACTGAGGTTTGATGTAAAGCACAATAGTCTGTACCTAGAGAGATGTTTTATTGATAACAAATTATTTTTATCAATGTAGGAAGGTGGAATCTGACTGCATGGTTACCCCCACTTTTCTCCTAGTGTTTTGCTGGTTTTCGACTAGTCTGACTGGGATCCTGCTAATAAGGACCCCAGTTTATCTGCTTTCTCCCTAAATTGATTGCATGTACTTTAGGAACACTACAGATTGGATTCTGGGGTACCCTATAAGTCCCTAGTATATGGTATACTATGTACCCAGGGCATAGGTACACTAGAGGCCCCTCAGGGGCTGCAGAATGTATTATCCCACCCCGGGGAGACCATTCAAAATGACACCACAGGTCTGCTACAGCAGCCTGTGTAAGGTGGTGCATGCACCCCTTACTTAGATATAGGTTCACTATATCTACTCCATATCAGTACACATATAAACCGATCAGTCACCCCTATAGCAGGCCTTATCAATCCTGAAGGCAGGGTGCTGGGTTTTATGCGAGAGAGTGCACCTGCATGAGCAGAGCCCCTCTGCAGCCTTCGGAACCTATATTCCGGGGTTGTTTGTGATGCAGCCAACCATATACTCTTAAATGCATTTTAACCTCGTGGTAAATGCTAACTTTAAAATGGATGCATGTAAACAGGTCGTGTTTGGTGTCAAACACCTTGGAATCATACCTTCCTGTCAGTAACTGGCGAGGGAGGTATGATTCCACCCTCCTAGAGGGAGAAATATGACAACACCGATACACCTGGTACCAGCATTCTCGACCCTGGTATCACAAGATGGATGCTGCCAGCCACAGACACGAGTCTGCCCTCCTGCTGCAGGATGAAACTCCGGCAGGGGAAGGCTTGACAATAGGTTTCCTGTCACAGTGAGGTGTGACCACCTCCCAGACAGGCTTTAGTGTATTAGGGCTAGGTGGGTGCACTCTGGGGGTGCTTTGATGTCTGCACTGGAGGTACATTTGGTGTTCCTGTGCATAGTCCAGCTCAAGTGTGTGAGAAAACACCGGTTGCAGGAGCCATTTGCTCCTGCTTTGGCGCAAAACTGGACAAAGGACATGGGTGTAGCCACCACTCTGTCGTGACCCTCCCATAGGTGGGTCCCCAGAGTTTGTCCCACCCCTTCCTTGGGTATAAAGTAGGAACACCGGACTACAGGACTTTAGATATTACCTGGAATAAACTCTGCCACAGAAACAAAGTACTTCGACGATCTGCACAACGCTGGACGACTGAAGAATCTCCCTTGGAGTAAAGGAGTTGCTCCCCTGCTAAACAGGCACCCAAACGCATTTGACTGGTTTGCATCTACGAAGCTCCTGAAGGACTCCAAAGATTTCTGCAACACATGAGGTGAGTTCCTGTGGTCTTTGAGGTTGATCTGCGCTCTCAGCTATTCTGAGGCCCGTAACCCTCGTGGGAACCGTGCAACCTGAACCCCTTTGCACCGTGTACGTTTGCAGCAGCATATGCTTTCGGGTGACCCCTGAGGCTGTGCTTTGGGCTACATGTACTCCTGACCCCGAGCAGTGTTTCCACCAAAGATTTCCAGCCTACACTCCACGAGTGTTCCGTGGGCTGATATTTTGTGATTCCTCTCGGGGTCCCTTCACGATCCCTGGTCTGTCGACCTGTGGGTCCCTGTGAAACTATCCTTGACTTTCCGTGGGCTTTCCTGGTTGCTCCAGACTTGCCCTGACTCTCCATAGCTTGGAGAGTCCCCAGGACCTTGCTGGTCCTCACCAAAGCATCTTTCCTTTGACGGCGTGCATTGCAGTTTCCAAGGCTTGTTGGTGTTCAATCCGGATACTGACCCCCCCCCCGCACTTGACATCCTTTGTGGGACAGCTCACCTCTGGACTTTGGTCATCGTCGACGTCTCCTGGACCCTGTGGCTGCAGAGCCAAGCTTCACCTCTTCTCACCTGAAACACCCAACATCGGTGGGCATTCGTCTATCGTGCCCCTGGTCACTGTGGAGTGACCCAGACTCTCTCCCCTCTGCTTTCAGGCTCTTCTCAGCTCTGATCCAGGCTTGGATCAAACTGGACACTTCTCATCTTCCCGGCAGCAACACTTCTTCGCATCACGCCATTGAAATCAACGAGCGTTTCCGACACCACTTGACCCCTATGCACCCAGCTCCTCTGAGATGGGTAACATGGGTACCTCAGTACTCTCAAGGGTGTTGGCTTTAGAACCTTCTATGTTCAAAAGGGTTTGCTTGAAGTCCTCTCCTAAGTGTCCTTAATCTTTAAAATTCCAACTGTGACTTTCCCATAGAGTTGTACGGAACTCGCATCTGTGTTTTCACACTGCACCCGTCCTCCGTGGGTCCCCTGTGTCACTACCTTGGGTGGTTCCTTGGGGTCCCAGCGATTCTACGTGCTCTAGGCACTGTGTCTAGTCAAGTCGTGGTTGTTATACCACTTTCTTAGTATATGGTTCGGTCTCACCCTGGAGCCCACTGTGTATTGTGCTATTTACTGTCATTCTAATGATTTAATATTGTGTGCCTTGTTCTCTAATCTCATAAAGAGGTTAGTAGAGAGCATTTAGTAATAAATACATATATTTTATATATTCCTTGTTTGGTTCTCCTTTCATTTGGTCATTCAGGAGGTTATAATCTGGTAATCCAAGCTGCTTTACATTCCTTCGAGACTTAGCCTGAAGGCTGCTCTCCATAGCTGCCACTAGGATAGCTTTCAATAAAGGTGGTCTTTAACCTAATCATCAATAAGGGTCATTTGGACTGGTGCAAGGTGCCCACTTTAATTAGTGGACAGCATATACCAAGCCAACTTGGTAACAGCACATAACATGTGTGTCTTGGCCCTTACAAGTCAAGTCTGATGGAATTAAACAAGGGAGTCCTCCAGGAATAATGCTCGCGTCCAACTCTGTTTAACATCTATGTAGCACCTCTAGCCCAAAATGTGAAAACCTGTGGGGTGGAGACCATTTCTTCTGCAGATGGCACTCAACTTCTCATCTCTTTTGGCCCTGATACAGACAAAGTAAAGGACAAAGTACCGGGCTGCATGAGAAAAAGCGCTGTATGGATGAATAAGAACTGTCTGCAATGAATTGTGGTCCACAGACTGGTGGCCAGTGAAGCTTGGTCCTGCCCTCACACCTAAGCAGATGGTGGAAAATCTAGGAGTAAAATAGATCAGACACTCTCCAAGAAAGATCAAGTTACTGCCAAATGTGGCACCTGCTTTGCCACAATAAGGCTTCTAAAAAAAATGTCTCCTTGGCTTCCGGATGCCTTTAGAAAAACCCTTGTCCAAGCCATCCTAACCAGTCACCTGGACTATGGGAATGCTTTACTGGTAGGAGTAAATGCCTGCCTGTAAATTAAGTTGCAAGTAGTGCAGAATACAGCCACACGGCTGATTAAAAATCTTCCTGCATGCTCCTCCGCTACCCCTATCCTAAGGAAACTACACTGGCTACCCATCAGAAAGTAGATTATTTTTAATTTCTGCAGTCTGACACAAAGATCTTCATAAGACTCGCCCAACCAATCGGTCATTATGCCTTTACTGCAATCTGCCATCTAGGCCACTAAGATCCTCTAATCAAGAATTTCTGTTGACCCCATGCATCAGCAATTCAAGAATCAGGGGTAGATCTTTCTCCTATATGGTGCCATATCACTGAAACAAACTCCCACTTCATCTTCGTAATGTAATGTAAATGTATATGTTATTTATAGAGCGCAGCTCATGCCCAAAGGCGTCTTAGTGCTTTAGAAGTATGACTAAGGCAGCGGCAGTGTCTGCAACGGGTTGAGCGAGTGCACAAGGTGCCTTCTAATCCTGTGTGAAGAGCCAGGTTTTTAAGGCTTTTCTAAAACTAAGTAGGGAGGGGGCTGTTTTCAGAGTCAGTGGCACTGTATTCTAGAGCATCGCAGTAGCCCTGAAGTAACTCTTCTTTCCCCCCAAGTGGCCTTCCTAAATGGGGGACCATCAAGTTCCTGGCAAAGCCTGAGCGAAGCGTCCTTGCTGGTACATACCATTTAAGTTTCCTCTTAAAATGGTCTGGCCCGAGTCCGTGCAGGGATTTGAATGCCAGCCAGAGGGCTTTGAACTTACATCATTGTCTAACTGGCAACCAATGCAGTTTCCTGATGGCATCTCTGGTCGATTCATATTTGGGAATTTTTAAGATGAAACAAGCAGCGGCGTTTTGCAAAATCTGGAGGTTTTTTTCGAAAGACCTGATGCAAGAGTAATGTAGAGGCTATTGCAGGTGTCAATCCTTGTGAGGACCGTTGCCATGGTTACTATTTTTAGAAGTTTTGATTTTTTTTATAAGCCTTAAGGAGCAAAAAGAAGCAGATGTAATTTTGTTAACTTGGTCCTTGAATTTCAGTTTGCTGTCTACCAAGAATCCTAAGTTCTTTACTTTACTTAAAGGTGCAGACAGACTGCCCAGACTTCACAAACTTTAAATGCTAAAAACCTGACTGTTTTAGTTTATGTTCTCCTTGTCAAGACCAGCACAGCGCTGAGATACTCCTTCGGGAGTGGGTTGTGCGCTATATCAAGATACCGGAATAAAAAATAAAAATAAATAAGTAGGAAGTCTTATGTCCCTGAGACTTCTAATAGGAAGCAAGCCAGAAAGCCCTTGGAATCACTTGGACCTGGGTTGGAGAGATGCAGGTCCAGTCCTCCTCGCTCGCAGGCAAGCGGGCAGCACGTCCGCACAGCAGAGCAGGAGTCCAGCAGAGTAGCAGTTCAGCAGAGTGGCATTCCTTTCAGCAGCACAGCAGTCCCCCTTCCTGGCAGAGAATCCACAGGTTCAGAAGTGTACTGAGTTGGTGGTGTCAGAGGTCCAGTACTTATACTTAGTTGTGCCTATGAAGTGGGGGAGACTTCAAAGATAGGCCTTTAAAGAGCACAGAGTCCCTGCCCTTCCTGCCCTGACTCTAGCCTCACTACAGGAGGGTACACAGCCCTTTGTAAGGGGGCATGACACAGCCTATTCAGGTTCATGTGCAAGCTCCTCCTTCCCATCCTGCCCAGGATGGCCCATCAGGATGTGGGTGGCCCATCAGTCAGACCAAAGCTCCCTTTGTGTGTGGCTTTATAAAGGGCATGTACAAAGCCCAGCTGTCACCCAACTCCAGACGTGTATCTAGAGACAGGAAGAAGGCACCAAATGGTTAAAGTAACAACATGCCACCTTTCTAAAAGTGGCATTTTTGGAGTTACATTTTAAAACCCAACGTCACCATCAGTTGGGATTTTAAATTGTGATTCCAGAGACACCAAACTTGGGGGTTCTCTCTCTTCCCAATTGGGAATTACACTTATAGAATTAATAAGGTAATCCTTATGGGAAGGATAGGCCTTGCAGTAGTGAAAACAAAATGTAAGAGTTTTTCACTGCCAGGACATGTAAAACTTAAATGTATATGTCCTATTTTTTTCAATACACTGCATCCTGCCCTTGGGCTGTCCAGGGTCTCCCTTAGTGGTGACATATGTATTTAAAAGGAAGGTTTGGACCTGGCAAGGGGGTTAACTTGCCAGTTTGACATGGCAGTTTAAAACTGCACACACAAGCTCTGCAATGGCAGGCCTGAGACATGTTTAAAAGGCTACTTAATTGGATGGCACAATCAGTACTGAAGGCCCACTAGAAGCATTTAATTTACATGCCCTGGGCACGTGTAGTGCATAGTACTGGGGGCTTATAAGTACATTAAATATGCCAATTTGGGATAAGCCAATGTTCCTTTAATCGGAGAGCACATGCACTTTAGCACTGGTCAGCAATGGCAAAGTGCCCAGAGTCTTAAAGCCAACAAAAACGAATTCAGCAAAAAGGGGGGGGGGGGGGAGGAAGGCAAAAGGTTTTGGGGGTGACCCTGTAGAAAGGACTATTTCCAATAGTGGACATTTTATATTTTGTTTTATTGTTTTGTTTTATTGTACAGTTCCAACATTGTGGGAATTTGTGGTACTCAAGCTGCACCCTACTGACAAGGCAGAAACCGGTCTGAGGTTGCTTCTTTTCCCATTCGGAGGTGACCTGACACAGCAGCTCAGGCTCGACTATTGTTAATTGGAGCAGGACCAAGACTGATTTGTATAAGGCTACTTCCTGTTGGAAGGGGTATGGTGGGCGAAACAATATGGACTGGATTGCAGCCCAGAGTTATAACCAGTGGCTGAGATTATTTCAAGCAATCTACCCTTCTCTTTTTTTGCTTTGCTCAGTGGGACATCCTTCTTGGAGCAATAAATTAAAAAAGTACATAAAGTATGCCAAAGGTCAGTTTTCTTTTTTTTTTTCCTTTGGAAAGTGGCAGTCCAGCTGCAAATTACAGCTTCCAGGCCCTCCAAATAAGAAAAAAAGTATTTTTTGTTTTGTTTTTAAGTTCGTGACTGGGGAAGTGGAGCAATAGTGGAGGGGGTGGGCGACTGGGTGGATGATGTAAGTGCTGACATTCAGCAGGATTAGGGGAATTATAGCTGTGCTCATAAAATGAATATCATATTTTTAAGTCAACCACAAGATCATTTTCCACATTTACTATCTTATGTATGGTAACAACTAAAATAATTTGCCAGGAACGTGCATACATTTTGCTCTGACAAACTTGATATGATTAAGAAAAGTGAAAAATGTTTGGCAAGCCTGCATGTTGGTGGAAAGTTATTCTCAAAATAACAATGGGATGAATTCACTCTGTTCCTGCTTTCTGTCTTGTAATGCTGAGGAATTTGAGAGGTTGCTATAATATTTGAACAGGAAAGGGAGAAATTAGCACCCCAAAACGAACAAAGGTGTAAAATAAATTTTGAAAGACTAGTCAAAGTGTATGGGTTATGGTAATTCTACATAATTCATACATGTTCAGATATTTGTGCACACACCATTACCAGCCCCACTTCACCCGCTCCTGTTTTTCCCCTCAAAATTCTGTAGTGACTTTGACATACATATTTTGTTAAGGGTGGTCAAACATATGATCAAGCAAACCATATCTTCACAAAATGTTTGAAGATGATATTTAATTCCTATGTATTCAACACCGTAATATACTTTCTATAAATCTATTTTTGTTGCTCCTTTGTCATGGCCTCTGTGTTTTAATATATGATTCTGTTGTGTTACATTTTAATACTATGTGGAATTAAAAAACATTTTCTGTGACTACCAGAGACTTTCTTATACTTATTTAGTCTTCTTCAGGACTCTGTGGTGCTTGAGAGTGTAATATTTTTCTCTGGTTTTAAATTAACCATTATGTGCCTCTCTCATAACTCCCATACCAGGCACTATTCAGATAGGAAGCTCAGCAGGCAATTTGCCTGTAATCCGTGTGCTTTGATTAATAAGTAGAGCCTGTAGAAGCAGCCTTTGAAGCTGACCTGTAAAGGTCTAGGGGGAAGGCTAAACATTAGTTTGCTTTGTTGTGCCCGAGGAGTTGTAAAGAATACTTAGAATTCAGGATGCATCCATTCTGCAGTAGGCATGCTCCTCACCTAGAGACCTCTGGTCTCAAACAAGGAGCAGAAAACTCTGGACACTGCTCCTGGATGGCAAAAGCCATGTTTATTTCTATATTGTCCATTGAACTCAACACCATCTCCCTTCCCACGTGCATTCCCCCTTCGGTGCTACCGCGTGTACTGGGAGCTACCTAGAGAAATCCCAGGTGACATACAGAAAATTTGATCTCTCACATTTAAGGGGAGGGGGGCACAAACATTTTCTCTGGAACAAATCAGTAGATTCCTATTAGGATCCTGGATCGACACATTACCATAGTAATACAAACTCGCTCAGGAGTGCACTCGAAGAGGACTGGAGTGTCTACTAGCTGCTCCTGTGGAAATGGATTTAACAACTATTTGTTCAAGTAAAACTCAAGATGCATAAAGTATGCACAAAAAATGTTCTCTCCAGATCTGCACCTGTGCCCGTTTTCACAACACAGCAAAATAATGACATTTCCAAATTTTTCTTCGCTTAAGTGTCTACTAATGCGGTATAAAATGATGTTTCCTTATTCGCCTAACTTGATCCAGAGGAGATTTTCGAGAACTGGGGCTCAGGCCACTGGAGTCTCTACTTCCAAGTATATTTGCCAACCATTGCTCATGAATAGGGCTCCAGGTTTTATGGTATTTATTTTTTTAACATTTCCGTCTGTATTTTTCCATATTTATTTTTGGGCCATTTTATCTGTATTTTTCCATATTTATTTTATGTTTTGTTTATAAATGATGTTGTAAAACTGTACATTTCCATATTTATTTAACTGATAGAGACGCACTCATTTTTTGATGTTTGTCGTAATTTAGCAATTTAAGCTGACAAATATTACGTACCAATATATCCACTGAATATTATTAGCATTTTACCACAAATTTATGTTGACACATGCAATTATTTAAAGAAATTTCATCATGTATTTAGGTCGAGCCTGGGCAGCACATGCGTTGCTCTGCAAGGCATGCTGTATTAGAGTATGTATTAGAAGCTCCGCCCATACTTTTTATTGGCTTGTTGCATTGTTCTTCGGAAACGCTGACTCTGATTTGGGAATTGGCTTGTTAGTCCCTCCTTAGTACCGCCTTGTCTTCATTTGTAACCTCCCATGAGGACTAGCCCTTTTAGTCCTGTTGTTACACCTTCTGTGTTATTTAGTCTGTGAGCACTATTTTCTTAAATGGCTTTCTCCTATTGCACACAGTGCTTTCCCGGAACTGCTTGTGTTTTTTTAAGCAGCGCTGCTGCACTTTATTTTATCATCTGTGTTTTACTTCAATACAAGAATGGAAGGCGGATCATTGACACTGCTCATAAAATTATATAGATATATATTTTTTTTAAACACTGTGCTTTTAAAAAGTGCGCGAGGCACCTTTAGGTTCGAGAACGGCAGCCGGGCATTTTTTTATTTTTATGGTAACTTTTGAACCGTTCAAGCTAGAACCAAATCATTTTTTGGTTAGAGTCTGTAGATCATGCAGCAGGTAATGGATTATGTGAAAAATAAGACAGAACCAGCTGGAATTATGCAATTGTGCAGATGCTGCTTTTTTGGCATATCTATAGTTCTGTCTTATTTTCCACAATGCAAAGTTACCTAAAATGAAAAGACATGTTACCACGAAGAGAAGGTCCCTATGCAAAGGTTGAGTGCTCACCTTTATTTTCCATAGTTCTATGTTTGGATGTTAAACTGGTAATAATAAGGTGCAACCTGTGTCCAGACAGTATTAACAAGTTCAAAAATGACAAAAGAATAAAGTGATACTGTCAGAAAATGTGCCGCATTATGCCGCATAATTTGCCTTTTATATGCTGCATAATTTTGTTAACCCTGCTGCATATTTTGGCCCTCTCCTGTCTAATAATTCTAGTGGCCTTGCCCTAGACCCAAAATGCACAATTTGTGCATTCTGGAGAGCCTCAAGACATTCGTAGATTACCTCACCACCAGCTAAAATAAATCACAGAGCCAACACACAAAATACAAATTCTAGGGGCGTCTGAAATTATCTTCTTCGTAATGATGTGAAATTACAACATTATTTGTAAATACACAACAATTACACACATCTCCTACCTATTTGTTTATTTGTCACCAAAAAGGCACAGCTATCCACACTGTTCCACATCTTACAATTCAACTCCACACATGTCCAAACTACACCACATAATTTGACAACTAATCACATAATTCGACACCACAATTACACAACACACATCCAATCCACACCACAGATTCGCACATAATGCAACAAAATTCAACAGCACACCACATACTTAGAACTCCACTACATATTAGTCCACAACACAAAATGCAATTCCACATATTTACACTCCTTAACAGACAATACCACTCGACATAATTCCAGTACACTTAATACCACATAATTACCATCCACATAATTCCACTGAACACCATGACAATCCACTCCACACAATTCCACAACTAAAAGTTCCAATCCAACTCACATAATCAAACTATCTCAAATGCAACAGCCAAAAAACTGAGATCATGCTAAGCAAATCTATCACCTTTGTGCCCAAACAGTGGTGGCTGAATGACACTCCACCTCCGCCAAATACAGGGGATGTTGTGAGGAACCTGTAGATGAAATGTGACACCTCACTATCCTTCCATTAGCAAGCTTTCTCTGTAGCCGGCACATGTTTCCACATGATGAAGACTCTTAAAAACGTCTTCGATCTGCTGCCAGGCACAGCTAGAAAGACAGTTGCAGTGGCCCTAATCCTGTCCCGTCTAGATTATTGCAACAGCCCGTACGCATGCACCAATAAGGCAGTCCTGAAAAAATTACAGATAGTCCAAAATGCAGCAGCCCGCCTGGTACTAAAAGTGCCTCTAGGGTCCTCAGCATCAGCAGCGCTTAAGTCCTTACACTGGCTACCCATAGATAAAAGGATCCCTTTTAAGATCTTAGTAATCATCCATAGAACTTACAGGTCATCAGGTCCTAAATACCTCAGAACCAGAATGAAACCGTATGTGACCCAACGCCTACTAAGATCATCATCTGAAAACTTTCTCGGACCACTCAAGCTTCCATTTGACCTACAGAGGGGGCAAATCCATGGCTGTCCTGGGGACTAAAACATGGAATAGCTTATCCACCCCTCTTAGATTCCCTCAGTCAGAGTCTATTTTCAAGAAACTCCTATAAACCTGGATCTTTGCAGCCCCAGACAACCTATTGTTTTCACTCATCTGACTGGTTGAACGCACTGCTGCTCTCCTAGCTCGTTTTTTTCCGCATAAGCGCCATGATGCTCCCCGGAGTGAAAGCTGTGCTTTACAAATGCTACCATTCATTCATAATTTCACTACACACCACATACATGCACTCCATAACACATCGGTAAAAGACATTGTCATTTACAACACCAATAGCTCTAACTCAAGCAAATGTAAGACCTATTGCATTTCCAAAAGCTTGTTTAATTTCCCATGCTGTTCATCTGCTCAGCTGTTGGGCTACAATTCATTAAAGACAGCACGGAGAGCCACTTTAAAGAAGCACTGTATTTATTTATCCACATTTAAGAATAAATGCAGACAAAAAACACATTGTTTTCTGTCTGTATTTATCTGTAAAAACTGAGATCAGGGAGCCTTACTCATAAAGCAAAAAATGCTGAATTTCAGTTTTCGTTGCACCATAAACTCGCTGCAACACAAAGAGAGGAGTGCACAAGAGGGACTGCACCTACCTGTACACATTGGTGGTGTGGGAGGGGAGGGAAGATGGAGAGGTGGACCAACTCAAGTCGTGGATATAACAAAGAAACAAGGGAATGCTGCTGCAGAAAATGACAGCAGATCTACACTGTGGAGTGAAGACACCACATCAGCGGAGTGTTGCCACAGAAAGAGTGACTGTCCCCGAGCATGAGAGCACAGCAGTGGGCACCGACTTCAGGATTCCCCTTTGTATCCGTGGACAGAGCCACTGTGCACTTAAACCACTACACTGCACATTTTGTCTGAAGGTATTGCTGAGATGTTGTCTCATAATGAAAACTTGAATGAATCCTGAACTCACAAAGACTATCACAGACACATTAGGCACTGCTGGTGGGAGTGTGGCTACGAAGGTATACACCTCGCACTTCAAAAAGCAGCATTGTGACACTTTTAAACACCTCTCCTCACTGTAAAATGTGCTAGGTGACCTAAAGTACAGGGCCACATCAATTATGAAATGTTATTGAGTTGGTATTTTCAGCATAATTATGGATTTACAGCACTCGCCACCTAATCCACCGTCTTCTACATAATTTACAAAGTTGAACAATAATTTGTAAACCAAATAGATCAAAAGATACTAAAAAAAAAAAAACCAAATATGGAGGAAAGTGGCAGGTTGATGTATTCAGGTGTTAAAGTGTTACTAAGGAGACTAACCTTATTCTCAAATAGGGGTAAGGAGACAAAATAGTGAACTAATACCGTCACAGAGTGTGCTACATTATGCCTCACAATTTGCATTTTCTCCCCACATAAATTACTCAACACTGCCACATAATTTGCTCTTCCATTACCACAGAATTTCAGTAACCCTGCTAAGCAATCAAACCATGCAAATGTGACACAAAGGCGCTCAATGGATAATGAAACTGCATTTCTTATTTGTTTCGGGCAAACATTTTCGCAAGTCATTGGTGGGGATAAAGATTGTAAACATGATCTTGACCGATCTCCAGGTTAAAACAATGACAAGACTCGCGGGCCCTGCTGGCGGCAACAGTGGAATACAAAGGGAGCCTTTTCCGAGAAGGAATATTTTTGTAACCACAGACGGTCTGAAGCTGAGTCAGGCACTGCCATGACCAGTTTCATAACAGCAAATGTTCCTGCACAGTCATTGGCCTGTTGGTTTCTGGCACTGACTGCTCAGTCTGTGATGTTTTGTACTGGAAAAAACTGCTGCCGGAGCCCCCATATCTGCGCTCGGTACACACATTATTTGTGTAGCTCGGAGTCCTGCGTCGTCTGCGTGCAGATGGACACCGTCCAAGACACATCTGGAACTCGTCTGATCGCCAGCCAATCCCGATCCGCAGTTTAAGCCAAGCTTTGCGGGCTAATTCTGCAACCAAGCTATGCTTACAGAAGTGGGAAGTACTGTAGTACTCACTGGAGGTTGAACAATATCTAGTCAAGGCACCATCAGGGGCTGGAAAAAACAATTCGAGGAACCGGATCAAAGGAGATAAAAAGGCGAAAAAGTGCTCAGAGTTGGAAATAAAAACACCCATTTTTGTAAGGGGTCCAGTGTTGGTCTTAAGCTTGTTTCTGAGCATTTGCAAATTAGAGAGAAGTGTAACAGGAAGATAAAGTGATTTACCCAAGCGTCACTAGGATTGTTCAAATAAAGAAGGCTTGGCTAGGGATCACCATCTTCAGGTTGTGCAACTTCGGCCCATCTGTCACTTTCCCCCGTGTCTGGGGACCTAACAGCGAGGGAGGGTGATCTGGGATTAAAATAAAGTGCATCTCTTTTAATGACAATGAAGGAACGCATGCACGTTCACAGGACCTCCTATTTGATGTTTTGATAACCTTTCTCACAGGTCAGTTCAGAGTAGATTTGAGTTCACCTTCTGGGGTGCAGTTATGATGCACAACTCGGACAACCTTGAAATAAATTAGAATTGTTTCAGCCTTAGCGGTTATTTACGAGGAGTAGTGCTGAACACTGCAAGTTTGTCATTTTGATTTTTACTGTTCTCTCGACTAAATTAAAAGGCAGGGGAGTTCAATACCTGCTCAGAAGTCACTACTTTTCTACACAGGCATAAATGCTGGCCAGAAGGGTACCAAATAATGTTGAAAAGCAAATTCTACAAAACAAATGTTAGCCACAAAATCACTTTTGACAAGTGGCCCACTCTTTGTGGATACTGATGCCTTAATTGTTCAGATGCATGGAGGTATTCCTGCCCCCCCACATGGCAAACACTGGGGCAGTGGAAGAACCCCTCGCACAGGACATTCACGAGGCACTGTGCCAAATGAACCTCTTCCTCATCCCAGCTGCATGAGAAACTCTTTTTATTCGTAAATTTGTTTGAATTCGAAATGAAACCGCATGCCTTTCTTCCTTCTGGATTCAGGTGCTATCCACACAAACCACATGCGTCTGCTTGGAAGGGCTACTACCTATTTATTTCCAGAGTGTCTTTACTCTTGCAACCGTCTATCATTGGTGTTGCTGTACTGGCTCTCCTTCTTCTTGTTCATGTCCATAAAAGATGTACAATCATATGTCCTCCTTCGATCCCAGGTGCTCGTAACTGCAAATATTTCGTAACATCTCTCCGTTCTCCTGTACCATAGCCAAACGATTCAAGGAATCAGCGATTGCTACTTGAAAGAAAAAGCACACATTGCGTCCAACTGCCCCTCTTGAACATACAGCTCTTTTTGGTCTGTCTTCTTTATATCACAAACCTTCTGGTAACTTTGGCCCAAGCTTACCCCCAACAGTCGACAAAAAGCAACAAGCCGATGCATCTACTCAGGGAGGGATCTGAGCTTGGAAGGGCAAGCAGTCCTTGTACCAGCAAGCAGTGACCTGAGGCTGTTCGTCATTCTCGACGTTGTTGTGGCTAAGAATCGGCTTGGCCCGTCAGCAGTTTTTGGACTGTCGGCCATCAAGTACTTCAAGGGTGCCAGCTATTTTGTCTGAGATAGGGCTCTTGGGTGCTTGTTCTCAGTCTGTGCAGTGGTCACCCTGCCCCAGATTTAGACACTACTTGTGAGGTCGCTAGGGGTCATCATTAACAATGCTCAACTCAGCTTTAAATTCTTCACGTTGGCCAACGAGATCCGAAACATTCTGAAAATTACAAGCTCTGTTTGTTGATTGCAAGTCAGATTGGAACAGTGTCTGGTATGCTGGTCAATGAGAATAATTACAAGTCCTTCTCCTGCAGTAAAAAACCTGGGAGTTCTTTCCAATTAAAAAACTCTCATTAGGAGTTCGAATGAAGGCTGTGGTCCAAACGTATTTTTATCGCGCTTGAAGCCGTGAGGCGCATTCTCTGGATTTTAAATTAAGCGCAAAAAGGTGCTGTGATGATGTTACAAATCACTGTTGCAGCTAGACTGGACTCTGAAAATGTTTTGTGTATTGAGTTGCCTTCCTGCTCCAATGAGACACTTGAAAAGGTCCAGGGCGCCACTTCCATGTGGGAAACTTTATGTTCAACAGCATGGCATCAGCAGCCGGTCCATAAAGAGATTTAGCACACGGCACTTTGCATCACGCAGAGAGCATGTCATCATCAGAGTGCACCCTATCTGGCAGCAATATTTTCCAGCTATGTCCTTACACATCAGCAGCAACAGGCACTAACTTAGTGGACGGCCCACCATGGTGGTTGGGCTTTCTAATACGAAAGATGAAACAGAGATAATTAATTCTTTCCTTTGGAAACAGAGAAAGGGGAAAAATTAACCTTACACAATGTCTTGAACTAGTCCTAAAGAAAACTGATTACCAGGAGCCACACCTCATCTGCCTGACCCTTCACCTTTACTGCGGTTTCTTGCAACACCAAAAAAAAACAATCCAGACCTTGGAACTCCTCAAGATCACCTATGATGAATCATGTAGACAAAGACTATGAACTCAATAGCTCTCCATCTATTCTAATCACAACTGAAAGACCGAAACGTGTCAACCGAATTAACTGTATGGAAATCTAAAAAAATAAATAAATCAAGGAACTAAAAAAAAAATGCATCAAATATGTTTCTTTTGAGTTGAGGGTGTTGCTCAACCATGTAAAATAATATATGTATATGAAGGTATTTTGACATACAAGCACCTTAAATAATAAAATAACATGCTGGAGGGAGATGAAGCTATTTGGCCAAGAACACACAAAGTGATCAGCAAGGGAAGACAGGATTAGAATTCCCTGGATTTCCATAGGGCAACTAGTACGTTAAAGCTGTTTTTTTTACTGAGCTTAATTAAATAGTCCGCATTAGCAAGCTGTTTAGTGTCTAAGGAGACGAACAACATACAATATTTTGCAAAACGTAGCTGGTTGCTTGAGGGGAGGGGGCTGTGTCCCCCTTGATGCTCATTTCATTCATCTTAATAAAATATGTCCTTGTCGCAGGAGAGGAGGATGATACATGCTAGGGGTTGGTTGAGAATGCGCCCAGAGGACAGCGGCTCAACAGTTCAATTTAATATACAGTAATCAGCTCACTCGAAGCGCTCAGCAGAACACGAGGAACAGTTCAGGGGCGAGCCTGGGGGGCATAGGGCCACTGTCTTAGGGAAGAAAGACCAGATGCCAGATACCTGCTGTCATCAGGACCGGCGGCGTCGAGGCTGTGCAAACATGCCTTTTGAAAAACTTGAATTATTGAGAAGTTACAGCACAAACACTTCCAGGCGCTTTTTTAGCGCAAGTCGCCCACTCCCCTTACAAGACCATGGCTTTTTTATCCTGTAGCCGAGAGAAGTACGAAGGATTATCACAATGCTATTTTTAAATAATTGTATACTGCTAAAGTATAACCACTTAAGGGCACTAATTGTTTAAATATTTTAGTATCGAATCTGACAGCGCTGCAAAGCCGTGCTAAGTGCGACGCAGCGCTATACACATCTGTTAACATAACATACCAAACTATTCTGTCAGAAACGCTATACATTGTAACAAGGTGGTATATCACATCACCGGCAGCAGAGTAACTACAGAGGTCATCAGCCGAGGTGATAGTTGTGGAATATATCTGTTTTACGCATCATTTACTGTACACATATCAGCATTGATTTTACAATGCACCTATTTACGAGTTCAGGTAGGGGAGGTGAAGTGCTGTGCCCAGAGGTAAACAATTTGATACCTTCATAAGGGTATTGCATATTTCAGAGTTACCTCACTTAGCCCCGCCACTGTAACACAATCGTTTAAGTACATATAAGATGCCATATTTTTTTTATACAACATTAATATGCTGTCCTGTAGCTAAGGTGTAAGTGATAACACCCAGACAGACTCCTCAGGCTGTAGCATTATGACACACAATTCACCAGGGTGAGTTGGAGATTAGGCAGAGAATGGAAGTGCCCGGGGGAAATAATATGATTGTGCACTTCCACCAACACTTTTCTCTGTGGTGTTGCTGTTCCTCTCACGGGCACATGTCGCTCCGTCACACAGGCACATGTCGCTCCGTCACGTGTAGCTCCGACACTTCAGTCTTGCTCGTTCTCTCCTAAACACCTGTTTCACCACAGACTGAGGTGATTGCCACAGTCACTCACTAATTCTTAGCTTTGAGGCTAGCTCTTTCCTGGACATGGTCACAGTCCAGCTTCTGTTTGACCCACCTGAGCAAACATGAGGCAGAGCTTGTTACGGAAAGGTCTACCACGCTTCCTAGGGCCCACTGCTAACCTAGAGTTCAAGTACAGTATACCTTAAGCCCTGACTATATGCATAAAACTAAATGGATGTCCTAATCGTGCGACTAATATTACTCTAAAAGTAACCCTAGCCCTAAACATAAGAGTAACCCAAAGGCTAATGATAACTTTAGGCCTAAATCAACCCCTAGAGCAGAGCCTATGCCACAAATCATCATTTGCCTAATACTAGAACTGAGCCTATGGTTAAATCTATCCCTAAACATTTACAAGAAGTACCCTAACTATTTATAGGTTTGGGAGAAAGGGTATGTGACAAACAACAAAAAGAGCAAAAAGAAATCCTCCCGCTCGAGATGCATTGCTTCTATATTTCTTTATTACAAAGAATGCATCATATCAATTCACATTTTTATTTATTTCTTCTCAACAATGTATTCACATATCCCACCACTCACTTTTTTTTTTATAAACATTTTATTGGCATTTTGGTTAATATGACAATCAGTATATCAGTGGAATATCCAGTAGTACATACAGTAGATGACATATATTATGTAGTAGCAGTATAGCTTGCACAGTAAATTATTGGTTTCACCTTGCATGTAGTACTTATCAACCCATTACGTGCAACGGCATCGTCCCGGTTATTAAATTCTTTGTTAATTAGTCACTGTCAGCCAACAGCGGCTCCTCTTGGGGGGTTCGCAAGTATTACCTCGGAATGTATTCCATCCTCCCCACACTCTAGCCCATTTTTTGGGGCATCCCGATGAACATAAACTGACTTCTCGGTTACCATTGTGCAATCCATACCACAGCAACACTGCTGATGTGTCGGAGTCATTCTTGAGCTCCAGTGTTTCGCTATATTGCACTTTGCTAATGCCAGCCCCAGAGCCACCCAGTCTTTAGCTGCGTGATTGAGGTCCGTGGGTTCCCAGATGTTAAGCAGACACATCTTCGGTTCTCGAGGGACCTCCACTCTAGTCACTTGTGAAATTGTGCGCATGATGGCCTCCCAGTAGCGTGTAATCACTGGGCATTCCAAAATTGTGTGCCAAAAGGTGCCCAGTGCTCCGCATTGTCTGAGGCAGAGTGGAGTGTCAATCCTGCTTAGCTTATGTAGGAGGGTGCGTGTGTAATAAGTGCCATGTAATATTTTCAATTGTGCTAGTTTTACTGTAGAAGGTATTGCTACTTCTCTTGGGGACGCTAGTGCTTCCTGCCATTCCTCCTAATCTAAGTTTCCTACGTCCGCTTCCCATCTTTCCGTAAGGATGGTCGTGGGGTCTGGCTGATTGTTGATTATTTTCCGATACGTTAGGGAGATGGCTCTTTTGTTCAAATGATCTGTTAGAAGTCTGTCCTCCAGTGGTGAGGCCTCCGGGAGTTGCGTGCTTGGTGGAATAACAGCCATGAGCGCATGCCTAACTTGCATATATCTGAAGGTCTCTGTCTGTGCCAACTTGTAAGTGGCTTGTAGCTGTGAGAAAGGAACAACCTCGCCTTTTTTCCATAGGTCTCCCACCCTGGAGATACCTATCAAGTCCCACGGCTGGAATCTTTTAGTGTTTCACAGCCTCCCTAACTCTTGGGTGTCCCACAGTGGCGTAGCTTGCGTGAAAGTCCCTTCCCATCCTAACACCCGCTGTGCCACATGCCATACCTGTACTGTGTGTACCGTAGGACCGGTGAGAGTCGTTTTCTTGGACCTATTATATAGTATCCCCTATGACCCCTGCGGCTTCTAGTAGATGCCTATCCATACAGAATGCTGGGTCATCCTGTGGGGCATGAAGCCATTGATTTATCACGATGAGCTGTGACGCCCAGTAGTACATTTGAATGTTCGGGACCACCACTCACTTTTGAAAGTTATTTCAATATCAAGAAAATATCTCCTTTTACAATAGTCCTTATCAGAAAGTCAAAAATTATCATCACAAAATGTTATTAAAACACATTATCAAAAACATTATCAGCACTCCCCCAATCTCCTAAATCCACTCATTCATATTTATACGTCACACTAATTAACCTCAATGGGTCCCAGACATCATCAACAGTCCACTTGATAGTGCTTATCCAATAGACGAGCTCTTTATTACATTGCTGGTTGGTGTCACTGAGCATGAAAATGGTTGAATCCCATTTCAGTGGCGGCTTCTCTCATAACACCACCTTCCTCAGGACCAAATACTCTAGTAGCTTGAGGTATCATACGTGTGGGGTTTGGCGCTTTTTTTATCTACAGATAAGTTAATAACACATTTTACTGTCACAGAGGCGCCCTCACTATTGATTTACGAGGGAATGATGCTCCTCTTAATTGAGAACTGTTGTTTAGATGGAAGTTTGTTGTATGTTTCTGATGGAGAGACAATGGTATATACCCTTTGTGTTTACAGACTACTTACTGCCTTATGAAAATATATGCTGACTGGGACATACTCTCGGAGTCAGATCTGAGGTAATTTAACTTTTTGGATTGATGTTCCGTGTTTTTCCCTTTATTCATGATAAACGTTACTGAGTCTTGTTTACAAAATCCATAAGGGTAGCTTTGCCATAAACTGTTGAATCTTACCGTTAACCTTGAGAACTTTGTTCTGACGTTTTAAGATCGTGAAATAGGAATTCTAAATCTTGGATCCTTATTTATTTTTCAGACATCTGACACTGCACTTTAATGTTTTAATATATTGATAGATTTACTCATCGTATTCGTCACGCATACTATTGCACTAGATGCTACTCAAGCAGAGGCTTTATTTTTTATGGTGAGTGTCATATATATATTTTTACGCACAAATTAAATTGTGATATTATGAGGACACTGTATTTGAATCGAATGCGAGAGAGTTTAGTGGTTACTCTTGCATTCTCCATGTTCGGGTGGATACTTATATCAATTACAATGACGTTTAGTCACTATACTATGCGGTAATATTTTAGGGTATATATGACTTGAGCCTGTAACTGAGCTCTTGAGTTTTGTTATCCATCTTCTTTTCCAGTTTATTACTTATGGATTACTTTTTGTCTGATCCTTTCGTGCACTTCTATATATCTTTATCAGCGACTGAACCTTCTCTGACACACTACTCGATATTATAGTGATTATCACAGGGTGCCCTTTCATAACTTCGCCTTCTTATTCTTATTTTCTGGGTCTTCTTTTGGTGTTATTATCTGAATTGTTCATATTTATTGTGCTGCTGTTTACAGTAACATATGTGATTAGCAATGAGACATTGCCTGATGAGTAATTTTTATTATTATCTTTTAGCCCTGAGGAAGTCGTTGGGGCCATTTGCCCTAAGACGAAACACGTGTTGGCTGCATATATCCTTGGTTGAGTTTATAGAACATGAGACCAGGACAACTGAGACAATAAAGAAGATATATCCTCACACATATGGATTGGACCTTGTTCTTATACAATTGTTATCCTTATATTGGACACTGCTTTCTTTCCTGCTCGGGAACAATCCATTGTGTACCTGTTTATCGTCGATTACATTGTGTAATGGAAGATTTTGGGATCTGAAGTGGCTGTTCCCTATATTGTTCCCTTGAGCATTTTTGCTTTGTTAATTTACCTTCTGTGTATACTATTATTGATTTTGCGCAAATGTAACCTAGCCACGGTTCGAGAATTTAGTACCAAGCAGTGCAGATATAGATGGAAAAGTTGCATGTTACTACTTCATGAAAGCGACAAACATTTATGAAAAATGAACAAAAGCCACTAATTCTGATGTGCATGTAAAACAGTAAAATCTAAAAGGTAGTTAAAAAACCCTGCAAATTGTAATTTCCTTTCATGTTTTTGCTCAACTGACTGTATGAAAACCTTCCAATTCCACTTCTTAAGTCACAAAATATCCCCACCTAATTCCAAAACTCGATGTAATGCAGAGATAATCTCAATAACATGCAATTCTATATGGAAAAAGACGCACTAGAAGATATTCACATTACATATGCACTTTAAAACATGCCCATATCTTAGCTGAAAATTCCTATTTGAGTGTATGCCTTGTACATTGGTACATCACGTGCTATCAGTTGTACGGTTCTTTCTGTAGTTTTTTTGAAATCAGGTTGCCATTTAGGGTTTTGGGGATGCTCCTTGATTGGAGACCACGAGGTCATTTGAGCTTATATTTGGTTGTGTTTTATACAGAATTGTCGCTTATAGCGCCGAGAGGCCAAGTAATTGGCGAACACTAAACATTACAAATACCCAGTAACATAAAACAGACACTTCTCATATTTGCTGAAGCGCAATTTCCACTTTGGTTTGAATAATAAAATGGTCTTTCTCCCCTCTGACCCAATCATCACTTCTCCAATCATCATCATCCTGGTCCTTACATCAAGAGGACAAAAGTTCCCTACAGATGGTCACTCTGTTGACTCTCACAAGCTGAGTGGTCCGCAGCTGTCTAAGAGCCCAAGCTGCCCTCCTTCATTTATACATCTGTACACAACAGATGCTACAACTCGCTTGGCTCTTGAACATAAGTGCATTAAATCAAATCATCATATACAAGTTGGAGAACATTCAGTTACTACTGCAGCCTTCATGCTCCCAATTCCTGAATTATATATATATATATATATATATATATATATATATATATATATATATATATATATATATATATATATATATATATATATATATTCCACAACACAGGTTCTCACATTCACAGAACCTCTCCAACAGAGCACACTTCTGAGCCATACACGATGTCCAAGCTTAAATTTCAATCTATTCCGTCGTTTCTGCCCCAAAGTTAATGAAGGCGGAAACGCCGAAACGTGTTTGTTAACTTTGGTGCAGAAACAACGGAATAAATTGAAATTTAAGCTTGGACATCGTGTACGGCTCAGAAGTGCGCTCTGTTGGAGAGGTTCTGTGAATGTGAGAACCTGTGTTGTGGAATAGAACGCGCACTCCATTGTGTGCTGAGCAAGCACCCGTGGCGTTGAGGTGCAACGGCTGGTGGACCTGTGTTTTGGAATATATATATATATATATATTCCAGCTCCAAAGTCCACCTCGGCAATGTATGCACCCTTGCAGACGGGTGCGGTTAGTGTGGAGGTGGGTCCACACAAATATCAAAGCTCTGGTTCCCAAAAGAAACACACCGCACTCACGGGGCCCAAGTTGAAGATGCTTTATTCACAAGGACGCGTTTCGGCGTTCTGCCTTCATCTGCTTGTGTTTGAAAAGCGGCACAACCTATCATGATGGTTATAAACAGGTGAGTCCCATTGGATATGGCACACAAACAACAAAAGAGGACTCGGACCCAGCATTCTTCTTCCCTGCACTCCACGGCGCAAAGGTGGTATGGCTGGTAAGATCGACAGGGCACTTAAAGAGGACAGCAATTGTGCCGCAACTAAGAAAAATCCTTTTCTTTAACGGACTTCGAATCCCAGAATACATCAGGGAAGAAGAATGCTGGGTCCGAGTCCTCTTTTGATGTTTGTGTGCCATATCCAATGGGACTCACCTGTTTATAACCATCATGATAGGTTGTGCCGCTTTTCAAATACAAGCAGATGAAGGCAGAACGCCGAAACGCGTCCTTGTGAATAAAGCATCTTCAACTTGGGCCCCGTGAGTGCGGTGTGTCTCTTTTGGGAACCAGAGATTTGATAATATATATATATATATATATATGTATATGTATATATACATATATATATATATATATATATATATATTGCTGCTCTGCACGGCTTTTCTTTCTTTAAAGCGTGCTGCATTTATTAAGGAAATGCTGGTAACCAGTCTGTGATTACCAGAGGTGTTCGTTAAACCCAGGGATCTCTGTGCAGACTGCAGACATGTCTTGGGTTTCTGACATCTGCACTGTATCAAGTTCTCAGGCACGTATAGTCCCACCTCCGAAGAACCTCACCAGAGCTCAACTGCAAACCTGTGGTCCAGAGAGTTAATAAGGGACAGACAAGACGTGGAAAAAACAGCCAGTTCCCTACAGATCGGGCTATACATCATGTGTCAGTTAAAGCACACATTTGTGAACAGGCATTTATGGGGAACACCAGCCTTATTATATAGGACAAGTTACCAGAGTTTTGAAATTTGATCTGCCTCGAGATACATGCCCCGGGGCACAAATTGAAAACACTCTGGAGAACTCATCAAAAACAGACAGCAAAAATGTCCAGTTCCCATTCTGTGGTGCATGAGCTCTTGACTTTTATAAATTGCCTACTTTTGAAATGGAGTGTAGACAATGAAGCAGCTGCGATCCTTGCATGAGGTTTATTTATCACTTTTAAATGTGGAAATACAGAAAGCGTTTAGGTCTTATTACATTTTGCAGGAGAAACATAAGGTTTCATTTAGACACAGCGAATGTGAGGAGGAAGCAGCGCTCATCGCTGCAACATGTGACATGTATTACGGCCCACGTCCTATGCACGTCAATTTAATTTCATTTGAAATTCCGTCACCAACAGGAAGCAAAAAGAAGAGTTTGATCAGAAAGTTAATGCAATGCAGCCCAAAAAGTAAATTCACTAGATGGCCAGGGGTAGCGGAAGTGACATCATTTTGCTATTTGACCTTTACTTTCAATGATAGGGTGATGTGTGCACCTTGCATGTCATGATTTTGAATGTGTTTTAAAGTTCACAGTGATGTGCACACTACATCAAATTAGTGACTTGGGGTGGTGTGCACACCTTCCATGTCATTGTTTTGAAAGTGTTTTAAACTTCACAGTGAGACACACACTACATCATCATTGATATGCATATTTCTACCACTACTTCATAATCGTATTTGTGATTTTTGAATATTATTCACTGTTGTTAATTTGCTGCATTTGACTTGTAGGTGTATGTGTTTTGGCAGTATTTCAACATTGAGGGTTTAAGCAGCATTACTATTTACAATGCAGCAGAGCATTGTATCTCCACCTTCATTTATTCCAAGTCCTTGTAGTTCAGGTTCTTAATGGGAACAATGGAAAGAGGTTTTTTTTAAGGCTATCTTGATGCTATTGCGGCTGATGCTTCCACGTGAAATAAAAATATGCGTTGTTGAGGCATTGCCTTGGTCCCGGAAACAGGAAGATTCTCAAGCACTTACCTCATCAACTTGTTGTGCGTGAGGAGTATGTATCGGCTACAAAAATGATGGATGTTAGATTTAAGCCTCATAAGAATGTAATCTTTGAATGGCACAAGTTTTATACTTATCAGAGATGTCCATTTCTTCGCAAGTGTCAAATTCGCAGGATATAGTGACGAATATTAAGAGTAAAGCGAAAAATAAGTTGGAAGTTTCCGTGTTCTAAGAATCTCAAATGTTCTAGCTGTGAGAATAACAATGATTTCCAAATCATGTCCTACAACTGAAAAAGTTTGCATGAAATGTAAAGAGAAGGGGCACTTTGCCAAGGTATGCAACTCTAGCAAGAGTGAACAATCTAAAGTTGTCAGTGAAGTCAGTGGAAGTGACGTACAGGAAGGTTCTGATTCCAGTGATGAAAGTGTAGTGTGTGCACGGATGGGGTATTCACCTGAAGTTCAGTGTAAGGAGGACCGTGTTATGCAACTGGGTTGCGTTCCTTTAAGACAACAATGCTGCCTGGAGAGTATTGGTAATGTTTCTGAACATGTGATTTTTGATTTGGGCTCATATTTCACCTTAAATGGAATGAATAACTGGGAAAAATTCAAAAACATAAACTTGGGAAATTATAACGTTAAACCGGTTGCTTATGGAGGAAACGTATTGCTGTTTTGGGTGAGTTGGACGCAAAGCTGGAGCACGACCTTATAGTCCTTAAGCTCAGAACGGTTCCTCCAGCTGTTAGACCAGATTTACACAAGGAATTGGACAAGACACTGATACTTCAGACTCACCGCTCCCCAACCACACCGGCCTCCTGCTCTCCTGGAACCACGTCAACGATGATGACACCATCAATATCATGAACACCATCCACTCCGGATCACTATCCGACCCCTGCCCCCACCACATCTTCAGCAAAGGGAGCTCCATCATCGCACCCCAACTCCGGAAGATCATCAACAGCTCCTTCGAGACCGCCACCTTCCCGGAGAGTTGAAAACACGCCGAGATCAACGTCCTACTCAAGAAACCCAAGGCGGACCCAAAGGACCTCAAGAACTTCCGGCCCATCTCCCTGCTCCCGTTCCCAGCGAAAGTCCTCTAGAATACTGTCAACAGGCAACTGACCCACTTCCTAGAAGAGAACAACATCCTGGACTCGTCCCTATTCGGGTTCTGCAGCAACCACAGCACCGAAACCACCCTAATCGCCGCCACCGACGACATCAGGGCCCTGCTGGACAATGGCGAAAACGCAACCTCATCCTCCTGGACCTCTCGGCCACCTTCAACACCGCCTACCACCACACTCTACTCACACGCCTCCACGATGCAGGGATCCATGACAAAACCCTGGACTGGATCACCTCCTTCCTCACTGGCAGAACCCAGAGAGTCCGCCTCCCCCAATTACGATCCAAAGCCACCAAGATCACATGCGGCGTACCCCAAGGATCATCCCTCAGCCCAACCCTCTTTAACATCTACATGGCACCGCTTGCCAACATCGTCCGATCGCACGACCTCAACATTGTCTTGTAAGCCGGCGACACTCAGCTGATCCTCTCCATCACCAAGGACAGAGCCACCGCCAAAACCAACCTCCACAAAGGAATGAAGGCCGTCGCAGAATAGATGAAGACCAGTTGCCTGAAACTGTACTCTGACAAAACGGAGGTTCTCATCCTCGGCTCCACCCCCTCTGCCTGGGACGACTCCTGGTGGCCAGCCACACTGGAAGCTGCACCGACACCCACAAACCACGCACGCAACCTGGGGTTCATCCTGGACTCAACACTTTCAGTGACCCAGCAAGTCAACGCCGTCTCCTCCTCCTGCTTCAACATGCTTCGCGAGATCTACAGATGGACCCCCACCGGAACCAGAAGGACGGTCATCCAAGCCCTCGTCAGCATCAAGTTGGACTACGGCAACGCCCTCTACATGGGAACCACGGCCAAACTCCAGAGAAGACTTCAACGCATACACAACGCCTCCGCTCACCTCATCGTCGACATCTCCTGTCACAGCCACATCACTGCCCACTTGAGAGACTTGCACTGGCTCCCCGTCAACAAGAGGATCACCTTCAAGCTCCTCACCCACGCTCACAAAGCACTCCACAACGCCGGACCAGCATACCTCAACAAATGACTCACCTTCTACACCCCGAACCGACAGTTTTGCTCCGCTGACCTCACCCTCACCATCGTCCCTCGCATCCACCGAACGACCTCCGGTGGCAGACCATTCTCCCACCTCACCGCCAAGACATGGAACACCCTTCCCATCCACCTGCGACAGACCCAGGACCTGATGACCTTCAGAAGACTTCTCAAGACCTGGCTGCTCGATCAGTAGCAGCACTCCCCCCCACCTCCCCCTTTTAGCGCCTTGAGACCCTCACGGGTGAGTAGTGCGCTCTATAAATGGATTGATTGTGCTCAAGGGATCCTTGAAACTATTGAGAGTACTGAACAGATGTCTTCAGTTGTGCTTGCCCAGAAAGCTAATGGTACAAAAGAATGCCTTTTGGTCTATCTTCGGCTTCTGCAGTTTTTCAGCATTTAATGGATATGATGTTCAGAGATGTAGAAGGAATCATTTGTTATCAAGATGATTTGTTAATTAATGCTGAAGATATGAAGATAAAGGATCTCATGAAAAGAAGTTGGCGTATGTTTTAGCTACATTTGTGGAGCTACATTTGTGGAGAAATGCATTACATTGAAGTGCACATTTGCAGTATCAAGTATGGAATATATGGGTCACAAATAGTACAAACATGGTGTTAAACCAAAGGATAACTTGGTGTAAGCCATTGTGGGAGCAACAGCTCCAGAGATTAAGGATCAGATAAGGTCATCCTTAGTTTTGATGGAGTTTCATTCCAGGTTCATTGCAAGTTGTGCTGAAAAAACTCATTTAATGCAGAAAGCCTACTCAAAAAGGGGGAAAACCTGTTGACACCTCTGATGCTAGTGTAGTGGTCATGGATGCTATCCAGCACAGCTTAGGGTTGGTCTTGTTACAGTGGAGGAATGATAAAGAAAATGTTCTGGTATTTTCCAGCCAAAGTCTCAGAGGCGCCAAGTCTTCTTATTCAGTAATAGAGCACGAGGCTTTAGATCGTTGTGTTGCATAAATCATTTTCGCCATTGCTTGTGGGGTGCTGAGTTTGTGATTTGAGCGCATCACAAACCCTTGGTTGATCCTTTCACTACCAAGGGGACAGATAAATCTACACCCAAGACTCCTAAATGACAATTTAGATTGCAGGAATTTTGTTATCACATGGAGTACCTTCAAGAAATCAAAAGCGTAATGGCTGATTGTCGGATCAGATTTCCATTGAGTCACCAGGAGCAAGAGGAAGATGATAATGAAATGGTGGTCAGTGAACTATCAGTTTTAACCAAGGGAGCAATAATGGAAGAGGAGTGGTTTAGAGCCATTGAGCATGATGTGGTTTTAAAAGTAGTCATTGGACTTGTGCGTAAGAGTTGGTAAAATCGACGATTGTGGATAAGAGCATGGATGCTTTCCTGCAAATTGCTTCAGAACTATCAGTGGTGTATGGTTTGCTTCGTCGTGCTGAGAATTTTGTGGTACCTCATTCTATGAGATCAAAAGTTATATTTTAGGCTCATGAAGGGCACATACGCATGTGGGCCATGTAAAGAAGAGTGGGAGACTTGTTCAGTTGGCCAGATATGGACAGAGCTATGGAGCACTATGTGAGACACTGTAGGTTCTGTGCTGCCAGTGATGAGTGTCAGATTACTGTACCGAGTTCTGTATGTTCAGTACCGGTGCCCGACAAAGTTTGGTCTAAAATTGTAATTGATATTATTGAACCTATACATGTTGGGGATCAGATAAAGTATGGACTAGTGCTTGTTGATTATTACTCAAAATGGCTAGAAGTGGTTTTCATGAACTCTGTCCCTCTTAGTAAGATAATGGAGGTGTTGGGAAAATGTGTTTTTCCGTGAAGGAATTGCAGATGACATTGCCACAGATAATAGGTCACATTGTGCTTCAAAAGAATTTGAAATGTTTTTGGATGATTTGGATATCAAACATGTAACCAGTTCTTTATACCATCCCAGGTTTGGTGAAAAGGTTTAATCGAGTGAGCAAGAAAATGTGCAGGTGTCAGGTGATTTGTATTGGATGCATGAGATAAAAAATGTATTATGGGCACTACAGCTAATGCCAATACTAACATTTCACCTTTCGTTATAATGAAAGGAAGGTTACCTGGTTCAAAGTTAAATAGAGTGTGGATGGAAAAAAGATTGCTACTAAAGCTGTGATGGTAAATGTACCGGAGAAAAGGAGAGAGGCACAAAGGAAGTATGTAAGGAGAAATGGTCATGGTTTAAATGTAAAGGAAGGCGATATGGTGAGAGTGAACAGACCTTTCTGGAGTGGGAGAGGATTCCAGCTTTCAGAGCTAATGAAGGTAGTGGGAATGTATAATTAAGCAGTGAAATTGGAAGATGGTAATTGTTGGAACAAAGGTAAATTATCCTGCACTTGTGATAGCTCTGAATGGGATTTTTCAAAAAATGCTTTGGCGAAGAACTTCCTATGTCTTACTTGAGAAACCATCAGAAATTGTGTTTCGACGGAGTTAATCTAAGAAGAGTTCTATTGCAGTGAAATTGAGGGAATATGTTTTGCCTTCTGAAGTAGTTAGTGAATATTTGTTTTGGCATAGAACTTTTATGGTTCTGTTAAAAATAGGAATGTTATCTATGTCTTTAGGATAATTATTTAATTTTGTTCTGTGTGTCCTAAGTGGGAAAGATGTGTTGAGATCTGCTTAGTAATATTTACATAATAGGTGATCTAATAAGCAGATAGAATGTAGTCTGCAAGGTGGAATGTATGTTTTCAAACCTTGCAGGGAGCTGTGGTAATCCTACTTCCCTGCCAGTTTATACTTAGATTAATTAAATAAAGAAGACATTATTCTTACAAGAGCCTGTGGTGAGCTGCATCTTTTCAGCTCAGCTATGCCAGACAGACTAACACCGCCTGAGGAGATGGTAGCTATAGCCTACCTCGCTCTATGTAAGCCTGTCAAAGACCACCACACAAGCCATTGCTCGTCCAGAACTCAACCCTGAGGTGAGTGACCAGCCTGTTACATGGAAACTGCCTCATCTCCATTTTGATATTCTCTGTCCTGACTACAAGTTGCCCGAAAAATGTGCTTAATCCCATGCATTGCACAGGAAGCTGCTCATCTACCTCAAAGCTCCAGCCACAGAATCACCTCTGAACTCAAAGTCAAAGAGGATTGTGCTTACTGGACCCAGGTCTCTGGAGCAACCTAGCACAACACAACAAACCAAAAAAAAGAGCCCGTAAGGTCCTAAATTGTGTCTTCTCGCTCCTGAAGTCATTTCATCATCAAGCGCCTCAGTTCTCTTTTTGCGTAAAGTGGGCGCAACCACACAGAACCTATATACCAGTAGCATGTACCAAATTAAAACTAGTAGGATGCTTCCGATTTTTTTTATATAGTAAATACCATGTTTATATGAAAAACAGATAATGTTAGTAAGCCAACTTTTTGAGAAGTCTTTTTCATGACAAAGAATGAAGGATGCATTTGCTGTAAACAAGCATACAAAAAAACAGATTGAAAAGAAAAACAAAATAAGCAGGAGCTGAAAGCTGAGACCAGCCCCCTAGATCTGGCACGGATGTGAACTACTGATCAGACACGTGTACATGTGCAAACAAAATGCCTACACTCACAGTGAAGAAACTTGAGGCCTAAAGGAGGCTGACCCACTAACCCAGGCACAATGCTGTAGTGGGAGGGAACAAAATGTGAGTGACACCTGAACAGACCAATGAATTAAGAGGGATGCGTGAAAGCTCCAGTATTTATATGCATTGATTTGAATTATGAAGTTTGAGAAAACCTTAGATTAGTGTGAGGTGAAGCGGTCTCTAGGCCGCTCGTAAAAAAATGGTTGGCAGCGTTTACAGGGAATTTGTTTATAGAGTCCTTTGCTGTCCGCACAACATTAAAATGTTCTTCCATGGATCAGGCAAGCGGTGGATCGGTCGGAGAGCTGATAAACGTGCCATTAAAAGGGTAAACAGGGGAGAACAAAAATATTCATGTCCAGATAACAGCTCACTACGGTGCAATTTTTCCTCTTTGCAAAAGTAATACAAATATTTTAAAAATAACTGGTTATAGTGAAGTCTGCATTATAAAGGTAGCACCCTCATCACCACAAATGTGCTTGCCTACTAACTGACATGTTGGCCATCTTCCTTATTTTTTAGTCATCGATCCAGGATGGCAGAGGCCACCTGCAGCAGTAATTAAAAATATTATTTTCACTATTGAAAAAGCACATTTCCTAAAGTCGAGTGGCCTTGCAGCAAATGAAACCTGCCTGGCTCCCCTGGGGCAAGCAACAAAGAAAAGGGTGGAGTAGTATGGGGAAATAACAAGAGTGGATGAGAGGAGCACTGGGCAAACTTTAGGGTGTGGTGGGGAATTAACTAAAAATAAAAAAGGAAAAGAAGGGGTAGGATGAATGGTGCAATTCTGAGTGCATGGGGTAGGGGTGAGCAACTTAAGCAGCACATGAGGGAGAGGGGAGGAGGCGGGAGGGGAAGCAACACAGAGCTTGTGGGGTGTACTTAGGCAAAGAGACAAGCAACACACAAAAGACAAAAGAAAAGTAGTTCCCTAAATGTGAGCAGGGGGTAGGATACTATTCAACCAATGAACAGAATGGTAGGGGGAGGGACTGAAGAACTGGAGACAAGCCACTGAATAAAAAGCAGTCAAATTAGAGTGACAAAGCCGTTCAATGGTAAGCAATGGGAGGGCCCTAACCCCCCCTTTAAGTATTGGTATAGTCCCAAAGAGGCTTTCGGCTACAGATGATGTCTGGCAGGCAAGGCTGCTGGAATAATGCAGAATCGAAGGACTAAATTATACGACAGGATTGACTAAATTATGCAGCCGGAAAAGGCAACTTATGTAGCTTGGTGCCACACATTTTGTCATAGTATTGCTTCATTATTTTGGCATTTTTACATATATCTGGGCAAATGTTTCACCTATATAGTACCAGTTTACCAAGCAAGTACAGCAATAAACACCGAAAGGGAACAGTCAACTTCTGCAAAGTCCTTTCATTGCACAGCACAGGTTGCTGTTTGGCTTTTAGAGGTTGCATTTGTGCCCTTACACGAGGGTTGACATAAGGGTTTTGTTTTCCCTTTCCTACATCACTGGGGTTTTAGTCCCAATGTACGCCATTTTACAGTGTACCCTTACATGAGGGTGATCTTTCTTTGTTTTGTTGCAGGGGTGGGCCCCTGCATGCTTAAGACGCCTTGCCCTGCACGTGTTTTGTTGCAGGGGTGGGTCCCTGCGTGCTTAAGACGCCTTGCGCTGCACGTGTTTTGTTGCAGGATTTTGACCTTGCCTGCCTCCTCACATGGGAGAGCATTCACGTTTTTTACTTCGCAAAGTTGTCCCTTGTAATTTGTGGGGACAGGACATTGGGTGCAAGTCCCTTTGTTCTCATGACATTATATTCTTTACATAGTTTGATTGTCACTAATCACAGGTTGTCACTTTTTCGTTGACAGGGGCAGGATATTGGGTATTAGTCCCTCTTGTCCACATTCATACACGTTGTCCCCTGTTTAGAGTGGGGGAAGGAATTTGGGTCCAAGTCCCTTTTTCCACACCTTTACATTGAGTGTTCCCTTCTTGGGAATGTACACGTTGTTGTAATCAATTTATTTCATTTATTAAGGCAGGGAGATGGTTATTTATAATCTCATATGTAATGTTCCTTTTACCTTTCTCTTTAATCTCACTGAGTCACTACCCCTCTCGTGATGTCGTTCTCCGTCATCCCTGGGTTACTGACTGCTTACTTATCCTTTGCTTGGTTCTACTATTTATCCATGCTGTACTTTTATGCCTAGTTAAGATGTCTGTACATCTTTTAACTTTGTACCTTTAGCTTATAGTTTTAGATCGTTGGTTTTGTCTTTTATTTATAAGGTGGTTCTGTCTTTTATTTATAAGGAAAGAGATATGTAGTATTCTCCTATGACTATCTATCTCTTACGATAACTTGCTGCTCAGCCTGTGTGAGTGTTCCGAGTGGAATGTTTGGTGTGTGGGCTGTGTGTGGAATGCTTGGGTGACTGGATAAGAATGACAGTTGGATGGATGGGGCTGAGCAGCTAGCAGGCTGCTCCCGGTGGGGTTGCTGACCGAGACCTTCTCCTGGGCTTATGATATGGACTTCCACATTTGCTGTTGGACTTATTCTACCTGTTTACCTGCTTACCTGCTACATGAATAAACCTACGTTGACCTCATCACTCCAGTGTGGTCTCCTGATTACTACAACAGCACTAAAGGCTAAGGCCTTGATGGCCAGCAAGACATACAATACGCTAAGGTGTTAAAAATCCATATCTTGTTAAATTTCCACAAATGATTTTATTCGTTATTAACATGAAGTCATTGAACAAACTACTGGTTAACTGAGGCATAAGCCAATGTCATTTTCAGTTTTTGGGCGCTGTGACCAGAGGTTGGGCACCCTGAATGAATATATTGATGTGAAGAGAAGGAAGGATGAGAACTGCTGGCACGGCATGCCAGCAAAGGAGAGCGGATGCTGTGAGATCCGGAGCTCCCATTGGAAAGCCAGGCTACAAACATGAGCAGATGAAAGTAGCAGTGTAATGATCTCTGTCTCTGCCAGACGGAAGGCTTTTGTAGTCTTATTTTGCCAGAGGCTATTAATGTGAGACCACGGAAATCATTAACCAAAAATGATGTGCTTCATATAAAAACATTAACAAACTTTGAACCAGCGGCGGCTCCTCCACTATGGCGGAGGAGCGTCGCCCCCTTGCCAGCAACAGCAGCTGCAAAACTTGAAAAACAAAACAATAATAAAGCAGGTTTATTATCGTTTTATTTTTCTTTCATGGCCGAGTCTTGGAGGCGGGGCCAAATCCATGATTGACATGGAGGAGTGGTAGGTGCACTGCTATCAGTGCACATGTGGGTTTGGTTGACCGTCTCGGGATGGCCAAACCGGCATGCGCACTGAGCCGTCTCCAACCCGAGCTGCGTTGCTGGGTTAGAGACAGCAGGCGCGGACTCCCAGTCGCTCTGGGAGCGCAGCTCGAGGGCACTCAGGCCAATCCTGCCAACAGCATGAGAGCAGAGTCAGAACTGGCTGCCGGGGGGCGAGGAGCCTGTGATGCAGCGGAGCTAGAAGAGCGACAATGCTGCGGGAATTCTAAGTTCTTGGTGGTGTTATTGTGGTCTCCGCACCGCCACTCCGCCACTCCGCCACAACACCAGCAGCAACTGCTTAGAACCTCATCGGAGGAGAGTGATTGGGCAACATTAGTAGCATCACTTCTGGCCCCTGCCTTGACTGCACTGTGGACTAATAATCGGCCCCCAAAGAAAATCATATTCTGTCTCCCAGGACTTCAGAATGACTCTGCAAAGGTTCAGTTCGATGTGGCATGAAGAGGGCACGTGCCTGCCACCCCAAGAATACCCGTAGATCTTAAACTCCCCCCCACACATTGGGGGTAAGGGGGGAGAGTGCAGCAGCCCCAGCCTAATCGTACTATGAGCGCAGTTTCTCAGCTATGGTTGAAGAAGAGCACTTTGGGGAGCAAAGCTCTTTCAGTGGTTGTGCCCAAATGTGGAAATCATGGGCCCAGTATGTCAGGCAGTCTGCATGCCTGCTGTGCTCTAAAAACGTCATATCCTTTTTCCTTGGTGACGACTGAATGGATCCTTGGAGCCGGGTGTGGCTGTGCATAGATGTAGGTACGGGCATTTCAATAGCGCCAGCCTAGGTGAGGATCAACAGAGCGCCGCACATTACTGGGGTGCTGGAGAGATTTACATCAGATGGGGCTTTACGCCTTTGAATTACACAATCCATACATGCCAACCCTCCTGATTCAGGCGGGAGACTACCGATTTCAAGGCTAGTCTCCCGACTCCTGCAAGCAAAAACCCGATTCCTCGGGGTTTCAGCTGACAGGGCTTGGTATTGTGTAACATGCAAATTCTTCCAGCAATAGTCAGAGTGGCGATGCAGGGGCTCCAGAAGGGGTGAAAAACCAACACAGCCTCATTAACAAGCGAATGGTCTTTTAAAGACCTGAAGTACTCGGGGGCGGCTGTGTGTGTACCCAGGAAGCTGTTTCAGCCCCGGCTGCCACACGATGGGGGGGAGGGTGTGTATGCACTGCCAGCAACCTGCCAGGCTAGTGCCCAACACTTGCATCACCCTCTCTCTGCCTGCCACTGCGCTCCATGCTTCTGAAAGGTATGACAAAAACGTGCATTTGCGTTTCAAATGTCCGATCCTGCAGCAGCACACTTCCAAAGCCCATACATGACAGTAACCCGATTCAAGGCCCCATTCTCCCGATTTTCTTTTTTAAATCTCCCACTTTGCTCTTCTGAAATGTTGGAATGTATGCAATTACATTACTTCTATTTACAACCGCGCTTCGCCATAAGTGTCAGGCCTGGGGTTTGAACCCAAGTCCCCTGATTCCAAAATCACCAGCTTATTCACACGATCACATCTCCTTATTGATACATGACACCTCCTTTACATATTGCGTTGCCTGTTGGTTCCAAGAAAGGTGTCAGCACTCGGAGAGATGTCACTTGGAGGCGCTTCTATCACAGAGCCTGCGTCCAAGCAAAGGAAGAGGAAGTGAAGACGGGCACGGGGTGAATGAGACCTGTGTCCCGATGATTATCCTGTAACAAGCACCCTGCGACCCCACTTTCTTCTCTGCCCCCGGAGGTGTGCCCGCTGGCCTGACACTGCACGCATGTATTATTTGTGTGAGGAGCTGTGAATACCGCAGTAAGAGGCCGGGGTAACAGAGGTCCCGTCATGGTCCCACTGAAGCGGTGAGAGCTTTCTCTGTTCACCTCCAACCAGCTTCGGTTTACCGGTGATGAGGGGGAGGAGGGGGGGGGGGGGACGGGACATGGTACCATCTGGTAAGATCGGATGGATAAAGGCACTTCTGGGAGGTGCCCTCTTTGTGCTCGGCCCGTTGACATCTGTACTGAACCTACCCTGGGGGCTCAGAAGGAAGTCGCCAACAAAAGCGAGGGCAGTTGTTAGTAAAAGTCACACTGCCCCTTGTGTGTCCGTCCGCTCCTCTGTCATCTGCGGGCGCCCCTGCCCGAACAATGCTGAGCACCGGGCCGTGGCCCTGCTCATGTCTGCGCAGGAAAGAACACGAGGGGCGAGGGGTGGGCATTGTCGCGGCCTCATTGTCGTCTGTTAGTGAGATGCTCACGGGCCTAGTCTCTGGTCACACGTGCCTGAACATCAGCAGTCTGCTCCATGACCCTTGACCTGGCAATCTCGGTGGCAGTCACTGGGGTGTGCAGCCATCCTGCCATAAAATGAGCAGTTACCCCTTAATCTCATTACAACTCCTTGTTGTCAGTTGTAGGTTTTTGCTTGTTACATGTACTAAAATTATCTTGCATTATATTCAAGTCTAAAATTTTCCTTTTTATAAACGAGAGTAATATGGAAATGGAATAGCAGGGCATGTATCTAAAACAATGAAATTATTTCTTCTGAGGCGAACAGTTTAAATGCATTTATAATAACATACAATAGGCGTTGCAATGAGCGGTAAATCCTAAATCTCTTCTTTTGGGCACAGTTTCTCGACTCTTTCCCGATATACATGAAGTGAAGCCTTGCTGCAGGTAGGGGGCACTCCATGTAAACGTCACTCCACAGCACACACCCCCTCCCCCCTTGTGCCCGGCCTACTGGTGGATATTGTTAAATAAACATTTGGGGCGGCCTTTTCTAGCAGTAAAGTTTTATACATTTTTGGAGACATTTTTTTGTTTTGTTTTGTTTAGTCAGTGGTCTTAATATTTGTGTTGCTGAAGGGGAGAATGTAAAACTCGAACAACATTAAAATCTGCATTTTTACTGTTTTAGTACAGTACACCAAATAAATAAACCTCTCCTTTGTTTGTTCATAAAGTGCAGCGTCTGACTCTCCTAAGATGTAGATGTCTGTTGAATGAAGTGTTCACTAAGAGTGTTGGCGGTGTCTTCTGGGTTCATCAATGCATTTGCTAAATAGTTGGGCTCTCGAAGCCAGTTAATGCAGTCAGCTACTAGCTTTGTTGGTAGAAAAGGTTTTTGTTGGTCTTTGCTTCCTAGAGCGTTGCCATGATATTGTGCTCTCAACATCTTTTTGGTGTGTTCTCCCTTTCAAGAGGAAAGTGTCATAGATCACAGGTAGATTTTAGGTACTCAAGTTCCAGGCCACAATTGTTCAATCACATTTCTCTTTGGAGAGAGAAAACCCTGGCAGTTTTTCCTTGGGGGTTTCATAGAAACTAAATTTTTCTGTGTAAGACACAGTGTGTCTTTCCAAGCACTCTCCATCGATCACGAAGACTTCCCTGGTGCCACGCAGCCGCCTTCTAGGCAAAGCCATTTGATGAACCTTTGGCATCCCCCAAATTTATAAGCTAAGGCTAAGACAACACCAGCTCTTACAGTGAGTACGTTTTACATCACAAGAGCGAAGGTGGTGACAATGTATGTAAATGTGAGTATATATGGGGTAGGTATGAAGAAACTCTACTGTGGTCACAACCAGTAGGTTACATCTGACTGCAGTAGAAGCTCTATTATGGGCGACGCAGGGGCATGTGAATTAACACCAGGGAGTCCAGGGGGAACCTGAAAGGGGTTGAACAAGAGACCAGAGTGTCCAGCTTAGGTGAAAGTTGTACAGTAAACGTCCTATTAGAAAAAAGATCAGTGTATACAGTGACCGGAACGGGTTATAAAGCGCAAAAGATCGGGGAAGGGTAGAGTGAGTTTAACAGACAAAGAACCAGTATGATACTTGAGTTGGAACATGGCATGTGAGCCTTTTAGGAAGTAACCTGCTAGAAAGAGAGAGGGGTTAAACGATGGTGAGGGTAAACACAAAGGTAGAGGAACTCTGAGAATTCTAGTACAATTCAGCACGGCAGGGATTTACTTTGGTGTGAAGTGCACAGCTTTTGAAATATTTTTTTCAATCCTTACTCCGTAATAGACCTTTGTACCCCAGCAGATGTCTCTTCAAGTACTCTCACGAATTCCACCTTTATTTCAGAAACTCCTGACTTCTTCCTGCCCAGACTTCAAAGTGGACCAGGTAAGAATGCATAAAGCATTCTTTCTTGAAAGTATGGCAGTCGAATGCCGGATCCCATTCATAAAACCAGAGTACACTTTGTCTGCCAGGAGCCCAGAAAATCTCTGTTTTCCTAAACCCCTGACTTAGTTGGACATGACCATTACTGACGTGGCTAGGAATATCACAAAGCATGAGACTTGCTCACCACTGTTAATGTGGCATAGGTTCCTTTCTTGTTTCCAACAGATCCATGTGTATTTATATTCATGTACATGGTATTTGCATAGTTTGCACCTAACTGAGAGCTATACCTGGGCAATATATATGTTGCTGTATGTTGCTCTATTCACGACTTCCTGCGTTCCAGCGTAGACATGAATCTCATTAAAGTTCCTCATTCCAAATGGGGGTACGATCAAAGCATTTCTCTTTGAACAAGGAATTAATAGGATGTTAATAAGACACTGATTGCTTCTGTTCAAAGGGCATTTCTCCCAATATGTGTGCATTAGTGCATACATTAATTGAGGGTTTTTATATGATGCTGCCCTACCGCATAGGTGTTAGAGCACTCCATAGTACAACAGCACTACCTGAGAGCCAGGCCTACAGTTATAGTTGAACAGGTCTTCTTACAACAAGGGTTTTGAGCAACGAGTAATAATATGGGGCGGTTAGAGACTGACGCATGAGGCCTGAGTACTACGGTATGGTGAGTCGCATATGATGACGGACTTGAATACATTACTTACCTTTAAGGTGATTAACTGTTAAAAAGCTCAATTTCTATCTCATGTTGGCAACTCAACCTTTCTCATTTAATATCTCTTCACTTCATTTGCATCTGCGGCACTTGTATTCCATTGAGTTGAATGGTGCTCCCCAAAATACTTTCACTAAGAAATATATTTGTTGTTACTAATAACCCCTTCTTGACGCCAAGTACAATTGATAATGATCCACCAATTTCATCTAATGCACATTGGGAACTTTGTTGTTTAGACCCAAACTCCTATAGCTTGTTGCATAGACCGCTAACCAAACCCCCTTGTGCAGAGTTTAATGCCTTTGAAGTTTAATAGTTTATGGTGAAGGAATACACTGAAATTCAAAGCTTAGCTTGCTCTTGACATCTGATGAGTGAATTAAAAATACATTAATAAATCAGATCAGAAGGTTAGATGTGTGATCTAAGAGTTAGAAAGAGAGGCTGCTGGTGACATGTTTGATTCTTTATAAAGACTGAAATAAATGTAGCCTAACAAACGTTTTGAGAACTTACTTTCTGGTGATAATGTGTTGCTACTCGTGCAAGGAAATATGGGTAACTTGGAAATACTGTAGACCGGCCTAGATTATATTGAGGCTGTTGAGTCAGGCCTAACCTTTCTGATCTCCAACAGTAGATGTTGAATGTTGTTCAAGTTTTTCAAAAGGCATGTTTGCACAGCCTCGACGCCGCCGGTCCTGATGACAGCAGGTATCTGGCATCTGGTCTTTCTTCCCTAAGACAGTGGCCCTATGCCCCCCAGGCTCGCCCCTGAACTGTTCCTCGTGTTCTGCTGAGCGCTTCGAGTGAGCTGATTACTGTATATTAAATTGAACTGTTGAGCCGCTGTCCTCTGGGCGCATTCTCAACCAACCCCTAGCATGTATCATCCTCCTCTCCTGCGACAAGCACTGTGTACTGCCAGATGTACCTGTTTTAGCTATGTACAACAGATAAGGTAAAATAACCTGTTCATGACCATGAGTCGTACACCACAGATAAAAACGCTTCCATTTGAAAGCATATGACTTTCTCGTCGATGGCCTCCTCGCTTCCTTTAAGATCTGCATACAGTCTTGCGAGAGGCCTAAGTGTCCATATTGGAGGAACTCAGGAGCCATGCTGTCAACCTCAGTGACAGTAGGTTGGGATGAAAAACCTGCCCTCCTGACTTGATCAGTAGATCCGGAAGGCACGGCAATCTCCTGTGTTGCACCTTGGACAGATGTAGCAGGTCCGGGTACCACAACTGACGAGGCCACTCTGGTGCAATTAGGATCATCTCTGTCCTGGACTTGTAAAGTTTGTTGATCACCAGCAGTATGAGAGGGACTGGTGGAAAGGCGTAGAGTAATTTCTCTGACAAGTTGATCAACAGTGCATTCCCCCTGGAGCCTGGTAGAGGGTATCTGGATACGAAGGCGAGGCATTTTGTGTTTCCTGCGTCTGCAAATAGATCTATGTCTGGTGCGCCCCATCTGCAAAAGATGTCTTGAGCTAACTCATCTTTTAGCACCCAGTCGTGCGCTCTGACGAAGTTTCGGCTTAGGTCGTCCGCTTGTGCATTGAGGGCGCCTGGGAGGTGAACTGCAGATATCGACATTCCCCTTGCGAGAAGCCACTTCCAGATCGCTTGAGCCTCCAGAGACAGGGGTCTGGATCTGCTCCCTCCTTGCTTGTTCAGGCAATAAATTGTTGTTGTATTGTCCGTCTCAACTAGCAGAGAATTTGACTCGAAGGAGAGAAAGAACAACTTGAGCGACAGATGCACTGCCCCGAGTTCTAGCATGCTGATGTGGTAAAGCTGTTCCTTTTCTGACCACATCCCCTGAACCTGAAGGGATCCCATGTGAGACCCCAACCCTGAAGGGACGCATCTGTGACAAGAGTTTGCTTGGAAGGTTCGTGGTGGAAAGGAACTCCTTTCAGAAGATGAGATCGTTGCATCCACCATCTTATGGAGAGTTGGACTGAGTAAGGTAGGGTTATAGTGTCCTCCCAACAGTTGGAGACCTGAGATCATTGGTCCTCCAGAGCCTGCTGTAAGGGTCTCATCTGTAGCCTGGCATTCGTAACAATGAATAGGCCCGAAGCCATCGAGCCCAGCAGAGATGATACCTGTCTGGCAGTGGGATGATGTGTTCCCAGGAGAGCTTGACTCTTGTGGAGTATCGCTAATAGTCTCTCCTCCGAAGGAAATGCTTTTGCTCTTGCTGCGTCCAGAGTTGTGCCTAAGTAGTGTATCCTCTGCGTTGGATTGAAGATGGATTTCTTGAAGTTGACGCACAGGCCTAACTGGTTTAGAAGGTGAATGCAGAATCTTAGATGTTCCTGCAGCAGGGTGGGATAGGCACTTTTGAGTAACCAATCGTCTAGGTAAAGATCTTCTTCCTCAAGAACGCCGCTACTACCGCCGTGCATTTCGAGAAGGTGCGAGGAGCCGACTTTATCCTGAAAGGCAGGACCTTGAACTGGAAGTGGTCTGATTGTATTCTGAATCTTAGAAACTTCAGATGCTTCAGAGAGATTGGGATGTGAAAATAATCATCCTGAAGATCTATGGAACACATCCAGTCTCCTTGATAAATGTGTGGAATGATTTGGTGTAATGCCAACATTCTGAATCTTTCTCGGAGTACAAATTTGTTTAATAGTCTGAGGTCTAGTATAGGCCTGAACTCCTAGTTTGGACCTTTCTTTGGGATCAAAAGGTAACGGGAATAGATACCCGGTCGACGTTGGTGCCAGGCAACCTCTTCGATGGCATGTTTTTGTAGCAGGATGGAGACCTCCTCTCTTAGCATACTTATGCGATGTACTGTATTTTTCTGAGGAAGTACAGAAGGTGGAGGTGACTTGAATCTGATTGAGCACCCATTCCTCACAATATTGAGCACCCATTTGTCCTGCGTTATTTTGGTCCGCTCGTCCAAGTGAAAACCTATACTTCCCCCCCCACCAGAGTGGGTAACAGAGTTGGGGGAAGCAAGCACTCACTGCTTAGCCTGTTGTTTAGCTGCAGATGTTGTCTGTCTTGAGCCTCCTCTTCTTCTACCAGGTCGACGCTGGTGGTAGTGAGATCTCGCTTGATGTTGGTGCGAAGACCAGTGAGGGGTTTGAACCCTCTGCTGGTATTGGCGACGATCATATGGTCGGTAGCAACGCCTGAACTCTTCTTTTCTCTAACCCCACAACCTTCAAGGAGTCTAGTTCGGTTTTCATTCGAGACATCTCATTGTCAGCCTGAGAGCCAAAGAGTGATGTTCCGTTGAAAGGAAGGTTGATAATCCTGAGCTGGGCCTCTGGCTTCATCGCCGTTAGTCTTAACCAAGAGGATCGACGGGCACAGATTCCATGAGAATAACCATGACCAACAAAATCTGAGGCATCTGCTGCCGCGCTTATGACCGGATTAGCCACAAGACCCCCTTCATGTAGGATTTCTTGAAAATCCTCCCTGTCTTCCTTCGGTAGCTTCTCTGCGATTCGTGATAGAGAGTCCCAAAGAGAGCGGTCATATCGGCCCAACAACGCTGAAGCGCTGGCCAACTTCATGTAGGCTGCGGACGTGTTGCACATTCTTTGGCCAATTGAGTCCATGGCTTTGCTGTCCTTATCCAGGGGAACAGCAGAAGATGATGACCCAGTGTGAGTCTTTCTAGCCGCTGACACGATGATGGAGTCAGGTAGTGGATCAGACCTAAGCAATAACGAGTCCTGTTCAGGCACCCTATATTTCTTTGCTGTCCGTGAAGGTGCTGCTCTCACTGAAACCGGAGTTAGGAATGTGTGGAGAGCCGGTTCTAGCAATCCAGGTACCAGAGGGAGTAGAGGTCTAGAGGAGGACCTGTAATGCAGAGTCTCAAAGATCACAGATGTCGAATGACAGAAGAAGGCATTTCCATGTTTAGCTTTGTAGCCCCTCTGCACAAGACCTCATTAAACGTCACAATATCATCTACTGGTGATACCCTAGTCGGTTGAGTAGATGAGAGTCGGTGAGTAGTCAGCTTTCGAGGGTCTGGAGTCAGAGGACGACGAAGGTGACCTGCATCTTCGTTCTCTAGGAGAGCGGTGTCGAGATCTTGTAGACTGACTCCTAGGAGACCTTGATCTGTGTCTCCTCGAGATTGATGACCTCATAGGTGTGGCACATCTCTCTTGTCTGTCAGGAGAATGAGCAGGAGAATGAAAAGGAGAACGAGAATGTGAAGGAGAATGAGCCTAGTTGATTTTCCTTATCTTCCAGTCCTTTATATTTCCCAACCATCTCGGGGAGATGTTAGTAGGACATTCCAGGCCTGAAGAGGCTTCCAGAGTGATCTGTACAATCCGGAATTCAGAGGAAGATGAAGCACTCCTGAACGTCAGCACCTGGATTTCCTTTGACGTCGACAGACCTCTCGACGTCGGTATTGAAGACCGATCTGACCTCAGTCTCTTGGTAGGTGGAGACCTGTAAATGGATGTAGGTTTCGATGTCGACCTCCTCGACGTCAACCTGGACGGCGATCTCCTCACCAGTGACCTTCTCAACGAAGGAGACCTTCTCCTTGACGCTGGGGGCAACCTTTGCACTGCCCTCGACGTCGACCTTCTTGTCGTCGACCTTCTCGTCGGAGACTTTCTCTTTCTCGTCAGCATTCGTCTCGACGGCGGTGATTTGTTTTGCCCTGCCGTCGGCGATGACACCCTCGAACGACTGTCCCTTACTGGCGTCTATTTCTTCGGCATCGTCTTCGTTGTCTGAGGTGCTCTTGACGTCGGTGGTGATCTCGACGTCGGCACCGATATCCTCGACGGCGATCTTTCCTGTCGACGATGAGATTTCAACGTCAAGCGTCTGACGCGCATCGTCTTAGGCGAGCTGGATCTGGACCGTCTACGAGGTGGTGTCAACTTCAGCCTGGATTTAGACTTCTTACCTGAAGTAGTTCGCTTTTGACGGCGAAGTAGGCCTCGATGTCGACTTTGACGCTGAAAGTGAGCACAAGGGTATCTCCGACGTCTATCTGCCCCTTGACGGCGAATTTGACCAGTGTCGTCTTTTTCCACCAGTTTCCTTGTGCTCGGACCTTTTTTGAGAGGAGGGCTCTTTAGAGGGATGTCCTTCCATGCCACTTGTTGACTCCTTTTCTCTCTCCTGCATAGTAAGCGGCTTGATTTTCTCCATTTCCCGAAGGGTTATTTTGGAAAGCTGCTGACAGTACTGACTTTGCCATCTTTTTCCCACAGGAAGGGCACTTCTTAAATAAGGCTGGCATTCTGACAGGAAATTTTTGGGGAAGTCAGATAAAAGTATGAAATGTGTACTACAAGTACTAAAAACATCGAGTGAAGTCGAGAAAACTCACTAGAAATTACCAATTAGTGACAAAAAAAACACTAACTGACAAGCTCAATGCTCCAGGATCCTCACAGAAGGAGCTGGAAAAAAGAACTGACCTAACAGTCACCTGTGAGGCATGATGGGAGCCTGGAGGCGCCAGGTTTTTTTAGTGTTCTATATGCAGCCTTCTAGGCTAATCTGCCTACTACTACCATGCCTTTTTCCTTTGAAAATAAAGGCTATGTTCAAAAACAATTTAAAGGCATTTTCTCTGTGTCATGTTTTTAAGTATTTTAAATGGGAAAAAAAAACAATTTCAATGCAATGTTGGCATATTTCAGCCTAGTATTATGGTTTAAGCCTCATATTTATATATGCATATTATATATATTTATACATATATAGGTGTATATGCATATATTTTTGTTATTGCTCCGGAGTCCCCGCACGTGTGCGGGACTATTCAGTGCTTATGACTATTGATGAGTATCCCCTGGAAAAGAAATTAGAATACCCCCACCTGGCCCCTCACCTTGAGCCAAAACTCTTATGGCACCAAGCAAGCAAAGCAAGTCATCACGACCCTCTCCAGAAGAGCTCTCTTGTCTCTTCCATGCACGCATCAATACATTCATCCTTTCAGCCTTCCATCCACCCGTTGATATTTACCAGTTCCCTTTACATTCTGTCATTCATTCATTTTTTCATCCATCACTCAATATTCCACCATTTCGTCCGTCAGTCCATCCATATCTACAACTATCCATACGAATCCAAACCGATCCATCCAACCCATCCATCCACCATCCATCCAACCTCCCTTTCACTAATCCATCTATCCATCCTTTCACCCATCCATTACTCAACAATCCATATACCCTTTCACTCATCCATCCTTTCACCCACTCATCCATCAATCTATCCTTTCTCTCATCCAGCCACCCACCCTTTTACTCACCCATCCATCACCCCCTGTTTTACCACCCTTTCATTCATCCATCAATCTACCCTTTCACTCATCCAATAACCCCTTTTACTCACTCCATCCATCCACTCATCAATCTTCCCTTTCACTCATCATCCACTTTTCACTGAGCCATCCATCCTTTCACTCATCCATCCATTCATCATCCATTTACCATTTCACTTATCATTCATCCTTTCATTCGCTCTTCTATCCTTTCTCCCATCATCCATCCACCCTTTCACTTACCCATCCATCTATTGACCCTTTCACTCACGCATCCTTTCTTCCATCCAACCACCCTCCCTTTCACTCCCCATCCATTCTTTCACTGATCCATCCTTTCACTCAATCATCCTTCCAACTTTCGATCCATCCTACCACCCTTTCACTCACCCTCCCTCTTTTCAAGTAAATTATGAGCATTTGCATGCTGAGTTGCAGACAGAAGAGGCACTTCAACAACTCTACCCCCACTTTAGATACTAAACCAGTTCTTAATTTGCAGAAAATAAGTTGCGAGGCCTAAAGTTTTTCTTCGGAGCCTACCACTGGTGCTGCTAAATTCAAAGGCTGTCAAGGGTTGATTCAATCTGACGTCTCCTCCTTCCACACCCTACACTTAGGGTCTCTTTAACTCACTCCTACAGGTTGTTTTTTATCCCTGCTTTTCACATTTGCCACCTTTTTCCTGTCTGTTTCATCCTCATTCTTTCTCTCTTTTCTGCCTTGTTTTCTCTTCAGCTTTGGGCAAAAGTCGGATGATGAAAAATAAATTCCATCCCTAAAAATGAGTGCTGGTGCTCGCTACCTGTATCCACCTGCACCAACTAAGCACGGGTTCTCCACCTTGGATTAGTCAAAGCCAGGAAGCTTTTTAAAAGAGAAGGCAGGAGTAATCCTCCAAGACCATACCTTTAATAGCTCCATATGCTGAAAAGCCAGAAAGATGATAAAGCGATCTAAGTATGTAGCGCTGACGTAAAACTCGACACGGTCAGTTCAGCCTTTTACTCTATAAACCATGTACCACTGCACAGCATGAAAGGAAGAGGAGCAAACCAATTTTCACCAGGCCCAAAAACCTTCATCAAAACCATAACACAAAACACATGATGGCTCTATTTTGATTTCCATTCATATTGCTCATATAATAAAACTGTTAAAGTAGAACTGGTGAATAAACAGCTTTGTTGAATGAAGAAAAGTGGCCTTGCACTAATATTGCTGCTAAAATGAAAAAACAAACGGAACAAACTTTACTTCAAAGCTAGTCCCATCTTTCACATTTGATAAATGGAGAAAAAAGAATCAGAGAAAAAAACGAACTCCGAATCAATTTGCTTAATTTTTGCAAACATGCAAAATTTTATTATGGAACACAATTCTCAGTTGTTCCATTTCCTATTAAGTGGGCAGAATCAATGGCACCAAAAGTACTTGCTCCAATTTTTTTAACTCGTGAAAAATAATATGAAATGTAGCCTGAAGTTAACACATACCTTTTAAAGGTCGCCTGTCCTCTGTTTTTTTTGGAGCTTGCTAACAATCACACAAGGATGATTCATATATAAAGCACACAATTTGTTCCCATATGAATATTCCAATATTTCAACACTTTTCTGACTTGCCTGGAATTCCCAAAGAACCCGAGAGTAATTCTAGGAAGCCAGCCCACGACTACCGACGTTTCCCAGAACTACTCACATTTCTAACAAGTATTGGCAAGGCCACTACATCTGGCCTCAACAAGCATGCAAGACCTTTAACTTTTTATAAATATATCCAATGTACAAACATATAAAAATATAAAAAAAGGAATCACCCTGCGATCCAGGCACACAAACTTTGGGAAGTGCGCTCTTTATTGGGCAGCTGTGCATCTGCTATCAGGTGTGTTCCGTGCTCTCCATGCAACTGGAATCAAGCCTTCTTGGCTGATAAGGGGTGAAACCCCAAAACCCGTTCTAGGATGCTTGTTTCCAGTCCAGGGAGGACCTGGCCTGGCAGTTCGGGCTGGACTGTTCCCATTGGGTGCAGGGTCAAGACTGATTTGCATATGGCTGGGTTCAAACTGGAATGGCATGGTGAGCAAAAAAACGATGGATTTAGGCCCAGATCTCTGTACTGGGGTGAATGTATGACATTGATCTGCATTCTGTCCATCAATTGTTCTTTTTGCATTTGTCAGGTAAAACTGTGTCACTCACAATGAAGGACAGCCAGCCAATGAATGAAGAGAGCTAGCAATTTTTGTCCCATGCTCTATGCTTTAGTGGCCGGAAGCAAATGGGAATGACACTTGAACTGACCAATGAACAAAGAGAGCAGATCCAAAGACCCTGTATGTTTATGCAGATATTATTCTTATGAATTTTTGTGGAAAATTATAAGTTGGTGAGAAGCAGTCTCTAGGCTAGACCTAGATGTGCCTTTGTAAAAAGAACTGATGAACAAATCAGCTTGTTCAAAAATATAGTGCACACAGGGTGACACTTCCGACAAAGGAATCCCTCACATCCAATAAGGTGGAAGAGACATTCCACCAGGATCTCTTAGTGGTTATCTATAAAACCTTAGATTGCCATAAGCGTAATTAGTTTAGCAGGCATGTCATCGACCAGGAGTCACCCAGCAAGAACAAATTGGCACTAGGCATGCTTATTGCTCCGCCATCTTGGGTTTTCTTAAACCACATACATGATGACTCGCTTGCTCCCCTTTGCTGAACATGCTGCGTTGTCACAAGATGGCTACAGTGTATGCATACTTTTCTCGACATTACAAGTGTGTCCGCGCATCTGGCTACATTAATCCATGCTTCTAACCCAGTACAAAGTCATAATGTTGTTAAAAAGAAAACGAGTTTATTCCGCCTGTTCAAAGCAAATGGGGAAGGTCTGGTCCATATAAACTAATTTCCACCTGTTTCCGTCTACTGCAGGCACGGTAACTCCATTTTGTTTGATCTGATTATATCTGCAGACTTCCTATGGAAGCGCAAGCCCTGCTCGTGCACATACATCACTCGAAGACTGCTGTAAACGAGATGAAACGTTGCATGCACTTCTTTTCATTTTCTTTTACTGCCACATTAATCTGGTCTCCTCCCAAGCACGTTCCAGCTTCTAAGATGGAGGCAAACAATGTAGGAAGGGGGGAGAAGAAAGAACACAAAGGCAGAGCTTGCCTAAAGCGGCCCCATAAAGCAAAAGCAAGCGTAGGAAATCGAAGAGCAGCACCATGGACTGCGCGAGACCGTTCCCTGACGACCACAAAAATTGCCATTTACAAGCCACAAATCGTATTAGTATGGACGACGCTTTCCTTCCAGCACTATTTATCACGCGCAACGGGAGCCTTTCTGCTCCGTGAGCCCAGCTTGGTGCAACGGCGAAGTACCTGCCACATTTTTTGTGTGGTTTCACAACAAATGCAATTTACGAACCCTACAATCAATTACCTTGTTTAACAGGCATGTCTTTTAATTGCTCGTATTGTCAGTCACATTTCCGCGACAGTATTTTCTGCAGCCGCTTCAAATGTCACGCCTAACAAGCCCTACAGTCTGCGGCTCCCAGAATCCATGGGCAGCCCTGCTGGTAAGCACGAGGCAGTCAATGGGCCTCATTCGCCTTGCGGGAGAAGCCGCTTGTTACTGGAAGCCCGCGGGTTCACTGCTGCACAGGGCCAACGCAGTCCTTCATGCTTCCGAGGTAGGTAACCTGTGTATCAGAGTTGGCTACTAAACGCAACTGTTCTCGGGGGTAAACAACGTTTATAACGAAACTTTTTTTCCGCAGGGAATCACAACGCGGTCGTTACAACGACCGCGTTGTGATTCCACATACCATTACTCGCAAGTCGGAACAACGACTTGCGGAGGGGGTGATGGTGTTGGATTTAAAATCCAACACCTTCCCTACAGTCCGCACAGACTGGAGTTGGAATAGTAAATGGTACTATTCCAACATCCAGCACCCCCCCTCCGCACGTCGTTGTTCCGACTTGCGGAGTAATGGTATGTGGAATCACAACGCGGTCGTTGGAACGACCTTCTTTGTGATTCCCTGCGGAAAAAAAGAATGCGGGATAAGGAGGCATATCATCATCACCTTCCTTCACACAGTGAAGAGACAACATAATGTGGTGAGAGAGAAGGCGAGATGGCAGCCCCTGCACTGAATGGGGCTCCAACTGGCCTCTGGAGGCTTTGAACAGCCATGCGCATTACGGGTCTCGAAAACATCCCAGGATATCAGCCGCAGACTCAGCTAGCTTTTATTATTTTGGGGGTGAGGGAGAATTTTTTTTCTGAATCAGGTTTGCATTACTTCATATCTGTTGCTACAATGAGGCTGAGCTCTCATCATCTTTGTAAGGATTAAAGTTCCACCCCCTCTGTGCAGCTGGGCTATCCCTGCCATTTCCCTCCTTTTTCTCCATTACATTTTTGCTTTCAGCACAATCTCAAGAGCTGTTCCTTGGGGTTGGGGGTCCTTGATTTTCCATAAGAGAGGATTTAGTCTATCTTCCTCCCCCCAGCCCTCCCTCTTTCTTGGAACTGGCAGGTGGCTGACATTATAATTTTAGGGTGCAGCAGCTGTACACTAGGGTAATGCCTACTGGTCACTTGCAAAAATAGCTCCAACACTGTGATAGAGCACCATGTTGTTCCGAAAATTGTAGGGGTGCAGTATAATCGCTATAGTTTGCACCCACATATGTATCCTATGTTGTATTAACAGATGATCATTAGAGGAGTAAATGTAATAATAAAATGTGAATATAATGTTAGAAATGTAATGCGTGTTAGTCAAAATAGTTCATGATTTTAAAATGTAACTGCCTATTGTAAAGTGCCTAATGAATTAATTTGTGTGCAATGTAATGCCTTTGATTTAAATGTGCCCCATATTAAAGATTGCACGTGTAGAAATGATTACACATATATTGAATGTAATGAAAATAATGCTTGTAGATGCAATGTTTATTAACGTGTGACTTATAATGTGCGAAGGCCCGATCGAAGATTCATGTATTGTAATGAAAGACCAATTCGTTCCTTATGTTAGCTGAATATCGTAGGCCCGAAAATATCGTAGGCCCGAAATGTACTTTCCCTGGGAGAGCTCTCATTTGGAGGAAGTCAGCAGATTTCTGTGAGTGGAAGGTTTTCTCGTTCTCAAGCTTCTGTTGCAGGTGCAAGGACATCATCCTCCTTAGCTAAAACTAACTCTTTTGTTTTAGGAGTTAGGTATGGAGGAGCATTTGTTACAAGAGTCTCCAGGAATGCAGATAATGAGAAGCCGATACTTTTGGTGCTGAGGGAGCCGGGGACTCAAGGACATTCCAACCATTATTGGACGCCATACAGGTTTCGATGGAAAGTTACCTCCAGGAGGTGTCCAGCCAGAAGAGGTGGAACGAAGGCGTGTCTTCTATGTTGTGCATCGTATTAGGGAGAGTGCTCCGAGGGAAGAGTTAGCAGATGAGACAGTGAGGCGTTAGAAGGCAGGTGGAAGGAACCGATACAGAGGGAGAAGACTTAGAATGATGCTGGAGCTTTGGCTACTTATCCCTTCAACGTGAGTGTACGTTTTAGGAAGTCTTCATGAGCTGACATTTTCTCTGATCTTGCCTTGGGGTAGTAGGGATGTCACCTTATTGGTAGAGTAGGGATCGACTAATACATTTCTTCGTAGGTATCCATGAAGACTGATTTAGATATTGGAGCAGTTATCTTTTGCTTGATTCATCGAGTTAGGGTGCTGTGTAGATTAAACTTTGTATTAGTTCCCATGTATTTTCTTAACCTCGTCATGAGGTGCTTGTATGTCCAGTTATTTTTGGCTTTGTAATAAACCCCTAAAACTTAATTCGGAGTTAGTGATCCTTCAGAGTCAGTATTGATCGGCCATTGGTTTTGTCTACATGAATTTATTTCTTCCCTTTACACTTCGCAGCAGATAAAAAGATCCAGTCGACCTGAGGATTCTTATAGGTGGGGAGAGATTATAAGAAAAGATAAGAATCCGGCGTTATCAGTTGGTAGCAGAGTAGGATGGTTATCTCTGTAGTAAGGGGAGATCTAGATTAGGGTAGGTTACTATGGAGTCCCCATAGAGCCCGAGTGATGGTGATTCAGTGGATCGTGAGCGCAGGAATGGCATTGATGGAAACTGACGGAGAGTAACGGTGCGGCGGAAGCAGCAGTTCGTGGGAGAGAAAGTATGAACAGGGTTTTGTATCTGTTAGATTGCAGTGTTGTGTTGATTGTGTGATGTCTTGTGGAGTTAGTGTGAGAGTCGAGTGATTGTGGTTTCGGACTGTGAGCGCGCGTGGTCCGTGAGATTTGATTTTGATATCCCGGGATAAGAGCATGTGGTGTAGAAGACACCCAGAGTTGAAATTGTCTGACCAGAGATTGTGGGAGTCTTGAGATGTCATAGACTGACACACCCGAGATAGGGAAATGCATGTGCGAGTGTGTGAGTAACCGACACAGGTCGTGGGTTACTATATGTGGAATATTGAACATTTGGTTCCTATCAATCAAGTCCGAGGAAGTTGTCCAGACGTTTCGCGGACAAACGATTGCCAGAGTTGACGACAATTTTGCGAGACTGTCCGGCCGTTTGGGGAACAGACAGTCAGAGAAGTGATTGTCCGGTCGATTGGTGGACGGTTATTTCAGAGTGTGAAAGAGATGTATGAAAGAGTGAGAAACGAATTGTAAAGGAGGGGAACTGCTGCTGGAGGAGGAAGAGTGAAGGCGGAGGAAGAGTGAAGGCGGAGGAAGAGTGAAGTCAGAGGTTGCCGCGCTGTGATAGGTCTGTTGGTGTAAAGCTGCGCTGGTATTTGTGGATTGACATCAAGAAGTATAAGGAAACGCTGTGTGTAAGGGCTGATTTAAGTTGATTTTACCATGAAATGTTTTAAAGTTTTACGAGACATGTGTAGAGATAGAGCAGTGCTTACTCGGGGAGGGGAAGAGGCTCCGCCTGAGGATACCCCGGCTCATTACATGGCTATGAGTGTGGGTTTGCATACAATACTGTGGCTTGAGAATTGGCATAAAATGACTGGAAAAGAGGGAGAACTGGCTTTTCCACGCTATGCCACCTTCAGGTTGGAGGTATTGTATCAGTTGAAAACAGTGATGGCCTCATTGCGACCTTTGCCTAGACCGATGCAGTTTGAGGCGTTGCACGCATGGATAAGAGCAGCGTATGACAGGAAAAGAGACAGAAGTCAAGAAAGGGTGAAGAAGTCGATCAGGGCATTTCAGGAGGCACAATGGGAAGCATTGGAGAAAAGATGGAGGGTGGAGACGAATGAGGGGGATAGATTGTTCACGTTGATGGTGAAGGTGGGGGACACGCAAAAGAAGAGTACGGAAGAAGATGATAGTGACACAGATGATGGCTTGCTAGAGAGGCTACTGTCAGAGAGACCACCTCCATATAATCCAGATTCAGAGGAGGGAAAGTCAGTACCAAAAGAGGGGACTAGGGATTCGCAGATCCAAACCCATTCGAGAGTTGTGGGGAAAATTGCAACAGGAACAGAAGGGATGTACTGAGGCTAACAGAACTGCAAGGTTACCGGATGCTCTTACCGTGCCAGTCACCATTGGACCCTTAGTGTCCATGAATTACCCAGATCAAGTGAGAGAGGGGATCTCGGTGCAGTAAGCAATAGAAGAATAGATTACCCCTGGAGGGAATGGCACGGTGAGTGGAATAGCTCACCTTCTGAGACCTATTGAATCAAGTACACCATTGCCAGCCACTTCAGATACCTCTAGAGGACAAGTGGATGTGAGATCAGAAAGACCAAGGCATCTGGCTGAGTCCAGATCAGATCTAAGAATGTGGGAGCCACCAGTAAGAAACCAGTGTGAAAGAATGCAAGGAGACTGGGATCGGGAGGACTTAAGAGGTCGACCAGTTCTTAGGAACATAGCAGAAGCGAACAGGTGTGAAGATCAGAGCAGTGGGAACGAAGAGTTGAGTGGCACATTGAGTCGAGGGACATTGAAAGTTGCTATGAGGACAAAGATGTTAGATGTGGTGAGGTTGAAGGAAGAAGTAGACGAGATAGTTAGTGGGAATCGAGCCAGACGAGTTACTGTTTGTAGCGAAGGACGTAATTCACAAAGCAAGTTCCGCACACGAGAAATTGACCGAACTAGCAAAAAGGTATGAAGTGGACCTGTCCAAAACAAAGATGTTGCAGGGAAATCACAGATTGCAGTATAGTGATCAGGAACGGGAAGAGAAGAGAGTCATAGGGTTGAAGGCACATATCCGAGAATTGATTACAGGGAGTCGTGCATGGAGTATGCTTGATAAGTGGGAGGAAAGGTGGTCCAAAAAGAAAAGCACTAAAAGAAGCACAGGAGAGATGCCTCGTCCGGGAGGGGGAGGAATGGTAGGAGTGGAGAATTACTCTTTACGAGAGGTGCAGAATGGAGGGTACGTGCATGTGCCCTGGAGTAGAGGTGACTTGGCAGCATTCACAAATGATTTCCCTCTGCTGAGGGAGAAACCTTTTGAATGGTGCAAGCAGGTTGATCGGTTTGTCAAAATCTCGAAGGTGTTGTGGATCGACCCGAATACAATGTTTGACATTGTTGTACCAAGTGATCAGTGGGCAGCTTGTAAAGTTGCAGTTGATTGGCCAACTTCTGAACCAGACAGGGATTCTGTTACCAATGGTCCTTCACCTTCTGTCATGAAAAAGTTTGAGCAGGTAATTACATGGCTGAAATCTAAAATCTCGCCTCAAGATATTGATTGGGTTAAGATAGATCGGACTGTTCACGAACCGAAGGAGCAGTACAGTGGATTGGACACCTTAGACTCCAAGGACATGGGACAGTTTGTCTTGAAGTATATTCTGGGATTGATACCCGAGGTTAGTCTCATGATTCAGCAACATCTGATTTGCTGGCAGAACAAACCGGTAGATGACATACTGCGGTATGCCAGGTACTGCAGTGACGAAGTAGATTCGAAACACAGGAAGCTGAAGGACAAGCTGATGCTTGTTCAAATGCAAACCGCTGATAGGGGACTCCAAATTCAGCCCAGTGGAGGGACGCTAGGAAGAAGACAGGGAAACAATCAAGGAGGGAATCAGAATGCACAAGGTAAGGGGAAGGGGAAACCTGTAGACCCCAAAACAGGAGTGGATGTGGCGACACTGAAGAAGACCACTGCCTGTCATCTTTGTCACCAGATCAGGCATTGGAAACGTGAGTGTCCGTTGAACCCAGCAAATCAGGTGCAACAAGAGGTAGAGGCTGTGCAGGTGCCTGAAGCTGTCAATACAGTAACGAGACCTAGATCCATGCAAGGGGGACAAGGGTCCCACAGGTCCAAGTCTCGCAAACCCTGAGGATCCCGCAGGGGACCCGGCCGTACCAGCAGATGCCTCTATTTGAAAAGTTTGATGAATACAGCCCAGACCCGTTGGCGTGAGGGGGGAGGAAGACTCTTGGGACAGTCTTGGAGGTAGACCAGAGGGGACCGTTTGTGGAGGCGGATGTTGACGGTCACCCTACCACCTTCCTGGTTGACACTGGTGCTACCCGGCCAACTGTGAGATCTGCAGTAGTCCCTAACCTACCCCTCTCGGAACAATCAATCCAAGTTGTAGGAGTAGCAAACAAGAAAATGACAAATCCTCTGAGTGAACCGATTCCTGTGAGAATAGGAACATTTCGAGACCGACACCAGTTTATGGTGTGCGACTCTAGTCCAGTCTGCCTGCTAGGACGTGATCTTTTGTGCAAGTTGAATTGTACCATCTATTGCACGCCCAAAGGATTGGAAGTACAAATGAAGGATGATGATGCCACCTTTAGCGTTGCCAATCAACACCTATGTATAGAAATATACCCTATGTTGACAGTGGAAGAGCTTTCACTTGACCTAAGATATTCCATTTCATTGGAGGTGTGGGATTTCACGGGAGAAGAGATTGGGCTAATCAAAGGTGTCGAGCCAGTTAAGATCCAGATTAAGCAGAATGTCGAGTTCCCGAGAACACCACAGTACAATTTGTCACCGGAAACGATCGCAGGGATTAAACCTGTAATCGACTCCCTGATTAAGCAGGGAATTCTGAAGGAGATAATGGGCAGTCCATGCAACTAACCCCTTATGGGGTTACAGAAACCAAGCGGGAAATTCAGAATCGTGCAAGACCTGCAAAAGGTCAACACGATTGTTGTTCCATGCTGTCCAGTGGTACCAAATCCTTCAGTGATACTATTCCAGATTCCATACCAAGCTGAGTGGTTTACCGTGATTGATGTGTGTCAAGCATTCTTCTCGATACCTCTTCATGAGGTAAGCCAATTTTTGTTTGCCTTCCAGCTGGAAAACCATGTGTTAAAGTGGTGTTGTATCCCTCAGGGGTATACAGAGAGTCCATCGATCTTTAATCAAATCTTGAAAATGAATTTGGAGAGTCTTGTGTTGCCGCAGAATTTGGTTCTGGTGCAATACATTGATGATCTCCTTATTGCGTCAGAGACTGAGGATGCTTGCAGGATTGACACCATTGCCTTACTGAATCATTTGGCAGAGAATGGACACAAGGTGTCCCCAAACAAGTTGCAGTACTGCTTGAGTGAAGTACAGTATTTGGGTCATTGAATTGAGAAAGGCAAGAGAATGGTGTCACCAGATCGAATTGAGGCGATCATGAACATGGCAATACCTACCACTCAGAGGGAGGTCAGAATGTTCTTGGGAATGATTGGCTATTGTCGCCAATGGATTCCCAATTTCTTTCTGAAGGCGAAGCCTTTACAGAGACTTACTCACAAGGATGTAAGTGATCCGGTACCATTGGATCATGATTGTCTGGTTTCATTCCTGGAGTTGAGAGGGGGCATGTGTCTTGCTCCAGCTCTGGGAATGCCTAACTACAAAAAGCCTTTTTCATTGTTCTGCTGTGAGAGAGAAGGTTGCACATTGTCAGTTCTGACTAAGAGTCATGGAAGGGTCCGTAGACCAGTTGCCTATTTCTCAGCTACTTTAGAAACAGTAGCATCAGCGTTGCCCGGATGTCTCAAATCCGTTGCTGCAACGGGTGTCGGCATTGAGAGATGTGAAAGCATGGTCATGGGTCATCCGCTGATTGTGTATGTACCGCATTCTATTGAACTGTTGATGACGAGAACTAAGATACAGCACCTGACAAATAACAGACTCACATGCTACGAGCAGGTTATAGTTGCTGCGGAGAATGTGACCCTGAGGAGGTGTTCTGTTTTAAATCCCGCTACACTTCTGCCATTGCCAAACTCAGATGAAGAAGATTGTGAGGACCATGACTGTCTTGATGTGACTGAACTTTGCACCAGACCGAGACCTGACATTGTTGATGAACCTCTGCCTGACCCTGATGACATTTTCTTTGTTGATGGTTCATGCTTAAGAGACAATGTTGGGCAATTGAGAGCAGCATTTGCCGTATGTATCATTACAGAAGTGGTTGAAGCGGCTTGTCTAGAGGGAGTGTACTCCGCACAAGTTGCTGATATCATTGCCTTGACGCGCGCCTATTTGGCAGCAAATCAGATCCGAATCACCATTTACACCGATAGCCAGTATGGGTTCGGTGTGGTTCATGACTTCGGGCAGCTATGGTCTCAGAGGGGTTTTATGACATCATCTGGATCCCCTATTAGGAACAGGGAATATGTTAGACAACTGATGGAGGCTTTGCAATGTCTAAAAGAAGTTGCTGTAGTGAAATGTGCAGCTCATGGAAAGGGAACTGACTTTGTCTCTCTAAGTAACAGATATACCGACGAAGTTGCACGTTTTTGCGCTGAACAAGGTTGTATTTTCACTGGGGAGTATACAGGAGAGAGCCAAGAGAGAACCGAGCTCAACATGATGTTAGCCATGGCAGACACTTGGGATAAGCTCAAGTGCCTTCAGAAAGAGCTTTCAGAACAGGAGAGGGAGGTATGGGTCAAAGCAGGTTGTGAGAAGGGAGACGTTGACATTTGGGTTTCAGGTGATGGTCGAGCAGTGTTACCAGATGACCTATTGAGCCCAATGGCAAGACAGATTCATGGTGCTGTGCATCTTGGAAGGGATGCGATGGGGCGATTGTTCAGACAGACGTGGTACAACCCACGGTTTCGAACGGTTGCTGAAGCAGTGTGCTAGAGATGTGTTTCTTGTCAACAGATGAATGCTGGAAAGAAGACTGTGGTTACACTAAGTCACATTGGGAGGTCGGGAGGGCCTTTCAATAGACTTTATTGAGATGCCTAAGTGTAATGGATTGAGGTACATTCTAGTGGTGGTGTGTGTCTTCTCACAGTGGGTGGAAGCATACCAGACAAGAAGGTGTGACACACTCATGGTGGCAAAGCTGCTACTCAGGGAGCGGATTCCTAGGTTCGGTTTTCCAACCTGGTTGGAATCGGATAGGGGGACGCACTTCCACAGAGATATCATGAAGTTGCTTTGTGCTGCCCTAAATGTTGATCAGAGACTCCATTGCAGTTATCAACCAGAGGCTACTGGGATAGTGGAGCAGATAAATGGGACTTTGAAGGCATAGATGGGAAAAGTGTGTTCGTCTACGTCTTTGAAATGGCCTGATGCATTGTCCTTGGTTCTGATGAGTATTCGCAGTGTCTCAGATAGGAGAATAGGACTTTCCTCACATGAAATCCTGATGGGGAGGGCGATGCGATTGCCAGCAGTACCGTCTACAGCTTTGATAAACATCACTGATGACTTAATCTTTGACTACTGAAAAGGACTAGCTGATGTGGTCCGTTCTGTGTCTCAGCAGGTGCAGGCTGCCGCTGTTCCAGCTTCAAGTGACATATGCCACAATTTGTGCCCGGGAGATTGGGTACTGGTCCTTAAGCATGTGAGGAAGAGCTGCCTGGATGCTAGGTGGCGAGGCCTGTATCAGGTGATACTGGAAACGAACACAGCAATGAAGTGCAGAGGATTGCCAAACTGGGTACATGCTTCCCACACCCGCAGAGTTTCAGCACCCTTGGAAGAAACAGCTCCTCTCACGAATGAAAATGCAGCTGTGGCAGCAGCGCCACAAGAGAGGGCAAGCCAAGCTGCGAGGGTTGATGGAGAAGCTGGTTGTTCATCAGACCAGGCTAAGGAGGGTCACGTCGTTCAGAACCCAGATATTGACTATGAAGAAGAAAGTGACATTGGGAGTGGCATAGAGTCGGATTCAGCGGAAGGAAGTGGTATACAGAGAGACCAAGAAGAAAGCAGAAGGGCTGAAGGCGAAGAAGAAGCCTGGCCCAAGAGACAGAGAAGACTCAATCTGAGATTGGCTCCCGAGAGAGATTTTGCCCCTTTGTCTGAGGTCTCTGAATCGGAAGAAAGTGAAGAAGAGCAGAATCAAAGTTTGAGAAGATTGAGGAGGATGAGAGTGCCTTGCCAGAGATACACTACCCCGGAGTGGACTTACGCAGTAACTGAGTAGTGAGTTCTGGGAGGCTGAGGTCTGGGAGTGTGGTCAGCAGGAATCCACTACTGAAGATCAAGGTGGTGTTGCCGGAGCCTGGTCTCAAGATTGAGGGAGTGCTGACACTCACGCTTCAAAACCTCCACTCTTGAGCAAGGTGTGAATCCTGGTTCTGCAAAGACTAGTTTTCCCGACGTTTGGATTTGATCCATCGACTCATGAACTGGTAACTGTTTGTCTTGAAATTTTGCATCATGTTCTAGCTGCAATTGGATCTGAACTTATTGTGGATTGTGAATAGACTGTGTTGTAAACAAGTGATTACTAGAAGATAACCTAGGCCCGAGTGGAAGAAGAAGAAATTTAGGGACTTTCCATAGAAGAAGAACAAGGGTTAAGGAACTCTCTTTGGACTGTGTGAATAAGGAACTAAAAGTACTGGGAAGGGATTTTCCAGCCTTTCCGGAGTGGTGTTTGAATTTGTGAACAGCAACTTGAGGTGGAGAAAGAGACTAAGGGTTCATTGCTGAACCCAAAGCCGATAACGAGAATGGAGGCTGGAAATCCAAACCGCAATGTCTAAATATATGATAGGTACACTTATAGGAGGAGTGTTAGTTTAAATAGTTGAAGTTATTATAGTGTCAGTTGCTATTCGACATGAGGTAGGAGTCATAGAGGTGAAGGGAACGCCTACATCCAGTACTTCAACCATGAAAGAGGGCATCATAGGAGCTGAAAAGGCTTTGCTCGATCAAGATAGTCGTAGATTGCATGTAGATTTGTCTAGAGGTGATTTTAAACTTAATGAGTATGCCAAGCTGCTATATGAATATGTGGAGGCGATGGATGCGAAAGATTGTTGTGTGTGTATGCAGTTGCCTGCCTCAGTGGACGAGGGGATTAAGTATCACCATCTTCCACTGATGTATGGGATTTCATGTAGTTTGTTGCTTAGTATGTTTTATGGGAGAGGTCATTATGAATACTTCTTTTCGAATTACGATGCAGTGCTTTCAGAAGTACCAGCTTACAAGCATCTGAATAAGTATGATTATTACAAGCAGGGGGACAGGATTGGGAAGTATTTCATTCCGACTTCGACTTTGATTACAGCATATGCTCATAGACATAATTTGACCTGTTCATTAACTGAGGTAGAGAAGAAATGTGTAGATCAAGTAGAAGATAGATATAGAACACTAACAAAAACACGTGATACTGGGGAGAGTCCAGTAGATTGGATTGAGGAGGAGAGATTTCACAGAGCGAAGGGAAGTTATGGCCCTATAGCATTGGACCTGGTGCAGATGGGGAAGTTGTGTGTGAAGCGGGTGCAGACTTATTATGATAAGGTTTATGTGGGACAAAGTACGTGTGATCATGTTTTCACTATGGAAGAGTCGGCAAATAACTTTTTGCAAGGGTCAGTGCTAGTGGTGCCAACAGTATATTATGTGTGTGGAAAGAATGCTTACGTGAGATTGCCTGCGAATTGGTATGGAACTTGTTATTTAGGAATCATTTTTCCCAAAATTTACCATGCAGACAAATTAGAGCTTTTGGAAAATGGAAAGCACTCTAGAGTCAAAAGAGGTGCGGGAGCGGTGATTAGAGATATCTTTGGAGCAGTAATTCCAAGTTTGGGAGTGATTCTGAATGATGTGAAGATTAGAAGATTGGCAACTGTTCTTGACGAGTTGAAAATGAATACAGCTAAGTCGTTGATACTTGTGGATGGAGAGAAGTTATCGAGAAGGACGATGGTGATGCAGAACCGTCTTGCTTTAGATGTCTTACTGGCAAAAGAGGGCACAGTCTGTGAAATGCTGAAGGTTCAAGAGTGCTGTACTTATATACCAGATAACAGCAAAGATCTGAAAAATTATATAAGTAACATCACTGTGATCCACCATGAGATCCAGGATCTGACTGAAGAGGGTGTTTGGGAAAAGGTCGGAAAAGAATTTGGGAAGGTGGGAAATTGGTTTGCAAATCTAGGAAAAGGCATTCTTGTTTATATTCTGAAGCCTATCTTTATCATAGTGGTTTGTGTGGTTTGTTTGTGGGAATTTGTCAGAGCTTATCAATGGTACAGAGCGAACCAGGTTGAAAGGTCCCTTAAGAGATAAGGATGGCCAGACTGCAGGACAGTCACTATCAGAATATCAAGAATCTAGAGAAGTTCCGACACGGAAGAGTGGCAACGAGCTCTGTTTAGGTTGGTTCTTTCTACAGGGAGTTGTGATTTTGGTGATGACACTAGTCATCAAAGGGGGAACTGATAGAGCGCCATGTTGTTCCGAAAATTATAGGGGTGCAGTATAATCGTGTATAGTCCGCACCCACATATGTATCCTATGTTGTATTAACAGATGATTATTAGAGGAGTAAATGTAATAATAAAATGTGAATATAATGTTAGAAATGTATTGCGTGTTAGTCAAAAGAGTTCATGATTTTAAAATGTAACTGCCTATTGCAAAATGCCTAATGAATTAATTTGTGTGCAATGTAATGCCTTTGATTTAAATGTGCACGATATTAAAGATTGCACGTGTCGAAATTATTACACATATATTGAATGTAATGAAAATAATACTTGTAGATGCAATGTTTATTAATGTGTGATTTATAATGTGCGATGGCCCGATTGAAGATTCATGTATTGTAATGAAAGGCCTATTCGTTCCTTATGTTAGCTGAATATTGTAGGCCCGAAATGTACTTTCCCTGGGAGAGCTCTCGTTTGGAGGTAGTCAGCACATTTATGTGAGTGGAATGTTTTCTCGTTCTTAAGCTTCTGTTGCAGGTGCAAGGACATCATCCTCGTTAGGTAAGACTAACCTTTTGTTTTAGGAGTTAGGTGTGGAGGAGCGTTTGCTACAAGAGTCTTCAGGAATGCAGATAATGAGAAGCTAATACTTTTGGTGCTGAGGGAGCCTGGGACTCAAGGACATTCTAACAGTTATTGGACGCCATACAGGTTTCGATGGAAAGTTACCTCCAGGAGGTGCCCAGCCAGAAGAGGTGGAACAAAGGCGTGTCTTCTATGTTGTGCATTTCGTATTCGGGACAGTGCCCCGAGGGAAGAGTTAGGAGATGAGACAGTGAGGCGTTAGAGGGCAGGTGGACGGAACCGATACAGAGGGAGAAGACTTAGAATGAGGCTGTAGCTTTGGCTACTGACCCCTTCAACGTGAGTGTACTTATTAGGAAGTCTTCACGAGCTGACACTTCCTCTGATCTTGCCTTGGGAAATGCTAAGTAGGGATGTCACCTTAGTGGTAGAGTAGGAACCATCTAATAAATGTCTTCGTAGATATCCATGAAGACTGATTTAGATATTGGAGCAGTTATCTTTTGCTTGATTCATCGAGTTAGGGTGCTGCGTAGATTAAACTTTGTATTAGTTCCCATGTATTTTCTTAACCTCGTCATGAGGTGCTTGTATGTCCAGTTATTTTTGGCTTTGTAATAAACTTCTAAAACTTAATTGAGATCACCATGTAAGGTTTCATGTCTCTATGGCGCACTCCGAGGGGACATAACCTTACCGCTAACCCAACTCAGGGTCAAATGAGAACAGGATCTGGGCATGGCCATAACTGAGGAGTATTGATTTAACGTTTTGGAGGTTTCCCTGAAAATATCCCGCAATGCAGGCTTCAAACTCATACGTTATGTATGAGTTTGAAGCCTGCATTGCAGGATATTTTCACTCGTCTTTAATATATTTTTTCACTCAAAAACTTTTTTCATAACATTTTTACACATGTAACTACATTATTTACATCTTGTTTACAAGTGAGACCTAGCCTTAAAAGAGACTCTAGTACATGGGAATCACCTAACCATAACTAGTCTGATCCTGTGCAACCAACAAAATATTCCATAACTGTTCTGAGTGAGATCAAGACTGGCTCTGTGCCCTTTCTTTCTACCCCTCCACTTTACCAAAGGATGGGGGACCTCCTTCTGGGTGGGCCCCACCTTCTTTCTCCCATCCATACTGGGAGCTCTCCCACCTCGCAAGTTCTTGAGCAGGGGAACCGGCTGCCCTTAGGATACCTACCTCGGGCACCCCCTGTACCCAGGTTCCTCATCCCACAAGGGTCAGTGCTAGGTTGTGCCCAAATGACCATGCACAGGTGGTTGATCGGTAAGGACTGCTTGTTAGCGACCGCCAAAACCCCTCCTCCCTCCCACCTCCTTTCTACTTGGTGGCAGCACCACTTGGAGGCTCCAGGGACTCAGATGTTAAATTTGGAATAAAAAAGGATGCCGTAAAGGGCCCGAATTGTCCCACCCCTCAATCTTGACCTCACCTGCCCAGCTTAAATACAACAATTCAAGATGATGCAATACATTGACTGCTAAGAAAGAAAAAAAAACAGGGGGAGGGGGGCAAACATGATATTACATACAATACCTACATCATAATAAATCACTAGAAGAGAAAATACATTGTTATCACGAAATCAGTTTAATGTAGTGGTATTGGACGTAGGTACCTCTGGCGCTACAAGGGAAATTCACATTCATATGTTGATATACATGTATCTGACGGTGCTGTAGGGTGTAGAGAAACCACCAACTCTACCCAAAAGAGCAAGAGCTCCGCGTAACAGTTTAGCAAATCCCCAGCACTCGTAATTATTACAAATTCAAAGCATTTGTGACGTGTACATCAGAAAAAACATTAACAGCAAAATTCATATGCAAGGTTAGTCTTCCTTGTTCTTTATTTTCCAATGGAACATCCTAGTCACAGCCAACACGTGTTTCGTCGTGTAGGGACAATTATCCCACGACTTCCTCAAGGCTGTGTGAATTAAAAGACAATAAATACCATGTGGCATTATAAACTTCTAAAAGAGGGGTCGTGTAGGTTAACATTGCAAATTCAAATTAACTCTTAAATAAGTACAAAGGGGTTTCACATGCAGTGAAACAGTATACACAGGTATAGGAACAAGAATCAATTTAAAATCCGAAGTGAAGAGATGCACATTGCAGGTACATACAGATAATCATTTAGAAAGAAGTGTACCAAAGTGAAAGAGATCAATATTTTTTGTAGGTATCTAATAGAGCTAGCGACCAGAAAGAGATGGAGAGAAACGGAGGGCGTGCAGAAAAACAACGTGATCCGGTCCCGCCTAGTAAGAGACTCAGTTGCTAGGATGCTTGGTCGTGATTAACGTGATGAAAGTGACGAAGTGAGTGACAAGACATCATGCCAATCATAGTGAATCCACTAATAACAAGGCCAACGGCCAAGCATATTTACCTATTTTCTATTCAATAGGATCTCTATTATAAGGAAACACAATCAAGGGGCAAGTGCGTTAGTGCTCTAGTCCACAAGGTATACTCGATTCACTAAAGCGAGTGTTTACAAAACAAACCTACTTGTTATGTGGTTAAAATTCCAGACCACATGGGGGTCAAATCCAAGATGGGAACAGTCAAATTCTATGGTTCCTTAAACAACGAAGCGTGCGTTTCGCGCTGAGCTGTAAGTAGTAAATGCGCCGGTCAGTATTAATGACTAAAAAATACTAGCGGGTATACATGTGATCATCCAATAAAGTTATACGACAATTGATTATCACGGCTGTCATAATGTCTATCAGTAAGTTTATATCGAGAATTTTTTGGCTATCATCAGCTCACAACTATATTTGCTGGCTGCAGTCATCGGTCACCAAATCCCGACCAAAATGTGCGCTTCCTATTTTGTTTTCAAACAGAAAATTCTCACTTAGATTCTAAACCTCTATCTCGTTATCTACGTTTCTTACACTCGCCAAATAAAAACACGATTCACCAATCCCTCACATAATAGACGTCGAACACGCTGTGGTCAAAAGCGAATAACCTTACCCAACTTATCAGTCGGTATCACGTTGTCCAAAATCCCATCCAAACCGTTACGGGTGAGCCGAGTGCAGCTATCCGTGAATTCAGATCTCTCTGATGTGACGAGCGAACCCAGGCAATATACTTCCGGGTCGCGTGCAAGGTCTCGCCTCAAAATGATGGACATAGAAATGAGACTATGCCGAGTCATGTGGTTCAAAAGACAAAACCTTCGTAAATACCCAAAATGTAATATATCCAGTCACCAAATGATAGGGTTATAATTTAAGTTAGGTATTCAGTAGTTCTAGAAAAACTATATCTTTTTTTATATGAACTATGTAAGCGTTAGGACTCCTATTATCCTATTCGCAATCCGTTACGGTGTATTTCAAATGTTCAAATTACCGCCGACAACCAAAATACATGAACATCCCATTCCAGTGTGCATTCGATTGTATTGTGTCATGGATATGCCATTTTCTAAATGAAAAGGACAGCATGCTTAATGTCCTTTGCATTCCTGTTGTCCTAAGGCCGGGCTCAGTGTGCTGAGTCTCCAAGTCTGTGGAACGAATTAAATGAAGGCTCATTTATGAGCTGGTGCATTCAGATATATATATCAACTGTGTCTCCTCCATTCTCTCCATCAGTTGTGGTCTTACAACAAAGGTGTCTTTGTTTCATAGATTATGAAACAGGTTGTGTAATCGAAAGGTAGTACATTCCTAAAGACATAGACATCATAACTCAGATCATGATTGATCTATAAGGTTATTTCATCTTATTTTGAACAAACTTGCGATCATTATGTCATCAATACACATTATTACTGTTCTCATTTAGTCATAGTCGCTGATACATTCTGTCTACATAAGAAACACAGGGAAATTAACATGAGAGGGCATGTATATTACCTGCCCAAGAAGTAATGTAGCTCATGATCAATATTTAAGCCACATTCAGTGCTCCTCAATTTTAAAATCCATAATGCTTCCTTGCGTCTAAGTGTCAGTTCCCGGTTCCCACCCCTCGGGTGTTTGGGTATATGGTCAATGCCATAGAATTCAAAGCTCTTATTCACTGTTTGTTCTGAGCAGATCGATGTATGTGCTGCTATGGGGTATCTCATATCTCCATTTTTTACCGCTCGTATGTGTTCCCCAATTCTGTTTCTTAAAGGTCTGATAGTGCTACCAATGTATCTTTTCCCACATTTGCATTTAATGGCATAGATCACAAATTTGGTCAGACACGTAATGTTGTATCTGATTTTAAATGTTTTGCCACCTGGTCCTTGAAATTCAGTGATTCTTGGAAGCGCCCATTTGCATGCCATGCAATGGCCGCAGCCAGAAAAACCAATAGAGTGTTGTGACAACCAGTTGTCCACATGCTTTGGTATTGGGTAGCTGGGGCTGAGAATGTTTCTGAGTGTGAAGCCTCGTCTATATGTGATATCAGGTCTGTTTGTGACTACTTCGTTTAGGGATTTGTCTGCCTTCAGTAGATGCCAATGTTTATTGAGGCTTTTTTTGAGGATCCCTGACCAATTGTTGAAGCTAGTGACCAGACGTATTTTATTGTCATCTTTGTTGGTTACTAATCGGTCTTTCAAAGTATCTATTCTTGTGACTGTCTCAATTCTCTTCTCTGCCCTTCTTAGGGTCTCATGGTCATAGCCTCTATTTTTGAATCTAGTTATGGTCCCCCTTTTGTGTAGTTCAAAATCAGTGTCTGTGCTGCAATTTCGTCTCACCCTCACCAATTCGCCATAAGGGATGGACCTAATTTGATGTGGTGGGTGTGAGCTGGAAGCGTGGAGTAAGGAGTTACAGGCTGTTTGTTTTCTGAACAGTCTACTTTGTAAGCATTTATTTTCTACATAAAACTCTACGTCTAAAAATGAGATCTTCTCTTTGCTTTGTTCAGTTGTGAAATGAATATTGAGTTCGTTTGAATTGAGATGTCCGATAAAATCGATGAGTTTAGTCTGGGATCCTGTCCATATCATAAAACAATCATCTATGTATCTCCCCCAGTATAGTATCGAATCATTCCATTGTGTACCCAATGGGCCCCAGATCCTCGTCGCCTCAAACCATCCCATGAAGAGATTGGCATACGAGGGAGAGAATCTGGAACCCATTGCCACACCCTGCTTTTGTCTGTACCATCTGTCCTGAAATAGAAATACATTGTTGTCCAATAGTATTGCCACCATCTCCATTAACATTTCGGTGTGTTCCCAAGTATTTGCTGACCTATTATTCAGCATTCTTCTGACGGCCATCATCCCTCCCTCCCTCTTGATGCTGGTGTATAGCGCCGTGACATCAAGGGTCACCAATGTCATATCTTCCTCCCAATTAAAATCGGCTAGGGTGCTGAGGATATGCTTAGTGTCTCTAATGTAAGACGGGAGGTTCACTACCATAGGTTTGAGGAAAGTGTCCACGTACTCAGACATACGCTCAGTGGGACCCCCAATGCCCGATATAATGGGTCTTCCTGGGGGAAATGCTGCAGTCTTGTGAATTTTTGGTAATGTATATAGGCATGGGAATCTTGGCCTGTCTATCTTTAAGAATGTCAATTCATTATCATCAATAAGGCCCTGTCCATGCCAACATTTTAAATGCGTGTTGATGTATTCCGTAAGGGTCCAAATAGGGTTAGTCTGTAGGGGCTCGTAGCATTCTGAATCTGCAAGTTGTGAGTAAATCTCGTTATTATAGTCTATACTACGCATAATTACCATATTGCCACCCTTGTCGGCTTCGCGTATAATGATGTCGTTATTATTACTCAGTTCTTTAAGAGCAGCTCGTTCATTGATAGTTAAATTGTCTGCTTTAGAATTTGATATTGTGTTTCTATCCTCATGTTTATCCAAGTCTGCCAGAACCAATCTGTGAAAAATATCCACATTGTTACCAGTAGTCAAAGTTGGTGTCCATTTGGACTTTTCCTTTAGACTACTGGAGATACTGTAATCAGTGGTAATCTCCAAATCCCTCATGATAGAATCTGTAGTGATCACTTCATCCTCACTATCAGTAATGGATAACAACAATCTCGTATCAAGGATATCTTGTATTGAATTTTCATTCAATGTGGACATACCCAAATTTTTGTTCATGCTTTTATTAACAACATCGGTAGAACCAAAATGTTTTTTTAATTTCATACGTCTGACAAACTTGAACAGGTCAATTTTAACATCACATATGTTACCAAAATTTTTAGGGCAGAAATTCATTCCTTTAGTTAGTACAGATATGGCATCCTCTGTAAGTTGTAGATCGGTCATGTTAATAATGTTTATACTGTCTACTTCCTCTGGTTCCAGGACCTGGTCCTGACTCCTGGTATATCTTCTACCCTTACTTCCTCTCTGACCCCTCCTTGTTTTTCTCCTTGTTGGGGTCGCTTGTACTCCTTGTTGCCTCTCTTGATCCTGGTCACTTCCAATAAAAAACTATTGCCAGTATTAGAGGTAATGCTTTCATCTTCTACCTCACTGCCACTTGTGTGTGTCGTGTTGAGGGAAGTAGAACTGGAGCCTAATGATGCACTACCAGTTTGGGTCTGTGGTTTGGTCTGTGGTATTAGATGGTCATACTGTTTTGCGAACGTAAATACTCGGCCTTCACAGTAGTCACGCTCATCCCTTCTCAGTTTGCGAGCCTTTCGTATCTTTATGTCTGAGACGTGATGTTCTATTATCTCATTTAGGATGGCATAATTCTTAAAAGTGCCTTCCGGTATGTTCAGATCTTTAATTTCTGATTCTAAGGTGTCTATGTCCTTCTGGAGCTGCACAACCTTTCTTTCGCAGTTCTCTATCAGAATACCCATCAGTCTATTTGAGTTGCTACTCAATTCTTTTTCCCACTCACTCAGTAGGTCTGCTTCCAGATCCTCGTATGTAGGGAGGATTTGTGATCTTAAACCCCTCGGTATTCGTTTCAACTTAATATACTGCTTTAAAGTGGCAGCATCCCACCACCGTGACAGTTCGTTTTTCTTTAGTTTCTCTAGTCTAGTGAATTTCTCCCTTAGACCTTCTTTTCTAGCGCTTTGTCCCCCTTGTAAGAGTGTGTTCAGGGGTGCGTTCTTAGCAATATTACTGAAGAGATCTTCAGCTTCCTTATCTCTAGAAGTCATTGTGTCCCTAGTGCTGCCACCTACTAATAACAATTAGTTTAATGTAGTGGTATTGGACGTAGGTACCTCTGGCGCTACAAGGGAAATTCACATTCATATGTTGATATACATGTATCTGACGGTGCTGTAGGGTGTAGAGAAACCACCAACTCTACCCAAAAGAGCAAGAGCTCCGCGTAACAGTTTAGCAAATCCCCAGCACTCGTAATTATTACAAATTCAAAGCATTTGTGACGTGTACATCAGAAAAAACATTAACAGCAAAATTCATATGCAAGGTTAGTCTTCCTTGTTCTTTATTTTCCAATGGAACATCCTAGTCACAGCCAACACGTGTTTCGTCGTGTAGGGACAATTATCCCACGACTTCCTCAAGGCTGTGTGAATTAAAAGACAATAAATACCATGTGGCATTATAAACTTCTAAAAGAGGGGTCGTGTAGGTTAACATTGCAAATTCAAATTAACTCTTAAATAAGTACAAAGGGGTTTCACATGCAGTGAAACAGTATACACAGGTATAGGAACAAGAATCAATTTAAAATCCGAAGTGAAGAGATGCACATTGCAGGTACATACAGATAATCATTTAGAAAGAAGTGTACCAAAGTGAAAGAGATCAATATTTTTTGTAGGTATCTAATAGAGCTAGCGACCAGAAAGAGATGGAGAGAAACGGAGGGCGTGCAGAAAAACAACGTGATCCGGTCCCGCCTAGTAAGAGACTCAGTTGCTAGGATGCTTGGTCGTGATTAACGTGATGAAAGTGACGAAGTGAGTGACAAGACATCATGCCAATCATAGTGAATCCACTAATAACAAGGCCAACGGCCAAGCATATTTACCTATTTTCTATTCAATAGGATCTCTATTATAAGGAAACACAATCAAGGGGCAAGTGCGTTAGTGCTCTAGTCCACAAGGTATACTCGATTCACTAAAGCGAGTGTTTACAAAACAAACCTACTTGTTATGTGGTTAAAATTCCAGACCACATGGGGGTCAAATCCAAGATGGGAACAGTCAAATTCTATGGTTCCTTAAACAACGAAGCGTGCGTTTCGCGCTGAGCTGTAAGTAGTAAATGCGCCGGTCAGTATTAATGACTAAAAAATACTAGCGGGTATACATGTGATCATCCAATAAAGTTATACGACAATTGATTATCACGGCTGTCATAATGTCTATCAGTAAGTTTATATCGAGAATTTTTTAGCTATCATCAGCTCACAACTATATTTGCTGGCTGCAGTCATCGGTCACCAAATCCCGACCAAAATGTGCGCTTCCTATTTTGTTTTCAAACAGAAAATTCTCACTTAGATTCTAAACCTCTATCTCGTTATCTACGTTTCTTACACTCGCCAAATAAAAACACGATTCACCAATCCCTCACATAATAGACGTCGAACACGCTGTGGTCAAAAGCGAATAACCTTACCCAACTTATCAGTCGGTATCACGTTGTCCAAAATCCCATCCAAACCGTTACGGGTGAGCCGAGTGCAGCTATCCGTGAATTCAGATCTCTCTGATGTGACGAGCGAACCCAGGCAATATACTTCCGGGTCGCGTGCAAGGTCTCGCCTCAAAATGATGGACATAGAAATGAGACTATGCAGAGTCATGTGGTTCAAAAGACAAAACCTTCGTAAATACCCAAAATGTAATATATCCAGTCACCAAAAGATACACTTTGGTACACTTCTTTCTAAATGATTATCTGTATGTACCTGCAATGTGCATCTCTTCACTTCGGATTTTAAATTGATTCTTGTTCCTATACCTGTGTATACTGTTTCACTGCATGTGAAACCCCTTTGTACTTATTTAAGAGTTAATTTGAATTTGCAATGTTAACCTACACGACCCCTCTTTTAGAAGTTTATAATGCCACATGGTATTTATTGTCTTTTAATTCACACAGCCTTGAGGAAGTCGTGGGATAATTGTCCCTACACGACGAAACACGTGTTGGCTGTGAATAGGATGTTCCATTGGAAAATAAAGAACAAGGAAGACTAACCTTGCATATGAATTTTGCTGTTAATGTTTTTTCTGATGTACACGTCACAAATGCTTTGAATTTGTAATAATTACGAGTGCTGGGGATTTGCTAAACTGTTATCACGAAATCCCTCATCTCACAGACCCTCGCAAGCACCCCCTTGGGCACCCTGCTATGGGGATGGTGGGTGGGGAAAACTCTCAAGCCTGTGCGGTACCCGGCAGGGCAATGCTCTGGAAGGGGACCCACTAGCCCGGGGTCAGCGCATGGTTGTGCGGCGTCCCACAATCTCTACGGCCGCAAGCAAGAAACAAGAGACCTGCTCGCTGCCGTGCAACCATTTAAATAGGGGTGGGATCTAGCCGTGCTGCCCCGGAAGCACTTTAATACTTCTGGGGCAGAGAACACCCTGGCTCAATAGCAGCTGACCTTTCCTTGGGAAGACCAGGGCAACAACACCCCGGTCCCGTGGATGACCTCCGGCTCCCCGCCATATCGTCGGCTCTCCCGAAGAGGGGGAGAGCCTCTGTTAATTGTTATTGATACTAGGCTTTGCAGTGCTTAAGGCTCAGCACCATGAGCAGGGAGTTCACTTCTGTTCAGCTGCATCCGGTACTGTACAGATAACTGTAAGAGTGGGTGGCAGAAAAGGCCTGTTGTACAAGTTTTACCCTGTATCAAATGAAATCACCATGTAAATCAATTAAGTGCTTGGAAATATTATCCCTGCATCAGGCAAAGGGGGAGTTTATATTGAAACTTTCCTGTTTAAGATTTTGCAATCACTGTCTCCCATTACAGTACTAATGCGTGGTCAGTACCGATAGGCACAATGCCAGCTGTACAGCTGGATGGCACGTGAAATCAGGTGGTTATTTGCAGGTTATTTATGTTCTGTGTTACATGTGTTTATAAGTGAAGCGTATATTGCTTGTTTAAGATAATCAAGGAAGATTCCTGCATCTCAAACCTGCTCTGTTCCAGAATTAGGGTTGCAACAGTGTGTGTTGGGGAACCTTGGAGAATGTCAGCGGATTGGATGGGTCAGTCCTTTAGATGGTACTAACTGTAACTGTGACATCATAGGCCTCAATGCCCCTCAGGAAGGCATTTTAGGGTTGGCTGCTGAGAATACTGAGCCAAACAATGCAATCTTCCCTTACAAGGAGAAGGCTTTCAAGTTGCAGAATTCCTCAAAGGGAGTAAGCCTGTTATAGATACTGGATCTTCCATTATTGAACTGCAGGGGCGGGACTGGTTATGGAAACTGGATTTGCCATTAATAAGCTGCAGATTCTGAAAATGAGTCAAGTTTGATTTTCAGCGTTTCAATTCTTTCAACTGTTTAGCTTCTTTTGAATGCAAATGCATTATTCATGTACATTTTGCTATTAATCTGAGGGTTTTGCAGCGCTGAATCTGCATCTTGATTTAATTCCTCTTAATTGACTTTCCAAAGGTTCTAATTTCTTTGTGAAACATTTTTGTTTTAAATAAATGCTTTGTTCTGCAGTCTTTTTATGTCTCCGTCATGTCTTGCGTTATTTATGTCAAATAAATCAACAAGTTACCTTGTATCTATATATTTGTATACCTTTTCTCCTTGTGAGGAGAAATGTGAACACTTTTGAATTATCCTTACTTTTCTTCTGTAAACATTTTTTTGATTTCTTCACAGACGTGCACAGCCGCCTCTGGTCTCTTGCTGGCCAGTTTGTGCACATTAACTCCATGGCTTCAACTTTACTTTTCAGCAGTGTCAAGTGAAACTAATGACTTTTAATAAAAAAAGTAAAAAGTCTTTTTAAAACGTGCATCAGTAAGAATGATTAATAATCCAAGTTTTGCTGTTTCCTCTTAGCATGTGTTATTTGAATCCTCTAAATAAAATTATTTTCCTGACCTTTATCATCATTATCTCAGTAAAAATTGCACACTTCTTCCTAAACTGTATGTTTTCTTCCACGTTTTTCGTCTTCTAGCTTCTTCTGAATACAACAGTCTTGCAAAGAAACATGGTTAGCTAAAGGAACAGGAAAAAGGATAACGGATAAATGAGAAAAAAGATAACCAATAGATAAAAAATATAAAAAAGGATAATAGATAAAATACTTCCTTGGTGCCTTTGGTAAACAGATCTCTTCCTAGTCTTCCAGACCGCAGTCAACTAGAGATAAGCTTTAGATCACCCTTAAATGTGGATTCTTACTCTCTCACAGTACTCACTCCTCCTTTTGCAGTACAATTGTTAAGCAGTAACTTCAGTGGCGGCTGGCATCAACATGAAGGGGGCGGGCCGCGTGCGCACTCAAAATTAAAAAGTATCAAAATAAAAGGGGGAGTGAGCGCAAATAAACTTAAAATCATTTACCTGACAACAGGACCTCCTGCTCGTCGTGCAGCAGCCGGCCACCAGGAAACTCCCTTGGTCAATCGGGGTCCTGCTCTCACCAGAATGAGAGCAGTGCTCCGATTGGAGGGAGCGGCCTGTCTCTGCACTCCACAGTGCTGTGGAGGCCTGCACTTGCTTTAACCCAGCTAATTTAAGACAGCTGGGTTAGAGGTTTCAAAGTGCGCACATCTGGCTGGCCGTCGCAAGTGGGCCGGACAAAAAGACATACACGCACTCTGAATAGTGCACATACAACCCACCCTCCTCCCAGGTCCTTCTACTGTCATTCAGCAGCGGCCCTGGACATCGTCCTGACGCTCATTCAGGACGGGAGGATGTCAGGATGAAAAAGAAAATGGCAATGATGAATTACCATTTTATCTTTCATCTCGGGGGCATTTAAGTGGGGCGACGCTCCTACATGCCAACGGAGGAGCTGTCCCTGAGTAACTTTGTACCTCCACATCCCACAGTATGGCATTAAGAACTCGACGTTAAACAAGGGGACCACAGAAAGGGTAATAGCTGTGTATAGCTCTGTAATGTGGTACAATCAGCCTTTCTCATCAAATACTCGGGAATAACATAATAGCTGATCCCCAGAGCCAACATCAGGTGTGTCATATCAAAAAAACTGAGCTGTCAAGTCAGTCATCTACAAATAACAAGCCTATGAATATTTACATGAACTCACACCTGTTGTACATTAAGTTGTACTGTGCATTTGCATCTACACTTTGATGGCAAACTCATATTTTTGCCGGAAATTATGTAGGTAATTAGTATCACACAGCCATGCATAATGCATGGCTCTCATCTATAATGTAGACCTTAACCTTTGAAGAAGTTAAAAAACTTTTTCCTGTCATGCTCAACAGAAATTCTTATAACGAAGACGTGTCACCTACCACTCCTGCACAGCCTATCTGTACTTATGTACTTGTGCTGTAACTAAATGGATAAAATGACACTTTTGAACCTGGGCAGGTATCTGCCAGCCATGTTTAACCTGTTCTCATCAGACGGGTGTGGGCAAAGTCTTGCAAACTGAAAGTGGAGGCTATGGTGGTCTGAATACAGATTCCCCACTGTCCTTCTCAAGGAGAAGTCCAATAATGTCAATCCCACCAACCAACCAACACCATTAGTTAAAGAGTTAGTGGAGGGACGAGCCGGAGGAAGGATTATTTGCATCTTTTTTAGTTGTTTTAAATGGGCGTAGTAAACCAAGACTGTTTTTAGGTCTCGCCTGGCGTATGCGCAGTCTCGCTGGCGAGATTTAACGTTTTAAGTATTTTCTGTAAAGCGCTTTAAGCCCCGCCCCTCTTTTCCATTGGCTGGTGTCACCGTTTATGCTAAATGGTGGCCAGCCATTGGAAAAGAGCTGGTAGTGATGTTTTCGTTTGGCTTTTTGAGCCGTCCTATTTGGACAGGCTCGTCTGACTTCCGTGCGTCGTGAAAGCTTTCTTATCTTTATGGGGCCATGTGTTTCAAACACATGGCCCCATAAAGTCAAGAAAGCTTTCACAACGGACGAAAGGGAAAGCGGACCATGCTTGTTTAATATATGCACGAGAAGGTCGTCTGGCATAACTGTTAACTATTTTATTCCTAAAAGATTAAACCTTATTTTTCACAATTTTTAAACCGGTTACCAACTGCGGCATCCGTGTGAGTTAATGCCAAGCTTGTCTTTAAAAACGTGCTTTGCATCAGTTGTTCTTAATAGCGGCCCCTGAGGGCGCATGTTTTGTTTCTACTCTGTGGCCAGTCCGGCTGTGGCCCGGGGGCTGTCTTCTCGTGGCTGGTTGTATTTATCAGCAGATGGATTATATATGTTCAGTACTCAACCTACACCGAGCTCTGCCGAGGGCATGATTGTAAGAAACTTATCGTAAGTATTAATTTATTTAAAAATCTGCGTCATTTCCCATTGCCAAGTTTAACTTCTTAGGTGTTTGTCGTAGTGCTTTAGACAAATATACTGTGCGTTATTGTAATTTATCAATACCTTTCTCCATGTGTGTGACGCCCATCTGAGGACGTCATGAGCCCTTATTTTTTTTTAAATCGCTCACCATGGAGGAGCAGGACTGATGTTGCAGGCGTCAGATCAGAGGCGCAACTAGAGCCAAATTTCGGGGGGGGGGCTGAGCAAACATTTCGGGGGGGCTGAACTTTAAGCAATAGGCAGAGTGGAGCTGCAGGGGCTCTTAGAAGGGGTGAAACAACAGCAAGGCCTCATTAACATGCAAATGGTCTTTTAAAGACCTGTAAAGTGCTCGGGTGCGGCTGCTTTTTTGCCCGGGAAGGTGTCTCATCCCGGGCTGCCACACACGACGGGGGGGGGGGGCTGAAGCCCTTTGAGTCCAATGGGTGTTGCGCGCCTGCGTCAGATCACTAACACTTTACATTTAAACCAGCCGCTGTGTCTGTCTGCAGTACCTACTTCTAGCAATGACTTTATTGCACTCAGTGGTTTGTCCTAAGACAACATGGTACAAAGTGTGTGTGTGCTACAGCCGAGTGTCTAATTCGTCACATTTACTGTACACATGCATGCCGGAGACATGGCATACCACTGACTGTTGATGAGACCCAGTTTAAAAATGTTGCATGCAAAAACAGAGCATTAAAGCTTTTTTTTCTTCGACCTTCACAACATTGCAATTATTTGAGAAGGATGTTTCTGTTTCATTCTCTGATTCTATCTTTCCATACCCTCCCATCCCTTCCCCTGGGCCACTCCTGTCACATGTTCTCTACTGTGTTGTTGTGGAATGCTGTGTTGAGTTCTATGTACCATAGAACAGGGGGTTGGGGGAAGGGCGGGGTGTTCTCTTTGCCAGTTTCTGATCTCCTCTCTCGGTCAGGTGGTGTCCCAGGGGCTAACTCTTGCTCTTGTAAATATACTCAACTTCTATGTTTCCTACGTTGACGACCACCGAGACACCAGGAGTAACCAATCTGTGCACAGAATGTCATGTTACCCACTTGCTTCTTGTTGATCATGTTCAGCAGCAGGACTGACCAACCCTCTGATTTCTGGTGTGGAAGATACTGGTGGGTATGTTGCAAGGGCTTTACATAGACATAAGTGTGTGTCCTTGCTCTAGGCAGGAAGCAAAGTTCTATGCCAATAGAACTAGGCAGGACTGAGAAACGTCTAAGTTTAGGATATTCTATGCCAGTGCTGTATGCTGCTGCTTTATATCTATATATTTCTGAGCATTGCAGTAAAGCCTGCTAGCAACTGGTATACAAAGCATTGCTTAAATTTGATATCACAAACTGGGGAGGAAGGTGATCCGTCTCAATGTAAGGGTGCACAACTAATGGCACCAAGTACCCACTGGTGTCAAAATGTAACAAGTTCTCTAAAATCTCAGAAGCACCGCATTGAAATAGAGGAGTAATTAAACTGTTATTATGACAACATATCACACTTGATTAGTCCAGTCTATTTACAGAACATCCATTTAGTATATCAAAAATATTTGTGTGCCACACTGTTAAAAGATATTCTTCACATACATTATCAATCTATACATTCAGATTTCAGATCTTTCAGGCACCTTTCAGACTAGAATTCGATTCTTATGTATTCCATCATTGAGGAGAACAACAGTCGACATATGTTTCGCAGGTCAAGCCCCGCTTTATCTATGCTCTATTCGTTTGAACATTTTTTATTTTATGAATTATGGTTCTCAATATCTGAATAGTATGAAGTAAGGCATCCACCAAAGTCCCAGTTAATTAATTCCCACAGATCAGTCACATTAATCCCATGAGGAGAATAAGTAATGCCCATATTAAGGCAACAAACACTAGTGCAGCACTCCAGCACAGGCCATTGTGACAATTGTGTGATATGTTGACATTGTTTTATCGTAATTCCTCAGATTTGTCAATGTGGCGCTTCTGACATTTCAGAGAATCTGTTTAATTTCATTTAAACTTAAATCAAGCATGTTTCACCCATGCAGCAGATGGAACTACAAAACTGAAAAGCACCCAAGTTTAAGTTTCCATTGATGAAACGAGAGGATGCATTTAATACTTGTTGGTGACCGATGCTGTAGAGATGAAACCAAGCAGAAACATAACATTATTAATACATATTTGAAGATCTGAAGGGCAAAAATATTCAGGCTCTAATCAGTTTTTAGAGCTGCTCCGGGTGAAAATGATGGGTTGGGGTAGATGAGTTTGTGGGCGCTTTGAGAGAGTCAGGCCTCCACTTGTAATTTTAGATGTTTTGGTAAGGAGGGTTTACGGGATGAAATGATGGTACATTTTACAAGTATGTCCATCTGTAATGAATTTTGGGTAAAGGGAGATCCTTTTTTGGATGAGGTTATTAGTAAAAGTGAAAATATCCACCGAGTGGTGTCAAATTGGTTTTCAGTGACTAGATGAGAGGAGAGTTGGAAGTTTGTGCTGTGGACCAGGAAAAAACAGAAGATGTGACGAGTGAAACAAGCATTGGCACAGCCAGTAGGTCTTGTCTTTGGGACCTTATAAGTATTTAGTTATGCAGCATAATATCCTTGGTGCAACAACATCAACTGTTGCATGGCTAAACACTTATACGGTCCCAAAGGCGAGACCTATTGGCTATGCCAATGCTTGTTTAATAACCTTCGAGTATATAGGTTTGTGGATTTCTGTGGCAGTCTAGAGAGCATTAGTTGGATTTCTAAATGTGTGGCCTGGCAGATGCCGTGAGTGTGCTCATTCGTACATGCACGCTTGTGTTGTCAGTGTGAATGAACCCTTGTAAACATGTTGACAGTGTGGTTAAGTCTGCAGTTGATCACCAGTGTCATTGTGCTACAGTGCGAGTGTGGCCCAGCTTGTGAGTGAATCTCTGATGCTGGTCTGGCCCACAGGGAGTTCAGTGAGATCCATGCTTACCCGCATTTGCAATGTAGACATTTTCCACTGTTTCCAGTTATTACAGGATGACGCATAGCGTAGCATATGCTGACTGGCCAACCACACTTCCCACTTTTAAACTCAATGTCCAAGCTTGCAAATGCGTATCTGATTTATGGGACCAGAGCTCGCGATGGCACGGTGTATGCAGCCATAAAGGGCGGAACAGCGCGTGAAGAACCTCAAACTATAATAATATTTTACAAGGCAGGCAAGAAGCGAGGATCTCAGGAATTTGTTAACTACAGAGTGACTCTCTCTCCTGCCTACACTTTTACTTGTCTTTCTTTCAGTTTCTTCATTTTTTACTCAAATTACTTTTGCAGATGTCCACTACGGAGCAGAATAACCAGATAAGTCAAAATTTCAAACTTTCATTTTGGCCAAATGCCACAAGTGACTGAGCACAAGTACAGATTTGGATAAACTTTAATTGACCGAAAAATGTGTTTTCAGTTATTACACAGGCTAAAAAAAGTAAATATCGGTTTTTAACACAAGAATTAGTAGACATGTACACAGAGAGGCGGCAAGGTTGCAAATATGTGATGTCAATGGCACAATAGATAAATATAATGACTGTTTTTTTTTTAAAATATAAACTCTTTGTATTACAGCAAATAAAATAAACATAGCAGAGTAATGACATTTTAGGTCACAACAAAACATTAGGCCCATAATTCGATCTTGGGCAAGCCAGCGGAACAGGTATATTCACCATATACCTCCTCCTCCCCGACAGTCTATAGATCTTCGTCCTCCAATGACCCCACCCCCCCAGAGAGCGTCTTGTAGGCCCCTGCTGTGCCACCGGAGCACAAATCAACCCTCAATATATATTCCAATAACCCCACACCTTGGTCCACCTATTGGGACAGCCCGACTCTCGTAGACTGTCCTCTCCACTAATATGCACCAGTCCATGTTCATTTTCCACCCGTTGAGTATGGGGGCCAGTGCAGCCCTCCATAGTTTGATGAGGTTTCTTTTGGCCACCATAAATCCCAATGTAACCAAGAGGCGTACCTTACTGTTCAGATCTGTCTCTTGCCATACAGTCAAAAGACCCACTTGGCGAATTGGATACCGTAATATTGATTTTTTTCCGAATGCAGGACGTCACCTTTTCCCAGTAGCCATGTAGCACCAGGCAACCTCAAAACATGTGGGAAAAGGTACCCTCCTGCCCGCATACCCGTGGGCACAGTGCCGAATCAGACGTCCCCATTTTAACTAATGTGGTGCAGGCAAATAATGTTCGACTTTTATAAGTTTGAGGTTAGCCAAAACCTTTTGATTTTACTAAAGTTATATGTATACTACACGTATAGGAGCTTGATTCATTTTCTGTTATATTCTCATTCAAAATTTTCTCCCACTCACAACAGCATTGGGCAATAAGATCAGCTCACTTCAGCCGCTGGCTAGCTTAGCTGTGTGTGAATGCGCTGCCTTCTCACATGGCAGTACAAAAGGGGGTGGTGATGGACGGAGCATCAGAACCAATCAAACACTCACACCCAGTCAACAGATCTGGGTTTGATCCATCACCGTTCTTTAGCCCACCCTGCCACCCCAGTACAGACATGGCCATATGCAAATCAGTCTGACCCTGTGCCTCATGGGAACTGTCCAGCCCGAACTGCCAAGCCATGCCTTCCCTGGACCGGAAACAAGCTTCCTAGGACCGGGTTCTGGCATTTCAGCCGTCTTCAGCCAGGCTTGCTTGAATCCAGTGGCAAAGTGAGCAAGGGACTCACGTCTGAGCATACCCTGCCAACTTATGGCGAACAAAGCGGTACAAAAGGGGGTGGTGATGGACGGAGCATCAGAACCAATCAAATACTCACACCCAGTCCACAGATCTGGGTTTGATCCATCACCGTTCTTTAGCCCACTCTGCCACCCCAGTTCAGACATGGCCATATGCAAATCAGTCTGACCCTGTGCCTCATGGGAACAGTCCAGCCCGAACTGCCAAGCCATGCCTTCCCTGGACCGGAAACAAGCTTCCTAGGACTGGTTGCTGGCATTTCAGCCGTCTTCAGCCAGGCTTGCTTGAATCCAGTGGCATGATTGGTTCTGATGCTCCGTCCATCACCACCCCCTTTTGTACTGCTTTGTTCACCATAAGTTGGCAGGGTATGCTCAGACGTGAGTCCCTTGCTCACTTTGCCACTGGATTCAAGCAAGCCTGGCTGAAGACGCTGAAATGCCAGAAACCGGTCCTAGGAAGCTTGTTTCCGGTCCAAGGAAGGCATGGCTTGGCAGTTCGGGCTGGACTGTTCTCATGAGGCACAGTGTCAGACTGATTTGCATATGGCCATGTCTGAACTGGGGTGGCAGAGTGGGCTAAAGAACGGTGATGGATTAAACCCAGATCAGTTGACTGGGGGTGAGTGCTTGCAATGTTCAACACTCCGTCCATCATTTCCTTTGGTTTTTGCCTTCTCACATGGAGCACAACAAACCAAGTAGTTCCATGCAGTGCCAGAAACTATGGCAAGGTGTGCTTTTTTAAGACCCAAAAATATTTTTGGGTCCTTTAGCCCTTTTTTTCTTCATTTTTTAAGGTTGAAGATAGGCTGGCAGCTTCTCAACAGAATGGTTTAGCAAAAACGTTGAAAACACAAAACAAGCATTGACAAAGCCAAACGGCTGGCGGCGGGGACTGTACAACACCACAGCTTGGTCATTGCTTTTTTTGGGGGGGGGGATGGGGTGAGGAGGGGAAGTTTTATATAGCGCGAACTAGACCCGATAAATTGGGTATCAGAGCGCTTTACATAGCACCAGTTTCGTCACACAAGGGCACATTCATTTTTTCTTAGGCACGGGGAGATTAAGTAATTTGCCCAGAATCACAGGATGTTGAGCGTCATAGCCGAGACTCAAACCCAGTTTCCCAGCTTCGACGTTGACCGCTCTAGCGGCAAGGCTACATCCTCTCCCCTGAATTGCTCCAATTGCTTGTTGTTAATGTTTTTTGTAAATACGAACCAGGTCAGATCAGTCATCCTAACACGGTCAACAGTGTGGACTTGGGACAGGACATTAGTGCTTATAGTTACAGTTTTAAGCAGACACTTGGCCTCCCACATAGGCTTTTCTAGTCCCTCTTTAGCAATAAGTTGCCAGCAGCAGCATTAAAGTGCGAATCAGGATTGAAAATGTAGAAAATATACTGAGAATGGACACAATAAAGCTCCTGAGATTTGTGTCTGGACTTGAAGGCGATTTTAATAACAGCATATTTGAGGGCATGTCTGGCGCAAAACCTTAATTTAGTCATCACACAAGTGAAACCTTTACGGGGAGAGGGGGTAGGGCAACGCCTACGAGAGATGCCTGAATTTTTCATAAGAAGTCACATTTAAAGTGACTGTGCCTTTGATGATCGCAACATTCCAAGAATCATCTGGGTTCACAGAAGCTACCTACAGTTTCTGCCTCGTTCCTGGTCCTGGCATCATTACACCAAAATCTTAGAGGAAGTGACTTCCGAAAAAAGTAAAATCAACTGACTTGATTCTGATGGAATGGCGGAAAATTGATCAAAACAACCTTACAATAAATATATAATTCAAATGCACAACTTCAAAATGTCACCCAGGCAGTAAAAAGGCATGTCATGTAGTCTTGGGAGCATAGTGGTCACAGTGGAAAACTTTTGGGACCATTTAAATGAAGCCACTGCCTCTAGTATCAGTGCCATAAAATGACAGGCTATTGGCTTCTTGATAGCCGCTGTAGCAAGATCTGGGTTCACAAATGTGCATACAGCTCTTCTTCTCTAGGCGCTAGAGACACTGGTGATATCTTACAGAAAGCCAGGAGTCTCAGAGAGAAAAGAGAAAGAATAGGACCAAATAAAATCTTTGGTGACCTTACATGTCATCCTTATCTCTTGGAGATGGAAAACTGTGTCTGATGCGTATGATTTCTATTTACACTAATTCTAAACACCTGATATTACCGTCTGACACAATTGTAGCCAAGATTGGCTGTGTTATTTTGTGTGTTTCACTTTTTTCCCACCTCTCGGTATTCGCAGCTGGTAGTGTAGGCTGCATCTTTCCTGCTCAGAACATTCTGATATCCCCAATCTGCAAATCCAAGATGGAGCAGCAGAACTAGTCTGGACCCTGAAACATGTCGATCTCCTTCTGCAATCAGGAGGCCAGACCTTCTCAAAGATGTTAAGATTTGGAAAGATATCTCTGGCGTGCCAGAGTGAGGTTTAGCGTGCAGACGTGTCAATCAATTACTATCATTCTACATTTTGACTGCTGACCTCCCTACTAGGGCAATTTGTGGAGCTTGTAAATATCCTTGTGAACTGGATGGAAATCATTTAGGAATTACACATGGCTCACCAAGTTGCAATGGCTGGTTACTCTCTATCTAGGGGCATTTAAATTGCCAAACCACTGAGCCATCAAGTCGCCCAATCAATTTAAATTCCTTCAAGCCAAGCTTAGCTGTTGGGTGATTAATCTTTTTATCTCTTCCTTGAGTGAGTCACACAATTCAATCTGTGTATTTGGACTCGTTCTGCTTGTATACTTTGGAATGCAGAGGCCTTAGGTCGACCTTGCCAAGTTATTACCTTGTGAACCTCCAGTAAGAACCGATTTTACAGCTGCTGCTTCTGACTGAGATCCAAGACTGCGTCTGTTCTGGCCTCCAGTTGTGCCTCTTCATGCCAGACTAAAACGAAGAGGCAGATAGCAGAAGTAAGAGCGCTCTGCGAAGAGTCGGGATCACGGGGCAGATATGTACACCATCACATACAACTGCTCTTGGCAGGGGCTGCTTTCTTCTGGCTGCACAACCAGCCATTTAAGAACTGAACATGTTCTGATCTGTGGGTGGTGGGCAGGAGGTCTCCTGCAAATGAATGCATCTCAAGCCTGGTCCGCTTAACCGAATCACAGATGAGCTGGTGCAATTGTCTCCAGTGAGCATCGGGGCGTTATCTGCTTGTAGGGAGCTTTTATGTAGTGCTAGGATGTCACGTAGCAGACATTTATAGCTGCTCAGATACTCTGAAAGCAGGATTCCGAAAGCTGCATTTGGCATCGAAGACAATTTTATGGAGGTCATTTGATGAAATGTACATTGAGATACACAGTATGGTCTCTTTGAAACTACGAAAGTCCTGCAGTTAACAAAAAACGTTGCATCATACCCTTACAGAAAAGCATCTAATCTCCACTAGCCAAGGAACTGAAGTGGGGTATGCTGAGAGAGAGTCCAAAATAAAGTATCACTGCCTGTCAGGACCCAAGTTCCTTTCCCAGAGGACTCCCCAGTGGGGATTTCTTTTCCCCACGGGGGTGCGCGGCATTGAAAAGTTTGAAGACCTCTGCTCTAGAGGCTAAACTATTGTTTGCAAAACCTGGATGTCACAATTTTGTTACAGGCCCACAAAACAGAAATGCTTACAAACAGAATAATCTCTAGTATGAAGGGACATTTAAAGACTGCGACCACGCCATTACGATTAGCCAGTTAATCCTATGAGGCAAGTATCCGCATTTGCTGGAACCTCTTTATTTTCACACAGAGAATTTGGTTGTTGATATCTCCGTTGAAAAATCTGGTGAGAAATGAGGATAAAATGGAAGAAAAAGGCCCAAATTACCAATTCAACTGATAATTCCTCAATATGGCCAATCCAACAGGGTATCCAAGCCCTTGCAGGTCCCAGAGGCTCATTCGAGCAGTTAGATCTTGATAGGAAATCAAGGAGAAAGCAGTGAAAACGAGGGAAAAGGAGGGCAAGGCACTCAAAAAAAACAAAGGCATAAGCAAGGAGAAAGCAGTGAAAATGAGGGCACTCAAAAAAAGGGGGCAGGGGAAGCAAGGAAAAAGTGGTGTGAACGAGGAAAAAGCGAGGAGAAGGCCCTCATAAAAGGGGGAGAAAAGCAAGGAGAAAACAGGAGCAAGAGTTATGCAGCAACATGGGGTGAACTGGGACTGTGGCCTCCATTTAGTAATTTCTGGGAGGAGGGACGGGTGCTGGGCGGGGCTAGTAGGGAAAAACAGATAGGAGCGTCAATGAGGGAAAAACAAGGAGAAAGCAGTGAAATGAGGGAAAAGCAGGGAAAGGCACTCAAAAACCGAGGAAAAAAGTAACGGGAAAGGTCTTTGGAGGAGGGAAGAGTGCGGGGAGGCGGTGGGTGGGGCTAGCTGGGATTTGGGGGGAAAACGAGCAGCAGGTGGGAGCGGCAATAAGGGGAAACACAGAAATAAGTGACAACTAGGGAGAAGCAAGGAGAAGACAAAAAACACAAGGAGAAAGCAGTGAAAACAAGAGAAAAGCAAGAAGAAGGCTCTCCAAATAGGATAAAGCAAAGAGAAAGCAGTGAAAATGAGGGGAAAGCAAGGAAAAGGCTTTAAAAAATGGGGAAAAAGCAAAGCGATATTAGTGAAAACGAGGTGGAGGGAAAAGCAGGGAGAAGGCCCTCAAAAAACAGGGGGGAAGAAAAGGGAAAGCACTTGAAAAATTGGTGGAGAAAGCACTTGAAAATTGGGTGGAAAAGCAAGTAGAAGGCATTCAAAAAACAGGGGAAAAGCAAGGAAAAACAAGTGAGAGTGAGGAGGACAGAAAAGCACGGAGATGGCACTAAAAAAACTGAGGGAAAGCAAGGACAAAGCACTCACAAAATGGGGGGGAGCAAGGAGAAATCAGTGAAAATGAGGGAAAAGCAAGAAGACACTCCAAAAACAGAGGGAAAAGTAAGGAAAAGAAAGGAGCAAGAGCCATGCAGCAGCACAAGGAGTGCTGGGCCTGGAAAGCTCGGCTAGTCACCCAACAGGGTATCCAGGCGTTTGCAGGTTCTGGAGGCTCATTTGAACAGCCATGTCTTGATAGTAAAGCAAGGAGAAAGCTGTAAAACTGAAGGAAAAGCAAGGAGTAGGCACTCAAAAAATGGGGGAATAGCAAGAAGAAAGCAGTGAAAACGAGGGAAAAGTGTCGGAGAAGGCACTGAAAAAACAGGGGAAGAAGCAAGGAGAGAGCAGTAAAAAACACAAAGGGAAAGCAAGGAGAAGGCACCCAAAAAGCAAGTAGGAGGCAGTGAAAACTAGGGCAAAGCAAGGAGAAGGCGCTCAGAAAATGGGGGAAAAACAAGGAGAATGCAGTGAAAATGAGGGAAAGCAAGGAGAAGGCACTAAAAAACATCGGAGTAAACCAAGAAGATGACAAAGGCAAGAGCGATGCTGCAGCACGGGGAGCTCTTCAAATGTATGAGTGATCATTTGTGGTTTAACTTGTTGAATGGGTTGGCCTCGGTGGAGCCAGTGAACATATACTGTTTTATTGATTGTTTGATCTGATATATTTGACCATGGGGCAAATTTGTATTCAGGTTTCAGGGAATCTTTTCCAAGAGAATGCTTCAAAAATAATACCGTCAGTCATCCTGATGAGTTTATAGATCACTTATGGTCTGCAAAATGAGTACTCCAAAACTTACCTTTGCCCCTTTCACTATCATCCCACATGACCCCAACCATAACCCAAGTCTTGAGCCTAATGCTTATGGGACTCCCAACAGAAGCTCATAACCTTTGATGGCTTCTAAGACCACCTTTTAATGTTTGCTCTAGTGAATTATCCTCCCCCCTAAGCTACCTCCCATTATAAGCCTCCATCAACCCGAACTGAGAAACTCGTCACTGTCTGTGGTTTTTGGTTTGGGCACTTAGACAAATGCACCCAGAGATCTTTCTCGGGCAGCCACCTGGGGGATGTACTTTTGAACTCACAGCAGGTGGGAATGAGTATTCATTTTTTTAATAGTCCTAGGTCATAACAGCAAGATCCTTCCGCAGTACTGTGAATACAGAAAGCAGAAGGGGTTAAGACTGGTCTCAGGTGTAATGCACCCTTTGGGGTTGAGTGGCTTGTCCGTGGGAGACGTGCCTCGAAGGCAACAAGGTCTGCAACATTGTTGTCACTATATAAAGGTACACTGTGACCTCAGAGGATGGAAGGGTAGCTCAAGTAAGACCATAGCAGGGTAGTTTGTTCCGGTGTTACTTGTGCTCTTCCTTGTCACTCCCGATGACCAACACAAGGGATATTCAAGCTCTTTTCCCCTCTATCTATACGATAGTGAGTGCTATGCTTTTGGTGATGTCCTTGAGTTTTCGGTGGACTGTAGCACACAATCCTTGTCTTGGCAGCACTCTGAACTTCTGTCAGCGAGCCTCATTGGGGCACATGGGCAGCTGGGTGTTGAGTTCTAGAGTTCATGTAAGACTGGTTCTCTGCACCAAGGGCAGTATACCTCATGCTACTTTAGATGCATGATTACAAATCTGAGTACTTATTTATTTATTCAGTCGTTCTTCTCTACGTTATGATGGAAATTCCTGCAGTAGTAACTTGGTGGCCTGCGGTGCTCCTTCTCAGAGGTGCAAAGAGAAGGCTCTCAAAACGGGAAAAGGCAAAGAGAAAGCTGTGAAAACGAAGGGAAAGCGAGGAAAGGGAATCTAAAAATGGGGGGAAAAGCAAAGCGAAAGCAGTGAAAATGAGGTGGAGGGAAAAGCAGGGAGAAGACACTCAAAAAACAGGGGGGGGGGGGAGGAGAAAGCACTCAAAAAATGGATCCCAAATGCCACTCTACTACTCTTCTTTCCAATGCACTACACAATTTCTCACCCTATATCTCTCTCAATATAACTTCCACTCTCTCACTCATCCTAAACCCAAGTCTACTACTATGATCCCCACAATGAACCTTTTAGACTCCTTCCCTCCTCTACCCCTTCTTGTATCATCGCATACTTTTTTCTATTCAAATCTCCTAAACAAGCCTTTCTAAACCCGGACTCTTCCCCCACACCACCTACCCTTTACGCATCCCCCCTCCTACTGTTAAGAGCTCCAAATAAATAAATAGACCTTTCTAGAAACTTCCTTCTTCTATCCCTCCGCTATCCTTTTCAATCCAAATAACAGACTAACATGTCCACTACTCAAATTAATTTAATATTTCCCTATACTAATTCACCACTAATCCTCTTTAGGTACCAGAGTAGCATGCTACTCGCCGAAAAAGCGTTTCGACACCCCGTCAGTGGTAGCAAGCGCTATATAAATGCAAAACCTTCCCTTCTCTATCCCTCCACTATCCTTTTTCAATCCAAATAACAGAATAACATGTCCACTACTTAAATTAATTTAATATTCCCCTATACTAATTCACCACTAATCCTTTTTGGCTACCGGAGTAGTGTGATACTCGCTGAAAAAGCGCTTTGACGCCTCGTCAGGGGTAGTAAGTGCTGTATAAATGCAATTACGATTACTTAGTGCACCACCAGGTACCCACTTGTAGTCCTTCCGTAATTCTAGGTCTCCAGGGTTACAAGTAGTTCAAGTATTGTTACCTTTGGGGTGTAATTAGGAGGAAGATTATCGTGCCACTCAAAATGAGGGCTTGCACATGCAGAATTCACAAACCGCGAGCCCATAAAATATCTCAGTTAGCCAGAGACCTCCAGATCACAGCATGATCGACTGAGCACCTTTCAGTCGACTTATAACATCTACTATAGGACTGAGAAAGGCCACAGAAAGCTTTATCACCAAGTTAAACAGAGCCCAACATACCTGAAAATGTGAAGTCAATGAGACCTGTAAATCACACCCAGCATGCTGCATCGCTTGGAGAAAAGGGGGGCAGGGGGCATCTCACTCTCATCACTAACAATCACTTACCATGAACAGGAGCTGAGACATGACTGTCACACCTCTGGAAAAACCCCAAAGCTTTCTATTCTGAGACAACCAGCAGAAGTCTAACACAAAGGTGTACCAAACACCCCCACTGAGAGGACTGTGCCTCGCCTCCACAGGGAGCACACTGCAGAGACCCATAGGCGTGTAAGGGCTTTGTAAATATATTACGACATAAAACGCCTTCAAAATGAACAATTTTGAATTAAATTCGAAGTATTGTAAATCTAATCCATGGCACCGTCTAAACAGTTTGTGCTCTCTGTGCTTAATATTTTCAGGGAAATGTGTTAATGCCGCGCTGATCCCGAATAAAATAGGTTCTATAAAGTAGGTGATTATTTTTACTAGACACACTTGAGCAATGCACCAGTGGAGACAGTATCTGTGAGTTTTGAGTGGGTAAAGCTCACATAGACTTGTTGTAACATCTGAATGTTATTTGTTGTTCCAAAGCAAGGTGGCTTGAGTTTCAAGTCCATGGGTTGATGTTCGTGTCAGAAGCAGAAGACGCTATTTTCTGATCCGCAAGCCTTGTGTCTGCAATAGAAGAGGATCGTAGGAGTCTGCTGTGAGCACCTAACACCACTGACGGCAAAGCTACCCCTTTCCAGATGCAGGTGCGATCATCTCTTCAGACATCAAAAGTGGTGCGCTGACAGCCTCCCGTTCTCATCATCAGCATCCCTGGGCCTCCCCAGGCACCGAGATGTGCACACACAGGAGCTACTTATTAAAATGAGATTCATCTAATCAGCATCCCATTTGACACTAGCTGTCAAACTTCTAGTTCAGGTGCATCTTGTGAAGCAAAGAAACATTTATTTTTTCATCCTCTTAGCTCCACGAGTTCAGCCTGTTCCCCGCACATACCTTTGATGGGGTACACTCCAGAAGCTCTCTTTACTGGGGTCCAAGGGGAGAGGTCTAATCCTTTGCAGCTTATAGATCCTTACAAAAAATAACATGCATTGACAAAGCCAAGCGGTCTAGATTCAGTATAGTGAAGTAACACATAAAGGTACACAACAAAGAAAGGCACGCGCACATATAAACACACACATACAGACAGGGCATGTTAATAACAGGCCTACACCCATATAGAGAGCAACAGATAACACTTGTGGAAACACACACACAAAATAAGATATCTATGCACACGGACAACACAAAGTATACAAAGTATACACATTCAGACTGAAGGAAGCTTCATCTAAAGGCACACACGGCTACCACATAGCCCTCTGTCTTGTCTGAGACCTACTCAGGGCACAAGTCCTAAAAAGAAAAGTGGGGGGACAAAAGAATTTAGGCAGTATGCAAATGCCATCGTGGCGTGTGACATCACAGACGTGACATCGCACGTGGCATCACACCCCTTGACCTCACAGGAAGTGACTTCACAAGAAGTGACATCAGATCTTAAGACCTCCACATATGTTTAGCAGGTCTAGCATGAGTAAATTTGAGAGCACTACAATACTTAAATGAGATTCTGCTTTGGGGTTGTGCCAAAAAAGTGATGCAACCCTGACGCAAACTTTGGGCCTCAATTTACACATTTATTTCTTAAAACCCATCTACAAATAAACTGGCAATAAGGAAAAACTGGCAGTAAATCTGTTCTGCTTAATTGGCTGCTAAGTCTGCATATTAAAACATCTTATGTGGTTAAGGCACCTGCTGCAGAGATCTTAGTGTGCCATCTCAGGGGGTAATAATAATGGTAAGATAACTCTGGAGGTTAAAGTTTTCTGGGGAGAGCGGTGTTTTGTCTAGTCCCAGTTTTGAATCAAAGTAGCATAGCAGTTTAATATGTCTCCTGCAACACATTATGTAACACGCAAATGACAGATTTTTATTTTATGTAAATGGCTATGTGGGTTACTGCTTTTAACACAGAGATCCTTTTGTTACTTGCAGTTCATAAATTGCAATCCTTCTAATATAGCACAATGAGCTCTGAAGGACATGTGGCTCCAACACCTTGCAACCCTCACTGTCTTATGTAACACACCCTACACACTGATTTACCCACAAGTAATTTATTGTTAATGTATAATGTGTACATGTGATGCAAAGAGCTCTGACACCCTGCATTAGGATGAGTAGTGCTACAAAATAAATAAGACAAAAAAGCGGTATATAAATTGTTATTTGGGTAAATACTGGGACAGACCTACACACCTGACATTCTTAGAGTGCACGCATATCTCTTATAAATATATATGGGCTGAACCAAGTCAAAAGCATGCCTCTCAAGTACCTGTGAAGTAATAAAATATGTGTGTTTGTTTCCCCTCCATTGCATTTAGGTGCGAGGCTCCCCAGTCCCCGATTTCTCCCAGCCAGGATACTCCAATAAAAGGTGACCTGATTTCCCCCTAACATTAACCTTTGTTATGGGAATCTGCTAAGCACCTCCCCTTGCTGCTCGGAAGGACGGCATGCAGGTGCTGCTGAATGTGTCATCGGGACATGTTTAGCATGTTTCTGCGGGGCCCAGCCTCTTGGCATGATAGACGGGAACCCACCCTGTGAAAACAGTTGGTAGAGGCGCCTACCCATGTGCACCCTCGACTTGTGCCCTGGGCCTGCTAGTTCTGGTTTTATCAAATGGCATTTTACATGCCGGATTCCCACACGTTTAAGTGGTAAAAGCAAAACTATAAGTCCCAGAAAAAAAACATTCAGTTGACTAAAAAGGCAATATTGGCTGAGTGTGTGGCGCATGATACATGCAACTTGGCAGGCATAGCTGTGGTACCCAAACACATGCGCACGTGGACAGATGTTTTGTAAACCAAAAAACAAATATTTGGTCTTCAATATGTTGAGGCTTTAACTTACCTCTGTATTGCCTCTTTGGGTTTAATCTTTCTTAACCATACTACAGTGTGTGTTGAAAGAGATGTTAATTTAAAAAAAGTTCAAGATTTCTTGTTTTTTTCCAATGCCTTACATATCTTTTGAGCCGATAATTGTTTTTTAATGATAATTACCACTTCATTTTCTAGGAAGTGTTTCTGGCGTTGATGATTTAGTTTGTTTATCAAACATGAATGCGTTTTTACATTTTGCCTCACAGGAGATAAAAAACCTGATAGTTAAATTATTTTCATTTATTTCCCTCTGCTGACCTAGTGAACTTTTCATTAGTCTGTGTTTACATTCCGTGTAGTCCCACTCAATAAACCTTTGAGGTGAGACATGAGGGAAACCTGGTACCAGGTAGTAAAAAGTCCACTATCTACTACCTTAAATGCCTTGACTCGAACGATTTCTGTGAGAAAAGTATTACCCTCTAACAGCGCTCCCGACGACACACATTATCACGGTGCAAGAACAAACAGCAAACACTAATAATTTCAATTTAGACCCAACAAGCACTTTTCCTATATCTCCAAAAGGCACAAGCAAAATTAATTTAGCCAAACCTAATACATGAACACGTCCTTCTATACCTGCAATGAGTAACATAGGTCTCTATCTGAGATATGTGCTAAAGTTGGTATACATGTGTCTTTTAGCGAATTGCTTAGCTATACTAGTAATGCCAAAGAGGTAGCGCTTTCTTCTTCTCTGATGGTTGTACTTTTCCACATATTTCTAGATGGTTTTTGTATTCCTTCTCTCCAGTAGAAGCCACTCATCAAGTGATGGGGATGATAGAAGATTAACGCCAAGCCGGATTGGCAACCACTGGCCCATGATCAAGTCTAGGTACTGAGTAAATACCCTCTCCCAAGAATCTGAGCAGCACCCTCCACTTCGGCACTTTACCCTAGGTCCTGACTGGTGGCAGGAATTCTACCGTTTTGGGGTCTTTTCTACTGGCCCTCCATCCACATTTAGTTCAGTGATTCATGGTTGTGTACATTTTTGTGATCATTACTTTACTTTTTTCTACAATGAATATTACTCTTTGCAATTATTACCTGAACTGCGATTACATAATGTTCACGAACATCAGAACAATTGTGGCCGCGAGTATGATTGCGAGCCACATACGCACACCTCTTCCTTACAAGATCAGGAGCCTCTTGTTGCTTGAATGCAGTGTGAGAAGGCGGGTGGAGCCAGTCCACATACATGTCAGTCATCACCTCCAGCCCGCCCCTCGTTCACTCCTCTAGCCGCAGCTTGCTGCTTGGCACGAGGGCCTTCTTCGATGGGGTACACAGGTTATCGTACCAGAGTCGACCCCTGGAGCGTATACATACCTGGTGTTACATAGGAACAGCCTCTAAAATGTATGGTTCAGTAAATAAAGCCTCCCTCATCCTGACTGGTTGAACTTTTAAACTGTAAACACGCACCTGAAATGATTGGCAGTGGGCTACAGCCCAAAGGTCACGGGCTGTGAATGCAGGCCAGAGCCAAAGTTCAGCACTTTGAAGATCTACACCGATGCATACCCGTATGTCTTTCTGAACATGGAGCGGAGTGCTGCCTGTCTTCTCAATGCTCAGAATAACCTTGATGTTCTACTGGCTTCCCCTGCTGCAGACCCCACCTGCAGGGAAGCCTTCAGTAGGTCCATGTGTTCAGAGACCCTTTCTTTCCCTCATTAGATATCAGAGCAGCGCTGCCCAAGATCAACCTAAAAGTGCAAGTACCACTGTGTGACGAGCCGATGCTCTCCTTGTGCCCACGTTTGTTTAAACTCTGTGGGACAGCTATCCCCAGGCTGTCTTTTCTCACCCTTCTTCCGGCGTGGCAGTGAGCACATGCCTACAGTGGTCCAGGTGTCGGATGAAGAGTCTCTGAGCCGAGGTCCCCTGATCATGTCTAGCTGTGCAAGGGTACAGCACTGCGGTAGCTTGCTTCCTATTTGGATTCAGAACTCACAGGAAACCCTGGATGATCCTTATTATTCTGGAACATAGACTGGCTTGGGAGCTGCACCTAGGCTACAGGCTCCAAGAGAGAATCCAGACAAGCCACAGGGGTCTTGGGGGCAGAAACTACTTGCAGCACTACAATGCCTTCGCTTCCCACTATCACACACCACTGCTCAACCTGAATCAACATTCACAGTACTGGAGTCAGATTGCATCACAAAGCATACGTTACAAAGGCACACAATCACTCTGGAACAAACACAGAAACACGGATGACACTGGTCATTTGTCCAACTATGGTGACAGCCTTCATCAAATCATACATGCAGCTAGGAGTTTGTATAGACCAGCTTCTTATATGCCTCGTAGGTGCAGGGAACAGATAACACTTGAAGGACAAGTCCTCTGGACATGGCTGAATTGCACACTGCCCCACTATAGCTTATGTACATTGAGAGGGGTGGCCAAGGGGTGTAGTAAGTTTCTTTTGCAGTCGGTAGAGTTCTTTGGCAGTGCAAAAGCAAACTCTTCTACAACAGCACAGCACACTAGAAATGATTATACATGTGCAAGCATATATTCCCACTAACTAAACCTTTGGTGACTTCATGGTCATATGAATAGAAAAACACATGCATTTTCTGTGCGTTTAGATTCACAACTCTGGTTTCTCCAGAAGGTCTGAACTCTGTTCCACACTCAACTCCAAAATGTGCCTCAACTGGATTTGCAGGTGATCACTTGGTATCACTAGCACATATTAAAGCACAGGGACACAGGAGGCAAAGCATAAAGCAGGAGTCACAGTTGGATAACTTTCAAATGTGAACATATGGAATTTAGATAATAACTTGGGTGTGGCTAATTTCTCCATGGGCTACATTCAATATGTGATCTCTTGCTCATCACTTCCCTGAAGACAGGGATCATCTAGTGACATAACAGGGCACTGGGAGTCCTACTTTTGTCTGGAGGGTCTCAATCCACATTATGAACTCCAGTATGAACTACATGGAGGCTGCGATCATTGTACGTTCAGATCGTCACTTCAGAACCCGTGTAGTAGTATTGCACCGACTGTGGATACTTTGTGTGTCATAAGTGTGATTTCTACTTCTTAGTTCTACATCTTACTGTGTATAAATAATTAAAGTGTTGATCTCACTAAGTAAGTGACTACAGCAGCTTGATATCCATCCTGATAGTGAGGCAACAGCTGCGTTATCCCATAATCAATATCACACTTGGCGGTGTCTCCTCTGAGCAAGGCTTTGACTGCAGATCCAATCTAACCTAGGAGTTAACAAAGCTCCATCTCAAACAAGGTACCAGCATCATGCTTAGGAGAGAAAAAAAATGAAACATCGCCTGTGGTATTGCGAGGTGGACCCTACAATTTCGCATACTTGTGAACAAGCCTGACACACTGAGTCAGACAGCTTTTGATCAGCCCATACAAGTAGAATAAGTGAATTTTGCAAGGCACATTAAAAAAGCACGTTCTGTGCCTATGTGTGTGATGAGGAAGGGGAACAAGACTAAGACTGATTACAGCACTACAACATCGGGTGACATGCGGTCACATCAGAAGAATGACATAATTAAGTGTAAAACAAGAAAAATGTAGAGCTCCCTTTCACAGCAGCTTTGCTCTCTCTCTGATTTGTAACTTTGTAATACATGATCCATCTTGCCCAGCAAAATATTGAACAATTACAGCAACTTGCGGTAGAGACTTCTTCCAATTCTATACAATTCAGCATGCATTCTTATATGCGTAGAAGCTCCCTGCCTCCTCCACACGCCGCCAACCCATATACTCTTTAAATCCTTTACTTGTATGTCAAACATTTTTGTTTCATCGAGCTGCGGACCTTGAGGTAGGATGAGTTAGACCCATAAAATAAGAAAGATGTGCTCTCTCAAGTTGTTGCATGATACTTCTCCAGAAAGCGTGGTATTTTAGATCAATGTTATGCAATGTATTTGCATGTTCAGAAGAAAGATGTGCCCTCTCAAATTGTTGCATGACACTTCTCCAGAAAGCGTGGTATTTTAGATCAATGTTATACAATGTATTTGCATGTTCAAAAAACGCACTGCCCTAAAATATGACAATTATCTATACTTGATCTTGTGGGCAACGTAATACTATCTAGTTGACGGTCAGTGCTTTAAATAAACAGTATCAAATTATCACAAGGTACAGCAGGACTTAGAGAAATGTTTATCTTCATTCTAGGCTCCTCCATCTAGGACACAGTATGACACACCACAGTACGAAACGCCACTTCGCTCTACTCTATAGCAAGCCATTCCACTTTACGAAACTGTACTCCAGTCTACGCCACTCTATGCTGCTCCACACCACTTTACTCTATGACACACTACACTACAGCATGGCACTCTACTACCCAGCTGCATTATATGCCACTCCAATCTCCAACACTCTACTCCACTTTACACAACTCCATCTAGCCTTTCCTAATCACTTCACTCCATTCTACTCTAACACACTACTCCACTATGCTACTCTACGGCATGCCACTGTATGCCACTACACTCGATACCGCTCCATGAGACTCTACCCCACAAGACTCAACGACACTACACTGGAAAGCACTTCACACAACCCTCCATTCCATTCCACAACACTCTACTCCACTCTATGACAATCTACTCCACTCTGTTCTACAACACTCTATGCAACTCCTTTTAAGCCACTTTACTCCATGCCATTCCGTGCCACTTCACGACACTCTACTCTACTCTCCTGCACTCTATGCCACTCCACTCGATGCCCTTTCACTCTACTTCCTCCACTCCACTCTGCAAATCTCCACTCTAAGACACTCCACTCTAAGACACTCCGCTGCACGCTACTTTCTTCTACCCCACTAACTTTTAGCCATGCTGAACAGCAGCCGTCATGGTGTACAACATCACCAATATATTTTTGCCAATGCTGGTTGAGGTTGTAATCTGTGCCATGACTAAAGTACGTCAGTCTTAAGGATATTTATTTATTTTGAAGACAACATTAACACAAATAGCACTTCATAGCTACTTCTGAGACCTGGGTAGTTGAGAAAGGGACATAATGTTGCCTAACTGCCAAGATATATGTTTCTCTTCTGACGTAATGTTGCCATCTTGAATGGTCCCTTCCATTTAGAAGAGAAGGTTGCAGTTGTTGGTTGTACGCGTCGGCCCAGTCACTGAGGCATTCGATGGGAAGTTCTCTTTTAAGTTCTGTACCTTAACTGCTTCCATTAAACAGTGGTCATTCAGACATTGCTGATCTTGTGGGGCCATGCTCGAGCACTTAAGGTAGCTTTAGATCATTAGACTGGACCAAAGACCTTGGTATATTATTAACCATGTGCTTTTGATGTTGACTTGATGTGATACATTTATGCAGACATTGTGGTTTTAAGGTTCCAATACCACTGGTAATGGGAAGCCGATCCCTGAATGCATAGGAATATACATTCCAGAATGCCCTGTGTATGGTACCCGGTATCTTAAATTGACTCCTTGTTTGAGGGGCTGATGCAGACACCCCAGGGGAGAGGTAACATGACCAAACTTCTTCAAATTCAGGGTGTGGCTATCCAACTGTGGATTCTACTGAGTATTTAGATTTGTGGCTTGGGTAGGCTAGCATAAGCTATTTGCGAATGCCTAGATTATCAGAAGAGTCACTAAACAAAGCCTTGCTAGCCTACAGGATAACTATGTAAAAGGAAATTCAATAACATGACAAGACCACATTAGATATGAAATCATCCCGGTTTGGCCAGCAGAGACATAAGGCTAAAGTACAGCTTTTGTTCAATATTTGTGACACATGATGATGATTGTGGTTTGTAGAGCGCAGCAAATGCCCATGGGCGTCAAAGCGCTGTAGTCCTACTGGGCTGCTTGGGAAAAAGGGAAGAGAAAAGATTCCCAGATTGCGCATGCCTTGCTAAAGTGTAAGGAGCCAGGTTTTTAACGCCCTTTCTAAAAGGAAGATGTAGCTTTATGGAGGAAAGATCGAGGGGTAGACTATTCCACAGCGCTGCAGCCACAACCGAAAAGGCTCTGCCTTCCCATTTCTTCCTACGGACTCTGGAAACAATTTCCTGCTTGAAAGCTGCAGAGCAGAGGTTTCTGGCTTATACATACCATTGGAACATGGCATTAATGTTCACTGGACTTGCCGAGTAGAGTGACTCAAATGATATACACTTCTCTGCCAAAAGCCAATGCAGATCACCTAGACCTTTTGATGCTGACTGCCGCTTAGGAATGTCCAGCGTGAGTCTAGCTGCTGCATTCTGCACCAGTTGCAGTTTTGCCATCGTCGTCATATTGGCCTGGAGGTAGAGTGCATTACAATGGTCTATCCTGGAGGTCACCAGAGCAAGCAAGAACGGTTTACGAACCGGACGGGTCATGTAAGGAAAAATTGTCCTCAACATTTTAATCATCCAAAAACAGGTTGACACTGTATGATTGACCTGGCTGTCCAATGACAGCTTGCCATCCAAGACAATGCCCAGATTCTCCACTGATTTGAATGGCCTCGGTAGGGTACCTAAAGTATCAGGCCACCAAGTGCTATTGCAGACCGAAGATGTGCAGCCAAAGGACAAGACCTTCGTCTTATCACTATTAAGTTTCAGGTAGTTCTTGCCCATCCATGTCGATACCGCCGTCACACAATGATTAAAATTAGCCGCCATCTCCTCAGAGTCTATGGAGAAGGACATCATTATGTGTGCCTTCAATCCAAAAGAACGACCGAGTTTGGCCAGTGGGAAAATACACAGATTTAATAATGTACGGGCTCAGAGAGGAGCCCAACTGAATCCCACAAGACAGTGAAAAAGGTTCAGAGTGGAAGTGATTGAGAGCAACCCTCTGTGACTTACCCGAAATAAAGGAGGACAGCAGGTTCAGAGCTCTGGCTCTGATACACAGTGTCCTCAAGCGCTCTGTCAGCAATGAGGGAGAGATGGTGTCGAAAGACCCAGACAGATCCAACAGAATCAGCTGCAGCCTTCCCTTCCTCGACCAAGCGCCTGATGCTGACCGTTACAGCTACCAAGGCAGTTTCAATTGCGTGATTGCTACGAAAGCCATACTGCGAAACACTCAGTGGATACTGCTCCTCCGGATACCTCATCAGAGATTGATTGAGGTGCTTCTCCAGGATCTTAGCTGGGACCGGAATCAGTGGCCTGTGAAGCTTGAGGTCATTGGGATCTAGATTAGGTTTCTTAAGTAAGGGTCTAATCACGGCCTCTTTCCGCGTACCTGGATAGTGTCTTGCCATAATAGCAGTGTTCATGATCGTGGTGAGGGGGCGAGAAACTGTACCAGCTACCAATTGCAGGGTTTGAGCAGCACAAGGTGTGCAAGGGGTTCCCGACGATGTAACAGTGATTCCGGAAGTCCAGGTGTAAGAAGCTGGAAGACCTCGAGCAGCTGCACCTGCTCCTCCTTAGCCTCTGAGGGAACGAGAGACATTTGCAGTGCTTCCCTACCGGGGCTCCCCTGCACCTTCTCTGAGGTACTGTATGCATCCAGCTCACAAACATCAAAAAGTTAGATTTGGCTTCAATAAACTCTTGTACTAACCACACTGCCATTTTGTGTATACGGTCCTTCCCCACGCATCTAGGAGTATACCTATAGAAGAAGGTTGTCAGTGGTTGGTATGGTGGGCCTCGGTGATGGAACACCGGGTAACAATATCCCATAGTGACTGGGTCACACGCTGTGCTGCATAGACAACCATTTGTTTAGAAGACTGACCCTGAAAGCAGGGTCTTCCTTTACACATGGGCGGCTCCTTCGAAAAATACTAGAAGAGCGCACAAATGTCAGGCAGAGGAAGCATTTTAATTCTTACTCGAAGATTTAAAGCTATATCAGTATTTGCACCAATATCATCTGTGAAAAAGACTACTCTGGATGACTCTACCAACACGGTTTGTGTCCTCAAGTCCTATGAACAAAACTTCAACCCAGACTGGCTGAAGGTCACAGAATGCTCCAGTCTGCCTCGTGTTACCTCGAGTTTGCTTCTCGTTGTGTCTCACACAGCCCCTTTCCCCTCCATTGAAATCTGAATTGCACCCCCCTTTGAAGGGAAGCCGTCCGCACGCCAGGTTTTCGGAGAAGCCAGAATGGCAATCAACGCTTCGTTGTTTAACGAGCCTTTTCCTGGCACACAAAGGCGACGAAAGCACTGCACGATTCACCAATCAGATCCCATTATTACTACAATATGCCACGTTGGCATCGTTTTGAGTCACTGGGAAAATGTCAAACAAAAGAGAACCCACCTCGGGTCCAAAGCTTATTAGTTCCAATAAGGAAGCCTGTCCCAGCCGTGCAGACAGCCCCGATCTGTCCGTGTAATGGGCTCTGCCATGTCCTGCCCCAGGCGCCCCGGCTGTCTCGCGCATCCCCTCCTCTGCGGTGTTTACAAAGGCACCAGACGGGCGAAACCAACAGGAACCTGTCCTGCAGGAGAGGCGATGCATTCATCTTTGACCCGGATGGACATGCTTAATTCTGGGGTGAAGGGTTATCACTGAAAAACAAAAGGCACTCAAAAGGAAAGGATGGCGAATTTGCAACGCAGTCTCCTGTTTCTCCGTCTTATCACGGTACAGCTTGCACAGCTGGGGCAGCACATGCTATCGCTGTTATTGAATCTCTGTGCCCAAAAAAGAACCCTTTGGTGTGGTGAAGTGCTGTTAAATCACATGATAATTCGTTTTATGTTCTATCTGCAGTCATTTCTCTTTCTGACTCCTGAAGAAAGGCGGATAAAGCGTCCTATAGATGTCAGCAGCGGGTCTTATCTCGAAGTGGTGGCATGCATTGTATGGTATATAATGCAAGGTGCACACACAGGCAGGCCCTCGGCGCTCTGTAACACGGCCTTTCACGTCTGACACAGCTGCAACAAATGATACTTTAAAATCACTGCAAAGTCTAATGAGTTTTTGATTTGTTGCGCAGGTTTGCTAGTCCTACCTTGCAAACACGTGCCCAGTGAAAGGGGAATGCAGCTACCATTTTGAAAGCAATATCTTTAATCTTATATATGTGGCTCGTTCCCCTTCCAAGAAAGGACTAGTGTAAAGAAAGGTGTTGTAAGGCATTGGAAGTGGAGCAAGGGATTTGTGGCAACACTCGGACTGTAGAAGACTCTTTCTCGCCTAGACGAGCCTTCAAAATGGTGAATGTTCTGTTACTGTGGGGGTTGGTCCAAAACCAGCTCCCCATCATAGGAAGCAGTCACTACTCTGGACCAGGAATTAGATTACATAGCTGGGTGCACGGTCCAGGTGTTCGCTAATGCTCACCGTCTGAGGTGCATTCCAGGCAGACCAAGACCATACACCTGATTGTTCAGAGCTGTGCCACGCAAGTATCACTATGAGGAGATTTATTCATCCAAGCAAAAAACAGTTTCGGTCTTTCTCTTTTGACCAATGAGAAGTCAGCGTGAGGGTGACACCTGGAACCCCTGCTCCTTCACAGGAGGATGACACTCCTCACTTCAGTATATAGGAAGGTAAAGGCCAAAAGAGGGACACTCGGTTCTAATTCTCAATAATAATCTATTTTCACAGGGTCAGCTTCTGGCAGATGTGGCCACATACAGGTGTATAATTTGAGTTGGGCGACAACTACCTGTATTGTAAGGAAAGAATTGTGGCATTTTTTTGTTAGAGGGAACTATGTGGAAGATGATTTGTAAACATGCAATGTTGGCTTCAGAATCCTGTAGAAAAAAAGTCTAAACGCTTGATTGTGGGACCAGGCTTGTCCACACCCTGGCACTTTTGTGAGATCTCTGAATCTGTGCCCCTAGCTAGCTGTCCCAACTGCTTCCTAGTATTATCACCAGTAACTGCTTCCTCTCCCCTCCCCCCACAAATGACCACACACACCTTTGAGCGGTTGACAATGAGCCTTCAACTAGCTTGTCTGATATGACCAATGCAACCACACCTCCTCCCTCTCCACCCCAGTTTTGTGGTAAAATGGCTACCATGTACCCCTCTACAACCCCCATCCATCCTTCTCTCTGTTCATCAAGGCACACAATCTCCTCCAAGTCAAATATCACTCACTAATTCTGAATTTCCTCCTCATATGATTATCAACACTCTATTGTCCCATTTCCATCCCAACTTCTCTATCTTGATATATAAACAAACATAAAATGTTACCCATCAACACTCCAGTTTAAAATCGGCTCTAAATCTTCTTGCCCTTCCTTCCTTGTGTGTCACACTAATGCTCCCCCAACTTCCTTAAACAACCCGTCTACAGTCTTCCTAACCCAATCACTGACCATAATCCATTGCCCAAGGAAACACTACCCTCCTTACCGAGACCCATTGTTCACAAAACTCATCAAGATTAATGTTATCCCCAATTCCTTTTCTATCGTCAGTCCTACTCCAACCCTAAATGTTGCCCTCCTCAGCTGCTGAACCGCTGCAGCAAGTTGCGCCAACATCGACCACCATTCTTGATCATAATCTCAATATTATTGATTTAAGGGAAACTTGTCTCAATCACTTCTCCCAACTCGTCACTGACCTACTCACCCTCCTAAGTACTCCACTACCAGTCAAGACCACCTTGGGAAAAACACAGAGCTGTGTGCACCATCATTCACAAAAGTGCACAACTGTCCCTAGTCTATTTTTCTTCCATTTTGGACTTCTTCACATCTATCTCTTCTTTATCAACACAATCAAGCTGAGATTAACTCCTATATATCATCCTCCTACCAACAACCTCATCTTCATAGCAGAGGACCTGGAACACCTTGCCTTCAACCTTCTTACCCTTTTTAGCATGATCTTTCTTGGAGAGTTCAATATCAGGCAGAATATAGACTCTGACCCAGTCAGCTCGGAATCGGTTGCCCACCTAGTAGCGAACACTCTTACAATTCTGTAAGAAAAACTCCTGCATAAGGCTCCATCTTAGACTTTATCATCACGAAACAAGATTCAATTCTTGATTCAATCATCTTGGACTTGTATGAAAATCAGCCCCTTCTCCATTTCCCCACCACTACCTCAATACAGCCTCATGATAACCACAAGAACTCTTGGTGATAGCTACAGACTACTTGATCTAACATCCTAACTACTTCCCATCTCCGCAACTCCCCTGGCTTTACCTGCACCTTGTGATGCTACTCATCTTCGAGAAATTCAATTCTACCATTGAAGTCATTGTTGATAAATCACCCCTCCCTCCAAAACATCTTGCACAAAACCAACAACTCACACTGATTTTCATCCAGCTTCAAAGCTTAATGGCTGTAGAGAAAAAATAAATCTCCTCTGTCACTCTCCCAGCCTAAAGAGAAGTTACAAATGCTCAACTCTGCTTGATGAAGATTCCTGCTTCATCTCTCAAATCAATCTCTCCAAGAACAGACCTAAGAAACTGCTCAAAATATTTGCTCTCAATCTTCAACATTCTCCTTGTCTGACCACAATGATACCAGACAAAATGAATTCTCGTCATTTTTAAAATGACAAAATAAACCTACAAGTTAATGCTCAAAGGGCTTAAAGTGCATTGGCGCCGATTTTAGCATGAACTCCCATTAAAAAGCATATAGAAAATGACACTCCTCTTGGGTTATCCATGACAATTACCACTAGGTTGCTCCAGGTGGTATGGGCCTGGGCTAACCAGTGCGCAGCCAGTCAGAGTGCATTTACAATAAGTGCAATTAGTATATGTGCAGGTTACTGACCAGTATTTCACAACCAGCTTGCTTTCTGCTATGTGCACATAGAAGTAGAAGACTTCCTCACTGGCCTACAGTATAGTCAGAGTGACGTTTACTCCTATCGGCCTCTCCTCCCATGAATTCAATGCCTTCAGTGTGATTACGTGCACATCACGAAGGAAACTAGGTGGGTAGTACTGGATCTCTCTTGCACCATCTGAGGCTGAAATAGGGGCTCCACAATGTCTGAAGAGCTTCACAGATAATTTGGGGCGACAGACTCCCAATGAGGCGGCTCAGAGGTAAACTTTTCAGATAACAAAACTCGCCATTGCAAATTGTGGTGAATGGCATGGGCCAGTGACCTGCTGCTGCTGGGATGTGCACCATGTTTAGTAAAAAGTGCAATGGTCTAGTCAGGACTCTACTCAACTGCCTTGAGGCAGGCCCTATCACAAGTCATGGCATACTTCACTATTGGGTTCTAAGACCCGAACACATATATTTGAGGTTTCAGTGACCTCAAGGTGAACCTGTGTCAAGCAGGAACTGGGGTTTCTATGTAAGGATTTGACTGAAAACTGATCACATCCATTCCCATTAGAGCCGCATTGACCATAATGTCACTCTGGCGTCTCCTCTGTAGGCTTCAAGCTAGGGGGCAGCTTTTGCTGATAGACTGGGTACACACTGGGGAACTAAAACCAGCTCTGGTGAAAATTTTCAACTCGGCCCTGCTCCCTTGCTCTCCTCACACTATCTCTTTCTTTCCGTCCATCCATACACTCCCTTCTCCTTCTCCCCACCTGCTCTAATCTTTATCTCGGTATCTCTCCCTCACTCTCTTTCTCTTGAAGCCCCCCTGTTCCTTCTGCAATCAAATTTCGGGGAGTTGGGGAAAGCGGCGGCGCTGGGCTTTCAAAACCGTCCCCCAATGACAGAAGCCTAGTGGAGAAATGCTCGGTGGAGTAAAAGGCCAGTCCAGCCCGGATAATGGATGGGCTCCTATATCTTTTTTTTGCAGTTTTATATATTGCAATCTTAGGACTAGGGCATTAAAGTACTTCACATCAGCACCAGATTTAATAACAATTCTTTCATTTTTAGGTAGGCACAGATTAAGTAATATCACACAATGCTGAGCAGAGGCCGGGAGTCAGCTGGTTCCTCGGTTTCAGAGTCAGCAGCTCTGGCCATTGGGCCGTATGTCCAAAACATTCCTTCATGGCCCAGTTATTGTACCCGCTCCTGCTGCTAGGAGCTGATTTGACCATTTTCACCAGATTTTGGTTTTCAATGGTACCCGGATTCCTATCGTCTTTCGTGGGCAGAGGAAGGGGGGACACAGTGGTGTGTGCACAGAGGACAGGCAGGGAGAGTCAGGCAGGAGAGCAGATTCAAGATTGCCTTTCTTGATAGTGCACATGCTGAATTAAAATATTAGGCTGTTCATCCTTCGTTTTCTAGCATGCTTGACACCTGGCCCGGACGCCCAGGAGTTGAGAGGATCATTTCATATAACAAATCTGTCAAACCCATCAGCGTGAATCTAACCAGAAATATAAAATACAGCCTAGGAAGCTAATATTGTTTTATTAAGTTGTGTACACGATTAAAAAAACAATTCATTTATACATTTAGCTACGAGAACCATTTGAAGACCGTGGCAAATTATATAGTTGCGCTCTGCAAACCCGTGCTTAATACAAACCAGGTGTAATTAGAACCTTATTGGGTTAAAAGTTTCACTGCTCAAGAAAGAAAACTGGGATTGAAAAGAGTTCACAGAGCCCCGACCCCCGAAGGCCGTGATCCCCGGGGACCCTACCGTGACAGGCGGCTTCGGGCTCAGCTCGCTGGGGTGGGAGGCACCTGGATGGAAGGCGGCAGGTGGGCCCAGCGCCGGGTCACTGCTCCGCCTCACCAGCAGCGGCGTGCCTAGGAGGGAACAGAGAGGTCAGAGGTCAGCACAGCCCTGGGGAATCGTCCATGACAGCTAACGTTTCAATCACGGAGGCTTGAACACTGCTGTTTTTCCTTTACTTCGGTTTTGATGGAGTGTGAGAAGCATTCTGGGTACATTAAACGTGTCATACATCATTATCTAACGCACAAAAGGAAAACAACCAGGCTATCAAGAGGCATCCAGAGAATGAGGTCACAATACACCTAAAAACCCAGCTGACCTTATCAAACAAAGGAACATTCTAGAAATTCCATTGGTGGTTATTGTTAGAGATGCAGGACTGGGACCGTCCATTATAGAACACCAAACATAATACGATTAATGTACTGTATTTTTAAGCAGTGCGCTTTTGCGCGCTAAAAGAAACTGATAGGAGAGTGGTCGTCTCGAGTATCCCGCGGGCTTTTACCGAAGCCATCTATTCTGGACATATGAATATATTAAACACCAAGAAAATGATGTCATTCTCGAGTGAAATCCCAGACAGAAATCAATAATAACAAAAAGACATGTTTATGCTCCTGAACTCCACCTTTCTCAGCGAGTGAAAGATCAGCCCAGCAGATCAAATGTTTTCTGGTCGAACACAACAGACCACGCGCAACTGCAAGGCCGCGGCGTGGCCACCATTTAATAGCAGGATTTGATCTCACATTCACTGCAGGGGTTGCAGACTCTGCGCTTCTGCTTTAACTTTAACAGATGACTTCGTGTTACCCTCACAGCGCCTGGATACCCTCATGGATGACAAGCAGCGCTCTACAAATCCACCTGGCTGGCAGTACATTACATCAGTGACACTACTTCCCCCGTCTCCGACTTTACTTTATCAACCTATTGCATTCTGGGATTTCTATTCTTGGCAGAGGCATAACAATGATTTAATGGCGGCTGGCCAGATAAGCGCAGTGGGTGGGTTGGGGGGGAGGGAGTCGACAGACAACGGAATAGGTACATTTTAATAAATAAATCAAACATATTCCGTCGTCTGTCGCCCCCTTCCCCTCCCCCCACCCCAGTCCCGCCCGATCCACTGCCCCACCGCGCTCAGCTACACCGGCTACAACTGAATAAAAGCAAGATGGAATAGTTCAGTACCTGCCCTATGTGTTTTCTTACAAGTTTGCCATATAACTGGCTTTGTATATCCCTACAGGCCAGGGAACCTATTACACATATGATTGCTACAGCTTTGTTTATGGGTATCACAATTTCTCCTTCTACTGGTCGTTCCTCTCCCATGCCTATTTCTATCCATCACTCCTCTCGCCTTCCTTCTTTTTTTCACATTTTCCTCTCCCTAAGGACTTCCACTATCTCTTTCTTCCCTCCTCTGTTACTCTAGCTTTTCTACTGACCATTGCTGGATGTGCCAGTGTCGCTCTATATGGCAGTGACCCTTTCTCTGGACCTAGGAAGGCTCTACAGAGCCACCCCTTGGGGAGGCACTCACAAGAAGAAATCTGTTAAATAAACAGTGGTGGTGCAGTGCACACGGTATCCACAATCACCACTGGGCCCTGGTGCCACTGAACTACCTTACTCCACTGATAGCTATGCCCCTGTCTGTTTGGCCACTACTGCAAAGCCGATTGCACCAACACAACTGAAAACAGTGATCTGAGAAAGGAAAGCCAAGGACTGGAATATGAAGTCCCTCATGACAAGGAGTCATCAAACCTCAACTCTAGATATCTGTCGCTGCCTTACACAGTCAACGTTTACAAGGCAAGGCCAGGAAAGGGGCAGGAGTAGTGTAGCCAGGTACCTCCATATCAAGACGACACCAAGCCCTGCATTACTGTCCTGGCTTTTAGACCCAATGTGCATTGCTGCACACCCTCCATGGGCGCATCCAGCACAGACTCTGGGACATGCACTCTCTTACCAAAATAATGTGCCCAGCACAGACTCTGTGACATGCACTCTCTTACAAAAATAATGTGCTCGGCACAAACTCTGGGACATGCACTCTTTTACCAAAATAATGCGCCCGGAACAGACTCTATGACATGCTCTCTTACCAAAATAATGTGCCCAGCACAGACTTTGTGACATGCACTCTCTTACCAAAATAATGTGCCCAGCACAGACTCTGTGACATGCACTCTCTTACCAAAATAATGTGCTCGGCACAAACTCTGTGACATGCACTCTTATAAAAATAATGCGCTCTGTTCAAGAGATACACTAACTAGTGAAGTTAACGCATGTGCTAAAGAGCATGCAGTGGATGAGAATGAAGTGGTGTTTCAAATAGCTGATCATCATCTGTAGGATGCCCACTCTAACCCTTGGGGGGACTCTGAAGAAGCCCCCATGGAGTGGGCCAACCCTTGAGGGCTGCTGGGTCTGTCAGCCTTTGCAATGGCTGCACTTATTTTGATAAACGCCCCCCATGTAAAAGGCCGGGGCTTTCCTTTGACACATCACTAATATTAGCTAAGGTAGACCAGTTGCCTTAACAGAAGCAAAGACATACAAGTTGTATGTTATACCGCTCTTGATTACAGCGCCACAGGGTCTTGGGAGCAGGACCATACACACCGGTGGCAAGAACCTTAGCGCACACATCTGTCCCAGGAATACCAAGCACTTGATACATGGGGTCATTCGAACATGACAAAATACAACCACACAGGCTTTAACAGGCCACATGGAGTATGGACCTGAAATGCACTGCGTGGTCCCTTCATCTTTATGAGAGGAGTGCATGACTGCCAGCTGATGCTCAGTCATCCCAGGGCATCACGGTTCCAGTCCTGGTTTTCCCCTTTAAAACAAGTGCTTCCTCGGACTTGAAGTGCTGCCGAGTTTGAAATTAAGCAACGGTTTCTAAAAGAAAAGCCAATTGGTAACCACTTGCTGGATATTGTTAGTCAAACGCATTTACGAAAGGTTTCATTTAAAATCTGGTGCGGAAGGGTTATCTCAGCAAAAACCACTTAGTTACACATTGTATGGCTGCCAATAGGAAGCCTGCATTTTGGCAACATTGACTATAAAGCTGTCAAGTGGTCCCTTGGTACCCCAGGCAAATTCAATCAAGCCTGGAGGTTTTAGAAGCATTTTGCATTCTGGGATTCGTAGTATACATCACCCTATAAGAAATATGGGCTAAAAAATGCCAGCCTGTACCGTGCTGTTAGCATGATCAGGTGTTAGAGCTAAGGTGTGACACATGACAGAGCCACATGGCTGCTATGCTGTTAACATGACAAGTACAATAATCAAATCAATGCACTTGTGTCCCAGAATGCAACTTTTTGTGTTACTGGCTGAGAAATCGATTAATCAGACTCGAATACAAAGACTTTGAAGGCAGCAAATGTGAGTTCCCTCACATGCATAATTTTATGCAGTCGAACTCAGCAGGCGTCCCAGCAGACAGCATCAGCAGCACACATCCATTATAGATCCCTTCTTCTACAAAACGCCAATAATGCAAGCAAGCAAAATGGCCTCCCATATCCTGGTTAGTTACCGAAAAACAGCCATGATTGAGATGCAAAAACCCCTTAAGACCCCTGGACATCCATGCCACTGCACCTGCTGCACTATAGATAGCTATGCCCCTGCCAATACATCTCTCGGCCAAGATGTTTCACGCTTGAAGGGAGGAACTTGTAAAATAAATAAATAAATAGATCTCAGCGCTTTAATGTCTAGTCTGAGGAAATATGTGACCAGCCTGCAGGTTATAGGTTCAACAAACCCCTCTTTCATCATTCCGAGGTTGGTTGAAGGGGAACCATTCAGATGACCAACATTATTCTTCCCCCAAGACATTCTGGCAACACTGCTATATGTGGGAGGCTTCTGATCTCAAATCAGCCATCTTGTTTCAGAGATGAGAACGTGCATCATAGTAACGGGTGACAGAGGCATGTATGACCCCTGGACTAGAAACATGGTACACCTTAACGGGCCCTGTTGGAAAGTACATCCCCGCACACCTGGACTTCCCAGCTAACCTTCATCCTTATTTGAAACAAAGGTGATATTTTAATTTCATATGATATTCACATCAGTTACAATTTTAGAATCCACACCTGCTGGCCACTGCATACTCGACTAGCCTGCCACAGGGTTTTTTGTAAGGGTGGGCGTAGTTCGCGAAGTAACACTTCGCGAAGCTACGCAAAGTGAAGTTCGCACTACGCGAGCTACGCGTAGCACTTCGCGAACTGCGAAGTAACATGTTCGCACTGTGCAAGATGTTGTTTTCAATGATTGCACAGTGCGGACAAGCAACCGGCACTGTGCAATCATTGAAAATGGCATCTTGCACAGTGCGAGCTGTAGTTTTCTGCTGCTCGAGTAGATTTTTCCTCGAGCTGCAGCTTTCTCAACGCGAACTGGTAGTTTCTCATCGCGAGCGGTCGCGAGCATACGCGACCCCTCGCAATGAGAAACCTGACCTTCTCGCGTTGTGAATCTCGCCGGGAGGTTTATTTTCCATGCTCGCGATCGCGAACAAGGAAAAAGTCTCGCCAGGATGTCATTTTGCTTGCTCGCGGTCGCCAACTTGACGTTGAGGACCGCGAGCAAGCAAAAAATGACTGCAGCACTACGCAACACTACGCTACGCGTGTTCGCACTGTGCTACGTGCAGTTCGCGTAGTGCGAAGTAGCGCGAACTTCGCAAACTACGCGAGCGTAGCGTAGTGCTTCGCCCAGGCCTAGTTTTTTGTATTACAGTAAATCGTGGCCAGGCACGTGCGCACGCAGGGATACTTTATGGAGTAAATATGAACCATTTGTGATTTCTGAACATGCTTCGCCAATGATATTGCATGTCACCATGAAGTACCCACTTAACATGCCTGCGGGCTGAAATCTTCCACTCTAGGTTGACACGGTTTGACCTCCCCAAACACAAGCTCTGGCCCTGGAGTCCTGGAATCCTCTTTGAGGGTGAGGTCATCCAGTGAACTGCAGCAGACGTCAGTAGACCTGTCTTTCAAAACCCAGTCTCGGGCAGGGGAATCCGCACTCGGCAATTACACCGCCGTCTGCAGACCCCAGCCGCAGAAAGGCCTGTCTCCCACCTGCGCCTGAGATAATATTGAGTTGGACACGTTCCTTCCCTCCCCCTGCACATCTTTCAACAAATACAGAAAATGGAGCTCTGTAAGTCATCAGCGGTGGCGTCATGTTGATACATTTAATATAAACAGCAGGATCTCCTTGTAATACGTGCTTCGCTTGCTTTAAAAACAGAAAAAAGGCTGGTGTTATTCTAAGCTTCTTCTAGGGCTAAGAATTTCCAGGACCCCTGCTGCAGTCTTTCAGAAATTGTATTTTTGCCTCCACTCTTAATGGGTTGTAAGGAGGACGTCCGCAGCTGTTTATGCCACTTATCACAGTCCACCATTCGCCTTTGCCCCATTATGTTCTAATGGAATTTGCATTTGTGTGTATCTGAGTCACTCCTAGTCCAATGACCATAATTCCAAAGATCCCAATTCGCACTTAGGGTGTAAACTGGGACTTCAAAGGCCCCGAAAGCATTAACACATTAATTGGCTTCTGAAGTAGCAGCACTCTCCCCCCGTACAGAAGTGAGCTGGCTAGAGACCGTGCTCTATTTTGGGCGATGCCGCCTAACTCCACATTAGGGGTGAGGCCTACCAGACCACATTTTATACTAAAGTTCCCTCTGTACTTGGGACTCCTTTTCATTTACCCCAGAAAGAATGCGGAAGGTGCTTGTGTGATGTGGTGTGTGGACATTTGTGTGAGATAATATGTGTATGTGAAGGCACATAACTGAGTGAGCCAGATGGAGGATGGCTAATTACCCACCAAAATGACAGGGTCAGCCCACCGATACCTCATCCTGCTCCAAGAAGCCTGGCGAGGAGGAATCTACAAAATGACATGGTGGAGTACATCTTCTTCAGCCATGCTACACAGCATTGAGGATGGTGGACAGCATAGCTAAAAACAAGTGGCAAAGAGATAAATCCGAAAGGCCAGACTTATTGGTTTTGCCAATGCTTGTTCTTTTTGCTGTTTAAGCCTGGTACAAGGCCTGTACGGATCCCTCTCCTACTTTCACCCACCTCCACAATTTGTTTTAATTACCATTCCAGAAGCTCATCCCTACATGACCTGTGATTTTCCTTCTGAGCCGAGTCACAGTAAGCATAAAAAAGCATTGGCATAGCCAATAGGTCTCGCCTTTGGGACCTTTTTAAGTGTTTAGCCGTGCAGCATATGCATACACAGGATGAAGGACACCGACACTGACCGAGATAGGGGTGGGGGGAGGCGGAGAGCAGGAGGCAGAGAAAAATAAGGCCAGACAGAGGAAGAAAGACGAGAGGAAAAGAAAGGTAAAGAGTGACGGAAATGGATACAGACAGAAGAGTACAAGAGAACAGAGAGAACGAAGGCTAGCGAAAGAAGACAAACGAAGGAATAAAAGGCAAAAGAGAAATGGAGAAACAAAGTAAGCAAGGTGAGTAGAAGTAAATATAGGGTGGCAAAAAGAAACAAGAGGATAATAAATACACAGCCCGAAAGGGAGAAACAAAGAAATAAGAATTGTGGAAGAGAAGGGCGAATGAATGAATGAACACAAACTAAAAGAAAGGCCAAATGAAGGATTTGTGCTGAGGATAAAAAGGAAGGAAAGAAGGACGTAAATATTGATAGTCCTAGGGACAAAAAAGAGGGAATGAGAGACGAAAAGCAGGAATAGTGTGGGGATAAAGATGAAGGAAGGAAATAAAGGCGAAAAGAAGGAATAGAATGAGGGAAAAAAGGAAGTCAAAAGGAAGGAATAGGGCAGGGAATAGGAAGGAAGGAGGTAGAGATATGAGTAGAGTTAATGGGGAGATGGTTGAGTGAAAAGGAGTGATGAGCAGGCACAAAGTAAATGAGACAGGTGTATTAAATGGGAAACGTTAAGAGCGGTGATAAAATGGACAGATGAACAGATTAATAGTGTGAGAGCGAAGGTGGTAACAAATGTGGAAAATGAGCAAACAATGCTAAAGAAAAAATGACCAAAATACATTAAATGGTATAAAAGAACGAGTGAAAGAAGGAGAAGATGTGTAGGTGCAAATCAGAGACGGGTAGGGCTAAGGAAGGTTAGGAATGGAGGCAGAGGTCAGGGAACGAAGTCTAAAAGAAAAAAACAAGACGGATGCAGGACAGGGTAAGACGAAAACAGAGGCAAATTAAAATGGAGCTAGAAAAGGTGCAAAATGAAGACATGACATAAGCTGGATTCATTGTAGAAAAGGGAGACGAGGCTAGAGAGAGAGAGAGAGAGAGAGAGAGAGAGATTGGAGGGTAACTAGGCCAGAGAGGAACAAAGTGAGAGAGTGAAAAACAGATTCACCCAAAATGGTAGAATTGATAGGTGCCTGGTAATGCAACTAGCGCGGGCACGCGGCTGTGAAAGTGAAAGCGACCCTTGGAAACATGATATAGAACAGATGGCACCCTGCGCACCCCTGCTCGCTCCCGCAAGCTGGAGGCAGCCACACGCACGAGTTTTATGAAAGTCTTGAGTAATTCCAAGAGGCCCTCTCCGTTAGGCTCGACGTAAAAACCTAGAAATGTAAGGAAACATGAGAGTCAATTCTCTGAACAAAAGTTTTGACAAATGATGTTCAATTGAATGATGGTAATTTTGGAATTTGAGACATGTTGCTATTTTTCACAACGGTTTGAGTTCAATTTAAAATTGTTATAACAGAAGCAATTGTAATAATAATGTTACTCAGAATGCTCATTTAGATTGGGATGTGTGTGCAGATGATACTTTTGTGCATTCTGGTTTGAATGATTTTGCAATCACTAATAATAATGATGATCTGGTGGTAAACAGGAGGGAAGGAGTAGAGGGTGTTGTCCTTGGAAATGGCAGCGATGAAGTGGAGGAACTAGGTATGGAAGGGTGTTCTGGAGGTGTGGTTAGTGAAGAGGGCAAGCGAACAGACAGGTGTGGCAAGCGTGTACGCACCAAACCAAAATGAATGTCAGACTTCCGCTGCGATGACTTATGTAAATAAGTACTCATCCAATATGTTTTTTTTTTGTTTTCCTTCTTTCTTTTTGTTTTGTTTTGGGGGGGGGGGGGGAAGATGTGTTGTGTTTACTTTTGCATATGTGTTCTCTACATTGCATATGTGTTCCATGTTCCGCGCCGGCTCCATGCCCACGTCAGTGATTACATTTTAGATCCCTGGCAGTGGACGTTAGGAGCTGGATGAAGAATGAGGGGTTCCCCCTTCTTTCTGCACCAGTGTTTCTTTTCATGAATAAAGGAACTTAATTTACTTCACTCGTGTTTGACTCGACTTTACACCAACAGCTTTAGTTGCTTGATCGCCCTGCTCTTCAGCTGCTCAGGGAAGCGAGAGCCAATGAGAGCAGAGGCAGTGACATCCCAAAAGGTGAGGTCACAACCAATGCGGTGAGAAGAAGCGACGTCAGAACCAGTAAAATGGAAATCCAGTGAATTCCGTGCCATGAACGTTACAACGAGAAAATACAGAGTGAGCTTAGAACCAGTTAGGGGACAGCTAGTGCGGTCAGACCCGGACGGGTAGAGCCGGTGAGTTCAGAGCCTTAAAGTTAGCACCTGTAAGAACCGAAATTATAACATTAGTTGTATGAGAGCCGCAGCGCAGACAGGTACGTTTATTAAATGCAATACTACCCCTTGTGGGATAACAGGGAACTGAATAATGGAATACAGTATTAATGTCGCAGTTGATGCCTGACAGATCACGTTTTTTGCTGGTGTAGCACTGCCGAAGGCTCCAGAAATATCCTTTTCTTAGATATCTGTGTAAGGAGATCGCTCTGGGTGTGTTTTAACAACACACTTGCATAGTGCGCTACACAAACTGAATTGTTTCTAGAAGTTATTTCCCAATGGAATGTACTCGCTTTATCAGCCTCGGAAGGATGAGAGTCATCACCAAGATTTCAAACTAGGAAATTCAGGTACTACACAGACCTCAAAGTGGAAGCAGTTGTCTGCTTGGCTGTTATAACAGCACTACGGTGTCGTTCTGGATGGACTGAGATGAGTGCCAATCTCATCTTGGCTGCACGGGTGTGCAGTGCCGTATTGCTCTCTTGACGAGAACTGTTGCCACACTGCTCTGGGATTTCCGGGTGCATCTGCTCTGGGGGTCTAGGTGTGCGCTGACGTTTTTGTGGGGCTAGGGTCTACAAACTCAATCAGAGCCCCACAGAACTGTTTCAAAGCTTAAATAAATGGTCTGAAATGAAAGAGAAAACTCATAAGATACTACATCTGGCTCAGTCTAGTGGTATTAGCTGCTTTAGCTTTCTCGTCATTAATTTTAAAAAAATGGTTCCGCAAAACCCGTAAACGGGAGTGTGGTAGTTACCCCTGGGGGGAGAGAGAACGCGGGGGCTAAGAATACTGTACTCGGCTGTTACTCGTGCCGGTGCCTGCATGTGAATGGAATTGCATGGTGACGGACATGCTGGTCTGAGGCTGCTTAAGCCCAACCTCTCTGCCTCCCGGAGAATCTGTTTCTAATTATCGCGAACGCGTCTCGTGTTCGCGATAATTGGAAACAGATGCCACTCTGCGCATAACCGCAAGCCCTAGGCCATGGGCGGTTACTTTTGCTGGGAAAGGCGGGACATGCATCCGCCTTTACCCAATTGCGTGCTGTCCTTTAAGGAAGACGAACGCAAGCACCAATAGAAATATTGGTGGAAAAAATGCCACAAGCACGAGCTTGTGAAAAGTCCTGGTCAGCTGCAAGAGGTCGTTTTCCTATTGCAGTGCATGCGCGCTGCTATAGGCTCGACCTAAAAAGAAACTACAGTGTCCTGTGTTTCCGTAACATGTTTTTTTAATATTGGAAATTAATTGTTCTTACATATCCCAATATTTTAGCTTTCATCCTGGATTCAGTAGTGATATCCTTGGATTCATAAGTGTGAGGTGGTCAGACTGAAGTTCTCCATTTTGGATTTTCTAGTAATTGAAATAACGTTTTAATATTTGCTTTAGTACCCCTAGCTGACAGTTCCATAAAGTCCTACTTGCCACAGCATAACATAATGTTTCCCCAAGTATTAGGAGAGTGGCACAATGGACTGTTTGTGAATCGCCTGGCAGTAAATGTTTGTGAGTGTGACTGGCTGAGGGAATGGAGGCGATTCTGTGACGTTTGTCTGCGTCATTATGCTCCAGAGAAATGAAAGGGTTTGAGGGGATGAGGTTTCCCTGGCCAAGGTCAAGCACAGGTTGAGTGTACAATCGATCTATTCTGAGCTGCTGCAGTGTTTCCACCGGGGACAGCCGAAATCCCCGTCAGTCCTAAGGATTGGTCCAGACCATCTAACAATACAGTGCCTAAAATTCAGGAAGAAGATGTAAGTGAGCTTGTGGACTCACCACTCTCTGCCACCAATTATGTGGGAATGCTTGACAGCTCGCAGTTCATATCACGTACTGGATCAGTGACCGACCCTGGTTCTGGGGACATAAAAGATAAGTGTAAACCAGATTCAGGAATACGAGTTTAAGCAGATAAGTTCTCATCATCATTTCCATGGTGAGGGAAATGGAGGGGGGTTCACCACGCTAGACAACATACCAAAGTGTAAATCCAAGAAGGATGCACACATTTATGTGATATTTTTATAGCGTGCACCCAGCCAAAGGGCAGTGGGGCATATTACAGAGTCAAAGACTTGAATAAACAAAATAAGTGAAAGGAGAGGGAGCTGGTTTGGAGAATTTAAAGCACTGCGATGTAGTAGTTTCTAAAGAGGTGTGTCTTCATTTTTTCCCTGAATTGGAGCAGTATTGGGATGATCTGGGTTAATATAGGAATGTTATTCCAGAATCTGTGTGCATAGATGGCAAAGGCTGTGTTTTTTCAGTTTTCCACCCTAGTCTGCAGTTGGGTGGTGTACTGGTTGAGGATGTGCAGAGAGCCACCAGAGATGGTGAACATATCTCTAAGATAAGCTGGGATGCTGGTTATGGTGGCTTTGTAAATGATGCAGCTGGGTTTGAAGATGATGCAGGCCAGCCTGGGGGAAAATGGAGTTCCATCATTATGGGTATGTTATAATCATATTTATTCAGGCCCTGGATGAGACGTGTTGTGGTGTGTGCGATGCCCTTGAAGGGTACCAGTATAGAGTTTTGGAGTCCACGGAGCAGGATGTTACCACCATCCAGATGCGAGAGCTGAAGGGCTTGAATAGCAGTCATGATGTTGCAGTCAGGAAGAAATTGTCTTACTTTCTTCAGAAGAGCGCTGGCACCAGGCCGTCTTTGATTTTTGGCAATGTGTTCTTCGAGGGTGAGGTTGGAGTCCAGGATAAATGCAAGTGGCTTGCAATCAGTGAAAGTTGGAGTTTGAAGCCACCAAGGTTCATGTCATGGAGTCAGGTTTGTACTGTTTCTTGTTCTTGACAAATAACAGAATTCTGTCTTAGCTGGGTTGAGCTTTAGGTAGGCGCTGGGCATCGTGATCTAGAACATGTGCAGGCAGTAAGTACTGCATGTCTCTGATTCCTTAGGTCAGGAGGTGTTTAGGCATATGAGAACAGGGGACAGGGGTAAGGTAGTCTGAACAGAGGGTCTAGAGAAATAACACAAGGGAGCCAGGTGGTGTCCAGCACCCACTAAAGACAAGGCTATTATGCCCATGAGAGTGTGTTCACTGGTATGGTATGATGGTTTGCTACTTGCAGAAGATCTGCCTGGGGTTATCCCTGTGAAAGATAGCGCACCATCATTTCTCACTCGTGGGAGTGCACTCAATATCAGGATTGTAACATCCCCAACAAAGGAGACTGCACACATGCCGTTAGTGGGTGTGCTCATTTGGAGACCTGCCTCTCCTTAGCTCGGACATACATTTAGACAAATCTGAGAACCTCTTCCTGCTATCCAAGTATTTTAGCGGTTTTGGCTCTCTTAAGAAGTGTTTCCAAGATTTCTTAGGTCTTGACCCAGGTTGAACTTATTCAGCAATTACGCGAAAAAATATCAGCTTACTAAGCTACATCCTCATGGGTAGATATTTCTTTTTCAGGCACAGGTATTTCATGTTCTCGCTTTTCCTTCTTCGCTGGCAGAAAGACTGCTGTGTTTGCCACACTTTATATACTTTGGATCAGACTCTGTCTTCATCAGCAACACATGTGGTCACATCCTTTGCCTTCTGTTATCCTTCCCTTGCTCCCGCCGACTAATACTAAAAACAAAACCATTCCAAACAAAAGGTAGCACAAAAGGAAGGCAATGGTCTCATGTGAAGCTCATGAAAGGGGTGTAATTGGTAAAGAAATCATTGTAAGCGCACAACCTCACACAAGACAGGCTTGACAGCATAAAGAAGAATAAAACGAGCAAAAAAGACCCCTTTGTAAGCATTCTTACTTTGGGCTTCTATAGTATTAATGTATAGTATTATAGGTATTAAAATAGAGTATGCAAGCTGACAACACAGCACGACTTCATCATACAATAAATCTTCATTCATAGCAGACAACAAAACACAAACAGTCATGTTTACAACCTGCCTATCTCTTTTTTGTTTAATAGACGAGATCGCCGTGAATTCCTATGATACAAGATAGACAGACACACAGCTCCACTAGCACCATTGTACCTCACTGAAGGCTCTGAGAAAGCGCTCTGGAGTGTAAGGCACAGTCATGACATCACTGGTTCCAAACCAGCTATTAGTGGAACATGCATTAGCTCGCCCTGATGAATCTCTTGCTTAGATTCAATTTAGGCAAAGATCAAGAGCGTGAGAACTCTTTTTGGTACACGAGGAGTCACCACAAGTTTAATATATTAATTGTGAATGTATAGAAGCAGAATTAGAAGTTCAGCATTTCTCTCTTAACAATTTGGCTTCTTGGCTTAGCCACCAGTTGAGCCTGCTTGTGTCTCAGGTGATGATGGTGAGGACAAAAGGTTGTATAAAATCTCACTTTACGATATCTCTGGATAATCAACTTAATGCCTCCGCCAAAACCCACCTTTTGATCAGTGTAATAGGCATGCAAATGTTCAGTCAATGCTTTCATCACTAGATTAAACATGTGAGACACAGAAATTCAGTATGACATGGCACAATGGATCCAACATAATCTGGATAGGGCACCAGGTCTACGAAAGAAATCATAGTTTGGGAATTTTATCCGTCCTCTGGTGAGGTACGTCCCAAAGTAGAATGTTTTTCTTCTTTTCCCCTAAATTGTGCATGACTCGGAGTGGGGCCAATACATTTTTATCTTTGGTCAGGAATTCCTTAATTTGGTGGTGCAGTTACAGTCAGTAGTTAAAATATATGTGTCTTTCTGAATTTCGGTGTCCCCAAGCATAATATGCTCTTTAATGTCCAATCTTCTGAATAAAGTGTCTTTTTGGCCATGTATTCCAGGAAACTTTGCTGAATTCACTTCAAAGGTTGGTTTGAGATGTGTTACGAACATCAAATTAGAACTCGGCTTAAAAGCAGAAACAGATGAAAACACAACACTACATTTGCTTGAACTAATTAACTGCCTACACTGGATCTTTTGAAAGCTCTTCAAAGTTACTTTCTTTTCTGAAATTGCACATTGATGAGGTTTGAGAAAACGTAAGGAGAGATTCGACCAAGGCAGGTGCAGAGAGAACGTAAGTACTACTCTGATCCTACAAATGTTTATGTCCAAATTAATTTACACTGAAAGCTGTACACGTCTTTCATTTGTTGCAATATGTTGATCTAGTGACAGGCTTTCTATTTTCTTGAAATTGTATCTGAATTAGTAGGAAAGATAAACCAATAATTGTCTGATGGGTATCCAAAACCAACCCTGGCAAAAATGCTCAAATCAGCCATGAATGGGCCATAAAAGAATGTTAAATATCAATATATTACCCTGCCATCCAAAATCCCAGCCCTAAATAGGGAAGATACAATAGGCACCCAGGCAAGGATAACAGAGAGTTCCACACCTACATTAGAAAAAAAATGCACTAGTGGAGAAGGCAGACTAAGAAGGAAAGGTTCTCTGCGGATGAGGAAACTAAGCGGAACTAAACAAGGGACTCAGAGGCAGGTAGGCCTGGAAGGCGTGCATATGAAGGAAAGAGTGGCAACAACTTTATGAAGGATTGGGACAGGGACGGACGAATATAAAATAACCTTCATTTTTGTATCGTACCACATTTTTATGCACATAACTAGCCAATGTATCTAGACATAGCAGAGGGGTAATGGCCTAGCTGAAGGCTAGACCTCCGGCCTATTTTGTAAGACAAGTGTTACAACAAACAAATGATGGACGGAATGCTGACAATGCAAACATTCTCCCCCAGTCAAAAGATCTAGGTTAAATCCATCGTTCTTTTGCCCACTACACCACCCCAGTTTGGACCCAGCCATATGCAAATCAGTCTTGACCCTGTGCCCCATGGGGACAGTCCAGACCGAACTGCCAGGCCAGGTCCTCCCTGGACCGGAAACAAGCATCCTGGGACCGGTTTCAGGGTATGTCACCCTTCTTCAGCCAGACTGGCTTGAAGCCAGTGGCACAGTGAGCAAGGGACCCATGTCTGGGCATACCCATCCCACTAAGGGCGAAAAGTGTTACAACAAACAAATGATGGACGGAATGCTGACAATGCAAACATTCTCCCCCAGTCAAAAGATCTGGGAAAAATCCATCGTTCTTTTGCCCACTACGCCACCCCAGTTTGGACCCAGCCATATGCAAATCAGTCTTGACCCTGTGCCCCATGGGGGCACATTGTTCGGCATTCTGTCCATCAATTGTTGTTTTTGCATTTGTCACCCTGAGTGGGACGGGTATAGCCAGACGTGGGTCCCGTGCTCTCCATGCCACTGGAGTCAAGGTATCCTGGCTGAAGAGGGGTGAAACCCCGAAATCGGTTCTAGGATGCTTGTTTCCAGTCCAGGGAGGACCTGGCCTGGCATTTCAGGCTGGACTGTTCCCATTGGGCACATGGTCAAGACTGATTTGCATATGCCTGGGATCAAAAAATGATGATTTAGGCCCATATCTCTGTACTGGGGTGAATGTATGACATTGTTCTGCATTCTGTCCATCAATAGTTGTTTTTGCATTCGTCACCCCGAGTGAGACGGGTATACCCAGAAGTGGGGCCCGTGCCCTCCATGCCACTGGAGTCAAGCTATCCTGGCTGAAGAGGGGTGAAACCCCAAAACCGGTCCTAGGATGCTTGTTTCCAGTCCAGGGAGGACCTGGCTTGGCAGTTCGGGCTGGACTGTTACCATTGGGCACAGGGTCAAGGCTGATTTGCATATGGCTGGGTTCAAACTGGAATGGCATGGGGAGCAAACAATGATGAATTTAGGCCCAGATCTCTGTACTGGGGTGAATGTATGACATTGTTCTGTATTCTGTCCATCAATTGATGTTTTTTTATTTTGTAAGACAGGTACGAGAGGACACCCATGATGTGACTGTCTGAAGTTCCACTTTATCCATCTGTGGAGTCTAGGTATTTGAATCCTCAAAATTGTTCAGTCCTATTCCAAACATCATAGACTGCCTATTTATTCCAAAAGGTATTACATAAATGAGCATCAATGCGGGGGGATACACCACATACCATCATTAACATAGCTCATTAATCCACCCCCTTCACCATGTTAATCCGTAACAATTTCCACAGATATCTTTGTTGCCTTAAACTGGGCAAAACTGAACACCTTATCGGTTATGATCAATTTGAAGAGTGCCGGAAAGAAGACCGATACAACACCTTCATATGTCAAGGTTTCCTTTCATAATTCGCTCCTTTCCTTTCTTGCCTTATGATGATCTTCACTGCATTTAAATTAGGGAAGAGCAAGATTTGATGCCCTGGTGATACAGCTCCTATTTGATTGCAACCGCCAGCAGAACCCTGTCTCTCATACCACCCCTCTATGATATTACACACAGAGTTTCTAGTACGTATTCTCACCGTCTTCACTACCCTCAGAGGGGGGTCATCTGAGAGAGGGAAGGATAAGATATTAATCAATGCTTTGTGTTATCAAAATTCTAATCTATTTTTCTGATATAGGCCATCAATATCCATTTACTCTTGGTTATGCTGGACATGTCTTCATGCACCATTTCCCCCATGTCTGTCAGCACAGAGGCACACAACTGGAAGAACTGCTCCACAGAAACAGCTCTTTCTGATGCTCGGCACGGGGCCTTAGGCCACCAATGCGTCTCCTCCCACTTCTCCTCCCAGTCTCCGTGGGGTGGACTAGGATAACTCAACGGAATGCAAAAATATGCCAACAAGGTTACTCAAACTCAATCACACGTCCAGCCTGGAGTTTGTGAAGAAAGCCACAGGCCCTCAATCCCATCCCGCCTTTGGGACTCTCCAGTGCGGCCTACAAACCAGCCCGAGGATTCGTTTTTAATCAGGGTACATTCACATGCTCACTTTATGAACTCCTGTGATGGGAGTGGCAATGAACTACCTTTCCAACAGTCTGTACCGCTGTGGTCCTTTGTAGCTCCGATTCAGAGCTTTAAGTGGAATTAAAAAACTAGAGGGTCTCTCAAAGGGGCGTGGCTGATGTAATTAAAGGCACGGCTTAAAAATGCGCAAGCTAAAAATCTGTGATTAGCATAGTGTGTTGCCGATTGCTGTTTTGCTGCTTCTGTCACTGCATACAGATATATAATACAACAAGCAACATTACACCTACAGCAAATCAGGGCTATTGGCTTTGCCAATGGTTGTTAGTGGTGTAAGATAAATAAGCAACAACTATGGCTTTGTTGTATGAAATATAAAAAATGTTTCAATTCTGAAATGATGAGACTGTGAAAGAACTATAACGAGTCTCTTTGCAGTTACCTCAAAGGCAGTGAAGGCTGCTGATGCACAGTTACGATTTTTTTTTTGCACTCTGAGGGCCAACACGGAGTGCCAGATAGGGACCCGTCTTAGCACCTGCTTTGTAGAACTGCCGGTGCTGAGCACCGACAGGACCCGGCCCACTACAAGCCCTGCTCTGATTAGACCGGAGTTTCAGCGCCCCAATCAATCACTGTATTGAGTTGTATGGGGAGAGCTGGCAGACAGAGTACACCAGGGCAGGTTTTCAATCACATACAAAATCTCACTGGGAATATCCAGATCTTCAAACTCCTCCAGAGCAGACCCACAACTTGAAACATGGCAAATAGGGTTGAACAACTTTACCTTTAATCTGACACTAAAAATCCTACAAAATGTAAAGTTTTAGTCGGAGCATCTGCTAAAAATTTAACAAACACAACGTGTGCTGTACGTACCACTGTTGACTTATAGTGTTTTTCTCTGGAGCACAGTTCGAACCAAGGAAATCAGTTGAATTTCATGATAAGGGCCAGTTTAACACATAGCCCTTAATTAGTCTGCCTGCTATGTAATTTCTGAAATACACATATTATTGAGTAGAACAGCGCAACAATTTCTGAAGCCTCACCGCCAAAATTTGAATATATATTTTAAAACCAATACATTAGTATGCCGATATTGAGTTGAGTGAGTCTGCTGACTTGAGAGCAATGTTTGTAGTATTATGTAGGCTCTTACACAATGTACGCATCTCATCATAACGCCCCAGCTGTCCCAGTCCACTGTGGCATGATGGGGAATATCAATAAACCATGGGTGTTCTGACCCTTGTCCCATATGGCACGACTAGGGGGTCTGAGTACAATGGCGAGACCCTGCTATACAGATGGTCTGCTATAGCTATGGGCAGGGGCAACCCTGACCACCCAGTCCAAGCTCTGCCCTGTGCATGGTGCAATGGTGTTCCGGCTTTCCCTAGTGGTCGGCCGGTATGTGACGGGGCGCCTATGGACCAGGAGGCACCTTCACAGCTTTTCTTCCATCCTTATCTTGTAGAAAGGGCAAACCATTTCTTAGGAGTTTAACTCGTCATCACAATTTTTCAGTGTGGTGCTAATCTGGGGACCCCGCAACACTTTGAAACCTATTACTGCCACTAGTGCACACATATTCTGCTCCTTTAACTGAAAATCAATCAATTTCCCAATGATCGGAGCAATTCATTGGTAGGGACTAGCAGACCTTCCATTGGTCACCCTTGAACACAGTCCAGCTCAGACCTCATGGGTTAAATTCTCACACATCCAAACTTCTACATCAGGGTTCTTCAAAGTCAGTCCTGGAGGGCCAGATCCATGCCAGATTTTTAGCATGTCAACATTCAGATAAATGTCGTTATCTTAAAAACCTGACATGGAACCCTGTTCTACCTGTTAAGACTTTCCATCTGCTGTGACACGTGTTCAAGGAGGATATACTTCCAGAGAAAATGAGGAGCAAAACCACACAATTTCTATTCACTTTATCTACTGTAGTGCTGAGGATGAAAGAAATAATACACATTTTATGTTCTGACCTATTTTGCAGCCATCACAAGGAGACAGCAATTCCCACATCACCCTGAATGCTGTCACACGGACAGCATCTCATGTTTACTGGCACATCTGCAAAGTAATGCGGCAGCTCTCATTATCTGTAATCATCATTTAGTAAGAGGCCTCTGCTGTTCCTTGATTAATAGCAAAATATACATATAAATTGCAGATTCATTTATATTTTTAACAACGTTAATTAGCCATACTAAATTTAACTTTACTCATTTAGGACAGTTACGCCACAGAATGTAAAATGATAAACAAATGCGTGAGTGCACTAATGATACCATCTGATAAAATATCTGCAACAAATTAATCATATTTAAAACAAAAAAGGATCCATAAGAAAGAAAGTACATTGAAATCGCATGTTGTTATACATTATAAAAAACCTACATGACATGAAGTGAAAACCCAAAGCCCTTCCTGTAAATTATGTACTTTAATTTCAATTAGATGCATCGGTGTTTGGTATGAGATGATTGCATATTTATATGTAAATCAAAACACAGACACTGGTTTTTATCAGGCTTGTGTCAAAGGGAGTTGGGGAGGGGAGATCAGAGTCCTTTAGCCAGGATATGCCAGCTACAGGTGGGATGTGAGGCAAGTGTTGCTTGTGTATTTTAAGGAGACTCTTAAGTTTGTTGTCATTGTGGTCGCGTGAGCTCTATGAGCTTTGGGCTGTTTCCTGAAAATGAAATGATGTGGTTACAGTCGATAGGCTGTGGTGAGCTTGTTTATTTCACTGCATAGAAAGCGTATATCACTGCAATGGACTAAGCGATCCATGGCTGTCTTGCATTGGTTCCTGGACTGTCTCTTTCGGCAGATGTCTTAGATCTCTTTGTGAGCTGTTCAGAAGAGTGGGCGAGAGAACCTTGCATCAAGAAGAGACAGCAGTGGACGTCTAAGGTAGAGAATATGTGCGCAGTGTATAAGATGCAGTTGGGGCTTGCTACTGTTGATTTGGCCAGGCCTGTTCATAGAGCCTTGGTAGAGTCAATCCTGGGAGAGACTTTTGCTCACACACTGGTGTGCTGTATTTGAGCAGGCTGGAAGCTTGAAACCTTTCACGTGTTAGGAATTAATAGTATTCTGTTTTAAGATTTAGGGTGGAATGATTGGCCGTATTGGTGACTTTATCTAAGTTAACAGTGGGAACAGGTGGCTACTCTATGGCGATGCAAGCCTCGTTTTCTACCCCGCTTCTAAGGACGGGGTCTTAGGCTACCAAGCGCTGGACAGTGCCAAGTACTCAAAAGCATTGTGCAGCTAGTGCCTACATGGGTGAGCAAGGAGGGAGTTGTGGGAGTTTGTGAGTGGAGGAAAGAGAGGTGAAGAGAAGCCAGACCAAGGGTCATCAAAGAACTTTGTATCCTGTCCTCTCTTTGTTAGGAGTTCCTTTTTAAAGAGGACAGTGTCTGGTTTTCTTGATGTATAGTCAATGATCAAGTACATATAAGGGAAAACTTCACTTACTGTTCGGACAACTCTGAATGTGTGAGAGCGCCTTAAAGTGAAACTGAAGTAAGGTGTAAAGCAGAGGAGGAAATCCAAACTTTCCACTGATCACAAAGCCGGATACCTGCTGGACTCAGGCTGCACTCTAGGTATAAGAATAGCTGAAAAGCTTCCTTTCTGATTAATATCATGAAAGCACACAACACCGCAAAGTTATGTGGGAAGAAATGCAAAGTTATGTGGGAAGAAATGTGTGTAATAACAGGAGCACATGAAGATCTGCACACTGCAAGCTATGGAAGCATCTTCCTCATGTGCATATTTAGTGTTCTACAAAACTACACTGTGAATATTTGATGTAACAATTCCAAATAAATGACGACCTCGAATGAATGACTCATGAGGTCAGACATCTACCATCAGGTTTGCTTTGATCTTGGTCACAGTTATCATTAAGAGTCTAAAGTTCTTCAAGTCTTTGACTTTTAGCTACTTTAGTAACTCAAGTGTTGCAAACATGTGCATCTTCATCATAGTTGCCCTTATGACCCTACTTTTCAATATACCTGTCAGTAACAGGAACGTGTATCCACACTCAGAGAAGCTGTCATCACTCCCTACTTAAAAAGTCAAACACAGACACAAGGGTCCTGACTATCTCACACACATCTGGGATCTCTCTTGTGCACTCAAAGGAGGAGTCACTGCAGACAAGGTGGAGGCTAGCTGCCGGCTTAGCAGCCGAGGCTGGATGAAAGGGAAAGGTTGAATGTTGCCAGGATGTTGATCCTGCTCTTAAAGCATGTGAATCAGGCCACTCTACAAGCCTAGACTCTGCCCTCTCGGATCCTGCAACCTCTCCCTAAATGTCTGCTTGGCAACTTGTAAGTCATTTTGGACGCTGACCAGTTTAAACAAACATGGCTACCAAGGTAAAATCTTACCATGAAGCTCCTGAGAAGGATCTTGCTTGACCTTCAGGTTCAACATAAGATTTCCCTGATCCTTGCAGTATTCATGTGTCTGTTTGATTACTGCATTCCCAAACTCTGCACTGCCCTCTGCAAAAACACTTAAATGTCAACCTGCACAAAATTAAACAACTCCCCTAGCCTTTGGTGTACAATGCTTAGAGTGCATTTACCTGGTAATGACAATCCTGCGTTGACAGCCAACAACACAGGAGTAGGACAATTTCCATCCAGCACTTGTAAATGGTTTGCATTTTGATATCAATATAAGTCCATGCAGTATAAACCCACGATCAGACAGGGATAACACCCTTTAAACAAAAGGAAAATAAGAGGCAAGTTTGAAAAAAATCATCCATTCTTTATTCTTCATCTCAATGCTTTAAAATCCACTATAGACAAATCCAAGCCCTTGTATAACAAAGGGACGCAGTGCATAGTACTCAGACGAGACAGTGGCAATGTGCCATGTGGTCTTGTGCTTTAGTCGTCAATTGTAAGCCTTTTGTTGTATTGGTTAGCCAACAACACAGGATCGGGCCCAAGACCCTACGCTAGTTACACGAAGTATTGTGAGGCCAGATGCCCTCCTGCCTTCCTAAAATGTTCTTGCACTACTAGCCAACCAGATCCCTAAGGGTGCAACCCCAAAAGCGACATCCTACCTGCCAGTCTGTTTCGTTGCAAGATACCTTCATCTGTGATGTCCCTCCAGCTGGACTCCCTGCCATTAAACTGCTTCCTCGAACCTTCTCATCTCTATACACAGATGATTGAACTCACTGTGGTCCCTCGCCTTGTTCCCTTAACTGCCAGAGCCAGCGCTATCCAAAGAGGGCAAAATAAAACAAACCCGCCAGCCCTGCATTTTCATGCGGAAACACAACAAACGAGACAAAAAACCTAACAGACAAAACTGCGAAGAAGACAGCTGCACCATCCATTCAGCCAACTAGGAATAAATTGGACATAACAGCATTGGCATAAAAGTAATCCCAATTTTTGTTTTGCAAAAAAATGTGCGAACTCAGAAGGGGGTGGCAAACAGATGCACCCATGGCAACGCAGCTGAAGAAAAGGCGCTCTAAATCAGGATGAATGGGCAGAATTTCAAAATGCCGATGGTGCTCGTTTGAATCAAAGTAGTGTTTAATCAAAGAAATACATTTCCGACTCAATAATTACCAGTCTGGGGCCTCAATGGTTTGGGCAGCGTGGCGCACTTGAAGCAGTCCACCTCACGCATTGGTAATGACCACAAGAAGGTCTGGTCACTTTAGCTGGTGTTGTGTGTTGGTCAGTGCTTAGTTGGTTGATTGTGTGAAGGGAAGTGCGGCAGAGGCCATGGCAAAGATATTTACAGCAGAGCTGAGGACACACTTGCCTTGGGGACAAACAGAGAGAGCTGTATGGTTTCCATTTTGAATGCCCCACAAGCACTGCTCACACCAACAAACACTAATCAAAATCATGTTGGAAATGCTAAGTAAATACAACCTGCATGTTGTTCACATTTGATGCACGTGGTTTCAGCACCGCATATTGATTGGCAAAGGAAAACGTATGCTATTCTTATCATTAAGGAAGCGAAGTGGTGTCCGATGTTGTTCGTGCTACACACACCGGGCGAGTAAGATAGCTCAGAGGGCTGAGCAACAGCTTCACAAATCAAGCAGCAGATATGCAGGTCACTGCTTTATGTCACACAGGGCTGACTTGGTGCTTTATACTTCCGAGGTCGACAAAACAAAACCAAACTTTTAGTTCATCTCGGTGTAAATCCAGTTACAAAACATCTTTTCCAACAGAGGTTTGCACAGGAAAGACAAAAATCTACTTCTGCGAATTTTGTCAAGCTCAATACTCATTTTCTGGTTTCATTTCTAGCCTTTTTTTAAAACGTCTGCGCATTTTCAGAAATCGGAACTGTGCGTTGATGAAACGTTTAATTTGCACAGAAGATGATAGCGCACAAGGAGATGTGTTCTTGTGTTTTAATTTTCAGCTGTGATGCAAGAGCCGCCTTTTCAATGTCATTCAGCAAGTAAAATAAAATAGGCCCAGCATGAGTGAGAGGGTGTAATTCAACACAGTGATGGGATAGCTGCCCTGATATTGGCCAATCTCTCTCCCCCCTCCCGCCCCCCACCCCCCCCCCAATCGTTATCACTTGCAGCGGTGTATTTAGGAGAACGATAATTGGCAGTTCTGCAAACGTTCTACCTTACTCCAACTAGAGATATTGTCAGTCTTTGATTAGGTCATCTCGAGATTTTTATCATCTGTATTTGGCATGGAAAGTGTTGAAAGAAAATGTAAAGGTCCATTAATACGATGTTTTATGGCTGAAGTAGACATAGGACGACTTTTTAGATTGTTAGATTGTTTAATTTTTTTTATTCTTTTTTTGAACTACTTTGTACTGTATATTGTGCTGTGTTTATGGGTTTAATTGACTAATAAACAATAAATGAATTCCACTCTTGCATGTGTCTTGCTCCCCAAGCAGGGCAGAGACAGGGGGAGCGGGGGGGGAGGGGGGAGCTGCAGTGCTTGCGCTCTCCGCTAGCACCAGGTCATCAAGGTGTCCTGACACAGCAACGGTCAGGACTACGGGCAGCCAATGGCAGCCGACCAGACCCGCGTGCAGTGAGCTCAGACCTCCCACTCACGGGAGAGGGCCTGCTGACACATGCTTTCCAGACTCCCACTCTCATGGCCCCGAGACTGAGGCATCTGTCATTAAAGAGTATTCACGAAGGCAGATCTGTGCACTTGAAGTACTGAAACCGATGAAGTATTTCCAAAGACCCCTCAGTTTTCTTATTTTTAATGCACTATTTACTTCTTTCATTTTTACAGAACCACTTTATCTACTGGCTAATGCAGGATAAAGTATAAAAATAAAAAAAAAAACAGAGAAAATCACAATAAAACATCTCTATTTACAAAGTTTTTTACATACAAAGAAATGCAAAAGACGGCTGTAACGCAAGAGAGAGCGGACAAAAAGACGATACCCAAAGAGGAAGAAGTGGCAAAAGAATTGGGAGTAGGATGGAAACAATCTGGTCACTAGAAGGGTAACATAAGAACATTAGAGGAGTTGGCCTAATGGCTAGGGCGGTCGGCCTCAAATCTGGGGAAATGGGTTTGAGTCTCGGCAATGACGCTGAACATACTGTGATTCTGGGCAAATCACTTAATCTCCCCGTGCCTAACAAAAATGAATGTGTCCTCATGTAATGCAACTGGTGCTATGTAAAGCCTCTGATACCCGATTCGGGTCAAGTCTGCGCTATATAAAACTCTGTAAAAAAACAAAAAAACTACCAGACGAGAGCGGTGGGTGAGAATGATCGAAACTAGAGAGGGTCAGGCTTAATGCTATCTAGCCCGATAAACACATGTAAAGACGCATTAGGGAAAACTGAACTGGAGATACTCAAGCCTATTGACGAAGGTAAATTCAGGCATAAATGTAAGCTTTTGACCAAAAATATATTTTTATGCCTGCCAGAAACTCACAAAGGAATTCCTTGTATGTGTAAATGTTTTTCTACTGTAGATTTCTCCGCCATGAGTGTGGAGAAATAGGCAGTGGTAAATCCAGCTCAAGGGAGGAGAAGCGGCATTCCAAGGCATGGTTTGCACCTAAAGTTTGGGAACGCCACACTCATCTACATTTGTGGACATTCCCAAACTCCTTTCTAACCCTTTCCCACCCTGGAAATGGTTGGAGATTTACTCCAGGCAAGCGGAAAGGAGCACAGGTCACTCGTAAATTTGCTGGAGGTGTAGGGGAAGGTAAAAAAAATGTCTTCCCAGCAGAGAAAAAAGTTGAAATCTGTATTTGCACAGGAAACAACAAACCTCCCCTCCGGCGTTGTAAACTATGTAGTCACATGACATTCCACAAAATTCAAATTAGTTTGCCTGGAAAACTGCACAGGATTTCAAAGAAATAAGGGTTCAAATTATAAATTGAGGATCCTGTAATATAAAAGGTGACTAGTCTTTTTCAGGAAAAGATGGTCAGTGATGAGAGATATTGTGATATGAACAAACTGAAATGATATTATCAAAGTGAATAATAAAAGACTATTGGAGACTGATGTATGAACAGGGTAAACTAATGTCACAACTTGTGCGCTGTCCCAGAACAAGTCTTCAGGGCGGCTATTGGAGTCAGCGTATCCCACTACAAAGGGACATGCCAGTGATGCAGCCCCCTTAAGTTCAGGTTCACACTTGAACAAAGACAAGGCAGAGAGTGGAGTGTTATGGAGTGTTATGGAGTGAGGTAGAGTGTTGTAGATTGTGGTAGAGTAGAGTGCAGTGGAGTAGAGTGGAGCGGAGTAGAGTAGTGTAGAGTGGAATGTTTTAGAGTTGAGGGGCTTAGATTGCAGGGGCATAGAGTGGAGTAGAGTGTCAGAGTGGAAGAACGTAGATCAGATGGGCATAGATTAGAGGGGTGTAGAACACAGGGTGTAGAGCAGAGGGACATACAGCACAGGGACGTAGAGCAAAGTAAAGTGCTGTAGAGTGACGTCGAGTGGAATAACTTGTCGTAAAGTAGAGTGGCATAAAGTGGAGTGGTTTCGAATGGGGTTTAGTGGAGTGCCATAGAGTGGAGTAGAGTCGTTCATTGAAGTAGCACAGATTGGAGTAAAGTGGCCTAGAGTTAAGTGGCCTAGAGTGGAGTAGAGTGTCAACGAGTGACGTGGAGTGGAGTAGAGTTCAGAGTCAAAATGGAGTAATGTAGAGTGGAGGGGCGTAGAGTGGAGTGTCAGTGAGTAGTGTACCACAGAGTGGAGTAAAGTGTCAGAGTGGAGAAAGCAGTCAGAGTGGAGTTCAGTAGAGTGACGTACAGTGTAATAGAAGAGAGTAAAATGTAGTGGAGAGAAGTGGCATAGAGTGCCGTGAAGTGTCGCAGAGTGGCGTAGAGTGTAAGAGTGGAGGAGAGTAGAGTGCATACAGTGGAACAGTGTGGTAGAGTGGAGAATGCATGGTGTGGTAATGCACTGCCATTATAGAAAACACATTTTCCATTGAAATGACCATTACGTTTGCATAGATATACAGATGACCATTACGTTTGCACAGATATACAGCTTTACTGATAAAACTATGCAGCGATAACGTGTGGAAATGGCATCACCTATTGTACTGATTTTTTTTGATTGCATTAAAATAATTGTTTCCACCACACTCCACAATTACAAAAATTGTGCTTAATTTGTGCTTTCCTAATTCTGATAAATTCTGAAATATTTGCACAGTTCAATTACATATATTTAATTTTAAGTTGTGTGCTGGAAAAAAGCCTTTTCTTTCACATCCCCATATTGTCACATAAATCCTCTCAGTTTGAAGTTAAAGAAAGAAAAGCAAACTCTAAGCTCCCTCAGAAGACAGAGCCTGACGTTTGACCTCTGTCTTTGAATGCACAGCAAATGTGACAAGATAAGAACAACATTTAAAGTCATGTTTACAGATAGTGAGCTCTCATGGAAGAGTACAAGGAGCGAGTCAGAGGGGTCATAAACAGCAAATAAAGCCAGCAAATAGCCAGCAAATTTGAGTTCCAAAGCACAAAGCCTACAATAAGCACTGGACAGAAAGCATTCCTAGGTCAGATTTCAGAATTTCCCCAAGAAATCTTTAGCAACCAGATAACTTTGGTGTCTGGTGGGATTCAATCTAAAAATAGATGCTACAGTGAAAATATATGGATATAAACATATAATGCTTTGTATGAGAAACAAAACAACTACATTTGACAAAGTGAAATGACTGAGTGTACATTTGAGATATAAAATCATCTCTCATGCATTCCACTGGAAGTACAAACGGCCAATGGAATGATGATGCGACTGATCTACTTCTCTGGACTGAACCAAAATGTGTTTTGTTAATGGCTCAAACATATGGCTGATGAGTGCTGAAGGCTGCAGTCTACTGGTTTGAAGGAGATTGATGATAAAGCCCATTCTCATTTCATTGACCTAAAGAAGGCCTTGCTTGGTTGGACAAGGCATCACTGAACTAATGCCAATCAACTGCAAGAGTAAGCATTCTTTTGTACTGATGGAACACTTGTTGATTCATTCAATGGGTATCTGACATTGGTTCAAAAAACAGACAGCATATTGGAATTAAAATTTATAGCAAAAAAATATAAGTAAACCGTTATGGCAAGTGTTAAATTTAGGGGGGCTGAATTAATACGTTAATACTAACTAAAATACATCCAAAAGGCTATATATAGGGAGAGAGACTGAGAAAATGGGTGCGCACGAAGATGAAAATGATACGAGTGAAGGAGAGTGAATGAATAAGGGAGATGGAGGAAGGGATCACTATACACAGCAAGACTACAGAAAGTGTACCAGGCCACTTGTCATTTTTAGGTCGAGCCTAGCGCAGCGTGCATGCGCTGCTCTAGGAAAACTACTTCTTGGAATCGCTCTGGACTTTTCACACGCTCGTGCATGTGTTTTTTTCAGTCTTTTTTATATTGGTCTTTTCATGCGTCTTTCTAAAAAAGACAGCACACAATTGGGCAAAGGCGGGGGCATGTCCCACCTTTCCCAGAAAATGTTTCCACCCACGGCCTATGTCTGCAGTTACGGGCAGGGGCGCCATCTGTTTCTAATTAGCGTGTTCGCGTTTGCCGCGCTTGTTTGTTCCACTCTCAGTCCAGCCGCCATCTGTTTTTCATTAGCGCGGTCGCTGAGCTTGTTTCTCCTGCTCTCACCCCACCCGCCATTCGTTTTTTTATTCATTAGGTAGAGCGATCACGTTCGCTGCGCTTTGCGTTCGCTGCGTTTGTTTTTTTCTGCAACTGCTCCTCATCTAATGGCAGAGCTGAGTCACGAGCTCTTCACAGCACAGATGGTCTGCCTTTCCAGTACTCCGCTCGGAACTCAGCTTTGCCATTTTTTAAATGTACCACTTTAAATCCAATCGGAGCTCTGATGTTGACAACGCCACTCCACCTCTTACATTTCTTTATGCCACACCCTTGCCTTCAATTGCCTCCTTGAGGTTGTTTCAAAGAGACATGCATAAATGCTCGCAGATGGACACATTCCTTATTTTCTGGTGCAGTTTTCTTACTATAAACATATGTTTGATCCTTATGCTACGAAACACCAGGCGCCAGTTAAGATAGCACTATTGGTGGTGTATGGAGTAGCTCTCCCCGGATGTTTCGAGAGCAGTGTGCTTTGCTGAGGAGCAATACTACATATTCTTTTTTTTTTTACTGAACTTAATATTTATTACACATTTGGGCGGCTTTTGTTACTTTCTGTTGAAGGATAGGTCTCCGGTACACTTTAAATAATACTTGGAGGAACATGTTCATGTAGTTTATAGTGATGGCTGGGTAGTTGGACGTAAGACTATTTTACATCAATAGGAAGCCTCCTCCATAGATCATTCGTATACTTCGAGGCGCATTTGAATCAGTGCTGTATGTAAGTGCACATGCTTGTAGGTACACATGCCGGCTCTGGGCGCGCGGGGTGCAGGGCAGTGCACCAGATGAGTGTAACTGTGTGTAACTAAGCCATACATACATTTAGGGACACAAAATACTCTTGATTTTACAGGAGTTTTGACAGGCTTGTCGCTTGTTTTGCGCTGGGACATTTTTCTTAAAGCCAGTCAATGTTAAAGAATACTAGTGAGGCACTGAGAACTTACAGTGTCATCAATGCTGCGGAGACACAACATATTTACAGGTTTTTTAGGTCGCGCTTGTGTCCATAAGTATGTCTCACTGTCTAACTTTTTGTGCGTGCGTTTATGCATAATTGTCTCTCTTCGAGAGTGTTTGTTTTCAGGTATCTGTGTTTGACCTCCGTAGGTGTGTGTGTTCGTGTTTCTGTTTAGGCTGTGATATGTGACTGTAAGTGTGTTTGAGGTCTTGTGTTTATCAACCGATCCCCTTACCTAGTCTGTTTGAGTTGTGGTGAGTTGATGTAATTTTGCCTTCTCCTGCCACATAATTTACTTAGCCGTGCCGTATAATTCCAGTGGCCCTGGTCTTAGCCTTTATATGTTATTGTATGAATATGGACGTATACTTCAATGTGTCTATTGTAGTGTCTCTCTATCTATTCTGGACAAATCACTTAATCTCCCCTTGCCTACCAAAAATAAATGCGCACTTGTGCAATGTAACTGGTGCTCACGTAAAGCACTCAGAGCCGGACTGACTACCGGGCGTTTTGGAATGCTGCTGAGCTGGGGGCTGATTTCGTTGATGGGGACCTGCGTGTTCTGAACGAAATTCGTTTTGTTTTAATTATTTCGAAGTAAACGCAGGTCTCCATGAACGAAATCAGCCCCCACCGCAGTGAAATCAGCCCCCTGCTCGGCAGAATTCCAAAACACCCGGTAGTCAGTCCGGCCCTGAAAGCACTCCAATGCCTTTGGGTCAGAATTTGTGCTATATAAAAATGCAAAGAAAGAGAGGCAATTTACAAGCACAAAACCATTTTCTCCCAATTTTGAAAGGGTTTTGCAATTGTGAACATACTTATTTGTGCTTGTGAGTTTCACTTATACATACATGCAAGGAGATTTAACAATGAGCCCCACCCCCGGGAGTACGATGGAAGACTAAAAATATGTTTTTCCACCATATGAGAAAGGTTACAGGTCTTACTGATGTCTAAAGCGTGACACTGGAAGTTACAAACAGATAAAGACAAGTACTTGTAATATTAGAAAAAATAATACTTTTAATTCCACTTCTTCTCAATAAGCATTGCAAGAACAAGAAAACTAGAAGACTTTTTTTATGTTAATTCTTTTTTTTAATAGGGTCGTGCAGTTCTATATAATGTCTTGCATACAAGGTAACAAAAATACTTATAACACTTTTTTTATTATAACTTTTCAACACTCTGCACAGCAGCCATGCTGCTTAACAGCATAGCTTAAATACATTGGCAAAGCCAATAGCTCTGGTTAAACACTTATAAGGTTCCAAAGGCGAGACCTATTGGCTATGCTGATGCTTGTTCCTACTTACTGTTCCAAAACAAGGGCCCTACATGGAGTTCGAATGTAACCATCCTTTCCTTCACTCTTATTAACCATTGGAAGTCATATACATTCGGAAAATATGTTTGTAGGCTACCCCACATATTTGGGTATTTTATTTTTAACATTCTAACATGGGTGAATGAGTTCTGCTAGGTATTAAAGGGAGGAGATGTGGTCTAGTGGTTGAGTCTGCCATCTTCAGACCTTGGGGAACAAGGGGCTAAGCGTACAAAGCATTTTTGCTGTCACGAACGGCCCCATGCAGACTCGGGTCATTTGCGGCCACAAAAATGCTTTTTTGTAATGTACAAACACCACATTGTTGGTGTGACTCCTCAGACCTTCGGTCCAGGAACGCACTCTCCCCGGCATCTCCGCGGTGCCAGTTCTCGCCTCTGAGAGCCTCGCCCTTCCCGCTGCAGGGTTCGAGCCCCCCTGACTCCGGTGACTCGCTGTTACACTCGTGACTGCTGAACTATTATTATTTAATTGAGGGGTTGTTTATTGTATAGTTTGCATTTTTGTTCTCTGCCTCTTCTTGCAGGTTGTGTCCTGATCGCGCCGCTTAGTCGCCTGCCCATTTTTCCCACCTCCGTAGAGCACTATCCCCGCCCCTAACGCCCCGCTCCTGCCTCCCTGCTGCTCGTCACTCCCCCCTCCCCTACTTATGGCAGGCACATGCGGGGGAGCGTGTGTGACTCCTCAGACCTTCGGTCCAGGAACGCACTCTCCCCGGCAGCTCCGCGGTGCCAGTTCTCGCCTCTGAGAGCCTCGCTCTTCCCGCTGCAGGGTTCGAGCCCCCCTGACTCCGTTGACTCGCTGTTACACTCGTGACTGCTGCACTATTATTTCATTGAGGGGTTGTTTATTGTATAGTTTGCATTTTTGTGCTCTGCCTCTTCTTGCAGGTCGTGTCCTGATCACGCCTCTTAGTCCCCCACCCATTTTCCCGCCTCCGTAGAGCGCTATCCCCTCCCCTACCGCCCGCTTCCGCCTCTCTGCTGCTCCCCCCCCCCTCCCCTACTTATGGCGGCTGCTGTGCGGCTGTGCCACTGGCGCGCCGAAGGCATGCCTAAAGCAAGCCTGTCTGCGCCCGTCTGTGACCCGACCGCTCCCAGCGCCAGGACCCCTGGATCCCCGGACCCACGCCACTACTCCTCCACTACACTCCACGCACTCAACCCAGGGAGACACACCGGCAGCGCAGGAAACTCGCCCGTCACCACACACGGACCCTTCTCCTCCTTTCACTGCCGCAGAACCTTCACCACCGTCACCAACACCACCCCCACTACCACCGAAGGCCTGCCTGAGTCATGCACCCCCTAGCACTGGACCTGCGTTCTCCTCCATCGACACGCCGTAGAAATCTAGAACCTGATCGACACCCTCTCACCCGACGTCACCTTCCTCACGAAAACCTGGACAAACGCCACCTCCAGCCCTGACATCGCCACTGCCATCCCCGATGGTTACCAGATCCAGAGAAAGGACCACCCCCATCGCCCAGGAGGTGGACTCGCCATACTCACAAGATCTCCCTCCGACTCTCTACGTCCAGCACGTGCGACTCCAACTCCACCTCCACTTCCAGCTCCAGACCAGCGCCAGGGCCACGCTACGCAGCACCCTCATCTACAGACCACCGGGACCTCGTGCCCAATTCACAACCGCCGTCACCGCGCTCGCCGCACCCCATGCCATCACCTCCACAAACTACATTCTACTCAGGGACCTGAACTTCCACCTCGACAACAGCGACGACCCCGACTCTGCCACCCTCCTGGACAACCTCGCCAACCTCTGACTGAAGCAACTGGTCAACACACCCACCCACATAGCAGGACACACCCTCGACCAAGTCTTCTCAGGAGGAACAAACATCCAATTCAGCCACACCACCGAGCCCCCTGGACTGAACACCACTGCAACTACTCCACCTTCAACACCACCACCGCACCCAAGCCCCCACCCCGCCCACCGTGGAGGAACTGGAGCAAGGTCACAGAGGAACACCTACGCATCACCCTCCTTCTGGACCCCCCCCCCCAGGCCACCACCAACAACATCACCTCAGCCAAAGAGTTACACCGCTGGATCTCCGGCTGCACCGGCAAGCTCGCTCCTCTCCGCCAGCCCGAGAAACAACGCCCGCTGAAGGTCGCATGGTTCACCACAGAACTACAAGAAGCCAGACGCTCCTGCATACGCCTCGAGAAGATCTGGCGCCACCTGAAGATCTCGGAAGCACGCAACAACCACAGGGACACCTTGAAGAGCTACTACCAACACATCAGAGACACCAAACGGACCTTCATAAGATACAAAGTCCTGACTAACGCCTCAAACGCTAAAGAGCTGTTCATCGTCATACAGGAGCTCACGAGACCCCCCCTGTGAGGCCACGGACATCACTCCCTCCCAAGACCTCTACGACAAGCTCAGCACCTTCTTCCATCTGAAGATCAAGACCCTATACGACAACTTCAGCGAACAGCCACCGCCCTCTAATGGATCCAATCCTTCCTCTCCGGCGGCACCCAGAGGATCAGACTCCCTCTCTTCCTCTCCGAGCCCACCGAAATCATCTGCGGAGTACATGAAGGATCATCACTCAGCCCCACCCTCTTCAACATCTACATGGCCCCCCTCGCAGTCATTGTCAGACAGCATGGGCTTCGCATCGTATCCTACGCGGACGTCACCCAGCTCATCCTGTCACTCACAAAGAACCCCGAAGACACCAGACTCAACTTTCAGGAAGGAATGAAGAACGTTGCAGACTGGATGACTGCCAGCTGCCTGAAGCTCAACATGGAGAAGACCGAGGTCCTCATCCTCGGCCCCTGCATCTCCGCATGGGAAAACACCTGGTGGCCCACCACCCTTGAAAACCCTCCCACACCGACAGACCACGCTCGAAACCTCGGCATCATCCTCGACTCCGCCCTCTCCATGAAGCGCCAGATAAACGCCGTCGCCCCTACCAGTTTCACCTGCCTGCGCGTCCTCTGCATGACATTCAAATGGATCCCCCCCAACTACAGGAAGACTGTCACCAACGCACTCATAACCAGCAGACTCGACTACGGCAACGCCCGGCATCAACAGAACGCTCCTACACAGACTCCAAACCATCCAGAACGCCGCGGAGAGACTCGTCCTTGGAACTTCGCGTCACGAGCACATGACCAGACACCTACGAGACCTCCGCTGGCTACCCATAAAGAAGAGGGTCACCTTCAAACTCCTCACTCACGGCTACAAATCCCTCCACAACATCGGACCCAAATACATCAACAAGAGAGTCGCTTTCCACGTACCCAGGAGGAACCTCAGATTGGCCGACATCGCCCTTGCAGAGGTCCCCCGCATCCGCAGGACCAGAACAGGCGGGAGAGCTTTCTCCTACATCGCGGGCAAGACCTGGAATGAGCTCCCGGTGAACATCAGACGCTATCCGACCCTGCACATGTTGAGGAAAGACCTCAAGACCTGCCTCTTCAACTGACCCGGACTGCGCCCCCCCACCAGCGCCTTGAGACCCTCACGGGTGAGTAGCGAGCTTTAAATACCCTGATTGATTGATTGATTGATTGACATTGTGATTCAGTAACTTTTTGTCGAATCGCAGTTTGGGTCTGCGAACAAAAACATAAGCCCTATTTGGAAGCGGTGTGCTCAGGGCATCCATATGGTATGTACTAATATTTTATGACCGAAATGTGGTGACAAAAATGTTCACTTTACCAACAATTCAAAGTTGATGGTAACCCATTCGGAAATGGGAAGAGGTCCCCTTTGGATACCTTCCCCTTTGAGAATGTTTAAAAAAATATTTTTTAAGAGCAGGCAGTAGTTCCATTATGACCTACCTCATTAATATTCATGAGGTAGGTCGGCTTACTACTAATATGTCATTTGCAAAACTACCTACTGGCACATAGACGCTAAGCAATTTACCACACTGATCACAGAATTACTGGTCGCAAACTGTGAACAGTATTTTGCGACTGTATGTACATGCAGCTCAAGGTTGGAAACTGACATCGGCTCAACATTCTGGGCAAATCTCTTTGTGGCTAAAGACAAAAAAAATATGTAATGTAGTCATGTTCTTTGAAGGGCTTCAAAGCTACTGGGCCAGATTTGTGCAATAAACAACTGCCAGAACTTGTTTTTCTGACCCTGTTAATACACCTTTGTCTCCAAGAATTAATGCACGTGGCACTGGACAGCAGATGCTGGTAATAAGTAGATTGATATGGGAGTGAGAAATTAATAGGTACTCCAGAAGAGCAGGGCAGTAAAAGGAAATGTAAAATTGGGAAGGATGGAGAGAAATATTAAAAATAATATATTGTCTCAAAATAAATAAGGGGAATACTAAAAAAAAAAAAAACTAAGGGAAGGAAAATCATCTGATCTAGACCTTTTTTTTTTTAAAATACACTGCGTTTTTTATTTTAGTTCTAAAAACGATTATGCATAAACTAAGTGAACTGATGCATACAACAGCCTAAGTGCCCATAAAATCAAATATAAATTCAGATATGATTGAAAATCAAATCAGTTGCAGCAAATTCAAAGCACTAATCAGAAATACTCCGGAATGCTGTGCTGCAGCATACACGTCACTCTGCATGGCTACCTCTAGAATGATTGCGGCCGGGAGCAGTGTGCCCATTCCAAGGATCCAAAGTGGTAAATGGCAACTTAGCCTCTTTATTTAGTTATATTATTCAGAACTGGTCAGTGTTTGGGCTACAATGAGCCCAAGTAGCATTCTTGCTTCGAAATAGCCAGTTGGTACTGTACACTGTCACGCCGTACCTTAGAGATGCACCAAGGTCTTTAGGTGGCCCTGTCTGGATTTTGAAACAGGTCACTATTGCGCCCTGTAGCCAAGTCTTCAACTTTGTAGGCAAAAATGCTGATTAATTTCTCAGTAAGGATTGTTAGAACCCTGGAATCATGGGTATTTGCAAACATTGTCTCAGGGGCCAAAAATATTAGTCCGCGGTGTGACTGAAGGTTGCACTGATGCCTGCAGAAGGCCAGGGAAGTGGTGGTGGTGGTGGGGGGGGGGGGGGGGGGGGGTGTATGGTGAACGTAAGGGATGCATGCAGTGGACAGTGAGTCATGGAAATATTTTGAGGGTTTCATTCCATACTGCCCTCTAAATAAAGCCCTTAGGGTCTAGAAGAGCATTGGATTTGACAATACTTTTATGTTATGGTATGTTATGTTAGGTTACAAACCTGTTTTCTTATCAAATACTTACTACCAGTGTTTGGTTTGATTTAAGTGTATCCGATAATATGATCAGAAACTGATTACCCTTAAGCACGCAATTTGGCACAACAGGGAGCAGTGATTATTATTATTTTTTTAAACGTCTTCTGGTTCCATTGTTTCCGTATCGGGCATGGCACAACTGAAATGCTAGTGGTTTTGATAGTGAAACTCTGGTACATCTCATACCAAAGGAATGTCACTGTGCTGGGGAACCTGCCCAGATTTTAAATACAGAGCTCAGAACCGGCACATTTTGGGATAGTAGGAAGGTCAGGATTAAACGTTGTTTCCTTGTGCCATTCCTAAAACCTTCCCACTGCCCCATGTCTAGTGGTGAAGGTTGGGTGTTAGTAGCTGGTCCCCTCAGTGAAGTACACACTTTCTTGGAGGGAAGGGGGTGTCTTTTCTAAGAATTTGTTTTTTATAGTTAAGCCTGTTTTAAGTAACTCTTAATGTTTACAGATAATAGACTTAAGGGATAAGGGGATTGTGATCCCTAAAATTCTATTTCATTCCAATTTAATAATCAAGTAACTTCCTTTGTACACTTGAATTATCAAAGACGGTGATAGCAAGCAGAGAAGGCTTACCCCAGGGCTCAGTAGATGGATAGTGCCTCAGATACAGCATTCAATCTGGGGGTCAAATTGGATGCTGCTCTCTCTATGAAGGCTCAAGTCCAATCGGTGGCAGGGGCCTGTTTTGGGGTGATGAGAATGCTGAGGAACTTTCTTTCCCTGCTCACAGTCTCTTACAGGAAAACAGTGGTCCAGGCCCTGGTGGTTTCGAGACTGGACTATGTAAACTCCCTGTACTTGGGCCTCCCTGATTACTTGCTCGGCCGATTGCAGGTGATCCAGAATGTGGCGGCCAGGTCCATCTTTTTGACAGGACCCAGGACTCACACAACCCATCTTCTTCTTCCTTACATTGGCTCCCGGTGCGAAAAAGAATCCATTTCAAAGCGCTAGTCTTGGTCTTCAAAGCTTTTCATAAGATTGGAGCCCCCTACCTTAGGGAAAGATTCAACCCTATATACCTCAACGTACCTTGAGGTCCTCTGCTCAGCTCCTAACCTCCACTCCGAAGGTCCTGCTCTCCCGGGTAGGGGGAAGATCCTTTCAAGTGGTGGCCTCTTGGCTATGGAATAGCCTACCTCTCTCTCTTAGACAGGCACCGGACCTCTTTACTTTCAGGAGGAAACAAAAAACATGTTTTTTCCAACATTAGGATCGGACTGATTTCTGCTGGGGGGTGATGTTCTGTTTGCTGTTATGTGGTCTTTTTTCTTCTATCGCCGGGACACTCTTGGGACTAGCCGCACGCTTTATAAATACAAGATAACCATTATTAACTTTTGCCCATGGGGGAGATAGAACACAGTCTCATAGTCCAATTATAAAATATGGTGTAGTGAGAAACTTATGAGTATTGAAACAAAGAGTCCAGCACTGCGGTGTTGGTCCTCTTGCATCACCAAATTGTTCAATGAGAGTCCAATCATATGCTTCCAATGCCTATGTTCTCGTATTTACCATTATGGAATAGTGCCATTGAAGTCTCCAGCCTGATGCTTGGCTCTGGCCCAGCGGATGGTTCTTTTGGAGCCCAGAGTCCAAAATAAACGGAGCCTTTGTGTAGCTTATGTCTACCTCACACACGCACACTCTAACCTACAGTGCCAATAATTAACTTTTGATGTAGAATGAGAAATGGGAAGAGATACCCAATCTACTGGCTCAATCCCATAATGTGAAATCAGAAAACCTGGGATCAACCTTGGCTTCCCCCAAATGACAAAAATGGGTGATTCTGGGCAATTGTTTTATTTGACTTTGCCTCTTTCTCCATCGTTATTACAATTGAGAGGACCTTGAAATACAGGAGTTCTAGATGTGTGCTGTACTAAACCAACTCGTGTTTGATATAATAAACTATAATGTCGCTCTATGTATAATAAAAATAAAAACGTAAGCCACTCATTGTGTGCACATAACAAATGACGAGCTTCTTGATTCACTATTGGTTCTGTTGTAAGGGTGGGGGCGGCATGTACGTTTCTAAATTCATGTATGAAAACTATCACTTTTAATAAATGGCTCAATGGATTTATATAATCTGATGTACTAAATTGAGATGCTTCTACGTGTTAATGAAATTAACTTATCTTGAATTCTGAGAGACGGTATAATTTGTATATGTTTGTTGCAAGATTTTTGTAAAAATAAATTTGTTTCTAATGTCAAGTGGGCACCTTCTTTGTGTCATCATTTAATGTGTATATACATGCTTGCTCGTTTAACATCTTTCCAAGTGTTAGTGCCCAATCACATTAACAGCGGTCCAGTGCTGCTGTTCACCAGGGGGCTGCAGGTAAAGGTCAGGAGGGCTGCAAGCACCCCTCTTCCCCCGCAATACTTTGAGTATCCGTGCCTTAAGGTAATCCATGTCAGCTGCAAACTCCCCGTCATATTTCAGATGTTTTATTACATCCTGCATTCGCCAGAGTATTTGCTTCTTACAGTTATTGTGCTTCTGGAACTGTATTGTTTTTTAACATGTAAAACCTGATTCTTGCGCCGTGCATAGTGTGAAATGAGTTGCCTCCGGGCCTCTGGAGGAGTGGAGGTTTTGTGTAGGTGTTCATGATGGGTAGTGGGGCCACCTTACTCTGTGACATCACAGGCCCTGCTTCCAGTCCTGATCTTTTCAATTTCAAATGAATACTGTCTTCTGTGTCAGTTTAATTAAGTGAATGAAAACAAACCAAGACTGCAACAACTATAATGTATTATACTGACACACAAAAGCCAAAGCGTGGAAACTGTATCTGTAATGACATGGGGTGAGTTGGTCAATCTAATGAAGGGGCACGTTTCAGAGCTCTGGAGGCGAGGCTGAAGGCAGCGGTATAGCGTGGGTTACCAGTGACCAGGTTAAGGACTTTTCTTTTTAAATTTTGCACCCCTAAATACAAATCAGGTATTTATAAAGTGCAAACTACTCACCCTTCAGGGCATCCGGCGCTCTGGGGGCCCTTAAGGCGCTAGGGGCCGTTGGGGAGATTAAGTGAGCTATTGCCGAGAGTCACATGGTGCTGAGACGAGCTGCCGCTGCTCCCCTAAGCATGCAACTAAAAATAATGCACTCACGGCAACCGCCCCTGTGACCTCGCCCACTCTACGCCACTGGCTGAAGGCAGTGTAATTTTCTCACAGTGCCGGTCAGTAGGCCATTACAGTGTTCCAACTACATGCTCATGATCACATTTGTGCAAATGTAATTCCCATTTTTTGTGAAAAGTGTGCCATGAAGAAGTACATAGGTGTTGAAATACTGACAGCGCCAAAGAAAATGCAGTATTCACAGCTGGAGAGTGTGCAACAGCATCAGAGAGAGAAAGAGGATCGTGAATTTGAGGTGACGTGAGGAAGTATATGGAGAAGGACAGAATAAAAAATAAAACAGAGATGAAGTCTGAGCTAAGCAGATGGAGGATCTCAGAAAGATGTAGGGGAGAAGAAAAGCACATGCCTGATCGAGAAGGAATGCAAAGGAAATGGGTGTGAATGGAGTCCGGGAGTCATTGAGACACCCCAAAAATCACTATGCCGGTCAAAGGCCTTAGTAACGCTTAATTCAGTTTTATATTTTCAGAATTGAAACATTTTCAATGCTAATTATTTACAACAAAATCATTGCTATTACTCATTTACCTGACACAGATAACAAGCAATTGGTTTGACTTGTTTTAGGCTCTATTGTGAGATATGTCTGGATGCAATAACAGAAATGACCAAAGTACTGTGCAGGGGGCAGCTTTGAAAGCACAGGACTGTAGTTCACGTGTTTTATCTTGCCTTTATTTAAATGGGGCACACTTCCAGGGAAGATTCCTAGTTATGTCTTTTTGGACACACCCCTTATAGCGCCCCCACCTTTTTCATCCCACTTAACGCAATGGATGCAGTTAGAAACCTAGATGATGACGTTATATCACACCCATCACGTGCTAGTGAATGTTCAGTGTCTTTCGATCACGAAAGGAGGCCAGGAACAGAAAAGGCCACACAACACATCAACTTAGTGATCACTAACGCACGAACAAACATGTCGAGAACAAAAAAACACTGGTTAAGAGAGTGGATTTTGTGCTACATGTTGAAAAGAAAAAAAATAGCAACTTTTTTCAGTGGCCTTGGTCATACAAGGTGAGCCACGGGTTCCTTGGTGACAGCCTTCTGAGCAATATTGTAATTTCAAGAAAGACAGGCGATGAGCCAGCGGGAGGTGTTTTGTCTAGAGACAGGCATCTCACTGACCTTTAACCCCGTGCTTGCTTTGCGGCCCTGACTCCTCGGCCCCGTCTACGGAGAGGTTTGGTGTCCCGCTGGCGTGCAGAGTATGCAATTTGTCTGCAGCTGGGGACAGGCAAGGAGACGCTCAGGGGAGCTGACAGCAGCAAACTGAGGCGATTTGAAGGCTGACACGAACAGGGGATGAAAATAGGGACCGCGTAATAAGACGGCCTTGAGAACAACTACAAATGGTTTCTGAGTGAAAGCTGCGGGCTGTGGCTGAAGCAAACAGCTCCGAAAGTGAACCTTCTTCAGTGACCTGACCAAGTGAGTCTTGCAAGGACTGTAACTAGCGACTGTATGTTCAGTTGTAGCTCTTCTAATGAAACCTGTTTTATTGTAAAGCGCTCTAACACCTTTGGGATGTATCCGTGCAATATAAAAATGCATGAATAAATAAATGAGTGAGTGATGTGGCTGCATCAGAGATCCGAACATGATCTTCAGATCACAGGTTCAAGTAGTGAGTGATGTGGCCACAACAGACATCAGAGTGTGATCTGCTGGGCAACAGGTTCGAGTCCGGGCCACATAGTGACTGTCATAATAAATAAGTAAAATCAATTGAATAATAGTAACCCGCATTATTTACACTACCTTGAAACAGAAAAACTGTCAGCAAGCGCTTGATAAATACAAGCTGCTGTTAATTTACTCACATGAGTCCCCCTATTCACATGCACTTATCTGGGGTGTTCACTGCCTGTCGGGATGGATGCTCTGCAGAGACGCGCAACAAATTAGAAGTCCGAAGAGACAAAACTTGAACTCTGGGCAGAAGAGAGGGGATGGGGCACACAGAATAGCCGAGTGAGAACGCAATCTCATGGATACAAGAGAGCATGTGATGGATAGGAAGGAGGCCACATCTTAGCCAATCACAGCCTTGTTAGGTTATGCTATGTTTTGAAGATTTGTACAGCACTCACATCACCTGCAGGGTAGCCTGGCGCCCAGGATGCAGGAGGAGCCGCCCGGACTGGGACATAATGGAAAAGCAAGGTTTTTCATTTTCTTGTAAAATTCTGGAGGTAGGTGGAAGATCTAGTGTGTAACAGGAGGTCTTTCTAGGCTTTAGGAGCTATGAAAGAAAGGGCACAACCTCTGGTTCTTCGGCTGCAGGGAACGTGGGAGCGGGCTGGAAATATTTTTATTTAAATCAGTTCAACCCTTGACTTGCAAAGGTGGTCTCCAACTTCGCGCCCTGTTCCTCTTCCGGTGACAAGATCTTTGCCATCATTTTAGAATGGCGCATAAGTTAACAATATCTCAACAAACACTATTAATTATATTCAGTCAATAATGAGAGTTTAAATTTAGTTCAAAAACCATTATTTGTCATTAAGAGTTTAGAATTTCGTTTTTGGTCTCTTTATTCGAATTAGAAGTTTGATAAATCCGTTTATAGAAATATCAAGAAAATCGTGGTTAGATTCAATCAAGAAAATTACAGCATGTTCCATAAAGGAAATATTATCTGAGTCCCTATTGTACTCTAGCAGATCCTAACCTACCAGAACCCATAAAGAGTTCTTTAAGAAGAGAGTGAGATTTAAAGGAGCAGTGAAATAAAGTCAGATTTTAGTTGAACTTCTCATGAAGCGTAGCTCTGGAAACTCATCCGAGTCTACTCTTCCAAATAGCATCAGCAAACAGTCGTAAAGTGACAATTGTTCAAAGTTAAGCTAGGAAAATAGTCACAGCAGTAGCCATAACCGTTAAAGAAATGTAGACACCCACAAAGTAGTAGGTGAAATCCCCGTCAGCAATAGCTCACAGCGAATGGGGCAAGGGACTAAGGAAAAAGATGGTCGCAGAACAAATAGCCTGGCTCAGTCTGGACAGCATAAAGCTCTTATAGCGTGCTATAAAAATGGAAGTGTGAAAACCCTAGCGTCTAACTAGGAACATGTATATTATAAACACAAATCCACGCTGTTGTTAGCTCTTCTCAAACCAAGGAAAAAGAGTTGTTCGAGGGTCGGCTGCTTCTTTCTCCATTCCCACGGTAAACACACAAAGTCGGCAAAGTGCTGTTTACAAGTCATCTACTTAGTTGCTAACATTCATGTGCATTAGATTCACTCTGAATTCCCACAAGAGCCCTGCAGTCTGAACTATTAGGTATTCAGAACTCCACTACACGACAATTAACTATTTTAAAGAAGAAACATTCTAGTTGTAACTTCACTAAATGAAGTCACGTTTTCATGGGCACCATTGTTTTAATATACTGCCTAGCGTTCATTATTGAGAATATGTGGCAGCTAAATTCTAACTAAATACGATTAGAACATGTAGCTTAGGACGGAAAGAAATATGTTTTTAAAGACAGCACATACTAGAAAGATGACATGTTTATTGAAGTCAAATGTGAATTTTTAATTTAATACAGCACAGTGCAGTATCTGCTAAAAGAAATTATTTAAGATGAAAATTTAAAGGAAAAGAAAGGGTAGAGGAAATGAATGAGGCCTAGTTTGAACTGACAATGTGATTATGGTAGAAATGAGTGCATACTACAAATAAATGTATGTAACACGTTAATTTGCACGTTTAAGAAAAAGCACGTTTTCATACATATTCTTTAAGCTTTCTCATATAAATACATTGCACAAATTAGAACACTTATTTTAAGTTAAATTTTCTTACTCTATTTGAGCACGAGATTGGTGGAGTAGAGGTGTCTGTTCGGGGTGTGAAAGTTGATGTGGGTGTTCAGGTATGCAGGTATTGTATAGTGCTCTTTAGATGGAGTTTGAAGAGGGGCGCATTTGTGAACGAGGCCTCAGAGGTGTTTTGATATGGGAGTGCTGTGTAGGAGGTTTAGAGTAAATCTCCCTGCTGCATTTTGAATTACCAGGAGTCTTTTGTGAGTTGTGCATTTATTTTGACGTAGAGGGCATTTCCTTAGCTCAGTCGGCTATGGCCATGAGTTTTGAGGGCAATAGCACTCCCTTTCACCATGAGACAAACGTAATGCACTTATTTATATTAATGACAACAACTTCTAGCATCATGTGGGCTATCATCAAGTGCCTACTTCCTGGTTGATTATTTATCAGCTACCCTGAGACATATGAACGGAGGGATCTGAACTGTAAATTCATCACAGGATAGTCAAACACTTTGAAAAGGCTGTCATCACAAAATACTTGGTGTATTTGTGATTTTGGGCCACAGATGTATGAATACTATTTGATGTTAAGAGGATGGATGCAGTCAATTATTGTTAGGATTAGCAAAGGAAGCACAGGCCTACATTAAGTGAAGAGACAAGAACTAGAGCATGGGCTGTCACCAGAAAGGAGGACACTTAAGTTTGATCAACCACTCAGAGCAGTGTGTGGATAAAATCACCCGACCATGTATCAAAACACCTTTCTTCAAAATATCACAAGCTTACATTGTTTTTTCAGTCACCCCCTTTCTCAGGTTGTGAGAATGAATTTGCTTTTTGTCCCACATGTACTTCCAAAGAGAAGGTCTTCTATTCCATGCAAACAGTTTAGCTGCTGATTTTATGAAATATTTCCTGTCGGTCATCCATGCGTGAAAGAAATCAGCCAGCCCCCGAAACCGGTCCTAGGATGCTTGTTTCTGGTTCGGGGAAGACATGGCTTGGCAGTTCAGGCTGGACTGTTCTCATGAGGCACAGGGTCAAGACTGATTTGATATAGCTTGGTCTGAACTGAGGTGGCGAAGTGAGATAAAGAACGATGATGGATTCAACCAAGATCTGTGACTTGGGGTGAGTGTCTGAAATGTTTCAGAGTTCCGTCCATCGTCTCCTTGTGTTAGCCTCCTGTGTAGAGCTGGATAATTTAGTGAATTTATTGGATGCCAAACCACAGATTCAGAATCAATTTTTCAAGAGCAGGAATCTTGCCTTAAATCATTTGCCACCAAAGCCAAAACAGAGAGGGTTTTCTGTGAAAAAAGCTATTTTCAATGGAGGTACTCCCAGGAAAGCTGAAATGGTTTTCACTCTTCTGGTGTGTGTAGTTATTCCCCATTTTAGCAAGTTGCTGCTGAGAATTATAAGCATGAGGCTGGAACAAACGTCAACCCATTAGAGTCTCTGATGAGATGGAGCGTGAAGGATTGTGGGAAGGGAGCCTCCGAACTAAGTAAGAGAGTCTCAGTCTCAGTCTCAGTCTCTCTCTCTCAGTCTCTCTCTCTCAGTCTCTCTCTCTCAGTCTCTCTCTCTCAGTCTCTCTCTCTCTCTCTCTCTCTCTCTCTCTCTCTCTCTCACACTACCGTGTTCACCTTCTGTTGAATATTGTTAGACCCTCATAAAAAGTCTGCTGAAACATGACAAACCTATCTATTTTAGCAAAAGGGGATAAGCAGAGAGCTGCACTATGCTGCTGGCAGTGAAGTTCAGCGAAGAGCAGGGAGACCCCAATTCTTGCAAGCAGCCGGGAGGGGGCTTCAGTATGTATAGAGGTTTGGACCTAGAGTAGATTTACTAGAAGATACTCCAAGTATAGCAATCAAGCAAAACCAGCATAAAGAAACAGTCTCCATTTCAGGAAGAGCATATGGATTGTGCTGCTGGGCTTCTGATGGCATGCCTCGGCAAACAGCCTGGTTCACCATAGGCACCACTTCCCTATGACTGCTCTTTCCCAAGCTCAAGGTCCAGCAGTCCATGTTAGTGAGTAGTACAAAGTCAAGCAGAGGCCAGGCAGCTATTACATTTTGTTACAATTCTAGAATGCTAAAGTGCATCGGAATAGTAGAACACCCTATCATAAAAACTAAAGACGACTCTTTCCCCAGGATGTAGACGCCTTCCTCGTGCAAGCAGTCTCCTCCAGGCTTTCAACTTCTTCAACATGAAAAGGGTCACTTTCACAAAGACAAAGTAAAAAAAAATGCAGTTTGTTTTCCAAACGTCTTCGTTGCCAATGTTCCTTGAGTGCGCTGCAAGGCACGCGGCTAATAGGGAGCGCAAGCGTGTAATAAGGGAGACAGATCCACCTCGCGCTTGCCAAATTGTCAATTTGTTCCAATGACAATGAACGCACTTTTATCTCACAGCCCAGCTAATACTTCTGCACACATGTCACCACATGCCAAGGCGGCTTATAGACAGGGGACCCAGGAAAACAATCACAGCCCTTGGAATACCCAGCAGCTTCTTGATGTGTGTGTAAATTGCTTAGTATCAAATCCGAAAGCCAGGGATGGTTGTGGGAATATTTCCATCAGGATCACTCTATAACTGTTAACTGCTCCTTGAAATGACTTTTCTAGTGGAAGCGCATTCGGTTTTACAGCTTAAAATAAAAGAAACAGCACTACAGGCTTTGAGATGCCTTTTTATGACAAATACTATTGGATTGAGAGGCTCTGGGAACAAAGAAAGACAAGAGGAGAGGGAAGATCTGGGATGCAAGACATGGGTAAGGGCATCATTTAGTATCTAGATTAAACAAAAAATTGTGTAAAGGCTTATGGCAAATCAGATACAATGATGAGGCCCTGCAAACACATTCAAATTGCTCGCTTCAAAGGACCCAAAAGTGCCTCCTAGCATAGCCTGTTGGAGAAAAGACTGACTGTCTGTCTAGTCTAGCCTGTCTTTTTACACCTTGAATGAATGAATGAATAGGGAACCTATAGAGCGCGTACTGTCACTCCGAAAAGAGCATCCTGGCGATATCTTTAGCGTAGGCCTTGCTTTCTCAGTGCTCTAGTTTCAGCACTTTTCAATTCAGGCACTACTATCCCCATGAATCTGCTGGAAGCCTTCCGACAAAAATATGTTGTAATATTACTTTCCAACCAAGAGACTTGAATTATGACCATGCACTTAAAAATAGTGCCCTCGGAAAAGAGCCAAATGGGGTACACGTTGACATTTTTAAGTCTGTTGAATCATTATGGGTGCCCATATTAACCCAGGTATGCAATGCAGCAGCACATGGCCATTTGCCCAAAACATGGAGTGATTGTACTTAGTACCAATTTTTAAAAAAGGGGTCAGGGGAAACCCTAAGTGCTATTGTCCAATATCCTTATTAGACTCCTCTGTAAAAATAATGGGGAGGGTGATTTTGGCCAGACTGGAATCCTGGACTATGGATAACCATACATTGTCTGACTGCCAATATGTGTTTAGCAGAGAAATTGGAATGGTGGAGCAGGGCATCAATTTACATCTGATAGTAAGCAAATACACAGTAGCATGCCAGGGAAAAAGTCTATCTCTGCTTTGCAGACCAAAGCAGTGGTTTTGATTTAGTGAATCAAGGTATATTGTGGCAGACTTTAGCCGAAATGGGTGCCTCAGTTGATATAATATGGCATCTCTCACAGCTGTATGCCTTCCTAAAAGCTTGTGTGCACTTTTGAAAAACAGGGAACTCACAGATAAAGCCAGGGTACCAAAAGGCATTAGTGAGGCCTGTATCTTAGCCCTTTTTTAGGTCTTGTCTGAGCCAGCGCGCATGCGCTACTCTGCAGGGCTTTAGTAAGGGCTTTAAACTATAAAACACACGCTCGTACGTGTGCTTTTCTTTTTTAATCTCCCGCTATTGGCCTTTGCGTGTGTCTTTCTAAGAAAGATGGCACGCAATTGGCCCAAGGCGGGTGCATGCCCACCTTCTCTGTCCCCTGGCCTAGGGTGCACGGGAGCGAGCAGCGCGGCCGGGTGCCAGCTGCATAACTCACATTCCTTGAGCAGCTGGCTGCTGCTCGCTCCCGAGCTCCCTAGGACTACACTCCTCTCCTCCATCAGGCCATGCCGTGTCACATGACACTTCTGCCGTGACTGCTGCTCACTCCCGATCTTGCTTTAATTTTGCTTTTGATATGCCCATTCAAAGTGCATATATTAATGTGCCATTATCATACTTTCATTACTTGATAGGATTGTTAATCTCTCACAATTTCTGAATTATAATGACCTATTCTATACTTTAACGTAAAATAAGTGATTGCCGTGGAACCTACATTCCAGTTATTTCATACTTTTGTGGTTGTTGCAGTTATTATTCTGTGTTCAGGTCATTCAGTGTCCCTTTCCATTCCCGGCTATCAAGTCACATTAATGATGGAGACTGACGTCTGTTGAAGCAGCAGCCAGTGACTGAGCTCCCGACGTGAGCACAGAGTGTGCACTTTCACCTTGTTTCTATTTACAGAGACCAGCCCCGGGGCGGGTGCAAAGATGCAAGACGCTTCCGGACTCGATCTCACAACCAGAGGTAAACAAACTCGGCGACCGTAGCCCCGCACGGTCTTTTCATCCGCCCTACTAATGAGTAGGATGAGCAGATTGTTTCTGTTTTCTCTTACTAACAGCTCGTTGGTCTGTTTTGTCCCTTTTTTTGTAGATACTCGATTAAGATACAGATTTACACTGTATCAGCGATATTAATTCCGTGTCTGCGCCGCACCGAAGGATTTCACTTTGCGGCAGATCTAAGAGGTTAAAAAATAGGAACATGAGATTTGGGGGCACGGGGTTCTCTGCTTATCCCCCACCCCCCAAAAGGAGAAAAGGGACGTAAACAATTAAAAACGCTCGCAAAAGCGAAACGGGCTGCAACGGATGGTGTATCTTTACGTGGGGTGCCCTCCCTCCATCACCAGTCTGTCATCATCCATTGTACTATGACTAGCTTCCAGTGCGTTAAAGTAACCATGTAGTTCCTGCTTACATTTCACATGCTTTACTTAATCTTGTTTTTAGTAACAGTCCGCACGGTCCCAGAGGGCTCCACACACGCTGCAGTGCTGAGCTTATTATCACCACACCCCTTACCGCATCCATCCATGAATATGGAGGCCGCCCGCTTTAATTTGGTTATGCAGATCAGCGTGGCACACAGTGCTTTCCCTTTACGTGTATCGGCGTTGGATTCTTTCACTGCCCGCCCACAACAATTGGGACATGTTCTCCCCCCTTTAGACTGGTGGAGAGTGGAAACTTTGAAACAAAATGGGAGCTGTGTTTTATTCCTTGACAGAGACAAAATAGGTTTGCTTTACATTATTTTAAGGCTGTGCACCTTTTAATGACACTCCAGCGGCCCTCACGCTCAGCTGCCACTCACTTCTCTCCTCGGCTGCCTCCTCCTCCTTCCTCCTCTTATTTCAAGGAACGGGCCTTTTAACAACACACATATAAACAGGGAGTGCCCTATTTCACCATGGGTTGCCCTCCCTCCACCACCACTCACTTTGCATGTCATCATTCATTGTATTATGACCAGGTTCCAGTACGTTAAGGTAGCCATGTTGTTCCTGCTTACATTTGACATGCTTTATTTTATCTTGTATATTTCTGTGCTTTCCACACCCCAGCCTTACTATCCTCAAACATCATCCACCCACTCTCCCGCTAGTCTTATATTTCAGTTTTCTTTTACTTATAAGGTCCCAAAGGCGAGACCTATTGGCTATGCCAATGCTTGTTTATTTTAGCTATATATCAATGGGGTCGAAACTATGCTACAGAGCTTGAATGCAGATGCACCCAAAATTGTTCCACGCGTTACCCCAATTCTACTATCTACAAATGATGCGGTGCTGATATCAAGGACAGCTAACGGCCTCCAGCTTTTAATAGATAATTTTGTACCCTTCATGGAAGGCAGAAGATTAAAACTTAAGCTGGCTAAAACACATACCACGGTCTGCAGCAAGGGAAGGCAGAATGACAGGGCACACTTTGTTACAGGACAAAAGATTGAACAGGCGAAAACATTTAGCTACCTGCGCATCCTATTTTCACAGGATGGGTTATGGGGACCCCATCCAAAGAACGCTAACTTAAAATATTCTTGAGCTTCTGACGCGCTCTTTAGATTTGCCCATAAAATAGGAAGGAAACCCATCAGAGAAATGGCAAAATTGTAAAAAAGCAAATGCTTCCCAGTTGCAATATATGGGGCACCAATCTGTGGTATAACAAATAGTAAACGGATCCAGACACAGGAAAATGCCATTTTAAGTAGACTACTAGCAGTCCCGCATTTGACCCCATCTTACATAACCCATAAAGAACTTGAGCTCTTGTATACTGACGATCACATTCATCTTAGTAACATCATCAAATGGCACAGTATATGGTCTAAACAAGGCACAACTTTTACTAGAGACATCATAAGGGATTGCCTACAACTTGACATGTACGAAAAAATCCCTTGGTTTAGGTATATAACCGGCCTCTTGAAAGAAGTGGAAGAAAACTGTAGTGTTCGGGTCCCTGCGGGCATTCTACAATTTAGTAAGGAAGAGTTCAGAACAGCTTTTCTGGGAATCAGGGGGGCTCACAGAGGTTCATGTGAAAGAACTAAGGCATCAGTGAAAAGTTATTGCAAGGGACGGATGCAACAAGGGAGACAAGATCATCTATTATGATTAATTATCATGACAGATTTTACTTGACTAGACTACGCTTCCAACTAATCCATCATATTGTTGCATTTCCTAAATTAAAGGCATGGTATTCAAATCTACCGAAAGTGCCCATGCGACGTAAAAGCTGGAAGATCTACTATGCATTTCATGATGTTCTGTCATTTTTTATAAAAATATCAGATTAAGGGTACTCCAACCCTTATTCCTTTACCAGGGTCTCATTTATTATCAGGTGGCCTTTGATTTTCTTAGGAAATTGCCAGATGTTTACACGTCATGCCATTGTAACCTATAACAAGAACACAATCAGGAGATGCAAGTCATTAAAGCACCTAGAAGGGCTGTGTTATGAGGCAGTTTAAATAATGTGCCCAGATTTTTAAGCCAACTTCCTTGTCTACTTTGACAACTAACATGCAAAGTCCTGCAAGTGGCCACAAAATGAACACTAGGTTTACAATAACCTGTTTTTTAGCTGGAGGGTTTTTAATTTTGCCGATCCTTCCATGAGTACTATTAATATTTTTTCTAAGAGATTGGACTGTTTATTTCATTTTAATTCTGCTGCGCTCTGACTAGATTACCATTCATGAGCTCACATGGAGTGTGTAGTATATTTTACATTAACAAATCTCATATGGCGCTAGGAGCATTTAAAGAATTCAATATATATGTATGTTTTATATCATTTTATGTTGATTTAGTTTTATATTGTGATATAATATCTCACACGGACTATGGGCGAGAGTTTTTAATGTATGCATTTGGTTTGCTGTGCTTTTATGGACTTCTTGCAAAAACCCTAATAAAGTTTGATTTGACCCTGGTATATAAGGGTATGGTTGCATACCCTTTCACTGAAAAATGGTTTCCACATAATTCACTTTAGAATATTGAAAGCCTCTAACGCAACATTTCGTCCTTTTTTCTCCACCATCTATTGGCACTTGCCAGCTTTTATTTTTTTAGGACTGGTAGTTTCAACCATTCACTATTTAGTAACTCATTCCTTGAGTGACAACCAGCGTCATGTTTTCCCCATTCGAGAGGCGAAGCCTCCAGATTGGATGCAATATTTAAAAAAATGATGCATCTCTCCAGATGAGATTTCCCAAACCGGATGCAAGACTCCTGATAAAGTGTCCACAACTAAATGCAACATCTCAGAAAAGGCCCCCGCCAGCTGGATACAGATGAGACCTCCCAAACTGGATGCGACGCTCCAGACAAGGGCATGCAACAAAGCACATGGGACCTGATAAACTGAATGCAACACCCCAGATATGAATCCCCACATCCGAGCGCAGCACTCTGGATGAGACATCCAGTGCTATATGCAGTTCTCCAGATGAGGCTTTCAGAACAGACCGCAATACTCTAGATGAGCCCCCTGTCTAGGAGCAAAAGGTACACCTGCAGAAGGGCCATCCAGCGAAATACGTCACAGTACTTCTCAAAATCCATAGAGACGTCATGAAAGGAAGGGAGATTATAGGAATCCTGCTGTTTGTTAGAAATGCAGAATTGGTTATAGCAGCGGTAAGCATGCAGAGGTTTTCCAGAATCAGCAGTATCAGGAGTTAAGACTTGGTCGGAGGGCTCAGGAGTAATAAAGGCAGTTCAAGAAACTGCCCTGAAAGCACTGCACAAGAGCAGAGATGGCAAAACAGTCACAGAATTAAAAAAATAACACGGGACACACAAGAGATTATTTATCATTTGAGGGCCAAGTCGAAGCTGGAGGGTGAACAGGGCCGCTGTTACCGGAGGCAGGGAGTAGGGCACTCTTGAAGGGACTAGCAGCTTTCACCAGCCACCATTATGATCTGCAGACTACAAAGAGGCGAGGGAGGAGGACAGACTCGAGCAGAGTCTACAGCTCATGCAGCATTAAACTGAATGCACCAAGAGCTGCCAGCCTTAAATATATATATGTATGCATCTGCTTGGCAACCTCAGCATCGCTCGAGAAGCTGTCAATCAAAGACCTGCACACCAGGGTGTCTGGAAAGAAAACTAGAAAAACAGGAGGAATGGAGATTGAGGCACGTACGCTGTGAATTATTTCAGACCTTTAAAGAAAAAAAGAGAGGTCAAATGCTTAACAGGGCCTGTTCGAATCAGACAAGCCCAGGCAAATGACATGATGGAGGCAAGATGAGGTCCCACCTTCACACTGCCATGAACCGCCGCCTTAATAGCACTGCGCCTGGTAATCATGTTCACACTGGCAGAAATTACTTGGGATAAAATTACCTGGTTACAGGACTCGGGATTAATCTTCCACATGCGGCCCCCCTGAAGGCTCAGTGTTCTAAAGCGAAATACCAATCAGAGCAGATGCTGTGGACACTCCTTCCCCATTAGAGCTTTATAATGCAAGATGGATGCGGCGGCGTATTACACAAATGAAGCGGCGCGCCCACGCTGGGTCTGCACCGGGATATGGCCGAATGGCTCCCTTGTACTGCCCCTGATTGACCGACGATTCCAGGCAGCAGAAACGGAAGTTAAAAGAAGGGCTGAATAAATATAAAAAAATAGATCACCAGATTAATAATTAAGCATTTACCTCACGTATTATTATAAGAGTTGAGCGCACAGAAGAAGCTTGTATCTTGGTGTTTAGCCGCCACATGTAATTTTAATGTTAGTCTATACTTTTTGTAACACATTTTATTTTTATTCCCTTTTTAACACAAAACCAACATGCTACTTTCCAAAGCTGCCACCTAATCCATCACAAAAAGGTCATAGTTAGCCAGACCTATATTTTCAGCCAATAGTATCTTGGATTCGTGTACTTGCTGTTACAAGAATGAGACAAAAGGGCCTTCTTGGGTGCTGTTGGCTAAGAAGTCAGAACTTGATGAGGGTGAACCTCTTGACAGACCCCATTGGTATCGGTGCAGTGGCGTGACGCAAAATGATGCGCGCCCCTTGCAGATGGGAACGGAGTCTCCCATAGCGCACAGACATTCATTGGCCTGGAGCTCAAGGGGGGCTCCCTGAAGGTTTGTGGGACACTTAGAGGTCGTGGACCCTGTGTCAACCATAGGGGTTTCAGGGGCCTGTGTTATACCTCTGTAACTATTCGTCAGTCCACTTAGAATACTGTGTAATATTGCAATACTAACAAATTAGAAAAGAAAGTGGAAATTAAAATACCGACGGTTAGTGCAAGCAAGGCGTGTGTGTTTAGGGAGGTTAGTGACCCGAGTCATAGTCGGAAGTTTATTTCATCTAATTAAAACCATACAGTTGATATAATAAAGACTTGCAATTAAGAATATCATTATTTCAGAGAACAAATTAAGCAAAATTAAATACATATAAAAAGACAGACCGACAGAAAGGTACAGGCTAATCGGATCTAAACACCATGATGCATAATTTTTGGTTTGACACACCTATTTTGCAGGTGTGCATTGGGATTATATGCACAGTGAAATATACTAGTAAGGGAGGTGTATAAATGACAAGGTTGAATTTTAAATAGAAGTACTGGAGAAAAAAATACCTTGTGGTTTATGTTATGAGTCATGGATACATGAAACTGGGTAGACAACGGCTTTAAGTTGTTCGGGAGTTGTTGCGTGCCTGTCATGTAGTTGCTAAACCTCGTTACTAGCTGAGGCTGCTCGCAAAAGATGACCCCATGGCGACCGGTACGGATATTATGCAAAATAAAAGAAGTCCTTAGCCATTGCCTTGGCTCTCCTAGTAAGAGACCATATGCATCAATGTCTCAGATTTATATTTATATAGCCTGCATTCATTAGAACGCGCCCCCCCTAACCCCCCCCATGGAGATAAAAAGCCCAATGTAGGCATTTGCCCAAACTGAGAATGCACTAGCTTTAGTTTGTAAAATGTTGGATAGGGCTAACCCAATGTTGTTGTGGACGGAGTTCTTTGTAGCTGTTGATAATTAGCCAATCAAGGATTCTGCTCTGAAATGCCAGTTTGTCACTCTGCAGTTTTAAAATGCTAGTATTTTTTTTTAACGCATATTACAGATTTTTTTCTCATAGATCTTGGACATTAGAGAGGTTCCATTGCAGAAGTAAAATATATTCGCCATTATTTTACATGCCATCGTAAGTTGTGGTCGATTCTGTCCAAATTAATGCATTTAAAGGGTGCAGTTTAAAGCAGTGTTTTAAAATGTTTACTTTTATGGCTATGTGTTGATCTAAGAGGCCGAGTTCGAGCCTTATTTGTGATTGAATGCAATTATTGGAAAGCTTAAACAAACCTCTATAAACATTACAGTGCAGAGAGGTGGATTCTTGACTGTGCTTTCCAGGGTACGTTTCTGCACTATATGTCAATATGGAAATTAATTTAGCTTTACCAGCTCTGAGTATGGGAGAAGGGAAGGTTTTTTTGTGTTGCTTTCAGCAACGAGTTGACAGCGAAACATAACAAAATGGCCTTCAATAATAATGTTTGTTGGTTTCATTTGCAAGTACGCCCTTCTTCAAACAGTAATGCAAAACATTTATAATTTACTGCATTTTCTAGAATTGTATTTATTACTGTGCTATGTCAGTGACCTGAGGGGATGCATGCTGGGGTACTCATGTCACAGGCCATCACAGGTACCCGTAATTCGCAAAGTTGCATATCAAATGAAAGCTGAAACAGAACAAATCTTCTCAAGCCATTCGATGCTTAATGTGCCTGCGTGTTAAACGGCTACTGGTCTCTGTACAGCATTCACTCTCTTTTCTACGCTTTACATGCATTCTCTCAATCAACATTTGGAGTTTGCATCCGATCGCCTGCCATAGAAAGGGCCGCTCCAGAGCCACCTTCATATGTCTCAAATGCTCCTCAGCTGGATCTGGCCACACCTGCCTGAGTGGTCACACAGAGACAGTTGTCCAAGGTCTGCAACGGAGATAGGTTGAAACTAGTTGACCACATGTTTTCTTTCAACTAGATCTTTGAAGTTTGCACTTCAGGAAAATCTGTTCCCATGTTGTGGAAACCACAAGCAAAACGGACTGCTGTTCTCTCTTTTGTTCTTCTGTGGAATACGTTACTTTGCTGCAGTCTCCCCAAACAATTTCTTCTTCACCTCCGACCAAAATTCCTTAAGGGTCAATATTGTTGATTTCAGAAATACCATTATTTTAGGTTGAAACTGCCACAGACTTTGCTTTAGGAAACAGTTCTGTATTTTCAGTGTTTTTCAGCTTACATGCTAAAATACTGATTATTAATCACAGTGACACATCTGCCATCTTCGTGCCCAACACATACACCATAATGCTTTTTTTCCTCTACGCTCCCTTCTCTGGTTCTTCCCTTCTTTACTTCCACAGTGCCCATTCTGGCACACTCTTCCACAATCCAATTAAAATTCCTTTCTGGGGAATAGCCCAAGCTGGTACAAGGGACGACAGTAGATCATACTTTACATTCTGAAGAGGCAACCCTACACAGGGTCCATCTGAGGAAGCCATTTTATGGCCTGTGGTGTAAAGGCAAGATAAGAGGCTTGCTCACCGTGTCCCTGCACACCTCTGGATGGGAGGTTAACTTGAGGAAGTTTTCTCACTGACAGATGGATTATGCTGCAAAGGAGTTTGCCAGTTTGACAAGAAGCAGCGGCATCGGCCAGAGTACCAGCTGTTCCTGTGAGGCTTGTGGAGTTGGAGCTCTGAACAAGGAAGTTGCAGACTACTGCTCAAAGTAAGGAAGCTTGCAGCACACCAACAGAGACAGAAAGAGATGGGGACGCTTGATCCCAGTCCTTGAAAGTGAGATCACTTTCCCAGACCCCTCCCCTGTGCTGTGGGAGCCTGTGTGGACCTTCCAGTTACAATCTGTAAGTGGCGAAGGGTGTTCGGTGGTACAGTCCCCCAACCTTTCTTTTGTGATATTTGGGGGTTTCAGGGTGTACTGTCCCTCTCGCCAGCCACTACCCTCCTACAGCTAGCCAGTGGCTACTAGACTAGTGGGATTCCAGTAAACTGTGCTAAGACATCAGGCACCTGTTAACAGATCACTGACGCCACTAGAGAGGTGTCCTCACTAAGGATGGGAGGGCACATCTGTTACTTTGGGTGGCAGGTTGTGGGGCTGATCAAGAACATTCGACTTCACTTCAAAGGCTGACACTACCTCATTTCAATACTAGGATTCGTATCATGGCTCTTGCAAATGAGAGCAACACTGTGCATCCTGGACTGTAATATGCAATGCTAAATGTAGGTCTACATGTTAACTGTGTTTTTATACTGCTTAGCGTCTAGGCACTATAATACTGTTTGAGGTTAGAACTCTGGCCCAGAGGGTTGTAGAGACATCTGGTTTTCAGGGTTTATCCTAGTTTTGTGTGTAGTATATTTCTCTTGTGTGTCATAAAGTACTTTTCTTTTATAAAAAGCAAAGCACTGACTGGACATGGATTTTATTAGCTGGTAGTACGGTGTGCAGTGTATTCTGAATGGCAACTCATCTCCTTGAGAAAGCCTTGGATTGCTCTGTCTCGCTTCCCTGAGAGAGTCAAGTGCTGGAGAGGAGTACTTGGTTATCCAGTTTTGGGTCCACTTGTACTGAGGCCCAGGACACCAGAGGGGAACACTCCAGTTGATGCGATTGGAGCGCAGTAACCCCTGAGTGCCCTGGTGTCCAGGAAGCTGGGTCTAACACACATTTATCAAAAACTCTTCTGGCTTCAGATTCCATCAGCAATCGCCATAGGAATCTGTTGAGACCATTTGTCATTGCATTCTGTTGAGACCATTTACTCCGCGAAGCACGACAGAGTAGAAAAAGACACACCGATTAAGTGGTTAATGTATCTTACTGCTAAGAACTAGTGTTAAAAATCTTTTTCTGTAACCTTAATCCTTTAGCCACCTCACGTCCTGCCCATAAACCACTGAGGCGCTGGTAGGACTGGCATCTTTGCTCCGCGTCATCACCACGCGCTGTTCGCAGGCATGTGCTTTCTTTTTTTTAACGGTGGATTTTGGGATTAGTAGTCTTCTATTTGCTAAAATTGCATGAATTTGGGTTACACACATGATGACAATGGTTTGTTACTGGAAAGCCCACAAGTGAAACCTTGACTCGCAGTCTGTATGGAGTACATACGACTACAGAGACTTTTGGCTTGGTTGTACTGGATACACCTTCCTGGAAAGGTTGATTGTATATGAGAGGGAGAAGAGAGCTCTGCTGTGTAATGCTGCATGTGTAATCTGTTAGTAAGGCACTAATGTGACTTGGAGCACACAGGAGGTTACAGTAGACATCTGTATCTGTTTTAGAGACCTACTTTCTCTATAGTACTATTACCAACCAGTGGTATAACTCTGCCGTGCACCCAACAGGGTGCAAAGACTCCATGTGAAGTGGTACACTTGCATGTAGCATGCACTGTGGGCTGAATTGCCTCTTGGCACTTTCATTTTAGTGCCTGGGAAAAGTCGGATGGGCTGGAGGGGAGATGCACTGAATTTGTTTTATGTGCTTTCTCCATCTGTGTCCTTCTGAAACTGAACTTCCTTTTTGATCAAAGTTTTAGAATATGCTTTGGAGGGGTTACTACCAGCCAGCTACACACCTGCAGTTTTATGGTTTCAGTAATTATTTTGACCTAAAGGTTTCCCCTCCACTGCAATAGACATAAGCTGCGCTATATAAAACCTCATCCTCTCGTTGTTCAACTCATCTGGCAGGAATGCTTTTCTGTGCTGCAGTAGTGATAGAAATGCCTTATTCGGTCGAATAAAAGTTGCTTACCTTCAACACTTCTCCAGCGCTTCAAATAACAAATGGGTTGGGCTGATGTGGTTGAGATAAGGAATCCAACATAAAAAACTGAAAAAGCTGTGCACGTCCTTCTCCTAATCCGTGGGATACAACAATGTAATTTCATACCATTCCAAGGAAGGAAATTAAAATTCGTGTATTAATCAGGAAGTGACGAGAGCTGGTGAGTATTTGGCAATCTGTGGAAAGAATGAACAATGGAACCAAAATCTTACACGAAGGCATTTTCCACCTCCAAGTTCTATCAGCTCTAAAAAGGACAAAAAATAGACAGTGTGTCATGACCCATCCTTGCCTAAAGTACTGTGCTGTCGAACAGAAACAAGCACAGGCAATAGGTCTGATGTTGGCTGCCAGCTTTAGACTTTAACAGAGTTTGGAAATGGTCCTTGTAAAACTAAACAAGGGGACTACTTTTTGTGTGTAGGAGCACATTGTGTTAAGAAAAGGGTGCTATCCCTTACAGGGAGGCAAGCCAATGGCTGAGGTGGACTCAACCTGTGCCCAATGATGTATGCAGTGGAAGGTAGAATACAAACTGACACACTGGCAGCCCAGTGGATGAAGAAAGCTGACTGAAAGCCCCTATATGTATTTTATATGTGTAATTTTATGAAAATCAATAGGCCCTGGCTAATGCCAGATGTAAAAAGAGAACATTGGCAAAGCCTGCAGGACTGATGTCGGCCAAAAGCCTTTTGGTCATGGTTTTGCAAAACTGTCATGTTGAGGAAGCTACTAGGCCCTCCTCAATAAAAAACAAAATGTCTAAAAGGAAAAATCGTTTTTTTGGTCTAAAAAATAACACATTGCCATAGTACTTCTTGGCACGTAAGAGAAGGGCTTGGTATATGGATGTGCTCCTTGTGAAAGGGCAGAATCCTGTCACAGTGAAGGTAGCCAATGGTTGAAGAGGGCTGACCCACTTTCCATGCAATATGCAGTGGGTGAAAGAAAAATTTGAATTACGTAATAACTAACCAATGGAAGAAGAGGGCTGACTCGCATACCCTATTAGCATTTTATACATATAGTTTTAGTAAAATCAAAAGGTATTGGCCAGACTTAAAAAGGAGACACCCAAATATTTTTTCAAAAGGTTACGTTGCAAAGAATGGCCAATCTGGCCATTAATGTCCAAAAGGGTATATGATAAGAACAATCGGAGCATGGCAGGCGATACCACTGCAGAGCTCCAAAACAGAAAGAGACCCACGAAACGGCCATTTAAAACAGTGCATTGTTATCTCAGTCCGCTAGCAAATCATGGACCCTTTTACAAGAAGGGAAGGACTGCACTGTTGTCATTCCTTTCCAATGTGGAGTACATTAAATGACCTATTTTCTTTCAGGAATCAGGTTACTCCCTTCTAGTCTCTCACTACTTCTTTTGGATTCATCTGTAATACCGATGTGGATGAGATTGGACAGAATACAGGGTTCATTCACAAACAGATTCCAGGCCTGGCTAGTCACTAGTGAACAATGGATGACAGGAGTCAATTTAAATACAGGCATGGCAGAATGTTGGCTCATCCAGATGTGGCTGACAAATATGGATGCTTGCATCGAGTTAGTACAACCAGTCAGAAATGTTGCATTCATATTAAATTCTCAATGTACTGTCACTCTTTACATGACATCACTGCTCAAGCCTTTTGTCCTGAAGGTGATGCTGAACTTTTAGCCATTCATGAAACACTTCAGTCATTTTTGCAATTATAGCCTTGAAGCTTGATTATGGTAACAGCGTGCACCGGTACTTTCATAAATGCGGGTTTGACTTCAGCAGGTTCACAGTGATGTGTCCCTCTTTTAGTACTGAGCATAAGAGGGACTGACTCTGATCCTGAAGCAATGCGGTTTCCTACCTATCAAATCAAATCCAAATTGGATTTATAGAGTGCGGCTAATCACCGGTGAGGGTATCGAGGCACTCAGAGCAATGCTGCTTGGGGGCTCAGTTGATACAGCTATGTTTTGAGTCTTTACCTGAATTCCAGAAGAGAGGGAGAGGTTTGTAGTTGGAGGTCGTTGCAGGATTTTGCTGTGAGGTATGAGAACGAGCATCCCCCACGGTTGCTTTGGCAGATGCGGGTGTGTGTGCTAGGGAGAGTGAAGCACAGCGCAGGTGTCTGGAGGGTTGTTGGAAGTTCAGGCGTGAATAATGTATGCTGGTACTTGATTGTGAAGGGCTAGGTATGTGTGGATCAGCATCTTGGATTGACATCTCTTCTAAATGGGGAGACAGTGGAGTTTCTGGAGGTGGGGGGTGGTGTGGGTCCGTTTGGGGAGGTCGAGGATGAGTTTGCCTGCTGAGATCTGTATGGTCTGAAGCCTCTTCAGGAGGTGCTTGGTCCAGCTGACTGGTGACTAAGGCTTGAGGGACAGTTTGTCTGGTGTCGATGTGGGGAGCCATCTGAAGATTTTATGGAGGAAACAAAGAGCGAGCAAGCAGGCGGAAGAGGCTGCGTTGATCTGGTGTTTCATTGTGAGCTTGCTGTCCGGGTTGATGGTCTGTGAGAGTAGGCGCTGGTCCTGGTTCAGAAGGCCACCAGGAGTCGTTCCACTGGAAGGTGTTGATCCTGAAGATCAGCACTTCTGTTGTGTATGTGCCGAGTTTTAGGCTGTTTCCTTTTCATCCAGTTGGCGATGCCCGTCATACACCTGTGGAAGTTGGCCTTCGTGGTGAAGGGGTGTTCCAATAGTGAGAGGATGAGCTGGGTGTCGTCTGCTGTGGATATGATGTTTATTCCGAAGGTTCTGACAATATTGGCCAAGGGGGTCATGCAGATGTTGAACAGTGTAGGGCTGAGGTATGAGCCTTGAGGGACACCACAGTGTATGTTCTTGGGCTACGAGATGAAGGGTGTTGGGCAGATTCACTGGGTTCTTCCTGTGAGGAAGGAGGCGATCCATTTATCGGCATCTCCTTGTATACCGATGTGATGAAGCCTCTTGATAAGTGTGTGATTTGATTTGTTGTTAAATGCTAATGAGAGGTAGAGGAGGATCAGGGCCGCCATTTCTCCCTGGTTGAGGGGGTTCTTAAGTCATCCGTGGCAGCGATCAGGGCAGTTTCGGTGCTATGGTTGGTGTGAAATCCAGATAGGGAGGGGTTCATAAGACTGTTGATCTCTAGGTGCTCCGTGAATTGGCGGTTGATGGCCTTTGAGAACTTTGGTGGGAAAGGGGAGCAGACATCTTCAGTTTCAGTCTGTTGTGTCTGGTTGTCTCCGTCTGGTTAACACGACAGGCTTAGAGCCACACTTTCTCAGTGCCAAATAAAATAGTCTTTTCTAGGATGTGAGAAGACCCCCTAGGTGCAAGGTCTGTGGTTCCACGCAAAACAAGAAAGAACACGTGACAATTAGCTAGCATTTAGATATGTCTGTTTCACTAAGCGCTTAGCTTATTCTTAAGCAACACCTTCCTTGGAAGACCGTGAAGCTCTTTGCCAATAGGTGAATAAAGTGCTTTTATACCACCAGTGTGGTAACATTATCGAGCTAGCTACACATTTAGGGATGAATCCTAGAGTGTATGCAAGGAGACTGTGCCTTCTCTATCCCAAACAAGTTTCTGAGGAATGCCTTCACTGACAGCTTCACGGGGTCCTTGAAGCCCCACAGGTGACATGTTGGCGCAATATGGATACAACATGAATGCCAGAACGGCCAGGAGAATCTTACCATCCGCCTCGCAACAGAGATGACACACGCTTCTCGCTGCAGGCGGCAAAGGTTGTTGTCCTTCTGGATTACAGCATGTAAGGCATTAACAGACAGGGACCTTTAAAGAGAATAGCAATTACTTCTAACAAACTGCAGGCGCTAGACAGAAGGTCCTGCGCAGTGCCCTGGAATCATGCATTGCCTCAGAAAAATCACACCTCCTGCTGAACCAATCATTATTCAGAATCCTCTTATTTCTAAAAAAAAAAGCTTTGATACTCAGATGGGTCAAAAATGCCCACATTTGACAGGTCTAGGTCTCACACTTTAATGGGTGAAATAAAACTAGCAAGAGGTTCATCTTCAAATGGAAATCACAAGTTGACATGTCCAAGGATGTTAAGATGCTTATCTTTACCATTCAATTAACGAACAATGAGAAAAAAGTATAAATCAGAAAGGGGCCTCAGCTCATCTGTTATCCAAAGACCATTTAGTCCCAACAGCCTGTGCTACAAATGGTAAAAGAATGGACTATAGTGGTTGTTGTCGCTATTAGTGCACCTGAAATGTAGGCGCCACCGAGCGGGCGTGTCGGCATAGAGAGAAAAGGCCACAAAATGCTCGGTCCGCCACAGCAATATGGTGCCTGGGATCAGCACATCGGACAGGAGGCTGCCCTGCCATTTATGGCCTTCGATCTTGCATGGAGATCTGTCGATGAGAGTGAATGAGTTTCAATATTAAAAGGAGATTACAAGCACTGATGGAATGGGTGCTGCTTCCATAAGGTGAGGCCGCCTTAGAATGAAAACTAGGGGCAGCACATGATTACTGCAAAGGACACAAAAACGCCATTCACCATGTGATTATGTGCAGTGGGGGCACTCGTGCAGGAACATTTCTATTTTGCCTACACACCGGAAAGTTCTCAAACCGTCCCTGTTTTGCTAAAAATAAATACCGGCAATTATACGTGAATGAATTCGATGTAGGTACACTTAAACTGATCTGTTTTCTACTTTGCTCTAATTTAGGAATATGTTAAAACGGCAGTGGCATGAGCCCTATTTAAGAATAAGAATGAGTAAGATGGCACACTAAATGAACCTCCCTCTGCTGACGTGTTCCGGTATGCATGTCAAATATTCATGCAAGTCAGATTGTCATAACATCTGTTATTACAACACTTAGAAATGGCACACCACTATCTTACTTCATACATAAAAACTAATTATTAATAATTACTATCACCCCCTAACATCAAGATTCAATAAATGTGCCTGTAAGTGGATCTATATTTGGAAAGCATTTATACCATACATTTATAATTCACCCAACACCACCCAGGGTTTCGAAAAAAGATAAATTAAAAATAAAGATGGCTCCATCATCCATCCACCCCACCCTCCTCCCCCAACCTGATCTCAGCCATTCATCAGAGGGGTGAAATTGAGGTCGTAAATCCATCATGTCACATGAAGGCCCAGATCACCAATGCACCGAAACCTGTTGTCATGTAAGTGGCCCCACAGTGTCTCTCTCAAGAAGTTCCTTACTACAATTCAATAGCCATAGAGCACCATAACTCGTGCTTTTGTTGTAGGGTGTGAAACGTCTTTCATTGGCCAATTTAGAAACAGGCTGCTCGTGCCATAGTATATTTCAGGCTTCTCTGTTGAATCACAGGGCAATCACCAGTAACACTTCCAAGTCTCCAATGAACACCTGTTAATGCTTGTGGTGTGCCCCACCCTCCAATCACATCATCAAGACAACAACTGCATAAACTTAAAAAACATAACAAAACTGATCCCTCTTAGTGCATTCAGTTTAACGAGTTGGAATACGAAGAGAGCGGCGCGGCTGGCGCTGAGGGCCTGCCGCGCTGCCAGTGTGGGGCGACGTTCACGGAGCTAGAGCAGTCAAACACATTCACGAAACAGACTCAACACAACAGAGAAACCCAACATCATTTTTATACCTAATTTAAAAGAGCAACCAAAATGTACTTTTTAATAACTTATCATAAAAGTTGTTTATACGTAGCACTTGCTACTATAATGTAACCATTTTATAGCACTCTAAAGAACCAGTGTTACCATTACCCAAATCAACTATACTATTGTATCCACCAGGGAAGAAATGGCAGGCAGCGTTGTTCCTGTGATGATTCTATCTTGGGAACGGCAGACGTTAGCAGCGAGCGCTTAAGTCTATGGGCCATTGCGGTGTTTAAGCAGAAACCCAGAAGAAATAACAGGCAGCGTTGTGTCTGTGATGATTCTATCTTGGGAACGGCAGACGTTAGCAGCGAGCGCTTAAGTCTATGAGCCATAGTGGCGTTTAAGCAGAAACCCAGAAGAAATGGCAGGCAGCGTTGTGTCTGTGATGATTCTATCTTGGGAACGGCAGACGTTAGCAGCGAGTGCTTAACTCAAAGAGCCATGGTGGTAACAAAGTAGGGACCCAGATGCACAGAAAAGTACTCCAGGATGGAGTTCTTTATATGGAGTGTATAATCTCAGAGTGCTGGTTCGAATACCCCTGTGGACTCATGTATGAGGAGACATGGAGGGCACTAAAAGCCTCCAAGCTGCACCCGTGACCCCATTAGCTACTCTGAGAAACCAAAGAGAAAGAGTGTCAGCGCCAGGGATTATGGTTTAGGAAGAAGCTGCAGGAACACACACACATTATGCCACGTGGAGTTGAGGGCATCCTCAGCACCACAAAACAGGACCAAAACAATGTCATCTGGCAAACCAGGCTGTTAGTAGTTTGTAGTTTTCAAAACCTAAGTCTTGGGGTCCAATTCTATCTTTCTTTTCTTGGATCTGTTGGCACCCCATAACAGATAAATGATGTCCACTGTTCTAGCACGTGCACTGGCTTCCCTCCCCTGACATCGCATCCATCAGTGTGGCACTATTCACGCTTAATTGCCTTTAATGACTTTGGCCTGGGGGAGAGCAGGTGGGGGAACAGAATTCTGACACGGAAAAAGATACTGGTACATGCATCTCATATCAGCGGAGGCCAGGCCGTCGTGTCCATCACCTTCGGAAGCGGCTACTAACTGAACTCTACAATTACCCCTTCGACACCAACAGGCCTGTGCTCATGAGCCCAAAACTTAACGATTTCAAGTAGGGTCTGGGGAGAAAGACAAACAAACGTGTGCACTCGGAGCGCCCATCCATCAAGCGGTGTTATCCGATAAAGCAAATGAGAATTGTGTGTGCCCTGCAGGAAGAGGATTCAAGAACTTGTCTCCAAGATGGATCTCCTGTAAATAATTAAATTAGCCCCTTCGTTCTGCCCATCTGACCCAGAAGGGAAAGAAATCTGGTGGCGGCTGTAGGCCAATGCACAGGAAGGGCCGCAGAGCCGGTTTCCATGTCAGGGAGACCAGCAGAAATCAAAGGTTAAAAAGTGTGAAGCAGGGAAGAGGGCCGGGAGGCCGGCGAGGCTTTGCTTGAGGTGTCCTTGGTGATGGGCAGGCTAATGTTACACCATCACTGGAGTGGGACATGTTTGCAATCCGAGAGGCGTATCAGGCACAGCTGCCATAGAGAGCAACTATTTTAATGCCATCTGAAATGGAAATATTTAACATTAGGCGATCGTCCGTGCTCACGGCTATTTATACCAGTGGCAATGAGCCAGCGTAATGGGCGGGAACTGATGCCGGGCTAAGGCTCAAGGTTTATCATACAGACTGGTTTGAGGTGGAACTTGAAATTGTTTTCCATGAGTGAAAGAGTGAAAAGAGACCCTTAGTTTCAGTGCTACTGTGAGTCGCAGAGGGAGAAAAGTTAGTAGCAAGATACTTGCTAAACGCAAAGGTCCTCAATCAGGGACAGGGCAAGTGACATTTCATTCTAATTATAATTTCTGAAAGGATATTGGATAGGGAATAATAAAGTGGCAGTATAGCAACTGTCGCTGGGCATGTGCACCACACACTAGTCAAACTCACTAAATCTTGTGCACCTAGTTTACTTACTCTGTAAAGCACAAGCTTTGTGGTTGCAAAAGACCTATTGTGGGCTTAGAATGAATTTACAAGGAGTTACTGCCCACTCATTGCTTACCACTGGTTGGCTTTATTGTGACTTATTTGTTTGATTCTTATCCAATGGGTTTTTAGGCCCTAGTTTGTCCCTTTTGTGTGTCCCTCCCCTGGATTATAAATTCTTTACCAGTTGGCTGGTTTTTATCCTTCCACTGCTCACTTCTAGGTAACTTTTTGCTTTGTTTAAAGTGCGAACTCGCCCCGAGGGTATTGGAGCGCTTTACATGAGCACCAGTTAGTAACGTTACACAAGGACACATACATTTTTTTGGGGTAGGCACAGGGAGATGAAGTGAGTTGCCCAGAATCAGAGGATGCTGAGCCGACACAGAGGCTCGAACCTGGTTCCCCAGCTCCAAAGTCGCCAGCTCTGGCCATGAGTCCACATCCTCTCTCCTAAGCACTCCATGATTTTATATGTTTTCCAGCTGTCTCCCTTTTGTGTTTATCCCCTCACGAGATTTCTGCCCTCGGTCCTCATTGTTGCTGTCTCCCTCGTATTGCAAGTTCTCTTATGTGCTTCTCACCCTGCCAAACTCCATCCCTCCCCCGCACTTCTTGTTGCTTTCTTTTTCATGTGCTTCTCCTTACGCCCCCCTACTGTTGATCTCGCCCTCATGTGCTGCTTTTGCCCTTCCCACCCCACTGCCCATTTCTTCCCCCACCCGATCCTCTGTTGCCCCCCACCCCACCTTTTTATTTTAAAAAACATTTGCTTCTTTTTCTTTTATCCAACTCAAATCAGTAAAAACACCAAAAATGGCACCCTCATTAGTTTGTGGGTACACGTTTAATGACACCATCACTTGCGGCCGCATCATCACATTTTTTGCTTTAGTCCATGTTGCACAGCGTCTTGCCAATGCTGTACAGCATCCAGAAAACGCTTTGGCAAAGCTAGTATGTCCCACAGGTGAAATCTCTTGGATTTGCCAATGCTTCTTCTCTATATTTCTTGGTTTGCTCGGCTGCCAACACTGTGGCCACTAAAATTCCAGGAAAACATCTCTGATTAAGAAATTTGAAAATTTACATTTGAAAGCCTTCTCAGTCAGAGACTGAGCCGGTGAAAACTAGAGAGTTCGGGAACATATTCTTAAAACAAAAGTAAAATTATACGGTACATGTGGTAATACTGACAGCATGGACGTTAAACGAAACTAAGAAACATAGGTTTTCAAAGAGCACTTTCAAAATTAGACCTTAGTTCACATCCTTGAAAAGGTGACTAGAAGCAGGGCCGGCTGTAGGGCGGTGCGACCGGTGCCACCGCACCGGGTGCTGGCTTCCTGGGGGCGCCGTGTTTGAAAGTGTATTAAGCTTTTGAAGCACCTGCTGCATAAGTAGATTACAGAGTGCATATGATGTAAACAGATCAGCAGATTACTGCTTTCAAAAGAGACATCCTTTTGTTACTTGCAATTTATAACTTAAAAGTCCTAATATAGAATACTGAGCTATTAACTTTCATCCTAGAACTGCATACACACTGCAAAGTATACATTATTAGAACATTGATTAATGTTGCAAAAAGGGTTAATTTTGCTAGAAATCGATTCTTATTTTTAAAGAAAACTCCCCAACTATGCTGTTTCTTTTTCGACTCTGCGTTTGTGCTTCTCCACACCAAGCACTCTTAACCTATCCTGCCTACCAGTATGGATGACATGTGACTCCTACCCTTTCAATCCTTTGGCTTATGTAACATTTCCTATACACTGATTTACACACGTATGATTGATTGTCTCTGTGTAATGTTTGTGTGATGCAAAGTGCTCGGACACCCTACACTGGTATGAGTGGCGCTATATAACTAATTCAATGCATCTGAGAGAGTGTGGTTATGGTGACTTGGTCACTGTTAAAGGGTGCTAGTGAGAGAATCTGTGGTGGTGGAGGTGGTCATTGGGGGGGGGGGGGGGCGCCAACAAACATTGTCGCACAGGGCGCCACCAGCACGAAAGCCGGCCCTGACTGGAAGGGTTTGTGCGTGAACTCAGCCCTTGACTGATCTGCAACTACCACTGACTGCCGATGACACGGCGAGCTTAACATAGCCGCTTAATACGTCATTCATCTAATGTACAAAAAAACACAAGCTGAGAAGTCAAAATACTATTTCCTCCGTATTAAATTTCGAACAATCATTCCTCGCGGGAATCAACAACTGCACGAAGCCCCGGGGCCGCTGGCGTGACTCCTGGCGCTAATCGGAGCAAACGACCCCGGTTCCTCGAGTCGATTTCAGAGCCGGATTCCTGCGCTTGGAGCGAGCACGCGGGCAACAGGAAACGGCGCGCGCTTTGTAGTTGGAATTCAAAGGCCTAGCCGGCAGTAAAACGTGATACCCTGCCTTGGATCCGCCATGTGTGAGGTACCGGCGCGCGCACGACCCGGATAAGGTGCCAGCACTTGACCTCGTGATGGGGGCACCGCAGACATCGAGGTGCTATGGCACCGGAGAAGAAGACATTCATCACCCGGCCTCATGTGACTTTTCGATTCAAATGAGAATTACACCTCCTCCCAGACACGAGAGAAGGCATACTGCTCAGCAGAAAAGGGAATACACGCTCTCAGTTAACATCCTTCGCAAGGAGAGACAGTGTCATGAACATTACCTAATTATTACGGTTTTCTAAGCCTCAGAAGCAGAGATCTCAATGTCAGTATATTTTATTGCTTTCAACGATCAAGCCTTTCACAAAGAGAATGAAAACAATACAAATACACTTTACAATATGGCTGAACAAACAATGCAAAAAGCAAATTGGAAAATGAGCCAGGAATTGTCTCATTCGATCATGAATGGGTAAGTATTCCACAGACTGAGGGAAGGGCATTTAGCACACAAGCAAGAGAGGCACGTTAGGGTAGCACCGAAGCCCGAGCGAGGGCATTTAGCATTCACACATGGAGATGTGCAGGTAGCACAGACGCTAGAGGGAGAGCATTTAGCACACACGCTGGGGGTGGCGGGATGTGCAGGTATCATAATAACTAAATAAATAAATAGAAGCTTACGGGAGGGCATTTAGCTCTCACAACGGAGGTATGTGCAAGAAGCACCAAGACTCAAGAAGACTTCTGTGCTTCAAGAAGCTCGACCACCTGGTCTTGCACGCGCTCCCAGCTGCAGTACGCATAGCACAGAGGCACTGTTCCGGTCCTCCGGGTATCTGGCACCACAGTTCAAGCCCCAGCCCCCCCCTTGGTTTGTCTCTCAAAATGCTATGTTTATCTTATTTTATTCTGTTGACTGCGTTGACCGCATTGCTTTTTCCTCACCGTTATGTCTGATTTGTACTCTTGTTTTCCCCTTTTTGCCTACAATTGCTGTACTCAATCCTGTTTATTTTCCAGTTCACTTTGGCATGATCCTGTGCCTTCTTAACAGCCGCCCTAGCCCCCTGCCCTCTCATCTCCCCTAGAGCCCCACCCACCTCCCAGGGCTACTTAATGGAAGCCACAGCGCAGCTGTGCAGCCAGCATGCCCAAGTCGCGCCAAAGGCAAACACTTGTGCGCCCGTCCACCCTGGACTGCGCCCAGCACCAGGATCCAGGCCCTCAGCACTCCCAAAGATACTCTGCCGCAGAGCTCCATGCCCTGGGCCCCGAACGCAAAAACAACTGCTGCCTCGCATCACCACAGTCCCCAGCGGAACCATTCACCTGCATCCACTGCTGTTTCAACGCCACCCTATCACCAATCAACACCCCAAATAACAACTCCACGCCAACCTCAGAGGCCGACACCCTACCAGTCCAACTCAACTGCCTCCTGATCAACACAAGATCACTCTGCAAACACGCCACTAAAATCTGGGGCACCATCGCTCCCAATGTGACCATCATGGAGACTTGGCTCACCCCCACATCTGCCCCTGACATTGCGACGGCAACTCCCAGAGGGTACAAGATGAAGCACCAAGACCGCACCAAAAGACACGGGGGCATCGCCACCGCAGACAAGGAATCAATCACCTGCACCAGCACCAACGACAACACCATACCGACCATGCAACACATGAACTTCCAGCTACACACTGATGCCAAAACCACCATCAAAGGCACCCTCGCATACAGACCGCCAGGACCACGAACAGGCAACAGCGTCGCCATCGCCAAATTTATCACCCCGCTCACCGTCAAACCTAAACACTATGTCTTCCTGGGAGACCTCAACTTCCACCTGGAAGACTCCATCGACACCAAAATCACCGACCTCCTGGAAAGACTAGAAAACATTGGCCTCAAGCAGATTGTCACAACCCCACACACAGAGCAGGACACACGCTAGACCCCATCTTCACATCCGGCAACAGAATCACTACAGTCACATAACAGAACGGACCTGGACAGACCACTCCAACGTACACTTCGCCCTCACCGGTCTGTTGCACACCGCCCATCTGACACAACACTCCCTACCGCAGCTGGGCCAAAGTAACTCAGCAGAAATGGACAGATGCCCCAAGCACCACTCAGCCCAACATCACCACCAATCTTGAACAATAGAAAACTTCAGCGCCTGGATCACCAGCGCTGCCAACTAAGTTGCCCCAGCCAAAACGCACAGACCCACCAAACGAGGCAGCTGGTACATGCCACAACTCAACACATCAAAATACTGGTCTAAACAACAGGAAAGAAGATGGCTAACCAGCAAGAATGACACAGACTGAGCCACCTACAAATCAGCCCTCAACGACTACCGCCACTAGCTTGAAGTCACAAAAAAGGAAGTCCTAACACGCTGGACAGAAACCAGTGCTAACCAAACCAAGGAACTCTTCACCATCATAAAATAATACACCAGTCTTCAGCCACAGAAACTCGATCCCTCTCTCACAAGAACTCTGTGACTCCCTTGCCAAACACTTCCACAAGATAGCAACCATTTACACAAACTTTGATCCCCAACCCTCCGACATTCTCTGCAACCATCAACCACAACCACCTACCACCCATCCTACCGCTTGGGAACAACTTAGCACAACTACCACCTTGATGAACTCCATCCACTCAGGAGCACCCACCAACCCATGCCCCCATTGACACTTCAACCCCCATTGACTCTTCTCTTCAGAGATCAACCGCCAGCTCACCACCATGCTCAGAAAAATCTTCAGATGGCTCCCAATCAGCACCAGAAAAACTGTGATGCAGGCCCGCAAGACCAGCCGGCTCGACTACAGCAATGCACTCCATGCCGCCACCACCTACAAACTCATGCAAAGACTCCAGACAATCCAGAATGCTGCAACCAGACTGATCCTCAACCTTCCCAAGAGGACACACGTCACCCAGCACCTGAAATACCTCCACTGGCTCCCCGTCCTGAAGAAATGCCAGTTCAAGCTCCTGACCCACATCTACAAAGCCCTCTACAACTAAGGAGCACACTACATGAACCACCGCCTGACCTTCCACCAGCCAACCAGAAACCTCCGCTTTGCACACCTCGCCTTCGCTTACACACCACATATCCGCCACAGCTGCACCGGAGCATGCTTGTTCTCTCACCTCGCCGCCAAAGCCAGGAACACTCTCCCCCTCCACCTCTGCCCTCGCTGAACCACTTCATGGACTCAAGACCTGCTCTTCAACTGATACCTGCAGCACAGTGCCTGGATACCCCCTGGGCGATAAGCCACGCTATACAAATACTACTTGATTGATTGATTTTGCACACATGCTCCTGAATGTGCAGGTAGCACCGAAGCTCAAGGGAGGGCATTAAGCACACATGTGCAGGTAGCCCAAAAGCTTAATGAAGGGAATTTAACCAACAGGCTTGGGGGATGTGCAGATAGCACCGAAGCTCAGGGGAGGGCATTTAGCATTCACACTGGGGATGTGCAGAAAGCACAGAAGCTCAAGGGAGAGCATTTAACACTCATGGTGGGGGGATGTGCAGGTAGCACAGAACCTTAAGAGAGGACATTTAGCACTCACGTTGGGGGTATGTGCAGGTAGCACAGAGGCTCAAGGGAAGGCATTTAGCACTCATGCTGGAGAGTATGCAGTTAGCACAGAAGGTCAAGGGAGGGCATTTAGCACTCACGCTGTGGGGGAGGTGCAGGTAGCACAGAAGGTCAAGGGAGGGCATTTAGCATACATACTTGTGGATATGCAGTTAGCATACAAGCTTAAGGGAGGGCATTTAGCACTCATGTTGAGGGTATGTGCAGGAAGCACAGAAGCTTAAGGGAGGGACGGCATTTAGCACACATGTTCGAGAATGTGCAGGTAGCACAAAAGCCTAATGGAGGGCATTTAGCCCACACGCTTGGGGGATGTGCAGGCAGCACAGAAGCTTAATAGTGGGCATTTGGCACTCACCCTGAGGGATGTGTAGGTAGCACAGAAATTTAAATAAGGACATTTAGCACTCATGCTGGGGATTGTGCAGTAGCACGTAAGCTCACGGAAAGGCATTTAGCACTCACGCTAGGGGTATCTGCATGTAGCACAGAAGCTCAAGGGAGGGCATTTAGCACTCACGCTGGGGGTGTGCAGGAAGCACAGAAGCATAATGGAGGGCATTTAGAACTCACGCTGGGGGATGTGCAGGTAGCATAGAGGCTTAAATTAGGGTCTTAAATACAATGCTGGGGGCAATATGCAGGTGGCACCAAAGTTCAAGGGAGGGCATTTACTATTAACGCTGGGGTAATATGCAAGAAGCACAGAAGCACAAGGGAGGGCGTTTAGTACACATGCAGAGGACAGCTTAAGGACAGCACCACAGCTTAGAAGAAAGAATTTAGCACACATGCTCGGGGATGAGCAGGTAGCGCAAGAGTTCAAGAGAGGGCATTCACCACACATGCCTGGGGATGTGCAGGTAGCACCGAAGCTCAAGGGTGGGCATAATAGCACATAGTCTTGAAGCTGAACAGGTAGCACTGGATGCAAGCATAGCTTGCAGCACACAGGTTCAGGGGTGGCAGGTAGTACACAGGTTTTGGAGAGGGCAGGCAGCAGAGAGGTGGGGGCTCAGTAGTGTATAGGCTCAGTGGTGGGCAGGTAATGCACATCCTTAGGCATGAGAAGGAAGCGCATAGGCTCAGGTATAAACATGTAGCTCTGTTGCTCGGAGGAAACAGGTTGCTGACATACTTTGGGATAATTGGACATATAGCATGCAGATTCCAGTACAGTCAAGTAGTGCAAAGCCTCAAAGGTGGACAAAGAGCCCACAGGCTCAGACACGGGCCGCAACACACATACTCTGATATTGAGAGGCTATCACACAGGATTAAGGTGGGCAAGTAGCAGGTACGCCCAGGTGTGAACAGACGCCATATGAGGAGAAAAATGACAATCCCCTGAATGAGACTGGTATAACATAAGTTGTGGGGTCCATAGCATAAGCTCAGAAATAGTTAAACAGCAACAAAGGAAGAAATATACACAAAACATATATTGAGCTGCTAATGGAAATAGCACACACGGTGTAATAAAAAACAGCAAGGGTCTATCCAGTGTAAATCAGGGGAATCTGTTTTGTGAAACCCAAGAGTAGAAGAAATTAATTTCATGAGATAAGGAGAGAGGACAGGTGGGATAATGGAGCAGACCAAGTTTCTGTTCTTTGGGTATGAGCAGGGGCCTTGGACAAATCAACTTTCTTTGACCTGCTTTACCATCTTCAAGAATCCACACTCATTGTAGCCTGGAGTGGCCTTGGTCATCAGTTGACAGTAATCTGCAGAGAGGGTGGGACATTGCAGATCATACTGCTACTCAGGGCCTTAGGTGTGGCCGGTCCTGCCGTGTCTAAGACGTATTAGTAATTCAAAAATGACTTTAAAATGGATCCCCAATCATGCCCCATATTCATGGCTTTAAATGTACGGGCAAAAACCTTCACAGATTTCTCAACAATGACTGAAAAAAACCCGTACGGTGGCATTCCATGTCATTGATGCCGTCCCTGTCATATTTCGCATTATATTGCATCTCCTAAGAACATTGGCCTTTTCCAGATATTGTGTTTCTGTAGTGTTTTTTCATGCAACATATGCCTCCTCATTAATGCATTTGGTGAAATGAGTCGCCCCTGGGCTCTAGGTGAGATGAGGTTGTGGACGGCTGTTTTTGATGGGCCATGAATGAGAGCTCAGGAGCTGAGGTGGTGAAGGCAGTATGATTTTCTCACAGTTCCTTTCAGTGAGTCAAAGGTATGCAGAGAACATGCGCATCCCTCCTTGGCTTCTCTTCAGAACGCACAGAGCAATGGTCATGTATGTGCTGTTCATCGGCCACTAGATCGACACGTGATCGGGGAACATGGTGGCTGGCTAACGCCGGTCGGGAGGATCGCCGTGCAGCAGAAGAGCGAATCGGGTGGATGATCGGCGCTTTCTATCTAAGGCGAGGTGGTGCTAGCGTTTGTTAAACGGCTATAGACACAGCATGAGATCAAACTATCACGGAGTGTTTTGGAGCGGCTCTCAGGTCTTTTTTCCGTATGGCGCTCGTTGTATTTCAGCCGCAAGACGCGACTCCGCCCCTCATGGGAGCTGGAGCCGGGCGGCTGTTTCTTTGAGGAGTTTCCGGCAAATCGTAGCTAGACTGCATAACGAATGGAGAGGCACCCAAATTAAACTTTGTGGGTCACGTATATGGCAGGTACGGGGCGGTAAGAATCCAGATATAACCCTGATAAAGGGGGGTGTTTTGGGAGCCCTGGGAGTTATACCCTGCACAACAGAATGTTCTGAGCAAAGCTCCAGTCTTAGAGCGAAGTGGGGGTGGATGGAGAAAGACCCCTTATCCCGTGACTTACCTCCCAATGTTCGGAGCTCCAATAGTACGGGAGTGTTTAGTGGTACCGGGGCTCCCCAAAGGATCAGGATAAAACAGAGGCGCTGAATACCCTCGGAGATCCTGTGGAAGTAGGCAGGGGTGAGCAACTTGTACCAGCAAGGAGGAGTAGATACCTCCTACGCCCTGCCCCTGAAAAGAAGAGTGCAGCTGGAAGGGGGAAGTTAGTGAGCGCTCCTCAAGCTGTAACGCCCGTTAAGAAACCCCCTAAAGGAGGCAAAGTTAAAAAGTGCAGAGCAAGAGAAACAAGCTCTCTTTCTAAGCTTCCCCCTCCCTTAGGTCCTATTTTAAAATCATGGAACAGGTGGCAGGTTCAGTAGGGGCTGAGGGGCGCACTGGGAATGCAGGGGATCGGATTGAAGACATAGGGGCACAGGGGAGGCAGAATGAGCCACTGAGGTTGGAAAATCGCTTTTCCCCTCTTACAGAGATCGCGACAGAGAATCTAGAAGACAGTGCATCTAGCCCCCCTAGCACCTCGAGCACTCCTTTGCCCAACCCCCCTGCTCACGGTACAATCTATTCAAGAAGGAGGGGGGTTCGTGAATAAAACAGGCAATGCAGGGCCCTGGGGTAATGATGAGAGTCCTAGGGTAGATCATAGTCCACAGGAGGGGGCCTATCTAGGGGCCCAGGTGACAGATCAGTTATTTAGTTCGAGGCAAGACATTTTGGTTACGTTTGAGACCTCTGAACATAATAAGAAGGACATTCAAGGAAAATGTGGGATTCTCGAACAGAAGATTGATGGAATCGCCTGCGTACGATAGCTCTGGAACAGGAGGTGAAGACGTTGGGTGAGGTTACTGCAGCAAATTCTAAAGAAATAGTGGGACTCAAAGAAGAGAATAAGACCCTACAAGAGGACTTGGAAAGGCTTAAGTTGCAGGCTAAGCGAAACCATGTCCACATTTTGGGGGTTTTGGAAAACGCAGAAGGTTCGGACATGAAAGAATTTGTGTGCAAGCTACTGGGAGATTTGTTTCAGGACAGAATAGCTATTGACTGGGAAAGAACTTCAAAGGGCCCATAGAGATTCTTATAGGCTTCATTCAGGGAGGAGGGCCCCAAGAAAGATCTTAATACATTTCCTTACTTTTTCGATTAAGGAGCGTTTGTTGGGGCTAGCGTAGAAGGAACGGCAGTTGAAATTTGGAAATGTCATCTACCAAATCGGCTCTGACAAGGGCAAGAGGACTGCCCAGAAGCAGTGGGCGTTAGGCAACAAAATGAGTGAATTACGTTCTGGGGGACCCAGGTGCATATGAAATTTCCTGCCATGTTAAAGATAATGTGGTGAAACAAAATGCATACTATTAAGGACCCTGAAGAGGTTGACTCCCTGTTAAAGTCGATGGAAAGGCCAGAATAGGGACTTGAACTCTGATATAATATGTATATAGACACACATAGAAGATGCACAGAGAAGAGCAGAATGAATAGATGCAGTTAGGCATTTAGAGATAGGTATTAGTTTTTCTTCACTAAAGTACACGTAACACACATACACTTATTTTTTTTCTTTTTGTTTTTTTCCACTTTTGGGGATTAGGCATTGATTTGGTATTGAGTTTTTTCTACAGAATCACTTTTTCAATTGCATGGGGATACCTCGAAGGCCTTTGCCTTAGAGAGAGGGAGGGGGGGATCCTAGCTAGGACAATCCTGTTAGATGAGGGGGTTATATGTAAGATGAAAGAAGAGGTCTCTGTCTTTTTTTAAGCTAATAATGGGTCAGTAAAAGTTCAAATTATATGGGACTCCTTTAAGGCTTTTTAAAGATCTATAGGCACTGCTATTATGGTGGGTAAAAAACGTAGTACGAGGCACCAAGAGGAAACGCTCCTAAAAACCATTAAAAGTAAAGAGCAGGAGTTACAAACGGCATCACTAGAGAGTTGTAGCAAGGTGGCCTCGCTCACTAAAGAATTAGAACAGTTGCAAGCAGAATATCAAGGAGCCCTCGATAAGATATTGTCGGATAGATGGAAGGTTAGCAAACTACAGCACTTTCCATATGGTGAGAAAGTGGCTCTCTTTTGGCCTAGAAAGCTAAAGTAGACAAAGAGTGCCTACGACAGGAGATATAGTTGACACTAATATAAAAATTGGTCTGGAAGTTTGCAGACATATGAGTCAACTGTATAAAGAGGATATCTCCCCTGGGAGGGATAATATTGAGGTTTTTTTTTAAAGGAAATTGAACTCCTGTATTTAAGCGAAGACCAGAAGGGGACTCTAGCAGCCAAGATAACAGAGGAGGAGATTCGCCAACAGTTGAGAAAGATGGTTAGAGGGAAGGCAGCTGGGCCAGACGGCCTTCCAATTGAGATTTACCTTAGTCTCCTAGACATCATAGTACCAGTGCTTAAAGAGCTTTTTAACGCAATATTGACAGATGGGGAAGATCCTCCTTTAAGCTGGGCTGAGGCAACGGTAACGTTAATCCTGAAACCTAACAAAGACCCTCTCGCGGTACACTCGTACAGGCCTATATCTCTGTTGAATACAGATTATAAGGTTTTCGCAGGGATTCTGGCTGCCAGGGTAGCCAAGAATATAAAATGTATCATACATAGTGACCAGAGAGGCTTTATTCCTGGGAGGCAGCTTAATGAGTTAACCTTTTTAATGCTTGGAGTAGTAGACTTGGCAGAAACTCATAATTTACCCGTAACAGTCGTGGCAGTGGACAGTGCTGAAGCCTTTGACCAGGTTCACTGGCCTCATCTTTGGGAGGTACTAAAGATATTCGGATTCCCCAATAACATAAAAAAGGCTGTTCAACTCCTGTATCGTCTACGTAGAGCAAGGATGCTCGTAAATGGAGAGTTAACTGATTGGTTCAATATAATGCGCGTAACAAGACAGGGGTGTCACCTATCCCCGCTTTTATTTAATTTGTACATTGCACCATTAGCGGCATGGATTAGAAAGGACACTACCATTGTTCCGTTCACTTATGGAAACCTTGAGATAAAGTTAGCTTTATATGCGGATGATCTTTTACTCTATACGCTGAATCCCGAAAGGGCTATTCCTACTCTAATGTCCAAAGCAGAAGCGTTTGGAAAGATATCAGGATATAAGGTGAATAGAAATAAGACAAATTATGGAATGGAACCAACCAAAGCAAACCCTGGAGGCAAAATCGTGTATGCGCTACCTTGGCATTATAATTACGCAGATATTAGCGGAAGTAACTATTGCGAATTGGAAAAAGATCAGCCAGGAGGTAGGGAGATTGCTGGTTAGGTGGGCAAACCTCCCTCTAAATTTGTATGGTAGGGTAAACCTTATTAAGATGATTATTTTACCAAAACTCACTTTTCTTTTTAATTCCATACCATTATTATTTGACAAAAGGGAGATCGCTAAACTACAAGGAAGGATAGGTAGCTTAATCTGGGCTTCGAAGGGTTCTCGCATATCTTGGAAAAGATTAAGAAGGAGGTTGGAGAAGGGTGGGCTGGCACTACCTGATCTGATGACCTATGGGCATGCTTTTCTCTTTTAAGAACTGTCGGATGCTTTTAAATAAAGCTGATAGCTCAGCAATAGGAATCCTCAATGGGGCAATGCTTAGTGAGCTGAGAGGGGCAAGATCAATTTTTATTTAAGTCTGGGGACCCAATTTTTTTTTTAAAGTACGATTGAAGATTTAACTGGAGGCTCTGAAAGTATGGGTCTTTATCCGGAAAAAGCTAGGAATATCCCACTACTCATTTAGGGTCCTGATATGGGAATCACCAGGGACCCCGGAGTGTTTGAAAGATTCAGTTAGCCTCCCATTGAAGAACGCTGGAATTTCTCGCTGGGAAGACCTCAAGTTGGGAACCGAGTTGGTCGGTTGGGAAACGTTTACTTACAGTGGTCCGACTAACTAGATTTAAGAATTGCCAGCTTTCTGCGTGCTAGGTAAGTCAAGATTGGGACGAGGTGGATGATGATTTCTGGTTGGATCAAGCAACAGAAACTGGTACTGTTAAGAAGGAGGTTGCTTTGTGGTATCACACTTTGGTAAACGCAGAAGACGAACTGGATAAAGACATCCAAAAGCTTTGGGGAGATGAAGTGACGAATATAAACTTGAGGGAAGTTTGGTTGGGTTCCTTTGCAATGCTTAGAGAGTCAGTTAAACCTGCTTATCTAAAACACAATTATCTCTTCACTGTCTACAGGGTGTACTGGTCCCCAGCGAGATTAGGAATATTTTCAGGAACACACTATGCATGCCCAAGATGTAGCGATCCCTCAGCAGATGATTTTCATATGTTCTTAATAAGTCAAGAGATCACGAAATTCTGGTCTGAGGTGTGTGAATTTTTTATGGAAGTCACAGGTATTTCGGTGAAGGTAAGTCCCCTACTTGTATTTTTTGGAATATGTCAAGATAAGGCTACCTGCATTAGTAGGCTGGATGCAAGATTAATTTTTTTAATGATTCTCCTAGGAAGACGGGAGATTTGTAAATCATAGCAATCGGGTGTTCCACCTCCTTTTCTGGAGTGCAAAAAGAACGTTGTAAATAGAAGTAAACAGGACATAGCATGTGATCCCAGCAATCGAGGAAACGTATGGGTTAAGTTGGTGGACGGGATTCAAAAACCTGGGGTCCAATGAATAAGCCAATGATTAGCTGTAGGTCCTGTTCCCTTCTGTGTTACGGGCACACCAGAGAAGGATGGAAGTGGAAACAGCTTTTACTCTTGAGTGGAATGACTCCAACCCGGCCTGGTTTACCGGAGATGGGAAGGGAGTATAGCCAACAAGTAAATTGGCAGAATGAGGGCAAAAAAAAAAAAAAAAAAAGGATGTGCTGTTCGTAGTTATGTTTCAATGGCAAAGTATATGAACGAGGTACAGAGCTGCCAGAATATTGAGAGTGGCAAAGGCAAAGAAAATGCAGTGCTTTAAGGTGAGCGGGCGGGTTGTGGGGATGGTGAAGCAGAGCAGATGAAATAAGTATGTGCAAAAGGAAAGAGTGAGAAGACAGTACTTGAGAAGCAACAAATGACTTGTTAGAGATGGAGGATATTCAGAAAGATGTGTGGAGACAAAGGGCGTGCCTATCTGAGTGGGATACTGCAGAGTAAAGAGTGATTGAGACTCCACAGATCATTACCCTTTTCACAGACCTTAGTAATGTTTAATTCAGTCTCATATTTTCAGAATAGAAACATTTTCAGTTTTCATTATTCACAACAAAATCACTGCTGTTACTCATGTATTTGCTACTGCTAACCAAATCCAATAGGTCTGGCTTGGTTTAGGAATGTGTTCATTGTTCTGTCATCCGACCAGATGTAATAACAGAAACCCATAGAGATGCTCCAAAGAGTGGTCAGATGGCACACTGTGTGAAGCACAGGATTTTAGCTCACTTGTTTTTAATCCACGCCCTTAATTACATACTCTATGCATTTTGGAAAGGATGCCTACTAAGCTTCTTTAGACGCACCACTTTTAGAGACCCCCCAGCACCCACCTTTTCCATCCCATTTAAGCACTGTTGCTACTCAAACCTCTTGCTGGAACATGCATCTAAACTTTATCCCCGTGATTTCTATAGCCTTGGACCCAAACACACTTAATCACACTGATGGGCTGTCGTCTCCAACAAGTAGTTTGTGAGCCACTGGTAGCTCTCCAGCTACTGTAAGTAGCTCTCCTGTATGCAGCTCAGCCTACTAAATAAGAAGCTTTAACTTGGCTGAATTATTGTATTCATATCAAAATTATGTTTTCAAGCTGAAAATGTGTGAGTTTTCAGAACTCATAAGTTGATGTTAGGAGAGTTCAAATAATATATTTAAATGATGAAAACAAGTGACGGAGAGACTTATTACTAAAACGAATAACTTGGTGCCAATGTAAATACATTCCACATTGACAAAGCATTTATTAGATTGCTGCTGGCAACTGTGCCCGTGGCCCTGAGGTGATCACTGCTGGTAGTCTTGCATATAGTGCCCACTAATAGGATCTTGTCTGCTGTGTTCACTGTTAACTCGAATAATATTAGTAGCTCAAGATGGTTTTCATTGAACGATTAGCTCTCACTACAGAAAAGGCTGGAGACTCCTGCTATAGGGTTTCTGTACTCGATGGAACGCAGTATGTGAGGGGACAGAGAGCAAAGCTCAATCCACTGTCCATTCTTGAGGTGGGTCTGTGTCAAGGAGCGTAGACGGCAATGGAGAAATTCCTAGATCGGGGGAGGCTTCCTCGACAACCCTTACAAACGAGATCAAAAGCTTCACTGGTCTACCTCAATGACATGAATGTGACCCTCATCCTCACTGTGTCGAGCCCAGCAATGTCCAGGTGAGCTTTCACATGAAAGTCATGAATTTTATGAGTATTATGTACACAAGTGTACCTGTGTTAAGTCACTCGCAAAGGAAAAGCTAACCAATGGATTTATTCAAATATAAAATGTTTGCACTGTACCCGTGCGACACGGTATTTAGAGTTAAGTACTTGCGACAAAACTCTAAGTAAGGTGTGCACTTGCTTGTAAAACGCTGTCGAAGTTACTGGTGCCAGTAAACACTTGTGAAAGAAAACCATGTGAGTACCTAGGTGTAAGAAAACAAGGAAACTGCATAAATGGGTACGCCAGTATTGGGGAACTGCACACGACTACACTTGCGTGATACCCCTCCTAAAAGGCATGGGGTCAAGCTGCACTGTTAAATCCACTTTCAAGGCCTCTTGCACTGAATAAATGGTGCGGATTCACCAGCTGGGTTCATGCTTAGAACAGCAGTTCAAGTGTTTGAGATGAAAAATGCAGGCTTGGCTGGTTACTACAGGGATGCATGGTTGCACATGGACTAGAGTTATCACCTGCAGCCAATGCATCCAGTCTTCCAAGAGTGTTTTGTATCTAATGTGATCACCTCTGTAGGAGCCATGAGGATCCACTCATATTAGGCTCTAGCAGGATCCACCACATTGCAATCATCCACCTGCACATCTCATCACCACCGTTGCATACTTCATCGTATCCTTCCTTCCGCCTCCCAAAGGACTCCCTGTCTGGCAGTAGTAGGAACCACTAATCACTTGTGTCTTGCCTACCTTAGCCTACCTGATCATCTAATCTCCAGCCTTCATGTCGGGTCTGTTGGCTTAGTGGACTAATGCGTCCACTGTGGGGGCCTGTGTTCGAACTCATTGTCACAGGTTCAAATCCCGGAGGGTACAATCAGCCTTTCATCTTCGGAGATCGATAAAAGGAGTATCATTGAGTTGGTTAACAATAAACATCTGTTATTTAGTCCCAAGGTATCCTCCTGGGTGAACGTGCGCTTTACCAATACACGTGATCTTGATGTAACCCAGGAGAGTGTAGCGAGATGGGAAGCCAGAATCAAAATCTAGGACTCCCATCTCCCCATCCCGGAACTACTCTAGTAGTTGCCACTCATCACCCGAGGAACTTCTAGACACTCAGACTCCCACAGAAATATATCAAGGGACAGTGCAAAATACCTCAGAAGCAAAACACAACTCTGCCCCCTGAAGTCCTCTTACACTCTTTCAACCCAAATTTACTCAAAATCCACTGCACTTGCTGCAGATTCACCCTGCTGTAGAACTAGAGGTGGGCGAAGAATTCTGCTCCACTGGTGGAGTTTTGCCCACTACGCTGTCCGTGCGGAGTTCCTTAAAACGCCATAAATTGATGAGGAGCAGAGTTTTTTCTCTTGCGTGGCGAGCGAGAAAAATGGCACGCTTGACCTCGTCTCAGCGAGATTTCTAAACGCTGGGCGGTTGCGGCTTGTCACAAATCCACGCATTTAGAAATCTGCCATCCGCATTGAGGAAGCTGCCACTTGAGCTGATAACTACCAAAGTGGAAGAAAGAAGCAGTGCCCTCTGGTGCGATGTATAATGCCGTTCACTGTTATTTTACAGTGTGGGCCAAACTCCAGGCGCTACAATTCAGTGCGAGCAGCGTGACTTACCACACTCTGTGGCTCGCGGTAATCCGCAGTGTGAGTTTTTTCGGTACTTTGCAGAGTTCCGCAGAGCAGAACTCCATGAACTCTGCCCAGGCCTATGTAGAACGTGCTCGCTATCGTCACCCGTATGGAAAACAAACACCCACAGTCTCTAACAACTCAACTTTGAACTTTTCTGAAACTTCTGCACCCACCCACTCGAGAACATAAATGTGTTGATATAGCTCTGTATTGATTGAGTCATTCACTCATTCATCATCCCTATCCGACAAGACAATTTACCTTCGTATAGTGCACCCTGTGAACTGAACATGTTGAGGTGCTCTTGGTGGTTCACAGACAAGGGACCTGAGGTGCTAGAGATGAAATGAACCCCTCAGTATTACAAAACATGGTTAAGTAAGGAAACCAGGCTTCAAACGCAGGTTGTACTCCTTCCAGAGTTTCCAAATGAGCCACGGGACCACGTACCCTCCCCAGTGGAGTTCAAACCACCTTCACCCACCCCTGCTACACGCCTCGATGACAAAGCCCCCCAGCCCCTGCAGTGCAGGGGGGCCCGAGCTCCAGGGGGCCCTCTCAGCACAGTACCCTGAGAGCTCCTGAGTGAGTCCAGAGGGGGTCCCTCCATATATTTTGCCGGGGGGGTCGCCCCTCAAGTTTCGTTACCCCACTACTCGATGAAGAGGCTTTACGGACCACTGCTGACCTAGCCACCAGCGCGAGGCTGAGAGCCCCTCCTCCCATGCCTGGTCCACTCATGTGGCCACAGAGATGCCAACATGTGCTGTGTATTCCGTGCCCCAGAGATGGATCTCGGCGGTATCACGAACATACCAGAGCACGGCATACATGTCTATATTTATCTCCCCGTCCAGCCCGCGATGTCTCAGGGTTTCCAATTACTTGCAAACGAGGAGAAAAAAGAAACATTACGTGGTATCTCTGTCTCGATCAGTGTTCATCGGGCCGGTATTGATCGCCCGCGGCTGGCAGGGGAATATGTGGATTTTAATATTCCAGTTACATATGTAAACAGGGGAAACTGAAGGAGGGTGAGGTAAGATTCACTGATGTGAACTCTTTTAAACCCACACCCAGGCGGCCATTGTGTTATCAGAGCAAACCAAACCACCTTACAATGCAAAACAGACACACACAAACACACACACACACAGCCCACCGCCGTGCCCAAGAAGCGAGGCAAGAGCATCTGCAACACACTAATTCGACCAATTCATTTAACAAGTTGTGGATGAAGGAGGGAGTTTGCGAGCCAATATAGGGCAGTAGGGATCCCCTCTTCTCAAAGGAAAAGAAGTAATTAGCAGTTCATGGCCCAATTAATTCGCAGTAAGTGGGATTATGGATACACAAAGGCGAACCAAAAGAAGAAGTGAAAAAAGACAGAAAACTCAGAGGAATGTGCAAGAAGGCTTGCAGCCTCCTTCTGGCCAAAATAATATGTATCTATTCTATAGATTGCTTTTGACAGAATAACAAAATTCAGGGATACAGGGCCAGCATGAAAGTCAGGGAGGGGGTCAAAGTCAGAATTAAGGGTCAGGCTAACACTGGGTTAGTGTTTCGGGGGCATTCTAGGGTTAGTATTTTATGGGGAGGGGGGTAGTATAAATAGTATAGAATAGTTAGGTTTATATTTAACAGAATGAGCAAGTAAGATTTCAAGATTTTTTGTAATTGTAATTTTTACTTGATTATTAGTTACTTTTAGAGGTTTTCTGTAGATATTCTGAAGACATGGAGGACCACGCCTGTAATGAGAGAAACAAAACTACAAGCCACAAAAATCACAGTGTTTTTACCTTAAATCAAAAACTGGCTGAAGATGTCACACGAGACCTGTACAAAATGACCTCATTGCTAATTAGCATTTAAAGAAGATTAGTGTATAAGACATAATTGAAATAAGACAAATGATGGTGCAAATTCTAAATCTCTTTATAAACCTACTCCAAAAGGAATGGCATAACCGATGATTGACAGAGGATAGAGGCTTTTCATCCCCACTGTAAGGGTAAGCACAGAGTCATGCTTCCAATCAGACCACCACTCTTGCAACCCCATTGCCTCCAGAGTTCAACACATGGAAAAGCAAAAACAGAAGCAAGATGACCCGCTTCTATCCGCCTAATCAACCAATGTATCTTCACATCAGAAGACTGCGATATTAGCTTGAAATCTATCCTATCTTCTGATGCACGTTCCTATCTTCAGCCAGTGGGCGTGAAGTGCTGAGTGAATCATCACATTTATGTAGCACACGGTAGTGTATGAGAAGCTCCAAGTCATGTGGCAAGGTTAAAAAAAAACCTTTTTCGCTTATGAAAAATGAGGCAGTGAAATCTGCAGGAAAGCTACTCCGGAGTGTAAAATGTTGATCTTTAAGCGCCATGCTGGCACCTTTAGAGTGGAGTGAACACCATGCAAGGTATCTGAGCTTCTGAAATGTAGTGCCTTTCTACTAGAACACAATGTAAGCAATGGACACAATTATGGAATTTACCATTTAGCTACAAGGTCTACATAAACTATGCTGAATTTGTCATCTACAATTATTAACAATGCCTACCAGGATGAACTGGTGTCCTGCATATGGTAGCGAAGGGCAGGAGATAATCAACGAAAGGGCAATAGTTCTGTTTATTTTTAAAACACACTGTGTGGGATTACAAAAAAGGGGAAGGGTGCAGACTATTTGAAAGAATGGCACTCTCTCATTCCTAATAATAATAAAAATAATAAAATAATTTCAGTTTCTTTGCATTTGATTGCAGCCAATTAGCGCACATTTGAGACACAATGTTTAGACATCTTTTTTGAAGAATAAAAACTCCCTGTTTCCTGAAGGCCTGCAAATAAAGCCATGTGCCTTCCTAAAAATTAGAGTCAATGGGAGGGTCCCAAAGAAAGTAAAAGAGGGGAAGCATGACATCAACGTTACATGCAACCAGTGAAGATGGTCACCCTTATCGAACTTGTTTAAGTAGGTATCATGTGCCAAGATTGATAGCATTAAGATAGCATTAACAAAAATAGAGACCACTATGAATAGACAAGTGAAGACATTATTCCATACCTAATCGGAGGGCAGATGGTGTGACCACAATTTCCCCGCCTACGGTCATCTCATTCTCAAACTGATCTGAACTGAGTCTTTCCATCAAACCGCCATTGGTGCCATCTGTTTGGAGGTAGGACTCCTGCTCTTCATACACAGCAATAAGCTGCAAAAAAAACAAAAAATAACATGTGGTTAGCCAAAAGGTGAAATGCTACATGCTTTGCCAAACATTTTAGACAAGTAATTGAGAGATTCTGTAAAATTAATATTTTAATGTAGACAACTGGAACATGTCAAGTGCAGGAAATAAAGATGTAACCTGTAAGGTTATTCAAATTACAAAATAAACATTAGTCATCCTGTGCATTTAGGAATTCTGATCCATTGGTTTCTGCTCTGTGTGGTGTCAAAATCACTAGAGAGGTTAATCCAGAGATAGTTATAATAAAAAAAAAAGTTTGATGGGGCACCATCAATGTCCCAGTGGGATATCAGTTTATAAGAGTATCAGGAAACGAAACCAGGTTTACACAGCCCTTGTGTCATTTGCCCAGATGTCACTCTGGTGTATGACACTTTACAGGTAACATTGCCGATGTATACAACTTACACACAGACTAGGTTTGCCACCTAACTCCACGTCATCCTGGACACTGCTTCCAGTTATTGGCTTTCAGTGCAACAACCGCATGCGCATTTGAGGTTTCATACTTGGTTTGCTTACATTGAAATAACAACTGATAGCAATTCCTTGTAAGTAAGAAGTCCAGGACTGGAAATAAAGACCACATGATAGGGCGAGGTGCCCACTCTCTTTCAGACACATTTCCAACTTGATGTGTTAAGAAATTAATCATGCCATATACTGCATTTCTTTATTCACAGCCATTTTGTGCCGGGGAGAGAGCTATTATGGTCAAGGTTTACGTGAAGAACATCCCAGTGTCCAGTGTGTGTGAGCACCACTCTTCACCTAACATATATAATCCAGATACGTCTGGTTCTCCAAATGCAGTCACCAAAAGTAAGAGCCTAAGCTGAACCACAAAGGTCTGCAGAAAAAAATGAGAATGAGGCACTCATGGGCCCCATCCAACTGCGAAACTAGGCAACAAGGGATGAGGCGCAGGCGCTCTTGACCCCACCACGTCACTTTCCGATACTAGTCCAGAGGTGGTGCTGTTCACACACAAAAATGACATTGGCTAGACTTAATTAAAAATTAGTTACTTGTGTCAAAAATGCACTCTGCTCAATGCATTTCAATGTTCTGTTGGAACCCATGGCTTGGCCTTACGGCTAGAGCGGTCGACCTCAAAGCTAGGGAACCGAGTTAGAGTCTCGGCAACAACGCTCAACATCCTGTGATTCTGGGCAAATCACTTAATCTCTCCATGCTTAACAAAAATGAATGTGCCCTTCTGTAACAAAACTGGTGCTCATCTAGAGCGCTCTGATGTCTAAAAACTAAAGTTAAAAAAAGGCAAATTTTTCAACTTTAGAATTCTGGTAGAATCAAAGCAGATTGGTATCAGGTTGGCAGATTATTATAATAGCAGTTACTAACAAAATACGTTTTCACAATTTCCCATTCCATATTAGACTCCAATGTGTGGGCTGGTTGCATTTTACTTAAAAATTGGAGGAAATAAATTGATCATGTGATCTGGTCTAGGCCACTCCGATATCTAGAACAGCGTTACAATTATTTGCATGCATGAATACCACAAGTGATCTTTGCAGCTGAAACGTTTGTTATTGAAATATCTCAAGTCAATAGTATTTATTCATTGACCGGACTTCAGAGGTATAAAGGTCTGCACTACCAGCTTTGAATCTCGGACGTGAAGCTCATAAACAGACCCATTGAAATGGCGGCCTATTTGGAAGCCACATATTCTGCTGCGATTAAAGATGATTTCTTGTTTTATTTTGCGTCTGATACGGTGCCATCTCAAGCATGGTTCCTTAGCTTCTTGAAGTAGAGAAAACAAACATGGTTGCTGATATAGGGGCTCAGATGACCAGGGATGCGGATATAGAATGGATTGTTTTTATCAGTCACATCATTGCTCTACTGTTGCACGGGAAAGGTAGAAGTACAATATAGAATCAATCAATCATGATTTATAAAGCCTGGCTAATCAACCCGATAGGTATCCATGTGCTAGCCGGTCCACGGGCTCGTTCGAACAGCCGGGTCTTGAGGGTCCTTCTGAATTCCGGAAATGAGGTGATGATACGGAGGTGCATGGGGAGGCTATTCCAGGTCTTAACCGCGATGTGGGAGAAGGAGCGACCTCCACTTCTGCTTCGGTAGATGCGGGGAGTATGGGCAAGTGACAGGGAGGCAGAGCATTGACTCAGACAGTTGGTGGAAGTTCAGGCAGTGGTTAATGTAGGCAGGTCGTTGTTTGTGTAGAGCCTTGTGTGTGTGTAGGTCAGCAGCTTGAAGTAGCATCTCCTCTGTAAGGGGAGCCAGTGGAGTTGTCTGAGGTGGGGTGTGATGAGGGTTCATCGGGGGAAGTCTGAGGATGATTCTGGGTTTGGAGTTCTGTATGGTCTGAAGTCTCTGTAGGCGGCGTGAAGTGAGTGATATCGCCAAACAGTAATTATTTACAGAGTTAACACTGTAAACGTGGCTGCTAGTCAGTAATAGTATTGACATTATTCACAACCGTCTGCATCCCTGAAAGTTTTCATCATTGAAGCCCAGACGCCTGCTCTAGATTGTGAAAGCAGCCAGTAGGACACAAAAATCAAAAGAGGGTACATTTCAAAGCCTGGCACTGAACATCTATATGCAGCCTGATGACAGCCAAAAACACCCATATCAACCCAGAGATGAACAAGGTACCCAGGCTGGGCCAGTTTACAGCACCAAGTGTATCACAGTGCATAGATCACAGTGCACAGTGACAGTCACTCGAGAAACGGCCCTGCACTTATCACCATGAAAGTACACAGACCAGTAAAATGAAACCTAGAACAGAGCACAGGTCCCACTACGACCTGCCCCAGAATCTTATCAGGTGCAGACTGGAGGGACAGAGGGCACAACTTATCCAGGTAAGTGGAGGGGGAGCTTGGGCCTAGGCACCTGCTCAATTGTACTGACAAAAAAAATACTCAATAATGGAGTATGTTCCCCAGTTCAATAATGAAGTATGGCCCCCAATACAACTATATACCCGACCAGCAACTGGCTACCCTCACGGGTGACAAGCAGTGTGCAGCAAATCTACATCACATACGAGCAGGTCAACACATTATACAGAGCGGCTTTCAGTGGAAAGGTAGGTAGCACATGGCAAAACCTTGCCGCATAGGTGATAGGAACCTAAACAGGCATTTCAAATTTCCGAGGGAGATTACAAAGATGCTATAACAGGAGCGGGACATAGTGGAGCTGAAGACCATTTATGGTGCCCGATGAGCAGCTACTGAAACAGGCAGACTGGCGGGGCCTGGTGTCCCCTTCAGCCATCACATTCTGCATCTTGAGGTTCACACTGAGCTGCAGGCTGTAGTGAGTCAAGATGCTTAAGAGGACAAAAACAACAGTAATAAAAGGGAGATATTGAGTGTCTGATTCCAGGGAATTATTAAAAATAGTGGAGTCTTTATGGCACTTGAGTTGATAAGGTCTATATAAGATGGCAGTCTTTAATGTTGTTCACTGAGAGAGAGACTGGGAGAATGAGGGACCCTTCTAGCACATATGCTGTGCAAAGTAGCCTAAACAGCACAAAGTCAAGTACAGGTGGAACGCGGAATTTACAGATAGTTTGGCAATAAATGAAGTATGAATAGTGAAAAAGTTATCAACACATGGCAGCCCTAATGGTATATGCTCTTGTTTAGAAACAATGAAGGGTGTAAGTGGGCATCTGCATTATATAGATATTAGCATTCGACAGCGCCAGTGGTGGAAGCAGGGAGGCGGAAATTAGAGGTTGGTTCCTTCTAGAGTGATGGGATAGGTTTTAGGAATTTTGTAGTAAAGTAAGTAGTTGAAATAGTGTTCCATAGCTGAGTCCCAAAGAGCCAGAAGTACTGGTACCTTTAGAAATCACATGGAACCCTTTGTATGGAGAAGGAGAGATTGGTCAGCTGATCACACAGAGCAGTTTGGGGCGTAGTGTGACTTAACTGGGAGAAGTAGGAAGGTGCTATGCGCTTAATGGCTTGGAAAACTAGGGCCAGCATTTTCTACTGTGCTTTATATTTGGACGATAGACACCCTGAACGATGTATGTATGCGGAGTGAGAAGACAGTCTGCATCAATTATTGAGAGACTGTATTGCAAAATGTATAACTTTGTGAAAAGGACTAAACACATAACTGGTTTGTCACATCACCAAGCAAGCGGCTATAGCTGCAGACTTTGGAAGTGGGGACCCAGGCCTAAAGCCCAGCCTTGGCTCAACATCCCGTGGTTCTGGGAAAATAAAAAACAAGGTGTGATGCAATTTGGTTCTCTTGAAAAGTGCTCTAATGCCCTGGACCAAATTCACGCTATATCAAATGGGAAAAAACAATACTGCACTGATTAGGGATCTGGTGTATCAAACGGAACATGATGGCTTATTTTTCTTAAGTGAAGCAAATGAAAATGAGTGATGATCAGACTACAGAATCAGGGTAAAAAAAGACAATTTTTTTTATGCCTATTGTAGTTGACAGAATGTCAGGACGATAAGTGGTGGCGAAAGTGAGTGTGGTGGAAAACAAAAAAAGCGTGGAAATAGTGAACCTCTAATTTTCAGATACTCAACATTAAAGAGCAAAAGTTTCAAATACCCATGTAACAGATGGAGATTTTGGATTGGAAGTTAGGAGGGAAGAAGGAAGTGGAGAAGATAGTTTGTCATGTGATAGAGAAGTTGGAGAAAAATCTGATTCTACGAAGAGAGGTGGCTTACAGAAAGATACGTTGAAAACCCAGGCCTGAGCCTTGAGGCACAACTACCAGTACGGGAAGGATCGAGAGCCTGAGGAGGGCTCACCAGACAACGAAAGATTCTCAAAGAGCCAATGGTCCAGAGCATTATATAGAGTTATTAATTGTGTTGGAAGACAAAAAGGGATCGCTAAGGATGGAGAAGAGGTTGCTATAATGTGCGATAGTGTGGAAGTCAGAGACAAGAGAGGGCAGATTATATGAAGTAGTGTAAATGAAATCCAGATAGTAGTAGACTCAAGAGATAGCGGATGACTGTGGAGTACAATATAGGTTAGTGTTATGGAAAAGAAATAGAGCTGGGAAACTGGTGCATAGTTGAAAAGAATCTTGAGTCAACAGCTGAGTGGGTAGTAGGGGCCGATTAAGAGCGATCTTAAAGCAATCTGTGTAGGTTCCGGATAGGGAGGAGAGGTTGAGGAGTTAGGTGAGGTACAAATAGGACCATAGGTGGAGGTGTAGTGGTTTAACTGATTGGGAGGAATTAAGGGCACAAGGTGGGTTATTGGAGGATGTCGATGAGTTCACCTGCTGCGGTCAGAGTAAGAGAACTGATCCAGGTGGCGAGTGTGGTGAAATAGGAGCAGAGTAGGATGTAGGAGGGGAAACACTGATAACATCACCAAGTGATTTTCTGCCAGTAGTTACTTTGTTGGCAAACACCAAAGACATTGTAAGTTGGGTTGGGTAGTGAAGGTTCAAGGAAGAGACAGACAGGAGTTGACATCAGATGATGATAGCTTCAACAGCCCGCAAGCAGTAACGACCTGTCGAAGGTGTGGTTTTTTTCCCTTTGGTTAATATGAACAGCAACATTTAAGACTACAATTCTCTGAACCGTTTTAGAGTTTAATTATCTGTTTTTAGAAGTACCTCTGTCCATGAAGCATTCCAATGTATAATTGTCAAGAGGTATTTTCCCTGATGTAGGGATTCATAACCCTGGAATGCAATGGAAATATATCCCATATAAACAATGCATGATGCAAAGTAATTTGAAATAAAATAGTCAATTGAAAGATTTAATTATGAACCGAATGAACAGGATGAGGAGCCTTAATTAGGGTGGTAAGGTCCTGTGCATCCATAATAGAGGCAGGTAGCCTTGACACTTACAGATGGTGGCCTAGTAAGAATTATTTTTATATTTTTCTGAAATCCCCAAATGGGAGAGAAGGGATTTATTTTGTTTTGAAAAAGAGCAAAAATAAAAAACGTACCCTACATGCTGGTAGTTTTCTATAGAGGAACAAGAGGTCTCTTCCTACAGATACATTACAAAATGCACCTAGAAGTTAAATAATGCCTATGGCAATGGAAGTCAAATGAAGTAATATAAGAAATTAATAAATCTTAGTAAAAACAAAAACATAAAAAGTGGGGAAAATGCGGGACAACTAACAAATCAACAAAACTCAGATATTTTCAAAGTGACTTCACAAATAATAAACAATGTCACCTCTATTTTAAGGTACCAATGCTGTCCTTATTGAAATGAAAAACAATTACAATAGTCATGGTACTCCATGTCGACGACGTTTTGGTCCCTCATTTATGTTTGGGATCATCATGAGGACTTAATTGTATATGCCTGAGACAAGAAATGTCTGTGGAGGCGGTCCAAAATTGGGTATGTCCTAATTGTAGCCAATTGGGGTGCCAGTGGGCCGGCAGCCAGGATGGCGATGATCAATGTAGGCATGGCCGCTGGTTGAGCTGGGTGAAAGTGACCATGGGTCCTAAGTAAGAGGTAAATACATCGAGCTGCTGGTAGAGCGGGCAATGAGAAAAAACGCACAGAGGTCCGCGGGGTTCCAGAAGGAAAGCAGAGGCCACAGCAACGGAAGATCCGAAAACCCGGGGCAGCAGTGTACAGTTCCTGTCTACACTGATAGAACGTGATTAGGGAGAGGAAGCAATGTGCAGCTTGCAGCTGCAAAGGACAACGACGGCACCTGCAGTTAAAGTGCACGGCATGTTTTCTTCCAGCACATGGGGCATTCTTTGTTAATTCCTGTTTGCAAAGGTATGGAGTATCGTAAACTGCGTTGAAGTGTATATTCGGGTGGTATGTGGTGGTGTACAACCGAGGGTGTCCTTTTACTTTATTTCAGGGTCTGTGGATTTGTTGTGGGTTGTTGATTGCTTCAAAAACCAATACAATTATTTTTTTTAACTGAATAAAGAAAAAAAAGAATTCTGAAACCTAAATATGTGGCCCTATCGTGGTTGGATGCCATCAAATGGTTTCTGACAACAGAGTGAGCTGAGGCTCTTTCACTGGAAATCTAGCGGTTGTCCCAACTCTAAATGAGGACAAGAAACCACAAGTGTGGCGGAATAAGGCACCACCATGTTTTCACGTGTCTCAATATCGCCACACTCTAAATGACCCCTTTAATGAACCTTCGACTCCATTTTCCTGCTAACAACTTTTGGCAATATTAATATTTCAGCATTCTAAAAACTGGAATCAAAGCCCATCAAATTCTCTGATACAACCATTTACAGAACAGCTGGATATCCAACAACTAAGCACAAAGAGAGGAAGCTGCCTCCCTTAGCGTGTCCTCAGAGCAGTGATACTAGCAAAAGAGGTAAATCACTTCTTTAGGTCTTCCTGTGAACGAATGGCACTGAATATTAAAATGCACAATAATGCACACTAGGCGCCGCGCCGCAGCCCTGCACTCGATTAAAATGGATCTGTAACTTCGAATATTAATCCACAACAGAAGAAGGCACAGAAATGTCAGACTCGGCCCAGAATTTGCTCATCTTTATTTACAGACAATCTGTTGTACTCTAAAGAATTGAAAAAATGCACTCGAAAGGACTAGTTCAGCTGAATAAGAAGATTTTCTTCCAGCTTTGCACCCTCTTGGGAATACTTCAATGAAATGGAAAGTCCTGGAACATTTAAAACTTTTTTCAAGAAGTCTTTTCGTCCCTAAGAGATGCATAAATACATCAGCTAGCAGCATACGGCGGAGCTAATTTGTCCTACTGTAACTTTGTAATTTGCAGTTTTTATAAAACACGTGAATCCTTTATGAAAGAACCTCTTTCCCGGATTAAAGCTCAGCATTTCCAAGGGGACACAAGACAATATTTGCAAGAGGGAAAACAGTTACATGTCTGTGTTTAGAAACGTGAACTCGATGCTACGTTCTCAAACCAGGCATCCTGGCTCGAGATAATTAAATACACTTTGGTTGGGGATGGCGAAAGATCAAAAGACTGTCCTGAATCCCTTTACCCGAGCTTCTATGAAGATTACATTCACCTAATGAAGTATTACCAAGTATATCTGAAGGAAACGTAGCGTGGATATCAATGTTAAGGCATTCGTAAGAACATCACGTGGGAGAAATCTTGATCCGTTTACTACCTTTGTAAGACTTGAACACAAACCACAAGCTGAAATATATTGTTGTAAAAGTACCCTCCCTTCTGTACTAAAGATCTCTCCTAGCTTGCCTCCAAAAAGAAGAAACCGAGACAAACTTACTCGGGTGGCTGCAGAATTCAAAAGTGTCAAGCCACCAAAGTTGTCAGCTTGAGAAGAAATGGCCTACAAAGCATTTGTCCAATGACCTGATTGCCTACAAGAATCAGCACAAATGCTAGCATCACACAACTAGAAATCACTGACACCACTTTTACCAAGACGAGATGGATTTAGCTCAAAATTCTATAAGATAATTATTCTGTGCATCAGGATTTTCTTGATCCAGGCTTTATCCGCCTCTCTCCAGTGGCGTAGCTAGAGGTACTGCCACCCGGGCTGGCACCTAAGTTTGCCCCCAGGGTGCAAGTAAGACCGGGAGGGAGGGGGGGGGGCAATGGGATGGCAGCTGACGGATGAAATGACTCCGGGAGCTCCATAGGTTTTCTCACACAACCCGAGCTGGGATTCTTGATTTCCTGCACTCGGTCTCCAATGGGCGCGCGATGGCTGGGGAGGTGAGGGAGGCACCGGGGGTCTGAAGTCTATTTGGTGTCTGTTATGTTTTTTTTAGGCTTGGACACATTCCTATAGGCAGGTCACTTGTAGTGACTTATTGCAATATTGAGTGGGCTGAGTCACAAGCTGCATCCGAGGATTTTGTGCAGTTTAGGTTTTTCTTGTGTCCTGGGCATCAGTAGCTTACAGTTTTGAGTCCAGCCTTGATGGCCAGGGTCGCGGTGTGCAAAGGTACTTGGTGTGGATTGTAATCTTGGTCCTGTAGAAGGATACCAGGTGGCTCGAAGATTGGTTCCAAGGGGTGCACGGGTGGAGGTTGATATGGAGGTTTTAATGCATAGGATGGATGCAATAACTAAGATATTGGCCCTGTTGTGCCCGCAGGACAACCGTGGGCAATCAAGTGAACCAGCAGCACCGTCAAAGAGAAAGAGTAGACCGGGGGTTGCACCCAGGGCAGCATCCCCCCAGTTAAGAAGCTGGACAGAAATCTTAAACCTCGTAGGGGAGAAAGTATGGGCACTGGTGTCCCCCCGCAGCAGACGCCAGAGGGCAACACCCGCGATTTAGTTGCGCAGGGTGGCGTTTCTGCTGTGATGGCAAAATGGAAACAGTTGCATGCTGATTAGGATTACACCAGCGGGGGGCATTAGTCAGCCTGATTTGGTTGCTAATGTAGCCAGTGTTTTGCCTTGGCTTTCTAAGGTTGGGATGTTGTCCGCTCCTTTAATGGGTGGCACGCTGGCCGGTGTGGCTGAGGGTGATACTGTTGAGAGGGACAGGAGGTCAGTGGCCCACCTGGATGGTTAAGTGGGGCAGTGGGTGCAGGTAGGCTGCACGTCCATGGCGGGGGCCAGTGGGTTATTACACGTTAGTCCAGCAGAGCAGGGGACTGCAGGTCCTGGTACCTCGCTCGCCAGCTTCGAGCCCCTCATGGTACCAGTGGGGGCTACACTCTCTCCTCAGGAAACAGCTATAATTGGTCTGGAGGAAGTGCGTTCTGAGAATGACCAGCAGGGAAGGCATGTGTCATTGGATGTAAAAGAACACATTTGGAACGGAAGGTATGCTGATATGTGAGAACTGATTATGGATAGGCCTGAAAGGGAGGAGGGCAAGTGGTGCTAGGAGTGCTCCCATTCTAGGGATTGCGGCCACTGTCTTACAAACAGAGGGTTGAAGAGACATTGTTGAACTGGGTAAAAGGTTTCACAATTTTCAAAGCAATCATAGCAGAGCACTTTCCGAACTTGGGGGCTCAATTGGCATGCTACCAAAATAGAATAGTGTGCAAGTATGATGAGTTTGGTGGCACAACCTGGAGGGACTACGACAAATGTTTAGGGGGATTAAGGCCACTATGCCCACGCTGGCTTGAAGTCAGATTGACATGAAGAATGGGCTACGCTTTATGAAACCCCAGCAGCTTGAAGGTTCCCCTAGTCAGGCCATTCGGTTGAGGGCAAGCAGCAGCCTTGGGGAGGGGAGATAGGGGAAAAAGGTCATGTTGGGATTTCAATAAAAGTTCCTGTACCAGACCCCTGGGACATGCAAATGCAAGCATTGCTGTTCCTACTGGGGCCTGCCATCACACCCAGAGGTGAAGTGTTTTCAAAAGGATAAGGACAGAGGATCCAAATAGCAGGACTGATCATCCCCTTCCGATCAATGCCTCCTAACCTGTTAACTGGCAGGCAATGGTGTCATGGTTCAACGTCTATAATAACCCCACGGTAGTTCAGGCTCAGTATGAAGATTCTAAGGAAGGTTTTAGGGTTCCAGCAAAGGGGTGTGTAGGTGTCCCATATTGCAAAAATCATCAGTCACTCAGGTCCAATCAAAGCGGCGCCTGGGCTAAGATCCTCAAGGAGAGGAACCGGGAGAGGGTGGCAGGTCACTGAGTCCGCCCGCTTGAGAATTTTGTCTGCTCTCTCCTGGTGATAGTCCCCAAAAGAGAAGCTGCAGAGTACCAGTTGATACACAATCTATCGGCACCCAATGGTCAGTCTGTGAATGAAGCGATTGACGGGGCCTTATACTCAGCCAAGTTCACTTTTTTTGATCAAGCTATCAGGATGCTTCAGGAGCTGGGGCATGGGATGCTGCTAGCAAAGTCAGACATAGAATTTGCCTTCCAGTTGCATCCTGTGCACAAGAATAATTTCCACCTACTGGGTTTCCAATTTGAGGGCTCGTTTTATTTCGACAAGTGCATGTCAATGTGGCAATATTTACAAAGATGCTTGGACACATGGATGGGGCAAAAGTGTTCCTGGTCCAGAGGGCGTTGAATGGTTGGCAGCATTTGGAGGGGACAAGTCAGATTCTAGGTACCCAATTGACACGGTTAATCTAGCGACTATCAGGTCCACCTTGGGGATCATCTGCAGATCACAGGATGAGGCCCGTCTCTTCACAGCGACCTTTGGCCTTGCATTTTATGGAGCACTGAAGGTAGGGGAGCTAGTGACCAAAAACAAGAGCGATATGAATGGGGGTTTGCAATATGCTGAAGTTTAGTGGCCAAATGGCTCCCTGGCAATCACGATTACCTGTTCAAAGACCGACCAAATGGGTAGGGGGCAATCACATTTTGTTGCATAGGGCTCCTGGAAATGAATGCTGTCCCCTGGGAATCTCAGGGGTCTGTTGGTCTGTTGAAAGGAGACCTCAGCTAGGCCTACCAGTGCAAGAGGTTCGCCCTTCTCTGCACAGAGTCCTCAGACCAGTAGGAAGAAGTTGGCACAGAAACTGGAATAGAATATACAGAGTTTAATAAAACCTCATGAGGTGGAACCACATTCAAACAGCACCCTTTGGTACTGAGTGAAGTAGCACACAGAGTAGAAGAACCATGGGTCTTTTATACCCACACAGGGGCTTTAAAAGAGGGCGGTACAAGCACACATAGGAGAATTACATACATAGATGGTCGTACATAAATGCACAGTCAACAGTAAAGGAGGAGCTAGCAGTTGCTGACTCTGGTAGAAACAACCTGACAGCTACAGACTAAAAACAGATGTATGGACAGTTAGATTCTTCTGCGCATGTGCAGAGTAGCAGAGTCTAAGTATAGCCAGTCCTTTAAACAGAGCACAAGGGTAATCAACAGTGAAGAAGGAAACAGCTCTTGGTGAGCACATGGCAGACAAAATGGCTGCCAGAAATACAAAATGGATTCCATAAAATGTACAGGATAGCCTCTAAATACCAGATGGATTCCGCTAACGCTAATTTAATCGCAGTCAATTTACGACAGACGACCCTTTTAGCGTTAGCTGAAGACATCTCCCATAATCCAGTAGGAAAACGAAAAATATACATATTAATTTTTAATTAATTATTTTTTTTCCATAAATTTATCAATATCCTAATTCATTGCTAGGTGGGCATTTCTCATTCTAAATATTGTTAAGCGGGTATGTATAAGGTATAAGCAGGAGTACAAAGGGAACAGAGAATTGGGTCATACAGATAGCAGGAGAGAGTAATTACTATTATCAGAAACAGAACTATTAGCTTTCTAGTCCCAAGCAAATCCTAGAACCATCCAGTAAAAACATTTTCAAGGCTCCTATGCATTTCAGTTACCATCAATTTCAACTTCAAAATGGCCAACAGTACATATCTAATAAAAAGATTTTTGCTAGACTTTTCCAGTATTTCCTTTATGAGGGCTAGAGTATCAATCTAGGAAAGAGTAAATTAAAAAATTTTTTTTTTAACTGCTTAGATGACCTTTTTCTCCCGCAGAATAAACATTATTCCTAATACAATTATGAAAGCAGTTAGACATATTATGACAAAAATGATCCTGGATCCAGGGGACCAGGAGGACCACACACAGGACCATGAGAATTAGGACGAAGAGCTGCAAAGGGTTGCTCCTCCATGAAGATGGGACACCACTCACTAGGTTTTAGTTCTGTAGAGTACTTAGCAGTTCCATGAGGGCATCTGGTTTGGACCCTACTGAGTTTGGCTAGCATTCCTATAGAATTGTGGCCGCTGCAGCGGGGATGGGGTTAGCGGGCCGGCAGTGCAAAGGACTGGCAGGTGGCGATTTGACTGCTACAAGCGCTATGTGAGATTGAACCTGTGGTAGACATCTGCCTTTAATATCTCTTCTCCTGTTGACACTGGTGGATGGCGTGAGCATCTGAAACAGCCACTAGGTACCTCAACACCTCCTGTTAAAGCAGGAGCAAAAGGGGTTACAGAGATGCTGGTGCTGGGCCACTTGAACGTGAGGCATTCAAAGGTTATCTATTCCGCAGGTGGCCATGCAGCTAGGGCAAAGGAAGTGGGATAACGGCTGACTTTCTGTGGCCAAGGAGGACTGCGCTTGGCCCATTTGAGAACTGCATTGGACAAACGTTTACCCCAGAGGTATACACACATAGGGATTATTATTGTGCATCTAGGTGGTAATGACATAATGGAGACTGGAAGGAAAGACTTGTTTGAGTTGTTTAGCTCAGAAATTGGTTGGCTCTCGAAGAAGTTTTCTGACTCTGTTATAGCATTTTAAAACATAATTCCCAGGTTGAAGTGGTAAGTCAGTGCTCTCAATGACTCTGTGAAGCGGGTAAACGACAAGATCGGTAAGTTGTTTAGGTCAGCTAGATTGTCATCTATAAATCATGGTTGCATCAAAGGTGTGTTTTCTTGCAGGATCAGGTCCACTTATCTAAGAAAGGTAACAAAATCTTTCTTGAGAATTTTTTGGCATGGTTAGTTCATCACCCGACCTGTTGCGGGGCAGAGGCAGATAGTAGGTGAAGTATGCTGGCCTGTGGTGGGTGAGGTCATGATTGGTGGGACAGTTAGAGTCCATATAAGGCCTTCTTTTAGCCCAAAAATTACAGAGGCATCTCGGGATCCTGCAAGGAGTGATGGCAGCAAGTCAAAAGGAGGTTGCTGACATGTGGTCCTTACCTGGCAACCACCGGCACAGTGGGCACAAGCTAGCAAAGGACCCTCAGTTATGGTTAGGTAACTCCGATCTACTAGCATCTCTGAGAAGTCTAGGACTTAATTTCTGTAAGCAAAGATGTCAAATTGTAGGTTACTGTGCATTAAGTAATGAAAATTGATTTTATATAAATACGGCTGGGGGTTCTACGACCTCTAACCCACAGAACTTGATTGGTGTTCTTGTCAGTGACATGGGTGTGATGGGCCGGGTGTGTGGGGGGGGGGGCGTAGATGGGAGTTCCCAAAGGACATCTGCGATTACCTGGGCATATGGGGGAGCTTCCTCCAATTTGGGAGAGCCATGCAAAAACCGGTGAGCCAGGGCCTGAAGCAGGGCCACGGCATGTGCCGCAATCTGTGGGTGGAGGAATTGGCTGGCCTGGAGGTGACATCCGGAAGCACTAGAGTGCTTCTGGGGTCATGCCCAGCAACGCAGCAGCCCCACTCCTTAAAAGGCACTGCTAGGCGATGAGCGGGTCTCTTCCGCGCCCGCTGCCATGAAGGACGCTAGGAAGGATTGCCCTCCTTGCTACTTCAAGCATTGTGTTTTTCCCATCCACTATCCCCAGAGCAAATGGCACCGGGTGGGGGGAGTGCTCTGGTGTTGTGGCATAATGAGATGGATAGTTATAAGGCTATGCTATTTTACATGGTGCAATTCAAATGGATTTTTATCTGAAGTCATGGTAATGGCTTGTGTCATGTCTACCCACTTTTTTTCTCTTGCAGGTCATATTTACTATATTGTAATTAGGTTGGTCGGCAGGTGAGGTCATGATTGGAGGCACAGTTCGGGTCCATGTAAGGCATCCTTTTAGACCAAAAATAATAGCGGGGTTACGGGACCCTCCAAGGTGTGCTGGCAGCAAGCCAAAAGGTTGCAGGGGCACGGGTTGGGGCTGTCGCTAACACGCTTTCTTTAACTGGCAACCACCAGGGCAGGTGCAGTGGGCCCAAGCTAGCAGAAGGCCCTTGGGGGGAGAAAGATGGGTGCAGGGGTGCCCGAGGCAGGTATCCTAGTGTGCAGACGGGTCCCTTGCACAGGAGCATTCCGGTATGGGAGGTCAGTGGATGGGGTCCTCCCACAAGGAGGGACCCATCCATGTCCATTTTATTGGACAAGGCACTTTAAGAGGAAGCAACACTGGAACCAGTCATGATCTCACTTGTAGAAGTATGTTTTTGAAGGATCAAAACATCACACGTCCAATGTAAGCACAACTTGACATTTACATCTTTGCAACTCTAAGCACTAGGTCTTGTGTTCAGAGCACAGCACTTGGCTGATACATTTTTATAAAATGTTGACAAGAAGTGTTTGGGTCTGTGGTGCTGCTCAGCAATGTTGAGGCCTTTCATGTGGTGTACCACAACTTCCGCATTGACAGCCTTGAGTGCACCGCAGGAGTCAGGGGAATTTCCCTCACACATTCAAGTTGGGGAGGTTTCAATGAAACCCCTCGAAAGTGAACTGCAACGTATCCCAGGGCTCCATGTATGTCCACGTCTCAGCCATCGGTTGGTGGATCTCCTACTCAGCCATTATCTTTTTTTATCAGTCATAAATAGGTGACACGCGGGGGCATATATAATAAGCATATATTTTTACCTGATTCAAGGATATTGGCCTTCACTGCAGTGGGACAGAGGTCTATTGTCTAAAGAGGGCCACCGTCCCTGCACTACATGTAGTAGCAGGTCAACAACTCCTTATTAATTAAAGGAAGACTCCTTAGTGTGTTTGCTGGAAGGTGGATTTGTGTAGGATTGCTTGTGATGTGCAAAGACACATTTCTGTTTGCTCACACATGAGCAAACGCTGGGAAATCAGGTCCATTAACAATGCACATTTGTCACACGTGCGCCTGGTTTTTGTTCACATTTTCCAATAGCGCAGGTCCAGGGCACAGGAGGCTGTTTAGCATAATTGCTTGCGTATGGATTACGTAGATCTGGTTATGATGCGCAATTTTGCATTTGCACACTCCTGAGCAATCCTTCTGGTAATCAGGCCCAGTAGTGCAAAAAATCGATTTTGGTCTGAGCACAGGCACGACTGAGTTAATCACTATTTCTCGATTAGCAGAAAGGTAGCGAGTTTACATATTCACAATCGTGCAACAATTACCACGCGACCAATCTGTGGCTTCCTTTCTTCGGCGAGATGCGCAGACAGCATACGAAAGCACTGAGGTGAAACCCGGCTCCGCCAGCATGTTCAGTCTCGGTGGGTAAAGCAGCAATTTCCCGATTGGCATTCCAAATTGGCAATATAATACAGATGTACACTTCTGCCGTGCCTTGTAACAGATACAATTGGAATATTAATACTGCTGGAATACTGCCTCTGGCGAGCCGAAGAAGTATGCAGGTATTTGTGAATGCATGCGGCGGGCGTCCCGGTCTGCGCGCGAGCCGCGCTTCCTGTTTTGATCGCGGCCAGTTTAGCATTCGCATCTCCCATTCCGGACACGTCGGCCTTTTCTCTCAACAGATTACTGATTCAGAGCGATGAATATTCAGACCGCTGCAGCGTTTGGGAGCACTCGTATCCCAAACAAACTGTATGATTCAAAATGCAACCGGTGAAATTCTGCTTACGTTTCTGTTTTATTTTACATATTTTTCCATACGCCTCAGAAGCTATTTCTGATCTTAAAGCTACAGCTTGCAAAATATTTTTTTGCTGAAAACATTCATCTGGCTTATCTGGCACCTTGAAAGCTCACATTCCTAGCTCGTTATTCTCCATGGTCTTCAAGACTTCTATTTTAGTTTTTTGCACCATACGACATCACAGTTCAGTGGTTTGCCTCGAGATCGTGTTATTATTGCCATGTCCTCCTAAACTGCAAAGAAAGACAAGCCTGCTGTTCTATAAATGGAAAAGAAAGATGAAAAAAATCATCAAAACATAAGGTACTTGTCGCAGCTACGACACATGTTTCAAAAGTATCAACATTTCGCCTTAAGTCTGCCATCACAACCGTGCCTGCATCTGTATACCGCCAGCATGGATAATCTGCAGACGTTTACTAAGGCTAAATGGAACTCCCATCTAATGAAGAGGTAGCCACACTGCAAGTCCAAAAGTACATTCTGGGACACTTTCTACACCTCACATAGCTTCAACAAACGCATTGAAAACCAACCGCAACTAACCGCGACCAGATGGTGATAGGACTAAGCCAGTCCAGCTAGTCCAAGAGAAAATCGACAAAGCAGCAGAAACCCTTCCTTTTCCAGCACGAAAACTGGACACATGGCCAGCTAAGACCAACACCACTGTCAAATGGGAACAACCTGCATCCCAAAAAAAGAACAAAAAGCGAACTGCCCACCCCAAGCAATCGGTAGTACCTAGGCCAGCACAGATGATGCTTTTGGCCACATCCTGACTACCCTCCATGGACTGAGTCAGGGAGGCCCTAAGTTCTTCTAGGACTGCCGTGTTGACCGATCTCAAGGCTAGACTGGTCAAGGAGAACATTTGGTTTCTGAATGCATCAGTCTTTTTTGACTCCCAATCTGGTGCATGTGTGTGTGTGTATGAGGGTGGGTACAGTGTCATAAGAAATAAATTAAGATTTCCCTTGCTGGTGATATTTGGAACACCAAACTCTCAGGGGGATCGAGTCACATAGGAAAATCAGGGTGGCTAGGCACCAATATGTAGCATCTGGACTGTTCTGCAGAGCCGGAGCAAGGCTTAGACCAGGGGCCTATAAGGGTGTCAGTTAGAGCTTTGCTGAATAGAAGTAAGGGCTCAGAGGAACCAAATCCGGGCTGCAGAACATTTGTTTTCGGATTCCATCAGTCATTTTAGACTCCCAATACAGGGTGGGGGGAGGGTTGGGGGGGGGGGGGGGTCGGGTGGGGGGTGGTGTGTGTGTGTGTGTGTGTGTGTGTGTGTGTGTGTGTGTGTGTGTGTGTGTGTGTGTGTATGTATGTATGTATGTGGGTATAGTGTCATAAGGAAGAAATTAGGATTCCCCTTGCTGGTGATACTTGGTACACCAGACTCTCAGGGGGCTCGAGTCACATAAGAAAATCAGGGTAGTTAGGCACCGATATGTAGTGTCTGGCCTGTTCTGCGGAGGGCAGGAGCAAGGCTTAGACCAGGGGCCTATCAGGGTGTCAGTTAGAGATTTGCTGAATAGAAGTATGGGCTCAGAGGAAGCAGGTCCGGGCTGCAGAACTTCTGTGAGAACATTCGTCTTAACTTCAACAGAAGGCAGTTGCACAACCAGGACCTCACCAACACGTCAAAATAGCTTAGTAATGGAAGCACTCTCTTCCGTTGGCAGCCGAAGGGGGAAGACAAACCTCTATCAGGGGAAGTATCAAGCCCACTGGCCTCTTGCAAGTCCATGTAAAAAATGTAATCATTATAATATGGGGTAAATTGTCCCCATCATCACCACTGACTGCCAATAAACTATAGTCAGAATCAGAACCAAAAAGATAATGGAGCCACTCCAGGCTGCTCTGTGGAAGTGGAGGCATAGTGTCTGAATCAGGCTGTATGGGAAGTGGAGCTGACAGAGCGCGAACTCAGTCAGGGTAGAGATGGAATCGGTTATGGAGAGGACAAAGGAGTCAGCATCAGATTCACCCTTCGACTCCAGCAATATCTGGACCAACAAAGAAAGAGGGACCGACGGAGGCCTTGAAGTGGTAATGAAAGTTGACACTGAAGCTGGAGTGGAACCCAAGATGGGCTCCAGGGGCACAGAAGTTGTAGAGGGCGGATCCACTGGCGGGAACCTTACTGGAGGCCCCCGTGCATCATTGAGGCCTGAAATTGCTTAAGAGGGAGCCAGAAGAGTGTCAAATATGTGCAATATGACCCCCTTAAATGTTTCAACCTGTTGCGGTGATGCAGGACCAACTGTGGAAATCAGGCGTGAGATCGATTCGCACGTTGAAGTCCTCACAACTTCTCTTTAGACAGAGTGGCAGGATGGGGTCGAGTCCTGCATTGACTTCTTGTGCTTCCACTTAGATTTGGACATTAACTTATCAGATTATTTTGACCACAAAGAAGATTGGGTGTGGATTTGTCCTTGAGAGCAGGAGTAGGTCCATGCCATCAACTTGAAACAGGACTTTAGTAGCTTCTTTTAATGTTCGGCGATGTACAGCTTCACTTCATTGTCCTGAATTGCCTTCGGTTGCAAGAGGGCATACTTACTGCACAACTTGGAGTCATGCCCCAAGCGCACACACCAAATACACACTTCATACAGGTCTATTATCAACATCTGTTTACAACAGTCACAGCAGGGGGACATCGTTCCCTTGCACACTGGAATTAAATTTTGAAAAACCATCAAACACTAACTGAAGAATGAACAGAGCTCCAGATCAGCATTTAAAGGTATAAAAAGAAAGGAAATGATGTCAGCGCATAGGGGTGCCGCTTACATGTTGCTCCACTCAGTCACTTCCAGGGCAGAATGAAGCCAAAGCAGAGCCGCACTGTGCCAGGGAGCACTGCTATAAAAAGTTTCCAGATCCAGTCTGGTGCCCGGGCAATATTCTAATGGTGAGGAATCTGCAGTTAGAAGTAACCATCAGAAAACTAACTATGAAGATGTCTGTTCATCACAACCTCCTCACATGGTCTCACAAATGCTTACCTTTGACAATTTGCACATGAAAAAATGTCCGCCCAATCTAGACAAACCTCTTTCAGCTAGGCACAATGCATCAATGAAGCAGGTTACGAGCAGTAGGAGCCACAGACAACAGTACCAAAGACCCCAACCAACAAGAAAGCCCAGGAGCTAGGAAGTGAGCAGTACACAAACAGATAGTGACACACTACTTGTAGCAGCTCATCAGTCACAGGGGAATTAAACATGAATCTTCTATTGTATGTTCTGCAGAAAAATGTCTTAAACTGAGGGCCAAAAAAAACCTCACCTACTTCTTTAAGAAGAACAAAGAAAATACAAAATTCCACCTAGTGCACATCACAAAAATGTGGTTCACCCTGAACACTCTGTGATCCTGGATGATCTGTTGCCTCTGAACCACAATATCTCAATCAAGTCCAGATGCAGTGGTAACGGGGAATTGCTGGTTTTATTTTTTATGAAAAAGCTTAAAAAAAGGGAAATAATTGCTATGTAACACTCCACACTATAATGTCAGACAAATGCAAAATAATCTATAGATGTAGGAGTTGCATGCAGGAACTGGGTCACCAATCGGCATTCCTCAAAGAAATTACCTCCCTGGCCCAACACCTACAATGCACAGCGCAAAACAATCTAGGAGACTTCAGTTTATAGGTGGACTAAAGAATAAACAGTCAGCATCTTAATTCTTGGATAAGTTGTCGTTACTGTATTTCAATCAACCTAAACTTTCCCAATCACAAGGCAGGCCAGAACATTGGATCTCTTCATCTACAATGTGAAAATGGCTGCATGTTCATTTCAGCAACCATGTATCAGCTTACCTCACCCCACCATGATCTTGTTCATTACACTTGAAATCTCTAAACAAGGTACCATCTTTGTCCTTTGACTGATGGTTAAAGAAGATACAGATGCCTTTTTGTACCGGAGCTGGTCCTGAAGAAATAATGGCAGTGCTTTACTGCATTATCCTAACCGCAGTGGGTGTTATTTTAAACTACATAGTACTGGTGCTTATACTACACCGTTCTATCGGTTAGTGGGACACGATAGGGATTTTACAGATAAAGATGAGATGTTTGCACACAGAAGTACAACGCTCAAATAATTATCAACCCAGCTGAGCATTCAGATACAACCGATTACCCTCCATTTACATTCTTCCTAAATGTAAAATCTTTATTTAATCCCACAGGCAGACCAAAGCACTAATCTGTCAATTATTATTAAATTAGTGTGTTTTCGTTTTACACTCCCCCAAAGCAATTCTTCATAAAAACGTTAATGCTTCAAAGATTCAGGTAATGTCCACGATTGAATTAAAGGTAAAAATATGATCTTTGCTTCACCAGTATAACTGTCTGACTATTAATACATCACTACAGGGCTTTAAGTGGGCCGGGTCTCACCGGTGTTGAGCACGTCAGTTTTTTAAAGGGGGCCTCGAAATGGGTCTCTATCGGGCTCTGTTTTGTGCCCTGGCATAGGCGGTCTGTTTTTTTTTCCGGACTGCAGTGACAGCAGGCACATCGATGTGCGCGTGCTCACACTGCTCACTTCTCACTAGTAGAGAAGTTACGGCATTACGTCATGCCAGGTGAGCGTTGAAGGGGAATGGAAATCCTTTACAGAGAGTCATTTTCTCTATGGATTTCCCTTCTCTTTTTGAAACCTAGGAGCAGCAACATTGTCTTGGTGTCACCAGGGCTTTAAGTGGAAGCTTTTTTAATTTTATATACAAGCCATAGGTGCCGCTTATTTATCTTATGCAACTAACAGCCATTGAAAAAGTTAATAGTCCTGACTTGTTGTAGGTATGATGTTACTTGTTGTATCATATATCTGGATGCAATGACAGAAACAGCAAAATATAAATTGGGCGGCACATTATGCTAAGCAAAGATTTTTAGCTTACGTTTTTTAAGCCACGAACTTAATTACAAAGGCCACGCCCCTTTAAAGCACCTCTGTTTTTTTATCCCACGTAAAGCCTTGCATCACTATATGCTTTGTGATGGTGCGTTTGTTTAGCATTTTGCTTGCAAACTCTAGCTCAACCATTTCCTTAAGCTAAAACATGGACCAGTGAATTTTGCTTTCTTTTTTGCCTATATTTAATTTACATTACACGGATATCTATCAGTTGTAGGCAATAATATTGCACTTGGACCTACCTATTCAAATGGCCATTCTCTGACATTATATACAAATACCACTCCATTTCCTACATGCGTTTCCTCAAGGAAATGGTACAAAAAACCATCTAGCTACCCCACCTAAGACCCAACTGCCTTCTGGACTACTGACCGCTGGGCATTCACCCAGCGACCTGGCATGGAGACAAATGTCACAGACGTCGCACTGCTTCCGATTGGGATGGCGAACCATTCCTACTCATCTGGTCCATGGCATTCAAAAACCATAGCTCACACGGTCCTAGTGAATACTACATCTCTGGACATCAGCAACCGGAGTTCATCCTTTCTGGCTGATCACACTTCACTGAACTGCAAACATGATGTACAGCTAATACTGCTTCAGCCACAAGCAGAGGCACTGGCCTGGTGCCAACAGCTACAGAAAACCCACTACATGCACTCAAAGTGAACAAAGCAATTTACATTCAGACCTTGTAGACAGCTCAAAACTCACACAGGCATATGCAATATCTCTTTCTTGCCTCGCTAACATCTGGGCTCACAATCCTGCCACTGGAAGCAGAAGATTCAAGAGCTTAAAATGCATAGGAGAGAACATAACTTTTTTTTCCTTCATTTTTTCATATTTGATCACAACAAGCATTGGCAAAGCAATAGGCCTGGTATTGCATTTTGCTATCGGAGTAAATCATTAAAACAAACCAAAAACTTGTTTTCTGAATACAATGCATCTCTGTGCTAAATAAATGAATGTGTGATGTTTCAGAGAACGTTTGAGATGGTGAAATAGTCCCTCTTGCATTGCAATGGAACGTCGAATGATGCACCAAATAGCCAATAACATGAGCTGAGAAAAATATAGTCCTCTGGGCACAGACAAAGCACATTTATGAATATGTAAATCATTGCTAAGGATAGGTCCACTGACACACGTGCTGTCAGCCAGACATAAAAATATGTGCAAGATAAGCATGGTACAAAGCAATAATTATATATATATATATTGTGAAATATGTTTATTAACAAACGTCACAAATGTGAAAGGTATTTACTGTTTTTACATTTATTTAAACAACGTTTGTCTTCTATGTTCATGACCATGTGACCACTCGTAACAGCTGTGTATTATAGTATTTAAGAAATGATTGGTAGCGACCACGTCATGTGATCAAGGCTCTACGGAGCTGAAACGCGTTATGGCGACGGTGAAATAAAGATTTTTTAAGCACCAAGTTGGGATCCGTGTCCGTTACTCTGGAGAAAGCAAACAAGGAATCTTCAACGGCTACAACGTGATATTATCGGTCGGACTGCTCTCAAACCGATCCTTCACGGACCCCCTCCTCGGCAACGGTCGGCGCATCCAAATGGGAGTTTCGTTTCCGGGTTAACCTGGAAGCACAAGCAAGAGCTCGGCAAGGAGCAGACAACGCTGGACCCCCCTGAAGGAAAAAAGAAAGCCAGGACCTGACACATCGCAACGAGCGCTGAGTCGGAGGACTCGGTGGCGGCTGTGAGTTTCAGGTAGGCTATACTGTCCATATAAGGGGTGAGGAGGAGTGCTCTTCGTATCAGTGGGCGGCAAGTAACACAAACCCACAATACGCACAAAAAAGTTTAAATAATATTCACCAACATGTCGGCTGACATGGTACGCGAGAGGCAACAAGCCGCCATGCAAATGTTTTCTGATGCAAGCCCGGCAACCACGGGAGCCGCGACAACGGCAGTAACAATATCGAGCAGTTCTAACACTGTTAAAGACAAGTTTAAATTATTGGAAAAAAAGATGAAGGCGGAGCAGCATAAATGGTGGGAGTCATGTTCCCTTCAGAGGTATATAGAGGTTGGGAGAATACCGAGGGGGCTAAGAATCCTCACAACCCCCAGTTATGAAGATCCCAACCCTGATTTGATGAGAGAATGGGCGGACTGCAATTTAGAGTCATCGAGAAAGTTAACAATGATACTCATCAAATATGCAGATATTGACAGGGCCAAATTGTTGAAAGAAATTGAGGAAATCAATGATGCTTTAGACAAAATGGATAACAAGGAAGAGCAAATAAAGTTACGTAAAGAAATGCTTACCAGAATCAAGAAGGATGAGGATCAGATAAAAGAAAGAAAGACATTCAAATTCTTGAGAGACAAGCAAGATTATGAACTTGGACAAATTTTCACTTTTGCTAAAAGGTACGACTCAATCAGAATATCAAAATTCAATCGAGTTGAAGAACCTAGGAAAATGGTGCGTAGCCAGAAAAACGCAACCAACTCATCACTGTCAGATTTAAGCTCCGTGGGAGAGAGTGAATCAGAGTCAGAAATGCGCAAGAGCAATGACCTAAACTCAATATCTAAACCCTCCCCGGGGGAAGAGCTGAATTTTATCTGCCAAGAGAGAAGACAAACTCTAAGGCCACGGACTCAACAAATGCACAACACAGAAGATGTGCCAACTACAAGCGGAGGCAGAGGCGCAAAGCAAACAAGAGGCATGCGCAGACCCTACAGAAGAGGTGGCAGGAGAAACTGTTAACACCATTACAACAAACACTCAGCAACAACAATACTATTATCAATCTGTCAAACATCAGCTTGACAAATCAAGAAATGAATATGCTAAATCTAGGATTGTCATATGCCCACAAAGTGAACTTTGATTATGCCTCAACAAGATTAGACATCTATAAAGGTGTCAGAAAATCAAAATTAAAAAAATATCACTGTCTCATGAAACCCAATAAAGACAATGATAATACTCAAAAAAAGACGACACAAGTCAATTCAGTATCTAATGATGGCAGCAAAAGTTCACATGCATCACAAACAGATCAAGAATTACTACAAACAATGGAAGAGCTGTGGAATGAAAATGCTAGTGGTGGGTTGTATGACTCAGAAACGGATTTTACACGAGCGGGGAATACAAGAGAAACTATATCTACGCCATTTAAAACTAAATCCACCTTTAACCCTATCATGATCAGAGATGCAATTGATTTATTTCATGAATCTACAATAGCAGACATAAAAAAGCTTAACAAAAATATTGTCAGCAAAAAGAGGGTTACCAACAACAAAGACCAGCAATATCGCAATTTAATCAAGAAACTGAAGGACAACAAAGATGTGATAGTACGCGGCAGCGACAAAGGTGGCAATATAGTTTTATGGCCAAGAAATCTCTATGAAAAAGAAGCATATAGTCAGCTAAACGACAGAATATGTTATGAACGGAGTAACCAAGCAAACCTGACCAGTTCATACAAAGAGTTCCACGCGAAATTATCTGAGTGGAGACAAGAGAATTTAATCACAGGAGAGGAACATAAATACTTGAGAAATGAGCATCCGATTACACCTCTAATTTACTTCATTCCTAAAATACATAAAAACCGAGACAATCCCCCTGGCAGACCTATCATCTCGGCTATGAACAGTTTATTGGAACATACTACCAGATATATTGACTTTTTTCTTCAGGATTTTGTTCAAAATCTACCTAGTTATGTGCGTGACACAAGCGATTTTTTAAGGCAAATTTCTGAATTTGAGTGGCAAGACAACTATTTATTGATGACATTGGATGTAACCTCACTGTATACATGCATTGAACATCTAGATGGAATAGTAGCTATCAGACATTATTTATCTAGAAGATCTGCTAACATGAAATGTCACAGTGAGATGCTAATAGACATGATTACATTTTGTCTATATAACAACATATTCATGTTCAACAGTCAGCTGTACCGACAGCTAAGAGGAGTTGCCATGGGAGCCAGTTTTTCTCCCAGTTATGCATGCCTACACATGGGCAAGTGGGAGGAACTGGTTCTCATGGATACTCAGAGTTAACATGTTGAACAATGTGAAAATGTGGAGAAGGTACATTGATGACCTGTTTGTCATCTGGCAAGGTACAAAAAGAGAAGCTGAGGATTTCATAAATAGCCTCAACGCCAATGACATCAATCTTAGATTTACGGCCACCATAAGTGCGAACTCTGTAGAATTCTTAGATACTCAGGTATATGTTGAAAACTGTAAAATTCAAACCAAACTATTCAGAAAACACACGGCTGGGAACTCAACACTACATGCTAGTAGTATGCATCCAAAACATCTAGTGAACAGCATACCCTACGGAGAAATGCTAAGACTACGAAGGATATGCAGCAATGAGAATGAGTTAAAGAAAGCCCAAATAGAAAGTAAAATGAGATTTCTACAGAGAGGGTATCAAAAATCAACTATTGATAGAGCGATCAAAAGATCTTGTGCGAAAAGTAGGAATGAAACCTTAAAACCCAAAGAGATTAGAGTAGAGAAAGACAAAGGAACACAAGGGGCCAATGACTATCGTATGATTTTAAAATTCAATAATCAACACAAAGAAATTAAGAAAATCATCCACAAAAATTGGGCGATGGTACGATGTGACCCTATTATTGGTCCCCTGGTCCCTGTGAAAGTCCCTATTACCTACAGCAGAGCACCATCAACCAAGGATAAAATCGTTAAAACAAATCCTGAAATCTTGGAGAGAAATAATTGGTTACAAATGAGAAAGGGTTTTTATAAATGCAAAACATGCAAGGCATGTACACATGGTATCAACAGAAACACGTATAAAACTCCCTTCAGTGACAGAGAGTTCAAAATAGACAAACTATTAACATGTAAAACAGAGTTTGCTGTGTATGTGTTACAATGTACCTGCGATTTACAATATGTTGGGAGCACAGTGCTACAGGTACATAAACGTATTCTTCAACACCTACGTGCTATAACAAATCAGGACAATACATACCCTGTAGCACGACACTTTAAAGACAAGCACAACTCTGATAATACAGCCCTCAAATATTTTGTTATAGATTCTGTACCGCCCAGTAGACGGGGGGGTGACAGGGTCACCAAACTGAGAAAACTTGAAACAAGGTACATACTCCAATTAGATTCTAAGGTACCATCAGGATTAAACATCACTGAAGACCTTCACACGTGTCTAAATTAGGAATTAAAAACTAACTAAAGTTATATCATAGCTGTACAGGATTTGCAAAGCACATTAATTAGTGAACATACAAAGGCTTGGATAGAATTATGTATAGGTATTTAATTATGTATATGTGAATTATATGAATTTTAGCAATAATTTTTATATATTTATATATTTATGTATTTTATATATTTATATATTTAAAAATTTATAGTTTTTTGATGATATGCAACGGTGTGACAATGTTTATTTATGTATGTACCTACCATGTTGAAATCTGCACAGGACACTTTCAATTTCTCTAATAAGATCGCTTATCCATAACTACATAGTTATATGTGTGTGGTTATTTTACATATTTAACAAATTTTTAGATATTTTAGATATTTTAGAGATTTCAGAGTTTTGTAAGTGTCTAATTTTAGAAACCCTATTGTAACCATCCCTTCAATTACATACTTCCAATTACATATAACAAACTGCAAATCAATTCAATATATGTTAAGATTGAAATCATCACGAACATATCTGATCAAAAGGAGAGAAGGAAAAAATATTAGATGTCAGATAATTTTGCACTCACGCCCAAAACTCTTTTTGCACTTAACACCAGGCACTTTTATTTACAAATTACACATTAAGCACGTTTTTTGCACAGCATATTTTTTGCACAGCATACATTTTGCACAGCTCAATACGGAAAAAATTATAATGGTCGAGGATGTTGATTTGCATAGGGATTTAACCCAACATACAGGTTCTGTGATAAACAATCTAGGTATTTTACCATGATTTTACCACAAGGGATAAAACAGAACAAATAATAAATGTATCACCAATTGTGAAATATGTTTATTAACAAACGTCACAAATGTGAAAGGTATTTACTGTTTTTACATTTATTTAAACAACGTTTGTCTTCTATGTTCATGACCATGTGACCACTCGTAACAGCTGTGTATTATAGTATTTAAGAAATGATTGGTAGCGACCACGTCATGTGATCAAGGCTCTACGGAGCTGAAACGCGTTATGGCGACGGTGAAATAAAGATTTTTTAAGCACCAAGTTGGGATCCGTGTCCGTTACTCTGCAGAAAGCAAACAAGGAATCTTCAACGGCTACAACGTGATATATATATATATATATATATATATATATATATATGCGCACAGTGAAAAACCAGAAAAAAAAATAAAAAATAAATACATAACTTAGCTTTTAAAAAAACGTACAAATTCACTGAAAAAACCATAGGTTTCACACACGTTATAGTTAGGAATTATCATTTACAAAACCTTGCAAATTCACTTAAAAAACCATAGGTTTCACACATGTTATAGTTAGCTGTACATTTCACTCGTAAAAAACCAATGAAATTCCACGTTATAGTTAGATCAGGTAACCATAACTTGCGCGACCGCAATCCACAATGTGTAATTTCAGATGTCATCATTGATGTCATGAGTGATGTCACTGACCATGTCATGAGTGATGTAATATGTGACGTCATCAGCAGTTTATTGTGGGCGCGCAAGTTATAGTTACCTGATCTAACTATAACGTGGAATTTCATTGGTTTTTTACGAGTGAAATGTACAGCTAACTATAACATGTGTGAAACCTATGGTTTTTTAAGTGAATTTGCAAGGTTTTGTAAATGATAATTCCTAACTATAACGTGTGTGAAACCTATGGTTTTTTCAGTGAATATATATATATATATATATATATATATAGATAGAGAGAGAGAGAGAGAGAGAGAGAGAGAGAGAGAGAGAGAGATTTAAAACATGGGTAAATAATGTAATGGGAGTGCCTAGAGTTATTCAAGGACAGCGACTATGTGGGCGTCTTTTCAATTTTTTAAGACCTGAATTCTTGACATCAGCCTGCTATCTCGGTTTAGCTCAACTGCCATTTTTCTGGCTTCTTGTTTTGCCTAAAGTATGGACATAAAACAATTCTAACTCCACTGCAACTGTCTTTTTCTAGTATGAAAGCCCCCGGGGGCTGTGGTGCTTTAAGAGGAGGAGGTCGAACCAGTCACAGCTCATTGAGGGTGGTTGAAACTGAACGGCAGGTAGCAGAGGCCAGAACCAGAGGGGGCTCGCGCAGGAGCTACAGTATCAAGACCATCTCCAAAGGGAGGCGCTCACTGGAAAAGGAGGTCAGGGCAATAACTCTGGAAACTTGATTAATTTACTCATGGCCCACGTGCCCTGGTAGATTTACAGCCCTCTCTCTGTTTCGTCTTACTTACAATGTTTCCATCGAGCCTGGCTTTTAACTCTGTTTAATAAGCGCGCGCTCAGAGATTTTATCTGGCAAAGTTGTGATCGCAGGACCATTAGTTCTGAACTTTGGGAGTGAACTTAAGCGGCTCTGTTATTTTAGTGATGACGTCTCGCGCTACAGGCTCTTTATACCAGATGGGACAGTTTAGTTCTACAAAGCAAGAATCCGTGGAGCACTGCTAAAACAAAACAAAAAAAATAATGTCTACTATGCGCTATTTCCTTCCAAAAAAAATTCAAAAAGCTTGAAGATAACTTTCCATCTGAGCGTAGAAAGTGGGGTTGGTATGATACAACAATCAATCATTTGAAATATATATGATCATAAAACTGAAACAAATGCCAGCTTGCTTTTTGAACATTGTTAAAAAAAATAATTAGGCTTGGGAGAAATTTTAATTAAGCTGGCAAAATTCACGTAGTTCTACAATTTCACGTTTCATTAAATTCCGTAACTAAATTGAAAATGTGCATTACGCAGTTTTGCACCAAGAGACTCGTTGCCCAGAAAGCATCTCGAAGGGACAAGGTTTGCTCAAACTTGTCTGACTCTGACACCGGTATCCTGCAAGGCTTTTTTTTTTACCTGTAGTGGCTAATCACGTGAAAAAAGTTACTATATACCTTGTTATTTGTTCGGAAATACACTTTCGATACATGTAGTACAATTTCTTACAACAACAGACAATGTCTAAACGAGGATACGAGAGCAAAACCTATGACAATTGACAGATCTACCTAAACGAGGATGGTCTTTTGTTGAAAGCACACCCCCTCTTGGCGAACTCTATCTGCTTTGAAGAAACCATCTGCGGATACGGAACTTTAGTTCATAAGTGCAACAGCCATCCTAAAGCATCAATTAAATAAATTCAGGGTATCCTTGGCAGACAACTGGGATACAAGGAGGCAACAGATACGGTCGCACGGTCTATAATCCGGTCACTTCACCCACTCATCTGTACCCTCCAAACAACCCTTTGGGATTTTTATGTGCTAAAACTAGATCTATTGGGCTTCATAAATTAATATTGCAAGGGTCTTCAAGCAAATCACAGCCACTAATTAATAAAAATGCATGGAGGATTCTTGAGCAATTTGGATATTTTTGACTAGATGTGTAGTTGAACAGAACAATCGAATGGCATATTGTTTTGTGCCATACAGCAGTTCCACCTCAAGAGGACCTTTTCCTACTCATTTAGGTTTGGTCCCGAGAAGGATAAAAAAAACTTTAATTTTTCTATGATGAACTACTTCAGTTCTCGGTCAGCAAGGCCTCACTGCACCATCTTTCTTCTAACTGATATACGAGGAGCAGCCCTAACCCTCAATGCATGCGAGAGGGGCAAGGCAGGCACCAGGATCAGTGAGCAACTAAAAGCAACCATCGCCGTGGCATATCAGGTCCCACATTGACTACTGTAGCATCTTTTCAGTAGCGCTAGGACTCAACTTTTTGACAGGCTCCAGAAAATCCAAAAAAGGCTAGTGGGTAGTCGTCCTTGTAAGAATCAATTCTTTTAGGGTAAGTCTTTTCAATCAACCAGTGCTCAATGATGGGATGAACTCTCCCCACTTTACCTACCAACAAAGATCTAAACTCTTGAAAAGAATAAAAAACTGAAATCCCACCTCATCCCGGATGAATAAACAGACATGAAGCAACATCGCTTTGATGCCAATAGATTAGGTGCTTCTCAAGTGCTTTACATTTTGGCATCACTGACTGTAAGCCACTCACCCTCTCAGAACAGGGAAGGGAGCCGGATGGTGCCAATGTGCTCAGGGGCATTAGCTTGTTGACCGTAGTTGTAGATGTCAGTGGCATTTCTCAACCATCTATCTTCAAGGGCAATTTATCATGTCTATGACCAAACGCAATTTCAGACAAACTGCCAGGGGGTAAGGGTGCAGTGTACAGTCTCATGATGAAATTAACATACTATGGAACAATCCTTTTAATATTGTTTGTACGCAGAAGTTTAAAGTGGATGTCTAGCTCAGAGTCTGTGTCTAGCACAATGGGGAGGACCGGGAGGGTGGGGGGACGGACAAGTGAAAGCAGCCATACACTACAGCTAAAGGAAGAAAATAGAAACAAATGAAGTGGCGCACATACTTGTCAAGATGCACGAAAATGTACGAGTCTGAAGCATCATTCTGAGTGGCCCAGAGAAACTGCATCAGAATTAGATCACATGGAATTACGAATACTGCAGGCCTCCGTAATTATGTGGGGTTGAAATCCATGCAGTTACAAGTCATCTCCTGAAAAAGGGTTACTGCTCAGGCCCCACATACTGGTTTTGCAAACAATCACAGGCTTCGTGGCTGTCAAAAAGCAAGTGGCAGTGTACGAAAGATACATTACCAGTCAGAAATTGCTTTTAAATCCACAAAATGCCTTTGTGATAGGGTAGGAAGGGGTCTGAGAGTTGTCGCCCCCTCCTCACACTGAATCACCGTAGATGTATGAATGATTTGAGACCACAACTGGTGCAGCAAACCATAGATCTGATACTGAATCGGGGAATGGGATGGAATCCAATGTGCACTAATCTTCACCTAGTGAATATGTGTAGTGGTCATCGAGGGAGAGCAGACAGTGAGTCAGGAGACCTCTGAATGCTCTTTCCGATGTCACTTACTGAATGTCAGCTTTTTAATGTTTTTAAAGCAGCCCCTGTCCATTTTAGGAAACATGTCAGCAGTCAGTGATTACTAATGGAGGGATGAAATTCTGCTATCTCTTGCAGGCCTCCATCCCTACAACTGCAACAGAAATATTAATAAAGCACACGTTTTTGCGACTTCCTCAAATGGGGCATTTTGCGATGTGATTACATCAGTCACATCACAAAATGAGGGTGGGGCCGCAAAGCAATTTCTGTGCAATAATCACAGACTGTTTTGCAACTCCCTTGACCCCCTAAGAACATTGGGCCCTAGTTTTTCTTTTTAGGTTTTACCTGTGATCCAGCGCGAGACCGGAGAGAAAAGGAGGAATATATATATATATATATATATATATATATTTTTGAAGAAAAACTTGGCACCGTCCCCCACCAGAGCATCCACGGCACCAAGAAAATCCACAGCACACAAGATCAGTTAATGTTGTTTATTTCATCTTTTCACCAAGTGCACAACAACAGGGACGGTCGACTCGTTTCGGCGAATGCCTTCAACTGGACCATAGAGTCCCGACATCTAGACAGTCTTTTTAAAGTGACATATATATACACACACACACACACAACTATCCTCTCTGCGTCGCAGACCCAACTTCACACCAGCTCATTCACACATGCAGTCATTGGTGGGGCCAATAACACCAACACTCACACGTCTCCACTCACAAGTCTGCACACAGGAGGGATGATGATATCACGCTGGACTTGTGGGGGAGTACCTTATAACCTATAGGGAAGGAAAATTATCTTACAGAATATATATTAACATTCGCCACCTATAGATTCCTAATCTCAAACATCAAGGCACTCCATCCACTTGGTCGACGGACCAATTAGTTGAATTGGTTGATGGTGATTTAGAACCAGCTAAAACACATTTTAAGACTCAGAATCCTTATTCTCTTTAGCGAAAAACCACAAACTCATAATTTCTGTTAATCAATATTTGTTTATCTAAATTTTTGTTGCAATTAATATTAGCATTTGTTTCATCGAAAATTTAGAATTTCTAGATCAATTAATTTAAAATCACAGGTAATTATACCTATTCTTGCTATCTAGATTTTCTCTAATTCATTGGCTCTGCATAATCGAATTAACCGTCAAATTGTCCAAATAAAGCAGGCCAAAGCTCAAAGTCCGAAAGTTCTTTGCTCAGCACGTAGGACCAGAAATCGTGCAAGCATCTGTCATCGTTAGCATGGACGTCAGGAAATCGGAACGATCCGGAACAACACCAACTAACAGCAACCCTAGCATCGAACGACCCGCCCTATTCTACTACTCTTTTCATAAGAAATTTCGGGATAACATGAAACATTTTTAGGCAGAGAAAGTCTGTGATTGGCCGATCAAGAACGTCCGATTTTTGTTCATTATGGGTTTCTCATGGATTTTGCTGTTTCACTTCCGTCGATGACATAGTCCTTATGTTACAATGTTTTTAGGTTTGCTTGTATGATCCAATTGTTCATTGTAAACCGTTTTTTACTCTCCGGGGGTTTGGCAGTCCACCAAGATCCTATCCTTGACCGAGGACATTGGGTGCTCGGGTCTTTAGGAAGTTCACGGAGCCATCCAAGTCTGCGCAGTAGGTGTCGTGCTCACGAGACGGTGGCCACTTTGGAACTCGATTTTCGACTCCATTTTGTGGTAGGCCCAAATGCTAACTTAAGCGAAACAAACACAAAAGAATAATTTATACAAAGAAATGATGATTCTAATGTTATACCCTCACTAATCCCTTTATGTATTAGTATTTTCCTAGCATATAGCGACATTTAAAGCGACAATATTTACCTTTAGGATCCAATCAGGAACGCAAACATCACGTAAGCAACATAAATCATGCAAAATCTAATTACCACATATACTACTATTAATATGCAAACGTATTTTAGTTATTTGAGTAATTCAGCCATGCAAATAGCAATTTCCCACGTGTAATTTGTGTATGCAAAGGTTGAGTTAAAATTACACACCACACTGTTAGTAAAATTATAATCAGTAAGTTATATAGTTAGTCTTTACATGCAAAATAGAGGAGGTATACAAAAATGTGCTCTACCTGCTCCATCACCTGCACAGCACAGCACTTGCGCTGGGCCTATTAAAATCTATTGTTTTTAATATAGACTTAAATCGGGCTCACATCCTGCACCGTCTCTTTCCTGGCTTTCATTGGTTCCTGTGCTTGCCACTTATTTTTATTTCTATTTCTATTGGCTGTAGCATATTTTCCTGTATTTATCAATGCTTGTTCTTGTCTGCTGCTCTTATCAGTTTCCCTTAGCTGAAATACTGTTAACATCCGCTTTTGTGGAAATATTTTTTCCTCTTTCTACCTTTTCGTTTTGCAGCAGATTTATATAGCGCACCTTATCACCCAGAGAGAGCAAGTGATTTGCCCAGAATCACATGATGTTGTGCTGCCGAGACTTGGACTGCGATCTCCAACCCTCAAGTCAGCAGCCCTGGCCACTTCCCACATCCTCTCCACTCTTTCCTTTCCAAATGGTGATTGATAATATCAGTTTCATCACATAGGCAAAACCAATGCCTCACCAATGCTTGTTTACATTGTGACAAGGATGCTAATAAAGAAATTGTTGGCTGCCACCGTGAACGCTCTGTAGATAATCCTAGCCAGTTTTAACCTTAGCATCTGCTCAAGAGCCAACTATTATGGAGGTGATTATGTTGCAAATGGTTAGACAAAGGAGTGTGACTCGAGAATTGTAAATAGTCTTGTTTTTTAGGCACAATGATTTAAACAAGTTACGCTGTTTAACAGATAAACTCGAGAGAGCAGGAGAGATATGAGCTCATCTGGTCAAAACTGAGACCTTTCCAGCACTACATTTTGTATCAACTTTAACCAACAAATGGACCTTTTGAGAATAGCAGTAATTGTCTCCCGAAGATCTGAAAGTGTTTATTATTAAGATCTTGTGTGAAAAGGAGAACAGAAGGAAAATTCTCTTTTGTAAGCATAGATACTAAAAACAAGAACTGACCACAGCACTAACTTGTACTTTAAGAGGTAGTTGAGAGTCGAACTTCTCAACTAGAGACTTTACACGAAACTGAATGAGGGCAGTCACCTAAAGAAGATCACCGGAACGGACATCGAAATGGAACTGGTACATGTGGCAACAAGTTTTCTGTTTTGCCGCTGTTTTGCCGCTGTTAATACTGAGTTGGTTGCAGCACATATCCACACTGCAACTGCCTGTAGACGTGCATGAAGATTTCACTCACAGAGCTTAAGATCTTTAATTTTAATATGGTCAACGGTATATGTGGCAACTCTGATTTGAAATGTCCCTAATTTGGTATGTCAGTGGGATGGCAGAAAGATTTTTAGAAAAGCAATGGTGATAGGATCGAGCCTTGAAGAATGCCGAAGCCAGGCAGACGAGCTATAGAAATACATTTTGATGAGGACACTATTTGAATTCTATAGGACAATAAAAATCACCATGGACTCCAAGGCAACTGAGCCTTGAAATTGGGACAGGATCAAAAGCCGCAGACGCATCGAAAAAGGCCACGCAGCTACAGACCCAGTGTCAGTAGAGCACTGAAACTCATGAAGTGTATGACCACAACAATCTCCTTACTGCTTCCGAGCTGAAATATGACCTGCTTCAGATGAGTTACTCCACACATGCCCTAACATTTGTGAGAAGGCTGCCCTTTCTAATATTCTGATGAATGGGCCAAAAATTAGACAAATAATCAGGGTCCAGTGAAGGCTATTTAAAGATTAAACCTAGAACTGCTAGTTTTAGGGTTGTGTATACCTTTACAGCTATAAAGGTCATTTAAGATCATCTCCCATGCTAAAATCAAAACAATGTACCCTGGATAATGATCACAAAACTGTTTTTCAATGGAATTTGTGAATACAAAGTTAATAACTGAGAGTGACCTGTATATGTCTCCAGAATAGTTTAGGTGGGGGAGGGGGCTCTAATACAGAATTTTTATTTCTCAATCATGATAGTAAGCTCTTGAGGAGTATTTACAAACCCAATTATATCAGGTCAATTACTTTGAATGTTTATGCTGCCATCATCCTGGGCATGAATACATTTCTGCGTGTGTTTCTCCATCGCATGGCCTGATATTTGTAAGTGCGACTGTAGACGTTGAACTGAGATTGTCAAGTTAAGAAAAGGTCAGCAACACATGGACACAACCTGCTGCAGTGATCTCAGCTGTGGCACCAATGCGTTGTCTCAATATTCATCAAACAATAAAACCTCATGAAGCTTAGGTGAAGGGACAACTCCTGTGTCTCAGTCATGCATCACTTCACCCATGAACACCTTTCAATCCTGCACAGGAGACATTCCTGTCACAAATTGATAGAACCCCAGGTCCACACCGAAGGGTGGCTGGGGGTGATCAGACTTCCACTGCATCACCTTCTACCTACACTATTTCTCTGCATTCCTTTGAAATAAAAAAAATAGTAAGTTTGTTAAAATTAAATTAAACACAGATAAAGAAGATTCACAACATACCGCTTTACATTCCGATGGCTTCATACCAAATATTAGTTTAAGAGAAGTCCTCTGAGTTGTGAACATTTAATAAAACAGTGTTGCTATCTGGGAAATATATCTTTCTCGATTTGTGTACCATTGGCACATTAAAAATGCATTTTAAAGCTTTCAGCTTCAAACCAGCTAGTCTTTTTAGAATGAATCATGAATTTTTTTCAAAAAGGAGGCACAAAAATCCATTCTAATACTAGATGTGTCCCCAAGATCTTTATAAAAACAAGTTTGTCTGTATTGACGGAAGAGTAATCTCCAGCTCGGTTGCTAAATCAGCTCTTAAAACACCATTAGTATTAAGAGTCATTAATTCCAGTGCAGTATTCATTATCTCTGTTCCCTATCACACCAAAATGTCTCGCTGAATATTAGAGAGGTTGAATTCCTCATCACAATCTATCATTTGCAATCTTTATCTCATTATATTTTGCTCTCGCGCGGTTATGGTCAGAAAGGTCTGCGGCAGAGTCGTGTGGTTTTGTCCTTGTTCGGCTACAATCTGAAAATACGAGGTGTCTGGATAATTTGAAACTTCCCCATCTTTTGTGATTGCAGAAAAGAGCTTTAATAAACAGCCACCAAAGTTTCCAGGTATCAATTAATAGAAGCTATTCACTGAACCGGTCCTGAAGGGAACTGGCATCAGACATATCAGTTTTCAGGGACTGTTTTGGAATAGTTTCATTACTGATAGGGGAGGGTTTATTTTGTTGCAATGTGTGATACCTTCATAAGCATACGAGTCTTAAACCATCCTTTTGTAGAAGTGGTGCCATTTTTACTCTTTTTTTCTGAGCAAATTACTCTTCTTATTATTCACAGAAATTAAGGGCGTGGGAGTTGGGCTTCAATGCATGGGTTCAATGCCTGCGCAGCTTAGAGTTTAAGTGGCCCAGGCCTAAGTTCACTGACTGGCCCAGGCCTAGCTTCACTGAGCGGCCCAGGCCTAATTTCACTGAGTGGCCCAGGCCTAGCTTCACTGAGCGTCCCAGGCCTAATTTCACTGAGCGTCCCAGGCCTAATTTCACTGAGCGTCTCAGGCTTAGCTTCACTGAGCGTCCCAGGCTTAGCTTCACTGAGCGTCCCAGGCTTAGCTTCACTGAGCGTCCCAGGCTTAGCTTCACTGAGCGGGCCAGGCCTAGCTTCACTGAGCGGCCCAGGCCTAGCTTCACTGAGCGGCCCAGGCCTAGCTTCACTGAGCGGCCAAGGCCTAGCTTCACTGAGCGGCCAAGGCCTAGCTTCACTGAGCGGCCAAGGCCTAGCTTCACTGAGCGGCCAAGGCCTAGCTTTACTGAGCGGCCCAGGCCTAGCTTCACTGTGTGGCCCAGGCAATAGTTTCACTGAGTGAAAGAGGTGCTCAAGAGTCAAATTGAGAAAACATTCACCATCTTAAATCGGACGCAGGCCCTGGACTTTTTATTGCATTGCCCACACAGCCCGTTGACCGTAGCGCCTCTGCTGGGAGTGCTACTCATTAGCGCAGTGATTTACATGTAGCTAGATTGCTGCACATAAAGGCTCCCCAAGGGTGCCTGAATACCTTGCCTGTTCTAATACCCTACTTATGCCTTTGGCATAAAAAAACAAAATAAATGGTTAACGTGGAGCGATATGGGCAAAGCAGTGTGTGTTTTTATGTAATTTAAATTTAGTAGTCAAGTGCCTGGACTTAGCTTTTTTAAGGCTCAGCTTCCTTTGCTTTCCCTTTGAGAAGCTGTTGTGCATGTTATAGCAACTGAACCTGCTCACGCTGACCGGCAGCTGCATGCGTCTCAACACATGTTATCGCAGCACCTTGATCTTCTAGAAAATCCTCTTCCTCTGCTGAAGTGGGCCACAGAGGAAGCGGAAGTGACATGCAACACGTCCCTTGGGCCTACTTGTTCACGTTACACATTGCTTTTGCACATCAATGCTTCAGTGCTGAAGAGGGTGCAGAGCAGGTAAACACGTGTGCATCCTCTTCAACCCCGAAAGCTATTTCCGCAAATTCAAGGTGCAACGGAAGAGGCAGGCCACATACAACCAATCTGCCCATTTCAGTCTCTAGCGTCAGAACTTTGAGTTGCCCGGATGCAATTATCCATCAAAGAAAAAAAAAGTTTAGTTCCACGAGTTTGATCCTTATTGGCCGAGAACCACGGCATAAAGTGAGTGGATCTGTCCCAGAAATCAAACCCTTGCTCTCTAATGCAGTGTGTCACTTTTCTCGCACTATGACTGACAGAGCTTCCAAGGCATTTGGAGTTAGGTGTACCATTCATGGTACACACGTCAAATTAGCTGATTTGGGTCTTCAGGTGTGTACTCTGCTGTAATGGCGGTGGCAGAAACTACTACGAACCTAGGCAAAGCCAGTCATGCTAGTTACAAGGTTGAATTTTAGGACATGAAATATTAACAGCTCTTTCTCCAAAAAAACATTCAGATTTAAAGGAAAAGTGATCAAAGTCATTACCTAGAACGTGCCCTTTCCCACACAGGAGGGGAAAACAGGGCAGCACTGGACGTGGAAACCTAACTGTGTGCAATTACGGCTACCTCAAGCCTTATATAATTAAATTAAATCTGGCTTTCATCATAACATTGCCCTTGTCGAAAGGGTGTTGCAAGGAGTCAGTTTTCAATCACACCCAAACCCGGTTTAAGTTACAGTGAAAAAGCATGTACGCACCTGGTGGCAGGCGAGGTGCGGCTAGAAGTGTGGAGTTGTATGAATAATTGCTTATTTTTATTCCACAGCCTTGGAAGCAGATGTTTTTAAAGTGCCAGAAGGCATTGACCATGTACGTTTTCGTGTTTTGATGTCCTGCTAACTTGAATCAGGCAACTCAACTTGAAGCTGCATTGGGCGTGCTCGTGCATTAGTATGAGCTGTAGCAAGTAATCAATCTGTAAGCAAAACTTTTTGGAAAGGGTGACTGATACTTCAGCAGTTTGTTGCAGCGGCACTCTGCTGTAGTAGGTTTGTATTCCACAAGAGTCATCTCAGGCAAAACACAACCCGATTCTCATTTCCATCTGTAACGTTTGTTACTTTAAAAAAAAAAAAAATCCCTGAAAACCACACTTTTATTCATTTTACATATTTTTCAGGCAAGGATGTACCACTGCTGGTAGGCAATACTGTCAGCATTAAATGCTTAATCAATTTATGCATGATTTTTTTTCACGGCGTAAAACTATTCCTTATTCGACATCTTCTAGAATGTGATGCTATTTTCCCTAGGAGTAGATTATCATGTTTCTTTCATTCTGGGATTGGCATTCTTCGTAAAATAACAAAACATATCAGTTCTTTTTAAATCCGAAAATGTAGATGATTGTGCTCTGTAGGCAGATAAATCTAACTACAGAATTAACTAATCTTGCAACAGAAAATATTCTTCCCCACCATAAAAATATGTATTCTCTATTTTCTGAGAAGCAGTTAGCATCCTGCCTAGTGGTCCTGCCGGTTGCCATGGTGGCTTCCAGTGTGTGCGTGCTTCTTCCAAAGTGCGATTAGTGAGTTTCATGCAATGACCCTGGTTAAGATGTTTGCATGGGGAGCTGTACAATTGTCTATAATTGGCATATTTCAGAAGCAGATGCGTCCCCTCTCCACCTGCATGAAATGAAACCATGTAAAAGTATCTGTGCATGGCCTCTAAGCCTATGTGAAATATTTAGAGCATGATGAAAGAAAATTATTAAGGATTAAGCTTTTTTTTTTTCACGACAAAGTTTTGTGATACTTATTTTTAAGAAATACAGTTAAACGTAATTATTACGTTGGTTATGGAAAGAACATTGGCTATGGAAAGAAGCTTGCATTTAAGCCACAGGATAAGAGCTGACATTCATAGGAAATCAAAATAAAAAGATTAGCCCGAGCACTGCTACAATACAAAAAAGCAATTGGGAGGCACAAGGGAAAAACTATATAATACCTATGTACATCGAATAAGTGTAGCCAGGAATAGCCTTTGCTACCCCGACCTGCACTTGATATCTACTCACCAAAAAAGTGCTTCAACACCCCATTAGGGGTAACAAGCGCTATATAAATGCAAACTTTTTTTCCCTCTTCTATCTCTCCCCTAGCCTTCTCAATCCAAATAACTGTCTAATACCCACCACTCGCCGAAAAAGTGCTTCGACGCCTCATCAGGGGTAGTAAGCGCTATATAAATACAATTACAATACAATACAATTGTATTAGGGGCCATGAAGGACAAACAGAGCCCGACAGCCCTTTTACTCCACTGGGATTTTCTCTGCAGGGCCGGAGCCCTTGGAGGCCAGTTCCGGTTTTGAAAAGGTATATGATGAAGCTAGCCTGGCTGATGACGGCTGATTAGCCAGAAACCGATTCTAGGATGCTTGTTTCCTGTCCAGGGAAGACATGGCTTGGCAGTTCGGGCTGGACTGTTCCCATGAGGCACAGGGTCAGACTGATTTGCATATGGCCATGTCTGAACTGGGGTGGCCGAGTGAGCTAAAGAATGATGATGGATTAAACCCAGATCAGTTGACTGGGGGTGAGTGCTTGCAATGTTCAACACTCCGTCCATCATCCCCTTTGGTTTTGTGTCATTTCCGCTGTACCTAGCATGTTGGTGAGAGAACATATATGCATATATCTGCATTTAAACTCAGAAAAAAATCCTGGAGGAAAAAAATTACTTTGTTAAGAAAATGTGTATTTATTCTGAATATTTTTCAGTTTAGGCATTCATTTTGTACAGGGCAAAAATGTGCACTCAGTTGAATCAGACTCATTACTCATCTTGCCAGAAAGGCTCCCGATAAATTAAGTGAACGGTGAAAGAAAATAAAGTTTGTAAAACAAAGAAACCTCCAACACCGAGTTTAGAGGGGAAAGCGGGAGAAGACCATGTTGAAAATATGTAAAAGAAGATTACATCCGACATACAAGAATTTGTAGAAGGAAGAGGCTATAAATATTTCATCACTGAAAAAGCTTGGATTTATTTTTCACCGTTTCATAGTCTGAATTCAGATGTTATTGCTCGATAAATCTTGCAACACTAACCTACCTGCAGGAAGGTTATGCATATTTGTTAAAGTAGGCAGTTTATAAAAAAAATTGCAAACATCTAAAAAACGCGTTTATTAAAATGGATTGCTTTAAGGGGAAAGTCTTTACAAAAATATTGCCTCAGGATGTCTTAGGCACAGGAGTGGCTGGATGCTGCCTCCATCACTTTGTGAGCCATCAACATCGTCTTACTTCTCCTCTTATACCTTGACAGAAAGCTAAATGGATATCAATGTTCACTTTAGTATGCTTACCCCAACTGTCCTATCACTGACCTTTTTTTCAGGGCACCACAAGCCCAACATGAAACTAAGTTCTGCACTCCTCCCAATATACTCTGCCAATTCTATAAGCGATTTGAAACGAGCACTGGCAAAGCCACTAGATCAAGCGTTGATTGCCAGTATTTTGGATGTATCAATAGTTATTTTATTTTGTCATGTTTTCTTGTCAACATGTATTGTAGGGTAAGCTGCCAGGTCCTTGCCAAAATTAAAAAATGGCTAAAAGCAAAACCTTTTTTTTGTCTCAAGAAACGCACATTGCATAGTAGTCATTTGCACTGAGCGTAACAAGTTTGTAGATGCGCTTCTTATGAAAGAGCTAAATGCGATCACTCGAAGTGAAGTTTGACTCTGGCTGAAGTGGGCTGACCCACTACTCCATGATTTATGCTGTAGAGGGCGATAAAAAAATGTAAATAACAACAGACTAATTGATGAAGAGGGCTTGCTGAAAGCCCTAGTACCTCACTACATAAGGCATATTGTTTTTGTAAATAATTCAAATGTCTTTGCTAACAGCAGAGCCTAAATAGCATTTAGCACATGATGTGAATCTATTACACATGTTATGGACCTGCCCCTCACTGGTTACCTATTGGAGGTATGTCATACACACCTAATGTGCTGTACGGGAAATGCTGTGACCTATTCTTGGGAGGCGTGCATCCTCTGGCTCTACTGTTGTGCCAAAAAATACCAAGTCTCAACATACTTTGCAGATCTTACCCTTCTACTAGTGAAGTGGCTGATCACCCACAAATGGAAGAGGGCGAACCCCTGGCTGCCTCGGCATGGATTCGATCTCTGTTGGCGTTGGCCCAGGCGGAAAGTGCACTGCTGCATAGAGAGGAGCTAAAAAGGTTGCAGTAAATACCCAAATTCTGAAACACGGGATGCCCTCTTGGAGAAGCTCCGTGAGGGGGCACCAACTGCTCAACACCCCTCTTGAGGGCTACTGTATACTACACCCCTCCTCCTCCTCCTTTTTTCCCACAACACTACGTATTCAATGAAACACCTGGATCTCACACACCACTTGACACTAACCTGAGCAGCCCTAATGGTATCCTCCAGATATGCGATCTTTGTGCTGCTTTACATAAATGAGTGCAGTCTTTATTAGGTTCCTCAGTGTTTTTCATTCTCTTATTTTTATTTATCGAGCTGGTTTGTAATTGCATTCTATGGCACCTCTGCCTTCCAACAGACTTTGCTTCTGTGTATTTTATATCACCATTTAGTAATTGCACTCTATTATACCTGTGGTATTAGCTAGCGTCAGTATACAGGCACCCAACCTTTATCGATCGCAATGTCAAAAGTTATTGCACGGTGTATACATGCTCTTCTGAGAGCATGATCTTTGAGAAGACCTTTATGTAACGTGTCAAATTATACTGTATTGGAAAATATTAGCTGCTTTTTGTAATCTTGTTCACATTTGGTATCAACAATAGGTCTCAATCCATGGTTACCCCTAGGATTATTACCTCCGGCTTCTTGGGCCCTATGGTGGCAGGTTGGCCTCTATATATGTTGCCCAAAATAAACAAAAACAGTCTGGATCCTCCGCTTTGACCTATAGTGTCAGGTTGTAATTCTTTATTTGAACCGCTGGGGAAATATTCAGACTTTTTTTGCAACCTTTCGTTCAATTATGGAGCTCTACATTTAAGATACCACTGCTTTTCTTCCCCATTTAGAGGATCTCCCTCAAATAGGAAGCAATGGTTGTTGGCAAAGCACAACAGACGTCACAGAAATTTATACATTCATTCTCCACCAGGAAGGTCTTAAAGCTATAGAATGGGCCTTACTGCATCAGTAAGAATTAAGAGCACATTAAGACTTCCTATTGGAACTTTTACACTTCTGCCTACACCACTGTTATTTCTAGAGGAATGAAACATGTTTACTTCAACTCAGCGGTACGTCTATGGGATTTGCAGGGGCATCAACATATGCTAACACATTCATGGCTAAATTTGAATTTGAGAACATTCTTGAAAAACCATCATGGAAAGAGAACTTAATAATGGACTGTCGCTTTATTGATTATGTTTTTTGATTTGGAAGGGCACTAGAGAGTGCTTGGAGGACAACATCCAGAATTTGAATATGATAAATCCCAGAACTCAAGTCACTAAAACCATCAGCAATATCATTCTTAGATGTTTGGATTGAACTATCAGAGTCGGGAGTGATTAAAAGTGTGTACAAATATCTGACGGATCTAAACAATATGCTGTTATTACAGAGTTTTCATCCTTCCAGTTTGGTACAGAATTGACCATACTCTCAATTTATAAGACTCAAGAGAATATCTTCGGATGCAGCAATTTGTAAAAACACGATGGATGTATACATACACAAATACATTGCCAGAGGTTATCCTTCAAAAATATTGAAAGACACAGAGGTTTGGGTCATGAATCTAGAACATAAAAGTCTACTACAAAAAAAACTTGTGGTCAAATCAGAACAGATGCTTTTTTATCTAGGTTTTGTACCAAGTCCACGGCGATCAAGAAAATCAAAAACCACCACTGGGAACTCAGCAAGATTTTCATTGTTCGGTCAATCACAAATCTTTGCATGCTTATACTTGGACTAAACATCTCAAAGTGATTCTGACAACTATAAAGGCACCATGTAAACATTATGAATGCATTATGACACTAAGAAATGTCATAATGCATTCATTGTGTGATCACAGGGAATACCATCATACATCCCATAACAGGAGAAGCAGTGATCCTGAGTCATTCAACTGATTGTAAGGCTAATAACCTAATAAGGTGCATCTAATGTCCGTGCAGACTCAGGTACAGACTCATGTACATGGGGAAAACAGAAAGAAAGATAAAAATAAGAACAACGAAGCATAAAAGCACGACCTGAAATAGAAACGTGAATTCCAATCTGGTTTTAAATTGGATAGAACAGAGGCAAACCATAGCCCAGTTACACTTTCAGACTGTAGAACTATTAACTACACTTCCAGGACGTAATAATTAAAAAATACTCCAGCAGAGAGGGATATTTTGGATCAGAAGATTCAATACCATGTCCCCCAGAGGGCTTAATGACAAATTAGACTGGAGTTGTTTTCTGTAAACTATGTCATTCCACAAATATACAAATCATGCAGTGGTTCAATGATTAGGTAATTCCTTTTCTCAAGAGTTATTCTTTCAAGCTCATATTAATATAATTCATGCAATTAACATATGTAGGCATTGTCTAACGATGGGTCATTGATTTTGAGCTAATCAACTTATGTTAGAGTTATAATCCTGAAAACCATTGGTTTTGTATTCAGCATTTAAATGTTAATGTATTAAAGTTATTGCAATAATGTGTAAAACGAGAACACCATGTAAGCACGCTAACCTAGGTTGATGGCATTGGTCTTTGATCTTGTTTACATTGCTGCGACTGCAGTTTGCATGGTTTTTATTTGATTTTTATTTCTCTGCCAGTTTCTTTTTAATTGGAATATTCTTACCAGGGACAGGTTTTTTTTTTTTTTTGGATTACATTAGAGGCATAGCTTCTGTGTTACATTGTCAACACGGCCTGATGAGCTTAGGGTGTTTGATCATGAATCATATCTATGAATTAATCTAAAGCAAGATTTTCGTGAACTTGATGTCATTTTTGTGTTATTCTATATGAAGAGCTTGGTTTAATACACAGTTCAGGTATATAGTGGTGGTGAATATCAAGATGGCGCTCATGCTGGGACAATGAAGAGTAATGATGTGATAGTCATATTTCGATGATTAATACGGAAGACGCCATATTACCGTGCTGATGCTTTGGAGTCAGTAGTGCTTAGCACAGCGAGTTCAGCAAGGAGGATTCATGGAAGGATTGGTCAACTCAGGTGGCAGACATGCATTCTCTAGGGCTCGGGTTTGTTACATGAGTGTTTTATTATTCGCATTTACAGATCAGTTAATCATGTGGTTTGCTATACTTCTTGAAAGATTGAGTTTGTGAGGAGGGCATTTTGCACTTAACTTGACATTCATCTTCTAGGTCTTGGACGGTTCAGTCCAGTCCCTCCGTTGCATGTTGTGAGGTATGTTACTTTTTAGCACGGTTCACGCATGACGCATGTTTAAGGACAAGCAAACCATTGGGCCTTATATGGGTTTCTTTTAGCAGGTTATTCCTGCATTCGCGAAAGTTGATGGTTTTTAGTGAACCAGAAGCAGTGAGTTTTTCTTTGTAGTAAAAATGCAGAGTTGTGAGTTGCTTGGGACTATTTGGTCACTCTATTTATATTCACTTTTCCTTCTATAAATGGTGCTACATAAATAATGAAGTCGATTTTATCTACATTGAGATCTTTGGAGATTTCGTTTTTGTGTACTTCCACAATTAATATGCATGTAAATACAAGTAATTATTTTTGCTGTGAAAAACCCCCAATGTGCTTTACTGTTTGTTTCTGTTTAGAGTGGCCCCTGAAGAAGGGACTAAGGCCCGAAATGCATTGGGCACAACAATTGTGAGTAGAAGCCTCAATGCACTCAATGTTGTAATTGGTTCTAGCAAAATTTAGATTTTAAGTTAAAGTACATAGGATTGGTCTCTGTATTAGTAAAGAGATGTTGAATTTGAACATTGTTAAAATAAACAACAAGAATGAAGAATTAATAATATGTGTACAAATTGTATTACAGTGTAAGATAAATTCTCACGCAGTCCACACTGAGTCCAAGGTACCAGCGGTACTTGGCTTCTTCTCAGGTTAGTGTTTTTGCCACTGTCTTTGTGGTGTTGTGATTTGCTCATCATCCATGCTTTTATGATGCAAAGACAGTTATCAAATTTGTATATTGAGGTTTCTTGGGCCATCAATTTTCAGACTGATTTGCATATTATCTGCATAGTCTTAACTGGTGAAGTTGAATTATCCAATTAGGTCCGGTAACAGGGTTAGGAAGGTGCTGAATAAGGTTGACATATGGTTGACATATGAGGGATGCCACATTGTTGGGAGTGAGGGGCTGATGTGAATGTGGTATGTATACCAAGCTTTGACTGTTTTTGAGGTAAGAGGCAATCATTTTCGAGCATTGTCACATACTCCGATACGGTGGATCCTTTGTAGACGTGTGTTGTTGTTGACAATATCAAATTGCTCTGATAGGTCCATAAGCTAATGGGCGCCCACTTTGTCCTTGTCTACTGCGAGTTGTAGGTCATCACAAATGGATATGAGAGCTGACTGTGCTTCTATCTGGTGGGACTCTGGACTGTGTCTGAAGACTTGCAGGGGTACCAGAGCACAATTCATTTTGCTTTAACAATCTGTAATGTTTTCTCTTGGATGTAGACTCTTTTGTCATTACTCATTTACAGGCCCCACTGGTCACATTCATCAAAGAACCTACTCAGAGAAGCATTTGTATACTTGTGTGTGCATCTGCACTGCTAAATCACATTCCCAAATTAAAGATGTCAATCAATACGACATTGTATTGACTTTGGAAGGAGCGAAGTGAAGTGGTATAAATCGTACCTGAGCATGGTACTTCGATGTGCGGATAGTGCACACATTTGCATGAGAATTAGGGATTAACAAAAGAGGTTTAGAAATTTCCTCAATCAACTTCTCACTAAAATTAATCCACTTTGAACTTGGATATTCGTGAACCTACGACAGCTAAGACCCTTGTAATAATTAATAAGACCCAGCCTGGTAATCCCCCAATGGCTTTCATCCTAATAGGTAACATTTTTCAAAAACCTACACTCCATCAGTCTGCATCTTCGCCATTTGCATTTGCCGATATTTCAAACCTCCTACACTTTTATTCTTTAATTGAAACCCCTACAGATGTGTGAGGACCTCATCCATTAAAACCCACCGAATATTAATGGGGGAGCTGCCTCGCCCCCCACACACGCATACATGAGTCTGTTGTCTGAGAGCGCCACTCTAAGACAAGGGCCTCTGTCAGATCCATTTATCTGTTGCTTAGGGAGTAATTGCACCCAAGGCAGATGAGCAGTGTGTGCAGGGAGCCAAGTGAATCTTATTAATTCTAATGACAAGAACTGTTGTTGTAACTAAATTATTCCAAGGATGGTGCTCCTGGAAATCTCAATGCAAGCATTGCTTCATATCGCAAATATTACATTTGAGCCGAAGACTCTTAAGAGCTTCCTGGAGAGCTTTGACCTTATGCCTACAGGAAGCAGCCTCCAGCTAATCGAATGATCCATGCCGAGCACCATGGGAACACTCAATTGAACGCAAAAAAAAAGAAAAAATAAAGTTGCCTGCAACCAAAAGAAGCCTGTAGTCGCCTGGGGCCACTAATACTCTATCATTCAATGAACAATGCACAGAGGAATTTGGGTGCAAATCTGCAGCGAAGCACCAGCAATAAAAACCCAGGCCCGAAGAAGAATGAAATGATAGATTAAAATGTTCTACTTTTTGAGCCAGATAAAGGAGCATATAGTGAACAGTGCTGTGAAAGTGGTCCTCTGGAGGAAGTATGAACAGCCCAAATAGCAAGGGAATCAACAGGCATATCAAACAAGCGGCTTTGCAAACACTGGAATCGATGGAGGGAAGGTGAAAAGACTTTAGGGGGAAAAAGCCCATACCAGGCTACTGACAATCTTAGATCAAATGTAGAGCCAGATCTATTCCAGCAAAGGGACCTGTCTAGTAGACCAGCACAACTGTTTTACTTAATGACTGATAATGCGCTGGTAAACCCATGTCAGCAAGCAGCAAGATATTTGAAGTGGTGGAAAAATACCACAGGTGTACAAGAATCTTTAAACGTCTGGGTCCCTCATTAAAAACTTGCTACTTCAGATAACATTAGCTCTGTTGGCCCCTAGAGCATCCTTAGGACTTGAAGCCAGTGTGACCGGAGTCTGCTTGTCTGATGATGGTCAGCTACTTGACGGTAGCCCTTTTTGAAACTCTTGGCACTAGCAGGAGTGGCTGCTTTAGTAGCCCAGCAGATATCGCAGAGGCGTTTTACATCTGTAGCGTCCTGTTACTGACCCTATCCACATGGCAAACACAGAGTACGTATCAGCACAGTTGGACTTCATCCCTTTTCTAAATCTTTGTGAGGGTACCCGATTTCTGAGCAGTTAGACTAGGTTTCTCTTAAGCTGTGCACTTTAGACTCTAGAGTATTATCTCCCCTCTCCCTCTGTTGAGGAATCACGAGGAAGCAGCTCAATCCACGATTACTATCAGAGTAATGGGTGACATGTTCTGAAGGTAGATGCAGCCTTTCCCTCAAAAGGCCTTGGGGAAAGTGTGCATGGCTTCTCTAACTTTCCTAGGTACCATGGTCAGGTTTCTGTGATCCTGCTTTTTAAAGTGTTTTTTAAAGTTTAGTTGTAAAGAAACCAACCCATCTTATTGCTATGTTGCCCCAACTTCATTTGCTCTAGATATATGGTATTTAGACCTCTGAAGCTGCACAAACACACTGAATAAGCCCTGACAACCTGTGCTCTACCTTGAAAAGAAAAACCTTTTTACTCTTAAACTGCTGTAATTGGCACCCGGTAAGTTAACTTTAATTGTGCAAAAGGCTGTGTGTAGTTAAACACATTTCAACTTTAAGGTGTTTGAGTTAAGAAAATATTCCTCCCACTTTAAAATAAAGATATATCGTCCTTTAAATCAGTCCAGATGCTCACCCCATCTGTGAAACTGAACAAGTATAAAACACTTATTTCACTAACCTCTGCAAGAAAAATACTATACTACAAACACCAAATCTGCATGAGAAATTAAATGGAATAATTAAAGTCTGGTTACCTATATTACCTATCCATGTTTAAAATTGTTGAATTTGGCTTGTCGAATGCCCATATCTACTGTTTAGCAAAAGGCCATTAGCATTCCTTGGCGATGCATAACCCTCGTTGCTGACAGCGCCAGCTACTGGGACTCAAAGCGCGATCTTATAAAGGAGCCAGGAAGCTGTCCAGGCTATTTTTCCGTAGGTCTACAGCCTCCAAAAAATGGTTTCTTCAATATGTGAGATCTTCATTAGAAAAGTGGAGACAACACCAGCATGTGAGCTGGCATACCTAGCTTAGGGGGGAGACATTTTCTTTAGTGTGATTATTTAGCCCAGCCTTGGGTGATCTTTAAGAGAGGGAGATGATCAAAACATAATCAATGGGTTGCCGTGTTGGTTTCTGTTGTGAGAAGAACCACGGGGAAACCTTTTTCCTGAAAACTTATCTATGGAAAAGGAACCAAGTTACTTCCCTCAGATTCTTTTGTGGAGAAAAAGGCTGAGATTTGGTTTGATTGGCTTGGTGCCCTGTCAAATCAAAAGCTGTTTTTACCCATTCAGTTGCCCTGCTTGACCCACTTGGGGCAGAGGGTTAACTAGAACCCAAGAAGACAAAGTCTTTTCTGCAGTTTTTTGACACATTCCACAGTTACTGACAGAGGCCTGATGAGAGATTTGGGTACCACTATGTCTTGAATCTCTGGGACTAGAAAGTTACACTAGAAGCCAGGAAAGCAATTTTCCAGATGCTATTAGTGGAGGTAAAATGCCCTCTGCAACCTCTCTCCTTTGCCTGGAAAGTGTAGAAGGTCCTAGCAACAGAGAAAGCTTAGGCCGCTCAGAGAACAAGTAGCAGATCTGTTGATGGTGTAAGTTTCCTCTGCCTGACCTATGAAACTTCTCCCATATGCTTGGGCAGTGCAGAAGATCCTCCGAAGAAAGAAACAATGGTACGTAGAAATCTAGAGGGCCAACTAGTACTAGATAATTTGCCTTCGACCTGACCTGGAAATGTGGGAAGCAACCAGCAACTCGAAACTGTGGAATGGTGTCTGACAAACCAGACCTCAAGTTCTGAACACTGCCAATCAAGGTTCCTTTTTATAAAAAAAAAAATGACTGCTCCAAGAGGACATAACATTCGAACTAGAAACAGAACTTTTTGTAAATACTTGTTCTCCTAATACATTTTTAGGAGAATTGCTCTCTTACAGGGCCCAACCCAAAATATAATACCTGCTTCTCGTGCCCATTTTTATCTGTTTTGACCAAAGGTACCCCAATTTGTTTTTCCTTTCATTGCTGATCCTAACACCAGACTCTATCCATTTTTGAGGCATGTATTAAATGTTTAACATTTTAATTAACTTGGTTTTTTACATTTAGTGCACATAAGTGTTTTAATTGTATTGTTGTTTTGTTAAATTGCACATGCAGTTCTCCAAGAAAACCCTTGATGGTTGAGTAAAGCAAGAAAAGATGAGCCAGGTTTTGACAAGGAAAACAATTTCAACTTTTAAGAGTCAGATTATCTGGGCCTTGTTATAGCTCAATCAGTGTGGCTTTCTAATATTCTACCAGTTCAATATCCTAATCTTATATAACTGGTGTTGCTGTAGTCTAAGGGCAGTGGAGTAATGGTTCTGACAAGGTTTGTAGAGTGATTTCATTATATCAATAGGCAATCTATCCAAGTTTTGCTGGAAATTTAAATATTCCTATGTGCAAAAATATTTTCACATACACACAAAAAACTGCAGGATATAAGCTTAAATATATTTTTTACCTAACAAATACAGCTTGTTTACCCTGAAGGAGAAAGCTAATTAAAAATGGCTGCAGGTAGGTTCACAGTCGAAAAGTTCCTTCCATATGGAAGTGTTTTAATTATTCTGAGGGGTGAATTATTGCTGTCTGTTCTTTAGTCTTAAGTGCTTTACTGTGTGGGTCTGGTTGTGTTACAGGCGTGGTCCATGTGAAACATGCATGATATTACTGAGTGCTAGTCTATTTGTTTTTGTGTGTTATAGGAGAGTTTACTGTACATTTGTTTGGCCAAAAGGTGTAAACTTACAATAGAAGAATTATAGAAGAGTGTGTGAAGTAATGTTAGTGTCTTTTGTAAACTTAGCTGGAGAAATACTAGGAATCATTGTCGAGGCAGAGGGATTCACCAAGGATGAGGCCTCTACGGAAGACTTGGGGTCCCAGGGACGAAATAAGTAGTTCCCAAAACAGTGATGGCTATACCATTTAGTCCCACTCGATCCCCCAGGACAGATGTCATTGACGGGCGCCTTGATTTTACTGTCCAAGCAATAAGTCTTTTAGAAATGTTCCAGAAGAGAGATTTGTGCTTCTCTTTGCACAAGGGCAGTGTTATTGTCTTCCATGGAGATGCTGAGTGCCTAGTTTTTGCACACTAACCTGAGATCCGGCACAAATTATACTCCATACACAAACCCTCCACTGACCCCTTATACATTTTCCTGTGGATGAACTTTAGTAGTAAAATCAGCAGGCATGGGTAAATACAGAATGGTTCAATAAAGGACAGGTAAAGGTTCAGCCAGTGAACATCGTAAGTGATTCAGTGAGCTTGAAAATCTTCACAATTTTGTAGTCTTCATTTGTCACCTGTGTATTTCCCAATTTTCAACACAATAAAAATAATAGTTTAGGAAGGAAGGGCTTGCAGAGCACAGGTCTCAATAAAACCGCCTTGCCCCAAGAGATCACTATTCACACGGTGGTGAATCGAATGAGATTGACTCTTTAAGTTCATGCAACTATTTACCCCACACGTTTGAAAATAATCTTCGATTAAAAAAGGATAGTAAAGTAGAATACAAATTAATAGTTGAGTGGGGTTTAATTCGATAAAAAATACATTAGGTCTTACCGAGCCAATGCATTCCATCAGGACACGTGCCTCGATACGCATACAGATAAGCCTATGGAATTCCCTTAAGTTCAATTGATTATCTAATTATACAGTCCCAAGTCAGTTAATTTGGTTGTGCTCAGACACAAACAGTATTTTCACATCCCCGCTGCAGGGAAAAACACGCATGGGCGTTCATAAAAATCCATTGCCTATATAATTCAAAAAACGCAAACCACCGAAGAAGACAATGCAGTCAGCTAAGACAACAGCACATACATGTTTAAAACCACAGAGCTTATTAAAAATGTTTTAGAGTACAAGCAACGGACTCTTTATCTCCTACACACTGCCTATGATTCACGTACCTTCACATACATCACAAATAGCATAACCACTTATGTAGCAATACATTTAATGAAAATGAAAAGCTACTGTAGTAATGCATATTCTGACAAAGGCAGCAGTAAGACTGCCATACCACTGTCAACATCTAGATGTCCTCACAGATGTTATGTGTACATAAGAGCATTTGCTGCAGTTGCATTGGCAGTCAGCGGCGGCTGGTACTTTTAGCCGGGAGGGGAGTGGATGGGATACAAATGCACACAAACACTGACTCACACCCATGCATTCGCACATGCACATGTACACACAATCATCCATTCACAACACTTACTCCCAAATATTCATGTATTCACGCACCAAACATTAAAAAACAGATCACACTTACCTGCACAGCTCTGCCTCGGAGGTCCCAATAGGGTTGGGATTGCTGCCTTCCCTCATTGGCTGTCCTTATGGAAGGCAACAGTCCCTATCCGAGACTACTAACCCCACCCCACTCTGTGACGAGGTGTCAGTGATTGCCACTCTGCCCAGGGCACTTGAGAGCTTGAAACTGAATCACTCAGGTCCGGGGCAATCAGCTCTACTCCCCCCTGGTCACGAGTGGGAGGGCCTCAAGGTGTTTGCCAAGCTGAAGAAGTCACTCCCACGGAGGCTGTGACCTATTCCGCACAACAAAGTTCAATCAGCTCAGGCAGCCAAGAGCCTGCGCTGCACATTTAGCGCATGTCTAGCTCCTGGCTGCCTGACCGGAAAATAAAGAGTGCCTGTCAGGCTGACCTTTTCTCAACCTGACGGACACTCTTCTTGTTCAGTAAAAGGTGAGAGGGCGTGGCCCCGCCGTGGATACTGGCGATTCACCAATATTCTTATAGACATTTAGTGCAGTTATGTAGCTCCAGTAGCACTTTCGGCATCTAGATGTTATCACACTAAATATATGGACACAGCAGGTACATATAGTTACACCTCCGAGAAATATACGTCATTAAACCCAATTAATGCAGTTGGAGTACCTCTGGTTGCATCCATATATCCTTGCAGCTAACAGAGAGAAGCCTGTTGCAGCTGCAACTCGTGGATATGGCCACAGGCTTTCTATGGAATGAGAAGGCTGCAGTGCCAGAGTTTAGACCAAAGGAAAAAATATTTCCCATCAACAAACAGATTTCAAATGTGCAGACAAAGTATATTTGTGAATACTGTGACATCACAGTTGACGTTATTTGTGAAGTTACTACTAAATGTGTTTATATGTTGTATGTCATTAATGCTGTCATCTGCAGCGAACAGGAGAGTAAGATTTGCATAGCTAGCTATACATGGGGAAAGTCAGTGTTTTTATGCTTTGGAGCACAAACATTAAATCTCTTCACATATAGTTTTGAATGGGTTTTATGTCTTTTATATGAGGTTTGCTATTTAATATTAGCAAGAGACCATGACAGCGATTAACCAAAACCGCGCAGTGAAATTTTGGGGCTGTGTAATAATATAATTATATTTGCCTGCACCCTTGTGCTCAGTGTCTGCCTTCTCAGTGGGCACTGGTCAGTGCATGGCCCTCATCCACACCATGAGTCCAATACCCTTGCCCCAAATGCCCATTGCGCCCATTCTCCCTGCCATCAGCCTAATCAAGGTGATGACCCCTGCATGCCCAGTAGGCTTTGGGTGCAAGACATGCCTGGTAGAGTCAGTATGCAGCATGTGACCATTGGCATATACCTTGTGCCCGGGCTAAATGCCACAAAGCACACAGGGCATTGCAGGCTATGACCAGTGCCCTGAACTCAGCTACCTTGTCACTTGAGCACGCGAGGCGAGGTCCTCTACCACGCTGAGTGGTCTATGGGCACCGGATATGACCTCTGACTCAAATGCCAAGCAACAGTATTTTCACAATTGTTTTTTTAAAACAAGTAGGAGCGGAATGTTAAGAAACAAAGTATACTGCTGACAAACCAGCAGATGGTAAACATTACATAAAAGGACAGAATAATTCAATAACAATAACAAGGGTTGCAAAGTAGTCCACAGATACTACAAAGAGCAATGCAGGGAGATGGATAGATACCTCTAACCACCAATTAACGACACTCCAGGTTATGATATATAAAAAGTACATAATAAAGCTTGTATTCTTTACAAGGTGTGTATAATGGAACCAACTCCTCCCTTTACTTGCCCAAATATTTACATTTGATGAGTGGGGATCTGAGCAAGTAACTTCTACAAGCATATTTTACATGGCTACAATTCTGACCTCTCCTCCACCCCACACCGCGCGAGGCCATCTCGCATCCAGGGCTGCGGCATAAAGGATGGCATGACATTGAATGGTATCCGTGAACACGGGTGGGTTTAGCTAAAATCAACTTCCGTTTGAAACACGACGATTCAGGGAAACAGACACTGATGTTCGAAATTAGACATTACTAGAGTAAAGTTACAATGTAATAAACTTTGATGATTCCAAGCAAAACTTATATAAACAGATTGAAGACATTTTTTAGATTGTGAATTTTCAACAGCTCAATAAACAGAGAAATAAAACATTCATAAGATGTTCTCTCATTCCAACAGAATACAGTTCCTCACCCTTAATGCCTTTGGCCTCGATACATCATGCAATGAACTTTTGGCCCATGCCACAGGCACCTCGCCTTATTGACTTGCCCATTCAACTGCCAAGCACCTATATAATAAATAAGCATTGGCAAACTCAAGAGGTCTAACTACTAACTCTGTGAAACTACTTTTTCATTGATTAGCAAGTTGTGTGGAAGTATGTGGAAGTGAGTGGGTGAATGGGCAATTGGGAGAATGCTGAAAGCAAGGGTGGCTGAGTGAGTGCACGGACCGATGAATGAGTAATTCCATGTGAGGATAATTAATGGTTGAGTGCATGGATGGGCAGACGTATGAGTGAAGGCATGGATAGATGCAGACAAGTTACAACAAACTTCTAGGCTAAAGTTTAGGCAGAAGTAATGGTGCTTTTCAAATGCTATGAATTACTGTTATGCCTGCGAGTATTACATAGGAATGAGCACCATGATGTCACTGTTCTCAACAGTACCACTAGCAATTATTGCAAGAATTGCCATCATAAAACTAGCCCTGCATTATGTCAGATGTGGGTAGGCTGGTACTCAGAGAACGATTGTGTCAGGACCTACATTATGCTATGGGTGGCTAATATCATGCTATGGACACCCACATTAGGACTATAAAGGTTAGGTCAAACCTTTCTTACCCGTCACACTCAACTACTTATGCAGGCAAAGAATGAGGCACAGCCCATCGAAACACAGCACAAAATTAAAGTTATGTAAGAAACACATTCATTCACGTTGCCAACACTCCTCCTACACACCAAAAAAAAAAGGATTACTACCCCTTGCACTTTCTTCCAATACAAATGCCGTTATTTATTTGTTTTTTTAAAATGTCCAATTAATCCCAGCAGATACCCGAATACAATGAAACTTACACCAATACAATAAACAACACATAATAGTAAGATCTCAACAAAAACACAACCACAACACAAAAACCATACAAAACTCACCACAAAAACACAACACAATCTAACACTATAAAATAGATGTTAAAATTGCAACGTTTTGATTTGATGTCTTGTGTTTTAGTATCTCCTGTGTTGTGTGGATAATGTGTTCTGATACTGTTTTGTTTATGCAGTAAGATGTTGTGTCGAGATGTTTTGTTGGCATTGTCTTGCTGTTGTTAGGTTGTGTTGGTGTGCTGTTTCTGTGTTGCATTTTCGTGTTTTTTGCTATTGTTCAAGTGCTAGTGTCATTTGTGTTATCAGTGTGCTTTTTAGTTACTGATGGATTTGTGTCATTGTTGTGTTCTGCTGTCACTATGGATGAATTGTGTGTTGTATTATTGTTGTGCATTTGTGTTGCATTATGTTGGCGTAGCGGTCATGGGTTTTGTTTGTTATGAGTTGTAATGTTTTGTTGTGCTGTTATTGTGGTTCTGTGTGTTGTTGGTGAATTGTGCTAATGTGCACTGTTGCAATGTATTATTATTGTTCTGTGTTACTCTGATTGGGTGATGTGCTATTCTGTTTTACTTTGTTGTGTTAAATTTTTGTTGGGTGTACTGTTTTTGTCATTGAGTTGCAAGCGTTTTGTTGGTGATATGTTGTTTCATTTTGTTGTGCATTGCTATTGTTTTATTATAGTCTTGTAAAATTGCAGTGTTGTATTTTGTCACTGTTGCTCCTCAACTATACTCTTCTACGGGGTTGCACTGTAGTATCGTTTATTTATTGTCGCTTTAAGCATGTTAGTGCTGTAGTGGGTGTAATTTGGTGCTATAACTTGGCAAAGCAATGGTAAAGAGTTGTAGTACAGTAGGTGTGGGTGCTGCTAAGGCCATACTCTTATGTTATAGAGCCTTGGTAAAGGTAGCGGTGTAGTTTTGTGAGGTGGTAGTATAGTGGCTGCGTCTGACAGTGTGATGATAATATAGATAAATAGTGTCATTTGAGGTGACAGTGTGGTGGCATTTGATGGTACGGCAGTGCTAGGCTGGCAACGGCACAGTCGGATTGTTAAAATAGTGAGACTATGACAAAATGTGAGGATTCACAGTAAGTCTGAGATGTAAAATTTTCCTTGCCTATGCCTCGTGCCGCATTCTGTTAGGTCATACTCTATTCAGCTAACAGTTAACAGAATGTGGTGAGACGGAAATACTCTTCATGTCTCCCCTGTAGAAAAGTTACCATGATAGCTCAGCAACAGCTAGAGTGGTCTGCGGCCACACCTAAAAAGGAGCAAATTCAGCCAATCATACCTCCAGACAGAGAGAGAGAGAGAGAGAGAGAGAGAGAGAGAGAGAGAGAGGAGTCGGAGATAGAGAGAGAGAGAGGAGTCGGAGAGAGAGAGAGAGAGGAGTCTGAGATAGAGAGATAGAGAGAGAGAGAGAGAGAGAGAGAGAGAGAGAGAGAGAGAGAGAGAGAGGAGTCGGAGATAGAGAGAGAGAGAGGAGTCGGAGAGAGAGGGAGAGAGGAGTCTGAGAGAGAGAGAGAGAGAGAGAGAGAGAGAGAGAGAGAGAGAGAGAGAGGAGTCGGAGAGAGAGAGAGAGAGAGAGGAGTCGGAGAGAGAGAGAGAGAGGAGTCGGAGAGAGAGAGAGAGAGAGAGGAGTCGGAGAGAGAGAGAGAGAGAGGAGTCGGAGAGAGCGAGAGCGAGAGAGATGGGGATGGACGATCATTACTACTGACCAACTCCAAACATATTCTTGCTTATTTTATAGGCACTATAAGTGCAATTCCAGGGAAATTTACATCTGAAGGATAATTGTGCTATCCACCATTTTAAGGCGAGGTGACACAGTGGCTAGTAGCATGCAAGGGCAGAGCTCTTTTTGCTTTGGCCCGCCAGCCCATCCCTATGTAAACTAGGATTAGATGTGTGTTTTTTTTTGCCGGTGGGAGGTGTTGAATGGGAGGCAGGTGCATAAAACAATAGGGGACAATGAAGGTGTTTTTTTAGAGGTAGGAATGATGCCATTTGCCTAGATTTTTGCAAGGTTTCAATCGGTTTGATTTTTGTTGCGGTGGCTTAGGCAGTTTTTAAACGGAGGGGTGGGGGGTGGTTCAGTATACGTTTGCAAATGCCCAAAGTTAAGAGGTTTACAATTTTTAGGAATTAAGTTAGTACAAGGTACAGTAGAGTCAGTGTCAGGCAGTTGAGTTTGGGGATTGCTGTGGGGAGGGAAAATTGGGGGTGGTGGGTAGGACGATGTGGTAAGCAGAGGATGATGTACAATGAGGTTCTTAGTTGTGTAAGGCATTTGCCCAGGCATAATTTTGATTGTGAGGTGCACCTGCGTTAATAAAGCCTTTTCCACAACTAATAAGTGTTGGGGGTCTGTGCTGTCCCCCGTGGCACAATAGTCACTATGGTAAGAATATTGTAGAATTGCAATGGTACGCTCTCTGCGACAATCTTAGCATTGACTCGTGACAAAATGTGATCTGAACAAATACAGCAAACTAGGGTATAGGAGTACATTTTTCAAAAACTCCGAACACCTTTGCTTCATACCAACAATGGCAAATTTAAGAATATATATACACAGTATGGATTGACAGGAGTGGGAGGGTAGCACGTGGGGTGTGAAACAGGCAATTTCACTTCAACACTTTATTCACAGAAGAATTCCTGAGCCAGCTCAACCTGAAGTCGAGCATTGGGAAAATATATGCAGCTACATACTCCCCACAAATAAATTACTGCAGCACTCAGGTTGTGCAAATTCAATGTATGACCAGCCAACAGAGTTAGTGTCCTTGCATATAAACCCCAAATACAGCCACAATTTATAAACCCTTACTAATGTGAAGCAGCCCTATAGCTGGCTGTCACAAGGATGCCTGGCAGGAGCTACCAGACGTGCAGTGGGTCCTCTCTTCTTCTGGCAGGAAGAGGTGTCTGACCTTTCTGAAATGAAATGCTTAGCACTCCAACCAGCAAAGCACAACTGCTTGCAAATGAGTACAGAAGCAGGGACAGCACTAAGGCGAGCCCCATAACACTGGGCAAACATGCTATTGAATGTTAGCATTTCTAGGTAGTCATTCACACCCCTGAAGGGGTCATGAAGCGCTCCAACATGCATCAGGTTCTCTGGTGCCATTTTGGGACATATGCTTGGGCAGGGTGGTGGTTGTTGTTGTTAGACCTCTATGCAGGCCCAATACAATTTTTCAATTACAAGGGTATAGCTTTTTCAGAGCAACTATAAATTGGCCTCACTTGCCACATAATTTCAACAAAAAACATGTTTTTGTAGCTCAAATGATCAAACAGTATTAAGAGACACACGGCATTCATGGTGCAATGCAGTGACAGATACTTTGGAAAAGTTACTAGTTACCTTTCAGTTGCCAAGTGCTGTACTCTGGTGTTTAAACTGGTAATAATAAAGCAAACCCTTAGCCCAGAGAGTATCAATGTCCCCGTTGTAATACAGAGAATGTGTTACTCTGCAGCATGAAAAAATGATGCCATATTTTAATTTAACTCAAACAGGTTGGAAGTAAGGATTGCTTCTTTTTCATAAAAATGTTTTGTTTCATCAGTTGTGCAAATTCATGTAACACCTAAGACGCTGTTCCACGAGCACAAATTATTTCAAAAGGGCACTCAGACTAAAGAAAAAACACCATTATTTTACTTCTGTTTTTAAGGTCTGGTGTCTGAAATCTCAGCGTGCCCCATATACTTGGAATATGACACACATTACTGTTCTGCACAGCTCTCAATAGAAAGAGGTGTTTTTCAAAGCCTGCGTGCTGACACAGGGTAACCCCAAAACGAAAGACCAGTTCTAAAACAAATGGGATGCGCAGACAAAAGGCAGCCAGACCTTTTATTATAAGGCGTGTGCTCATGCAGGCTTGCTCCCCACTGAGAGCAGCACTTATGTTGCACTCAGTAGAAAACAAGTCTACATGCAATACTTCTTGTAGCACACACTAATTATTTGGCTCTTGGAGTTAGAAAGGAGGCGTTAATAAAATAGCATGGAGCTTCCAGACGAGACAAAACCATTATTTGTAGCTGAATAACATTTTCAATACAATCTGGTGGACTCTGCGTATTCGCTTTTAAAGGTGTCTGTACTTTCATTGAGTTGGAGAGTCTTCTTGCATCAGGGCGAGACGCGAGTGAACATCATAAAACAACAAGATCATTCAGTAACAGAATACGCCGCATATTTTTTTCCCGCTTAATTTAGTGAAAGCGACGCACGTTTTCGTCCAAGAGTAACACTGCTGGCCCGTATAGAGGATATGGAAGACGTTTTATGAGGGGCGTGGCCGTTGGGAGCGTGCTCTCTAAAACATGGCGCATGATGACCTTTACTTCACACAGGCATGAGGTGCTGGTTGCACGCAGTTACACACAACCTACATTTTCATTTGGACGTTATCTATAAACGTTTGAAGGGCCATCTTTTTTTCTTGTGCGTGTTAAGTGACAAATCAGTCCCACATCCCACCCCAATGAATAGAATTTAATGAACCGGTACTGATTACACGATTTAAGCTTAAGAACCTGCAACAGTTTGCTCCTCGAGCCTTCACAGGCCTCACCGGCGCCTCTGCCTATCATCATGTACCTACCTACACACGCAGCCTCCGCTCGGTCCCTCCCCTCCTCTGCACCTCGGTCGCCCCCTTTTTCCATTCCAGCCGAGATGTACGACCGAATAATTCCTGCAGAAAATTAGAAAGTGGATGTGCAGGAATATTATGCACGGCCGGACATCATCGACATTAAGCGGTGGGAATGTGATTAGCAGCAAACTGCTTGTGACAGGGGAATGAGATGGCTGTCAAACACAATGACATGGCGCGAGGCTCGGAAGGCGCGCGGGGTAATGACGCAGCCGGCCGGCCGGGCGCGGAGACAGGCGGCCGCGGAACACAACAGCCATGATAAATTAATTCATTTACTTAAGAAAAATGAGAGCTTTCCGCATGCGGCCCTTATTTATAATCTTGTCAATCGGGCCGGGTAAACAAAAGGTGCACAATGTCTTTAAGATTCGAGCGACTGACACAAGCACAACAGAACGATCCGGCGGCTTCGGGAGGCCCTCTGGAGCAGGTACGGATCTGAAGGTACCCAATACACACTACAGGCAGCATTTGAAGCAGCGAGATTTTGAAAAATATATTTGGGAAATTAATTTCCCCCCTTTTTAAAATGTACTGACTTGGAGCCAATTTCAAACGGGAGAAAGATAAATGTGTTTATGGCTTTAAGAATTGCAATTCTCAAGTTTTTTTTTTGTTGCATATTTATATAACGCGAACTCGACCCAAAGGTATTGGAGCGCTTTACATGAGCACCGTATTTACATTACACATTGGGAGATGGAGAGGGGGGGGGGGAGGGGGGGCGAGCCGACACGAGACCAGTTATTGGGTGTGAAAAAGGCCGCTTTATTGAAACAGGTGCATATCACAATTTCATCCCATGGCCACTGCCATACAAAACTAAAAACCTCACTATACAAGAATTTGCTGACCCCTTGTTCCTCCCCCCACCCCTATGATCCCCACATCATTTCCCCCATCCCACAAAATACAACATAACATTCCATAACCATAATATAACCCAATCCTACACAATCTAGCCTTTCCAAATCCTAAATTCCCCGGACCGTAATCCCTACCTGCCTTTGTGCTACTGTAACTAACCAACCTCTAATCTAAACTTATCCTACCTGGTTACCCTTTCCCTGCTCCTGCTCACAAACTACCAAACGTATAACAACAAACTCCAGCCAATCCCGGCCAACTGTCAACCACCCCGCCTGCACCTGCTCCAAGCGACAATACACCAAGTTACCCTTATGTACCTGTTCCAACAAATGCCGCCCGCAAAAAACTCCCAACGCCAAAAAGGCTAACCAGCAAAAAAAGCCCCCTTAAACCCCTGAAACTAGGGAGGGCGGGTGGGGACAAAAAACCTGCCCTGACAAAGCGCTCCCAGCCACCAGGTCACCAAACCTAAAATGGTGGCTGGGTTAGCGCGAAAATTCGTTATATCCCCCTTTGGGCTATAAACTCGAAATTGGGCTACATTTGAGCTATTCCCAATGTAGCCCAAATCATCCAAAATGGCCGCGCCGGCCACTCCCCCCCTCCCAATCTGCCCGGGGGGCAGACCTCGCTGTGCTCGGCTGCCCCCCAAGCTCCCATTCAGGCAGAGGGAGATTAAGTGATTTTCCCAGAATCACAGGATGTGGACGCGACTCCGAAGCTCGAACCCTGGTTTCCAGCACCAAAGTCGGCAGTCTAGCCAACGGACCACACATTCACTTATTCTCGAGACGATATATTCAAACACAAGCAGTTGTTTAAAACTAATTATGAAATGCCTGGGTCGTTCAACTTGATCGAGACTGAAATCCTACATACTCCATTCTACTTGTATGCAGTTTTTTCTTTTTATTGTTCATTTATAATAGCTTTGTATTAAATGCAAATTAAAATGTACAGTTTAAAAAACTGAGTCTCCCGCACCAGTCGGCTGTGTTGGCATGTAGGGAGTTGGTACCTCTGGCAGTCTTCAGATAAAACAGGCTGTTTGCGGTTTTCGAGCACAAGTTCACAGTATGACTGATTGGAAGTCATGGAGGCCCAAGCAGACTTTAGATATAGATTGCAATACTTTATTTTTTAACAAGTTTTATTTTGTTTTATCTCATCAAGGTCATTTCAGCACAGCTAAATACAAATATCAAAACTGACTCCTTTAATACATCTCATTTGACGTACCAATCACAGCTTATGATTCCCATTGGACTCTGCTTCTGTCAATGAATAACCTCTCTAGCACCTCCCTTTTTCGCTATGCAAGTAATTATTCTTTTTACCCTGTAGTCAAACCTGAGACCAGGCAGCAGTTTCAAGTTATGTTTTATGCTATGTGATTATATGTTATGTTATATGCTATGTTATATGTTATGTTATAAGCTATATGTTACTGGTTATGGTATATTATGTTGATTTGTATAGCGCACTCATTTCCTGAGAGGGTATCCAGGCACTTGGTTAGGCAGGGTGTGTTGTCCCAAGGGTCTTATATGAAGAGCCAGGTCTGCAGCTTCTTGTGGAACTCGAGCAGTAAGGAGGAGGCTCTGATGTGCTGAGGGAGGTAATTCCAGGTCTGGGGTGAGATGTAGAAGAAGGAGCAACCTTCAGTTTCGCTTTTGCAGATACGCAGATTATGTGAAACTGAGTGAGTCAGAGCTTAGGTGTCTGGTGGGTTGGTGACAGTGTATGCGGCTGTTCATGTATTCTGGTCCTGTGCTGTGTAGGGCTTTGTATGTACGTGTGTGAGCAGTTTAAATTGGCTGCGCTTGAGAATGTCAAGCCAGTGTGGGAGGTAGAGTGTGATGCTTGTGGCAGCGTTCTCGAGTCTGCGTAGGAGTTGTTTGGAGATTCTGGCATAGAGGGTGTTGCTGTAGTCCAGCCTGCTGCTGATGAGGGTTTGCGTGACGGTCTGTCAGGTGTTCTGAGGCAACCATTTGAAGATCTTTCACTGCATGGGTAGGATGTGGAAGAAGGAGGTGCACACTGCGTTGGCTTGCGCTGTCATGTTGAGCTTGTCATCTAGGATGATCTATAGATTCCGTGTGGTCTGTGAGTGTGGGTGTTGGTCCTAGCTCCGATGGCTAGCAGGTAAGATCCCATGGGGAGGTCTTAGAGCCGAAGACCAGTACTTCAGTCTTGTCGGAGTTGAGCTTCAGGCAGCTGGTTCGCCTCCAGTCTGCTACTATGATCAAGCATTTGGTGAAGTTGGTTCTGCTGGTGTTTGTCTTGTCTGTCAGGTTGAGGATGAGTTGGGTGTAATCAGCGTAGGAGATGATGGTGATGTCTTGTGATTGGATGATGTTGGCAAGCGGTATGATGATTTACCACGATGGCAGGAGGCTCAGTTATATGGACGTGCATATTCATGTACCCCTCTTCTTCCCCCTCTACCTCTCCCCCGAGTGCCATTTTTATAATTGGAAAAATTAAGAAGTGTTAAAATACCCAGTGCAGTTTCCACCTGCCTTACATTGACTTTTCATCTAACAAAAGCATACTGCATCATATTACACCCTTACACCCCTTTCTGGTGAGTGCTCCCTCCTCACATCCCTCCTCTTTGGACACAAGTCAATAGTAATAATACTGCAATGCAGAGACTAATTAAAAATCAATACTTATTTCCTGTTACCAAAAAACCCCCAAAATCTAGGCGTATGGAATAACCAAGAATTCTTTTGATCCTCTCACACATTAGACCGCAGGCCCAGAAAACCAAATTATGAGTGTCGGTAGAGCATGTAGCCTAACGGCTAGGGCAGTCAATCTCAAATCTGGGGAACTGGGTTTGCGTCCCGGCAATGACACTCCACATCCTGTGATTTTGGGCAAATCACTTAATCTCCCCGTGCCTAACAAGAATGTATGTGTCCTTGCGTAACGCAACTGGTGCTTATATAAAGCGCAATGATATTCAACACCTTGGGGTCAAGTTTGCGCTATATAAAACTACGAAAAAAGAAGGATGAACCATGCCCTAGGACAAGCGTCGGGTGTCCTACTCTGCACCTGTAATGGGAGTTTGTAAGCAAATGCACTAATGTATTTACTGATGCGGGCAACATTAAATCATATTTCCTCATTACATGAATGTTTGCATCTATTTTATGCACTCAAAATACATTACCGCTGTTAGGTATTAACTTTCTTCTTTAAGCCCTTTCCGGCCTCAGCCCCTTCCTAAGATAGGATGGTCACCACATGGTACACATCAGGTAAGCGACTCCTGCATATACTTACTACTATCAACCCATCTATGTATACATTCGAATTGCAATGCTATTGTAGAGCAAAATACAAGCAGAACCGGAGGCCTTGGGAATTTTTAGGTAAGGCCTCTGATAGCCCATAAAGAGCTACGAGTGAACCTAAATACTTGTCAACATTTGAAAACATATAGAGCAGAAAGAATAACCAATTCTGTGAGTAGCTAATGGTCCAAAATTGAAATTTTATTAAAAATGTTTTCAAGTCTATTTCTACAGAAAATGGCAGATGCATAAAAATGTGTTTTAGCACTGAAGGCCTGTAGGTACAATTCGTTTTTTTATGTATGCCCTTTTTCACTGCTTCTGAGGGTCTCCGGATTTCTCCGATGACAGGAGCACCGTAATATAAGGCTTGGTTTATGTATGGTTATCAGTCAGTTCTCAAGCGACAAAAATACCGGCCAAGTCTGACTCCTCAGTGGAAGAGGTCCATCTACCAACCTCTGTTGTATTTTCTGAAGGTGAACTCAAGACAAAGGGCAGAAGGAAGACAATCGCATAGGAATGAGCCGCGGCCTGCAACCACTGTAGAGATGGGCATTGCCGTTGGCGTATTTCAGGTCAATGAGGAAGCAGGCTGCATAGTTCAGTGCCTGCAGGAGCTCACCTACAGTTTTAGACAGGAGCCTGTCATGTATCCCATTGCAAACGTTGCCCCTAGAAATGGCTAAAAAAACTGGATTGGTCCTTTGAAATGGCTGCCATAGTGGCAGGATCACACACTTCACACAAAAGCAGTAGATGCCTTTCTATTCATGTTGTTCACCTGTGGAACAAGCAAAAACCTTGTCAAAAGTGATCCATACATTATAAATTTGCTTTGACGTTCAGTTTTGGAGAACAGTTCAACAATTGGGATCATTCGAATGGATGTGAAATCGGGCTACAAGCTACTTCTAGCATCTGTTTTGGAGTCTCCAGGTATGGCTAGTTTTTGGGTGCCTCCAGTTTGGGTGCTGAATGTCCTTCGGCTCCTAGAAAGGGCAGGGTGACTGTCACTGTGACCTGGCAGCCCAGCTCGGACTCAAATGACGGACGACTTGTTGTGGTTACTTCACGTCTAAATGCAGAATGGAAGCCCATGTTTAGTGGCGAGGGAGCACCCTCATCACACCAACCTCTAAATGAGGCCAAAGTCCCTTACTTGGCATTATAGACAAAGGTACTTAAGCGGATATTTATAACCTGAAAGTGTGCAGTGCAAGAAGTCTCTAGTGGAGGCACAGCAGTCAACGATATCCTAGGATTGCTCAGTGGCAAAGGGGTGGAAAAACTGTAGAAAGATCAGATTTAGAAGGGGCAGCGTTTGGATGAGCCAGGTGGTGACAGAGATTGGAGGTCCCAGAGGCATCTGATGAAATCAATGGTACGAAGTTGAGGAACACAAACAGAGCTCTTCGACATAGAAATGCTTCGTTCCTCTATAGAAATTGCAATATTAGGCCTCTGGCTTAGAAAGACTGACTCATGACTGAACTGGTGTTGCACTGGTGCGATTTCCTCAAACTTGAACGATGTGGCTTCACCACAAGTGCTGAATGGGAGGAGGTTAGAATCTTGTACTATTGCAGACGTTTTGTGACGGGTGTTGATATAAGGATTTGTACCTATATCCACCCACTCCATCACCCTTTGTCTCGCCACCATGGGGATTCAGAGGTGTTAAAAGAGAGAGATTTAGAATACAAGAGGCAGTGCAAAAAGAAACTGTTCATTGTGCTTCAACAGGTGAAGTTAATTAGATGAAAACACAGCTTAATAGAGCCTACAATTGTGAGGAAATTCCTAATGGAGGATCTGCGTTCTTTTGCTTATCATTTCAATAAAAATTATAAAACAGAAGTATTTTTTCTAAACCTGAATACTTGATAAACCACCATTACAGCATTCACCTTGGCAGATTGCCAGAAAGGGTGAAACAAAACGCAGATTCAGTGCGCGCACACATTGTCAAGAACAATGAGCTAACAAATGTACTTAAGAAGAAATTTTGACAATGCAGCGAAAATTCACTGGTAAAGAGCGTTTTGTCCTGGCCATCTGCATATTCTACAGTCCTAGGATATAGTTCTATAAGAAAAGTGTTTTAAAATCAAGACAAACAGACGCTGTGGGTAAGTACATCACAAATATGGACTACTCCTTTTTTTACCTTCAGTGGTTCAACACTACATTTTTCTACCATTCAAAATGGTTTCCATCTCATCACGTTTTTAGGTCTCCCTTGATAGACCAGCTATCTCGAAGGCCTTTTATTCCAATATATGCAGATAAGGCTCAAAGTCAGTCCTTCTCAACAACTGGCTTGTTTGGGTCTGTTTCCTTAAGCTATTGCTTTGAAACAGTGTCAATCAAACCTTGGATCAACCCAGAGAAGTTTACATCTCTCAACTCAAACCACTGGCTAGTTGGTGTATCATTCCATCGCCTGGGACGTGGCTCCATTGCAATGCATGACGGACTATTTTAATTCCGTAGAGTACACCCAGCCGTCACATATTCAATTCTTTATCTCATATATGAAAAGCAATCATTTTTGTTGTTTTTTATTTTCACTTCTTCTAATGGTTTCCACCTGCTTACGCATGTCCAGCAGCTCACCCTATCCCTGAAGGTGGCCTGTGCTGAAACACAAATTCATCTTTTTTTGGGGGAAGTTTATATAGCGCAATCTAGACCCAAAGGTATCAGAGTGCTTTACATGAGCACCAGTTGCGTTACAGACAGACAAATTCATCTTTTTTTGTGAGGCAGGGGCAGATAAAGTGATCTGCCCAGAATCACAAGATGTTGAGTGTCTCCACCGAGACTCGAACCCGGTTCCCCAGCTTTGAGGTCCACCGTTCTAGCCATCTTGAACCAATGATGTTGGCCAAGCTAATAGGTCTTGTTTATAACTAAAAATACACCCAGATCAATGACTTTACCAGTGCTCATTTCAATTAAATACTTGCTCATAAGAAAAAAAGAATCAGAATAATTTAAGAAACACTTCTTAAAAAACAAAACAGAAAAAACATACAATATGGTGAGACTTTAACCACTGAGTAACAAGCAAGCTAAACAGAAAAGCATACAAAATCTTGAGGCACTGCGGTTGCATAAATAGGCATCTGACATCAGTCGATGGTCCAGGGAAGACCGACGGGTGAAGCTTCCACCCCGTTCACTAGACTTGAAAAATCTTTCCTACTTACTCACAGAGACAAGTGAAACAAAATCTACCTTGACCATAAAACATAACATAGGAGGCCAGCAGCTGGTTAAAAAAAGGCTCAACATATTAGCTGTCGAAGTTAAACCCGTTTTTCCCAACACAGCAAGCCGGTGCGGCCCTAGCCAGCAGCCCTTTGAAAGCTGGCGCTGATGACGTGACTACTCAGCGGCTGAGTTTTAAATTTAAATAAGCAAGTGCATCATTTTCTTAACATGACAGTCCTTTATTTATGTAGGTGTTGTCACATGCCAACATAGCACCTTGTGGGCACCACAGAGCTCTAACATATAGAATAATATGGTCGAGGCTGCCGAAAGACGGACATTGGTAGGTGGACTATAGGTAAATGTGAGGTGTAATCCCCATAACTGGCATTAATCAGTCAATGTTCTCGTCACTGCCAGTGTTCAGAGGATGCCAACCTAAGAGCTCAGCCTTCAGGAGTTCCCTGAAAAGGAGATGGGTAGGTTCTGCTTTCAGGCTGGGGTTCAAGGCGTTCCAGACTCTAGCACCCAGATCCATCACTCCATCCATTGGTTGAATTGTTTTCTGCCTAAAAACTGTCCACGTATGCCCACCGGATGAAGTTAGGCCTTACGTGATGAAAACATGCACACATGAAGAAAGAGGCACCAAATACTAGCGCACTAGATGAAGAAATGTTTACCGTAGAGCTCCCAAATTTCTCAAAAACAATGCGAATATTGGCTCTGTTATTTTGGAAATTCAATATATTATGCTATTTCAAGCTAGTATAAGACGATAATAACAGCAGCGAACATTCCACTCCATGGAGATGACATTGTTTCATAGAGTGAGTTCTCAAACATTGACCCCTTGAGGAGAACTGACAAAGCGCACGATAAATCCCAGCATTTGGCAGCTCTGCTCATGGCAAACTCAGCAAAGAGGAGGGCAAACATTATACATCCAGGCTCTCTGTCGTCAGTGGATGAAAAAGAACTCTGCAGCAAATATGGCTTCAAAGGGATAATGAATGTCTTCCTTGCCCGGGCTTTTGGAGAACCCTTTGTTCTTTCTGGTAAGTTGCCCATTTAGAGCATGAAAACTCTTCTGAAGAGAGCTGAAGTGAGATAAATGTCCCACGATGTCAGATGAGAAGAGGCACGATTTATCAAGCAGCTTTTTGCAAAGTTATTACATGGAGAAAGCAACAGGCAGGAGGAAAAACAACCTGGCTTGCTACCTAGGTGCTTCAAGGCTCAAGCAACCCAAAACCCAGGGAGGGGTAAGTGGATGACGAGTGATATTAATTGTTCATAATATACATTGAACAGTTAACTACACTCATATACAAAGTTCCATTAAGATAAACAGTTTACACCCGATTACTGAATAAAAGGGCCACCGATTTACACTCCGTTGTGACCCAAGAAATGACACTCCGATGCCAGGAACACGTAACCTCCTGAACTAGCTCACCAGTGACCACATTCACTGGTTGTTTACTGTGCTGACCACAAGTGAGCTCAGTTAAGTAAAGTGCCCAAGTGTTTGTCAGAAGACAAGGCACACCCTCTGTCATTCTACAGAGATTCTGCCAAGCCTTCCCAGCTTCTCGATTCACTTGAAATACTGTCATTGAACAATGAAGTGTGTACAGCAAAACCTTGCACATTTTTTGGTTGCACTGTATTCTTTCACATACATTACACTAATAGTAAAACACAATCTTTACGGTGATTCTCTTGCTCGTTGAACCGTAGACTGGTGGGTTTGTGACATCTTAGTAAATGATGACGGCCGAAATGCACAGCTGATAATACTCCTAGTTCGATAGAAAATATTCTTACATTGTGGTACAGGTTAGCTTTATTTGTATGCCGTGGACATTTAAAGCTCTGCCTTGGCCTCAGGACCGAGAGTGCTCGTGAAGCTTGGTTCAACGCCTGGAGGTTCTGATGCTACCTAGTCTTAGTCCATGACCCTGGGGTAAGTGAGGTGGCATCAGTCATATGTGTAGGCCTCCGGGATAAGGATCTGTATGCTAAGCTAGTCAATGCTGTGGGACCTGGCTTTATGGCCTAGCGCTAAGAACTCTTAGGGCTGTTGAAGCAGGTGTAAGGCATCTTTCTATGGGTCATACTTTTGTCTTGATGTATAGTGCTAGTCATTTCTATGGGGGTCGAGTATCCTGGAACAAATTTACTTCAAAGTGTTAATTTGATTCTACAACTACTATACAAAAGATCCATTACTGTGGGGGCTGCTCCCACCCCTTGGGGAGTGGTTGAAGTGGATGCAAGCTGTAAAAACAAGAGATCATGGTGTAGAAGCTCAGAGTACAAGGAGTCCACAGAGGAAGGTTCAAAGATCACGCAGAGAGATCATGAACCCTGCCACTCAAGCGCAGTCCCCCTTTGGTACCTCTGATGCCTACATGTAAATGTAAATTGATACTTGTATAGCGCACTACTCACCCACAAGGGTCTCAAGGCGCTTGTACGAATACCGCTGTGGAACCCATCCTGGCTTTCCCTGTGTGGCGTCCACTCCTGGGCACCCCCAAGGTGGAGGCCAGGCATCCGTAGCGTTGTGGGGGCCGTTGTGGAGATTAAGCAAGCTATTGCCCAGAGTTGCAGAGTGGGACTCCAGGATTGGAATGGCACCGAGGCGAGAATTATCAGGTCCGTGGATTTTTTTTTTTTAGCCCAAGACCCGCCGAGTCGGGGAATTGAACCCTGGTCCCGGGCTAGATCTCTGCATCAGGGTCTGCCGCTCTAATCATTGAGCCACACTTCTCCACCATGAGAGAGTGAAGTGGAAATGCAATAGAGACTCTAATACATTAGGAAAGAGATCAAAGAATGGAAACAATGCAAGAACTATGAAGTACTTTCTGCTGTGCCGATATGCAATTATCATTAATGCAGCACATGCCGTAGTAAAGGGATCTAGTGGCATAAGGGAGAATTGCATCCCAATTTTGACAGTCTTAGTTTTCAACTGAGGCAGAGGGGGTAATTTCCTTGCTGCATTAGGGCCCATGGCACCCTTGATAAGCCTCTGCTGCCATGCCGTAAAACACAAAACCAATATACATCACACTAAAATATTTTCTTGGGAGCACTAGTATGACTGGAGAGCATTTTTTGACTTCCGTCCACAGTAGTGCTCCTGAGTTCCTAACTAAAGTGTACAAAAACAATGGAACGGATGGTCTAGCACCCTTTACCTTCTGAGCCCTTTTCCGGTTTACATTTGGTACAGTCATCACTTATTTTTTTAGTATGTAGTTTTAGAGCCCTGCTGCTGATGCAACCATATATGCAGTTCTCTCCCCTGGGATCCTCATGGGTAAAGATTCCAAAATTGCAGAGGCCCCTTTGCTACTTCTTCATATTTTTCTGGCTCTAGAGGCCACAAAGGTCCAAGATCTCAAAGGGATTCTTGGCAAATTGAGGAGATTAAAGAAATTACAAGTGAGCATGAAAAATCTGTAGGGAATTTTGCCGTAGTTCCATTCAAAGGGAAGCCGGAAGGCTGTAAGTCTCAGAACTGAGCAGAAATGTGAATTAAGTACCTGGTTTAAAAATATAGAGCTTGCAGAAGGTTGAAAAATTCAACACTTCCATACATATATGAGTTATTGATGAATGCTTTATTACTTTCTAGACAAAGTCTTAAAATCTTTAAGTCCCGATCTCCCCAGGTTCTAATGGCAATAATTTACAGTAAATCATGTTTTAATACTGGGCATAACATATGCCGGATCTGACAAGATTTTCTGAATGTCAAATAAAGAAAACTATCCTAAGACTTCAAAGAAACACAACTAACACAGTCAGTAAAAGCAAATGAAGGTGGCAATGATGAGCAAAGAGTACTACTGCTTTGTAAACAAGCATTGGCATAGCCAATAGGTCTCGCCTTTGGGACCTTATAAGTATTTAATTATGCAGAATATCATCCTTGGTGCAACATCAACTGTTGCATGGCTAAACACTTATAATGTCCCAAAGGCGAGACCTATTGGCTATGCCAATGCTTGTTTCTTGAGAGGTGAATAGACTAGTTGGGACTGGGGAGCTGGTGGAACCTGCAAATATAAGACCATCAGGCCTTTCCACCTCTCCACTCTTTGGTAGGACAACCTGAGAGTAGTCAGACCTCATCATTATATCTTCTGTTTTGTTCATCTCGACCTTAGACAAAATAAAAAACTATAAAATACCTTAAAAGCACGTCATATGTTCCATTACTTCCGCCCCCACAGCTTGTTTAATTAAAGCCTGAGTCAACCTAACTTCAGTGACCAGCACAGTGCAACCAACATCTACACCACATGCGTTAAACATGAATAGTATCCGATCTTTACAACCAAGTAAAACAAAGTAATTTTCAGACAACGTTAGCTTTAAAAATACAAAATAGGCCCAACATTTTGTCAAGTTTATCATTTTCATATACAACATGTTTCTTCAATCATGTGCGTCACGACCAAGTTTGAATTGCAAATAGTAAAACAAGACTCATAAAAGACAGAGGTAAATAATGTCACCTTGCGGTGGATATACATTAAACGGTGAAAGGAAAATGGTTATTTTTCGGACTTCCGTCTCTCGAAGCCCCTGCAGAGCCAGACGCGTGTAAAGTTGTTTCAGCTGCAACGTCTACCTCTCAGTGCCAAACCAAGATCGGCGCTATTTAATGTCCGCACGCTAATTTGCAACGCAATTGGCCGTGGGGTTTAATGTCACCTTTTTCTTTAAACACTTTTATACTGAGAGTAATAAAGGGGTTTTTAATTAAATACTTGAAGGGAAATGTGCAATTACATCGTATAGAGTATTTCGAACCGCTGGGGTATGCTCTTCCTGCTAAAGGCCCCGGTTTATGTGCTCTTATTCTCGTTGCTCACGCGGCACGGGCTGATATGTATATAAGACACTAAGCTCGGAGACATTTTTAAATAAGCTTAGATAGTAAATCTAAAATATTTCATTCACTTTACAACGCCACCGTCACGTTAATGCGCAACTGGGACATGCAAACATTACCAAGAGCAACAATCGCGGCCACGCTAATTAAAAACAGATTGCCCCTGCGTGCCGCTGCCGGCTCCCGAGAGCAAAATGCTCTGGGGGTAAACATTTCCAAAGAAGCTGTGACCTCCACACACATTTGGCCAATTGTGTACTAAAGCCAGACGCAAAGGCCAATCGCGTGTGAGCACCACACGCACAAGCTTTTACAAAAGATGAAGAAAGCTGAAGTGATTCCAAGAGGTCGTTTCTAGGGCAGCGGATTCGCGCTGCGCTAGGCTCGACCTAAAAAGGAGATATTAGGCATTTGATTATCCTGAATATTAAACCTTTATAATCAGGATTTGGTCATGAAACATACATTCACCAAATAGAGTGAGCCTAAATTATTCATTTGCCTCTTCTTTGTTGATGGACAGCTAGGGATTCAGAGGAGACAATTCAATCCACCCCATAAGGCGGACAGCATGTGGCTCTCGCAGCGTTCTCGGGCCTCCATCCACCAGGGAAAGAGAGCAACATGTTCACATTGGGTTGATACAAGGCGATTTTAAAGTTTAACAAGTTAGCTTTCAAGCTGGTCTTTTCCAGACAAAAGGAAATAAATGTACCAACTTGCCCACTGTGCACTGGAACCACCAAAGGTTTCAGTTATTCAACACATGTCTCAGCTGACTGACTCTGTTTAATCGGATAATATTTCTTTAGCTTTGATTTCTTTCTCTTCTTTAGTATTAATTTGCAACTGTGGTAGGATTTCAATTTCGTCAGTCCTATGTAGCCTGGGTTTGTTGCCCGGTGTACTCAGGTAAAATGCTGTACTTGGCAGTAAATGCCTTGAGCTTCTATCTTGTGTTAAATAAAGCAACATCCCATAGGTGATAGACACCTATTATTTAGGAAACCGTTAGTTTGGTTGGCTCACAGCTGTCCTCTATAGAGTTTAGGGGCATCAGTCAAAGCTCTTCTTTTTAAGATTTTGTGGTCATCCACGACTGATTCTCATTACAATGGCTGGTGTAAGTAAAGAGAGAAGTAGTTGAGTTTCTTTGACATTTAATCCGATTTGTATCATTCATCATGTATACATAAGTGATGCAACTTGAACCGGAATTGGAGGGTTCACTTCATCTTCAGCTGTAGTCCAAATAAACAAGGGGATTTTCTAGGTTGTAATGATACAACAATTGCTGATAAAGTTGACCATGTTATTGTATTAGGGTACTTACATTTAAGGGACAAACCCCCTTTGGACTGTTTGGTAGAAGACCTTATGAACAGCCTCGGGTCTATGAAGTTCACCTGCACTGATCAAGGGACATCTAGTATTCCATATTTGAAGAGAGAATTACTTTGGGGAGTGCTATGAATGCATGCCGCACATTTCTATAGCTTGAACCTAGCTACACAGCATGGCAGTGCTGTAGAATAAAACATATTTACTCTACTATGGGTGCCAGGTGGGCAAGGGGGCTGTGTGGTGCAGGGACTGGGACTTGGGAGTTCTTGTTGGGTCCAGAGATCCATTGGTAGGCAGAGGCAAAGGAAAGAGGAGTGCTGCACTTCAGACAGTGAGTTAGTTAGGACTATAAGGGATGTGTGTTTGCCTGAAGAGCTAAGCTGTCAGTTTTAGTAGAAATGCTGGCATAACATATTTTACTTCTTGTAGAATCTCCTTTCCAATTTGGACAATCTGCTGGTGCTCACGGTCTATATCCGTGTTCCGAGTGGGGCTTTGGTCTTGGTTCAGGGAAGGCAGAGAAAATAACTATTTACATTTGACCTAACCAAATATGATGCTGGTTCGAGTCAGAGGTATTGCTCCCCTTTAGATGGTAGGTTAACATGAGGAAACATGGATTTGGAAAAAAGGCCGATGGACCTATTATAGCTCGGCTCAGATATAAATGCTCATGTGTCCAGCTTAAAGGGACAGTTTAGAAACAAATAACTTACATTTCCTAATGGTTCTCCTAGGCCCGTGGACCTCACTGACTCATTTACACCTTAAGACCCATGACAAGGCACTAGTTGACCTCTTACTGACCATCGCCACCAAGATTATCGTTACAGGATAGAAACTTCTCAACAACATATCATACCACACTTGGTGGGCTTGGATAGTACACCTAAGAAGTGTCCCCAGTAGGCTCTGCCAAATAAACCCAAGATATCACAGAAAATATGACAGGAATTAGATAAGTTTACACAACACAACAGTACCCCTCCTACCCCCTACCTTTAGACTCCGACAACCATGTCATACGAATCATACCTACTGAAACCATTGGAACATCGCGCTCACTGGGCTCCTCCCACACCGGTCTCTGTGTTTTCACCCCCATGTGGGATATTTATTGTGATACACAAGAAGGCTTGGAATATGTCAGAGCTGAACTGGGAACACAAACCAGCCCTGGCAATTCAGCTGGACAGTACTCCGGAGAGGGAGGGGAAAACACAGGGTGCTAGTGAGAGGCACTGCTGCTGCTTTTATTACAGTGCTGCAATATCGGCCCCCAGTAACAACAAGCATTTGCAATGCAACAGGGGTTGCATTTGCAAGAGTCTGAGCAATTGGCATTGTAAATGACAATTACTTTTATTTTTGTGTTTTGAAAACCTGCAAGTGGTGCATAAACATGCACTATGTACTTGTAGTCCTTACTTACGGGATGCAAGGCTGGCAGTGAAAAGAGGCACCCCGCAGAATACATTCTTTGACGTACAAACCTATCAATCAAGGTTTTTCTTTCCTATAAGCCATGAAGGAGTTTTCTGTGGCCCTTTCACAATGGAGAAACAATTGTACAACAATTAATGCATTTACCAGTCAAAGGCCAAAATCGTCACATATTATGGAAAGCACCAGTTTCAGCTTTTCAACACATAATGCTCAGTACAGATTAGACGTTAAACACATGCATCTCTGAACCCTACACCTTAGTATTGTTAAAATGTTCCTGAGAACGATTTAATGATGACCTTATGGATCCATTTATCCCTCATAAAGGAAGTGGTCAAAGAGTTTTTAAAGGTGGAACTGGCATGCCCACTCACTAAGGAGCAGGGTTAGAGAATCCCCTTGTTGCTTTTCAATGCCAAATATCAATTTCTTGGCAAATATTTTAGATGAAAAAGTCAAGTGGACATTCATTTGGCGGAGGCAGAATTGTTTATTTTGATAAAGTCTAATTGTACGTGTCTTTATGGGAATCCACCTTCGTTTGGGTAGTATGTGCTCATCCGTTACTAAAGGATGGCAGCTGTTCGTCAGGTCCTATGAAAGAGAATCTGTAAGCAGCTCTGAATACTATTGATTCTTGGGTGGAGCGGAGGCACCACATAGACTGCCTTGAAGTTAAGGGACAGCAACACTTCTCTGAATGTGTTCATTCCTATATCAAAATACTCTCATGGTCCCTCAGTGATTACATATGGTGCCATCCCATCAGTAGGTCAGAAGTGCTCAGTTGTCTAACCCAAGGGTATGATGCACCTAGAAGCACTTAGAATGATGTAAAAGGACAGGACTTACATCTGTCTGGCAGTGGTGTGTGCAAACTTTCACTAAGACGGAGGCTCCTTCCCTCCAAGAGTTACAGGTGCATATGTGGAATGTCAGACCCAGCTACTATCAAGAAAACATTGATTTTCATTCAAACATCTTTGAATTTTGACTGCTTCAATAATTCAGGAATCACCGGCCCATGCATGTGTCTTTATGCAGCTAGCCTACGGGCAATACATGCACTCAAACAACTACAATTGGTTGCAGGTTCATGATGATGGGCGTCATTTATAGTAGGAAGTTTAGTTACTTTCATAGTGATAATATATAGTCCCTTCAAAAAGAAGCCGGCATATTTAAGTCAAATTACCGTACTTCTTGGAGAGCTATGCCATGAATGCTGTATCTCGGAGCGAATTAGCCATGCCTGGTGTAGGGAATCTTCAGTTCATGATGCCTTAGATTATAAAAGTCACGCTATTTATTTTATTTTCGAGTTTTATATAGCGCTAGCTGGCCCCGAGGGTATCAGAGCGCTTTACAGGTTATGGGAATACGTGACTATGTTTACAAGAGATACACAAGGGCGTTCATAATGTTGGTGTCTTCCTTCTGTGGAACAAAAATTATTTTGCCGTTCCTCTGGGAAATTTTCCTGCTTTTGTGAATTGCCCATATTAGTAAAAAAAGATCTTTATGGAACTTGTCTTATGCGTCAACAAGATGTCCTATGTTACATATAGCTGCCAGTAGCTTCCTTTACCAACTTTAAATACCAGAACACATCATGCTATGCAATAGGATTCCTGTGAATAGAGCTTGAATTAAGTCCGAACTCCATCCTACATGATGTACTCCCCCCCTGGGGGAAAAAAATAAAATCAAAGTGCACTACATGTACGCAATCAGTCTGTCAGTTACACCGACTCCATGATCCAGCAAACCATTTGAGCAAGACATAGTGAGTAGAGTACTCCTACGTACAGACGAGGGCGCAAACTGGGAAAACATATAATGTAAAAGTGAACATTGATTTTTGATAAGAGTTTCACAGCCACCGCAATAAATGAGAACATACTGAACAAATAAGCAAAACCAACATAGAAAAAAATGGACAATACTAAAGGTGTAACCACATGTACGAGGCAAATGAACGCATCAAAAAAGGAAATAACAGAACATGACAAATATTCCAGTTTTGTAATTTTCTCCTCATATCTTCACTAAATATATATATGCAGCCTAACCAATTTTCTAAATCTAACATGCGCATGCTCCGCCTCTAAACCACAATGTGGTGCGTTTACGTTTAAAATCAATGTTTTCCCTTTCGCCTCTGACAATCCCGCTATTAATTTAAGCTCCCCATGATTCATTCAGCAGAGACCAGGCCTTATCTAAAGTAACCATTAATTCAACACTATTAACTGGATTGACACCTTGTCGTTAATGGATGCTTTTAGAGCAATGCCAGTTTCCTGGGCCACGAAGCAGAGATTAACACACACAGGAAAACTGAAAAGTTCCCAAAAAGGATTGATTGAGCATTATTTTATCAGCTACCATAGGAATGTTTTCTGACTTAATTTCTTCCATACATTTTTCCTGACATTCTAACTGTATGTTTTTAGAGAACTAAATGATGGGTTTCAAAGACACTGATTGAAAAAAGAATAATAGAAATATCTGGCTTATTAAAGAACCGCCTTGACGTCGACTTGCAATGCTCATATTAGCAGAAATGTGTTACAATGGTAAATTTTCCCCACTATATTTAGGTGATCGCAAAAGGTTTAAGCCTGGTATAATTGAAGTGAGGGATGATAAAAGGGTAGCACCGGCTGTGCAAGATGAGTTGATCATAACGTCAGGCATTCGGTTCTTCCACAAAATAAATTCGAATAAAGAAAAAAAAATGCTGATGTGTTTGCAACAATTAATTGTTTTAGTCTGTCCAGGTCTCTAAGGACATTTCCTGCTTCCTCGGTCAGTACTTAGTGGGAACATTCTTCTTCACCTTCCTTCACAAAACCATTTTGAGAAATGTTGTATGAGCAGTATTGTTTCAGCACTGCTTAATTTCTCGCCTACTTTTCATAATCGACCTAAAATTGATAAATAAGCAAAAAAATGTGCAGCAGGGTTTTGGCGCAGGGACATGGTTTCTCAAATCGCGCAGGAGAAGTACGGGCTCCAAACTGGAAATCCCAACAAGAAAAGGGCGAGCTTCTAGAGTTTCATCCTTGATACTGAGAGCAAGTGTTTTTTGCAAACCACTGCCAAGATGGCTATATTAAGCAGCCTGGACAATAACTTCTATTGAACTATCAAACGTACCACAGAAATGCTTCTTGGCCCCATGATAGGAACCGAGGACTGGGAGAGCTTGGGACTCTAAGTCTTAGCATGGAAGCCCCGCCCCCACCTCAAAGTAAATCTTTCTGGAAGTATCGTAGGAATCTTTTGTGCCTTTGACCCGGGAAGTGCTTGATAATAGGGAATCGTGCCGGTTTAAGCAAAACCATCATTGCGCATCTCCGCAGAATGGGATCAAACCAACGTCAACGGCCCATTCTGCTGATTTTGTGTTAAATATGCAAAAAAAACTGATCCCCGGGTCCTTACACAATATTACTGATTAAGTGAGTTAGAAGGGAAATTAGGTATCTTTATTTCACGTTCCTTAAGTCAGACACTCGCAGCATAATTTCACAGGTGTGAGAACCTCAAGATGGCAGAAGAAAATGATTTGAAGAATCGGAAAAAATGATACTGCTGGATTTGCAAAACTTAAGATAATGTAAAGGTAAATAAGAAGCAGATAACAGCCCACACCATGCTTCGCAACATGAGGCCTTTGCTGTAAAGGGTGTTTTAGTCTTTATACCATTGTTAGAATATCTCAGTGTCGTGACACAGAATGGGCATGGATTCAAGACCTGGGCGTATTATTTTATCCAACTATGTAGAGCATCCAGGCAACGGAGAGGGGTCAGTTTGAAAAAGACAAAGAGGAAACAGGAGTGTCAAACAATTTAGAGGTGAACTGAAATAATCTTGCACCATATAAAGGCCAAGTCAGGTAACAAGTATTCACTGAACTCTAAGAGTAGAAGTCATTTAGTATAAAGGATTGGTAGTAGAGATGTAGCACCCAGTAATGGAGTAGGTGCAGAGACACCGAAGCCCTGTGGTGTGCCAGGCCCGATAAACCCAACCTAGGTCATGTTTTACTGCACAACAAGGCATAAGGGGGTGCATTTTTCCTTACTTGCATTAGGACCCCTGGCACACTAGATAAGCTAATGATTATTGGTATGGCAGGAAATGCAAGTTGATAGATATTAGGTTCATAGTCTGAGGATCCTGGATCTAGAATAAACACCATATAGTCAGAAGGCTTGCCAATGGTCAGACTAGGCCGTAAACAGATGGAAGCAGCAGCAGCTCACCTTAAAAGAGAAATATGCCATTTAAGGTTAAACAGTAAGCGTGCAACTGAACAGAACGGTAATTTATGATTGGCTTTGTTTACATAAGTACCAGGTCTTTAGTTTCTTGAGAAACTCAATAAGTGAGGAAGAGGCTCTGATGTGTTGAAGGAGGTCGTTCCATGTCTTGGGTGCGAAGTAGGAGTATGATCGCCCTCCAGTTTTGCTTTTGCGGATGCGGGGCATGTGTGAGAGTGGGACTGAGGCAGAGCATAGGTGCATGGTGGTTTGGTGAAACTGTATGTGGCTGGTCAGGTATTCTGGTCCTGTGTTGTGTAGGGCTTTCATTGTGTGCATGAGAAGTTTGAATTGGTTGTGTTTGTGAATAGGATGCCAATGAAGGTTCACAAGATGCAATGTGATGTGGGTACGGCATGGGAGGTAGAGAATGAGACTAGCGGCTGCCTTCTGGGTGATCTGGAGTCTGTGTAGGGCTGGTTTGTAGATTCCAGCATAGACAGTATTGCCGTAGTCCAGCCTGCAGGTGATGAGTGCTTGTGTGACTGTTTATCTGGTGTTCTGAAGCAACCATTTAAAGATCTTTCGCAGCATGCGTAGGATGTGGAAGCAGGAGGTGCACACTTACTTTACCAGTCCTGTTGAGCTTGTTTCTAGGATGATCCATAGATTTCTTGTGTGGTCTGTGGGTGCAGGTTTGGGTGTTCCTAGCTTCGACAGAGCAACATGGAGAGAGTAGGCCGTGGGGAAAAGAGGTGGAAGCAGCACATGAGGAGAGGGTAAGAAAGCACAAGGCAACCAGAAAGAAAAATAGTTGGATACAAGGCATCTAATCAAAATGATGGTAAAGAAGCGAAGCTCTTAGGGGGTCCAGAGGGTAAGACAGCCTTGAGAAGAGGAAGGAAAGCCATTGAATCAGAGGCTAACAATTGAGATAGACAAGAACAGGCAGACCCATAGCCCATCCTGGATACTGGTTTTGTAAACAAGGAGTATTCAACAATGGACTACAAGCGGTCTGTAGGCAAGAAGTAAGAACTATACTCTCCTCACATTAAAAGCCTCAAACAAAATGCCAGCCTTAATGATAATCTCCTTAAACAAATAAACAATGGTACACCTTTCACAGTATAATTTGAGATTGGTAAAGTGTTGTTCTACCCTAGAGCAGATTTCCCTACCTTCAGCCCAGTTTGACTCATTTAACTTGTTTGTAGCCAGAAAATCTGTGAAAGAAATGCCTCATAGTTGCTCAAGTGCAAAAATCTATTTGATTCAATGTTAGAGACAGCATCTTATTGTGTGCTCTTGAAATGTCAATGGTTAGCCCCGTATGCAATATGTCTAAGCCGGCTTGGATTATGGCGATAGAGGATTGCAAATGCTAATTTCTTAGTTGATGGCACTCTTCTTGGAGAGCACATAGTTGAATTGAAATGAAAAAAGAAACTACTCTATCGCGTTATGTTCCTGAACTCATCTGCTAACACATGATATGATCATTTTGAATGGCCTCTCAAACATAATGAGTTCCTGGAGCGAGAAAACTTGAAGAACCCAGCATGGACCCAAGTCGCGGCCCCCCCGGCATAGTAGCAGATCCATCAGGAGTCGATTGCCCAGCAGAGGCCCTGGCTGAGATACTGTAGCAACAAACAGCCACGTGTCCCTAGTCTTTCACAAACCGCCTCCTTATATAATGTAGAAGGTCTTCATCGTACATACTGAATCTTGTCAAAATACTTTGGTTCACTCGAATGTTTCTGTGTATTAAATAGGCTTAGTAATCCTACCAGTGGCATAACGAAAATTTAATGGGGCTCCCTGCAAAGTACACGGAGCCCTCCCCCTCCCTGGCCTACCACCTTCCACTTTTACTGAGGGGTCCCCATGGGGGGTGTGGGGGGGGCAAAGCACTACCGAGGCTTATGTTATGCCACTGAATCCTACTTAATTTATAGCATCATCCTCGCGCCTCAAGGCACCTCAGTTTGCAGATCTGGGCTGCATTAAGATTTCTTTTGTTCATTCAGTCTCCATCCTCCCCCTGATTAGTCTCCCAGCTCTTCATTACCATCTTCATATTACCATAGGGTGCACTCTTCCCTCCTATTTGCTATACTGTCACTTTATTTCTCTTAATATTATAGCAGTGCCTCTGTTCAAGTAATTTATTTTCAACGCTCTCAGCTGGAAGCCTGTCGCGATCGAGAATTACACCGAAACACATTTCTAATGCTGTGTAGCTCAGGGATATGAATTGAATGCACAGGGGTAAGAATTACTTGTTCACACCTAAAATGTTTGTTTGGAATTCTATCAATTTGAAAAACCTGCAAACTTGCGAGGAAGCTCATATCACCAACATTGATATTAGCGAAAAGGAGGCAGGCTTTGGGCTGGTGCACACAGGAAGCTAACCCCCCCCCCCCCCCCCCCCCCCCCACCATCATCAATGTAAGCTCAGTGCTTGCGTGATATTTGCTTATCAGCAAACTACTGGTCATGCCATGCACATGGTGATCTCTGAGTTTTATTTTATTGTGTCACAGAAGAATATCATTAACATTTACACCTGCATGTGAATTATTACTATTACTGAAAACAGTAACAGTTGTTAGGTCTCACCTACAGACAGCTTTTAGCCTCTTGTGTATGTTATCAAAAACTTACAGCAGGCTTAGAGCCCGACCACTGCTTACCGTTTGTTGGCTTTGTCACACTCATTTCCTTGCTTCATATTCATTTCATTTGATCTTTATTTCGACATTTTTTCAGTCATAAAAGATTACAGTTAAAACATTTAAAACATATATAAGACCACAGGAGATAAATAAACATTTCATAAAATCAGATTATCAAGCAGGATATGCAATCATGATATACAAACACCCCTGGATGCCGCTGTAATGAGAGAACATCTCTTAGGACACATAGCTAGCAGGAACTTTGAGAGTGCGAAAACTACGTGCGGTGAGGTGTCAGTTTTAAGGACTCTCATTGCAACAAGACATTTATCAAAACCCATGTTCTTGCACAAGGGTACCAACCAGTACTTTCTGGCTTTACTGTAAGCAGGGCAAAAAAAGAGCATGTGTAGTTCATCTTCCTTAATCGCACCGCATCCAGGGCAAGAATTACTCGTTGGTGTAGACCACTTACTTGTGAATGCCCTTAATGGTAGTGTTGCGAATCTCCATTGGATATATAACTTCCTAGCTCCAACTGGGTAAATAAAATTAAAAAACTCCTCAAAAACATATGAATGTTTAAGTGTTAAAAAGGTCGTTGTCAGAGGGCCAGCTTTGGAGTCATGCAGCCATATATTTTGTTTATAGTCCATAAAGGAATTCGCAAGCATTTTGCATGAAACCCCCCTGCATGCCTGTTCTGGCTCATACCAAAGGTCCGATAGTCCCCTTCTCCCCAGTTCCTTTTTCACAAATGCAAGCCAGGGGATTTTCGCTGCACTACCATGGTTCAGCACATCCTTTAGTTCAAGCCTATAATTGGACAGTTCTGGAGTTATCCATAGCCTGCACCAAAACCTAAGAGGTTTCAGAGCTAGCTCATCCTAGATAAAACTCAGTCCTAAATCCAATCTCAGAGGAAGGAGGGGTGTGCTTTGGGGGAGTGCAAGTAGCTGCCTCATAAACTTGTTCTCCACGTTAGGAATTTCGGGCCTACAGGTGTACCCCCAGAGGTTCCCACCATAAAGAGCCGATGCCCTCGCCTTCACTTTGTAAATCTCCAGTGCGGGGATCACTGGCTTGATTGTAGATGTAGGAGACATTTTGAGGATGCCGCCCACTAATTGGGAGAGTTTAAGTTGTGATTTCGCCTGTTGGGGGCCCCAGGAAAGATTTTCATTGATCGTTACCCCTAAATATTGGAAAGTCTGTACCCTCTCCAGTCTAACCGAACCCAGGATCGGTGTTGGGCGGGTCGATGCCGGGGGGCTGAAAATCATAAATTTGGTCTTATCAGCATTGATTTCCAGTCCGCGGGATCGGCAGAAGTCTGTAAAGCCGTCCAACACTTGTTGGATCCCCGTGGGGAACTTGGAAAGCAGGAGGGTGTCATCGGCAAACATTATCGCCGGCACCCTCCTGCCTGCCAATCTGGGTGCATCATTATTGGGAACCGCGTCCAGATGCGATATAACACCATTCACATAGAGGCAGAACAGGGTTGGTGCCAGAACGCACCCCTGCCTGACCCCCCTGCAAACTGGAAACTGGGACGACAGCACCCCCTCCCTCCCACATCTGACCTGTGCATAGTTTTGTGCGTGCAACCTAATCAGCACCGTCAGTATTGCGTTGGGAACTCCCATTTCCAAGAGCACCGCCCACAGTTTGGCCCTGGGTACTAGATCGAACTCGGACCGGAGGTCCACAAAGACCATGTAGAGGCTGCCACCCTCTAGTGTTACCGTCTTCCAGAATAACATTATAAGACGGAATATCTGGTCCATGGTCGATGTGTTCATCCTAAATCCGGCCTGATAAGGACTGAGGATATCATACTCCTCAATACACTCCTGTAAGCGGTCCAGGATTAGACGGGAGAAGATTTTTTGGGGAACGTCAATGAGGCTAATGGGCTAATTGTAGTTGGTTGGAAGCAGAGGAGAGCCCTTCTTGAAGATTGGGACAATCTCTGCTCCCAACCAAGTACCCGGTACCTCCAAACCTCGCAGAATTGCGTTGAAAAGGGCACATAGGTAGGGGGCCCAGATCGCCGGTTGATCCCTAAATAAATCACCGGGGAGTCTATCTAGGCCGGGAGCCTTACCCGTGGCCAACTTCCCTATGACAATGTGGACCTCCTCCACTGTACACTCATGATCATTTAGTACCCTCAGTCTAGGTGTAAGTGCCAGTGGACTTTCTAGACCTGTAACTGCCGCATATAAGGTCTTAAAATGGAGCTCCCAGACCCACGCCTCAATATTGGGTTCTATTGCAGATCTAGGCTCTCCTGACCCCGTGCTAACTATTGCCCAGAATCTGCGTGCATCTCTCATTTCCAATGCGGAGGAAAGGTTGGACCATTTCTCCAAATCCCACTCCTCCCTAGCGAGGTTCATTGTTTCCTTATATTGTGATCTTAGGGTGCGAATTTTTAGTTTGTCTCTCCCATCTTTAAGGGCCACAATAAGCTCTGATTTTGCCTTCCTGCATGAGGCATTATACCATGTGGATACAGGCACCCTGCGCCTCCTATTAGAGCCAGGGGGGTTAAAAAATTCCGCTAAACAGGCTACTAGGTCCTGATGCACGCACTGCATGTTGTCATTATAGTCAAGTGCCAGAGGCTGGGAGATTAGGGAGCCCACCTTCGTAAAATAGGGTAAAATTGCGCTATATAATTTAGGCAGAGCATCTCGTGATACCACCAGTTTCTCCCACTTGACTCTACGTCTATTATTCGTTATGGTCAGCCCTTCGACCACGTCCGGGCCAAATTCCTTTTAATTCTCTATAGGCCGTGGGCACTCTATCCTCAGGCTTAGTGCATTATGGTCGCTGTCCACCCTAGGCATTACCTCGACAACCTTCGACCATAAGCATGTCTCCACCATAATGTAATCTAGTCTTGATTCGTGTCCCCTCTTATTGAAGGTACACTTTGACGGGGTATCAGATGGCGTCCGACCGTTACAGGCCCTAATAGAGTTGTTCAAAGTTAGGGTCGTGAGCTGGATGGCCAGTGGGGACCAGGACTTCGGATATGGGGACTGGCATGACGGAATTACCCAGTATTCGTCCTCGCCCGTCAGGACTCCCTCATTTAAGCCACAGTTTAGGTCCCCTGCGACCAAATAATGTATATCCCTGCTAAGAGAACCAAGGAAGGATGACAACTCTTCAATTGTTTTGGACTCCTTTGCCACACTTGTCGGCCGTGAGTAGACATTCACGATGGCAAGTTTGTAGGGGGTTGGCCAAGACAAGAGAACGCACTGAATGTCATCAGAGTGAGTCGGGATGATCTCACCCGAGCAGCCCAGATGTAGCCCAACCCAGATTGTAAGGCCCCCTGATGGGCGTCCCTTTCCTCCCCACCGTGCGGCGATATTAAATGCCGCAAAGACCACTCTGTGTTGGTCCTCCCTGGCCCAGGTTTCTTGGAATACACATATATCACTATTGTCCACAAAAATGCCCCACTCCGGACAAGCTAAGTTATTTGGTAAGCCTGCCACATTCCATGACAATATAGACATACATTTTGTGTTCCCCACAGTAGGACATATACTGTCGGGCAAAATATCGTCTCTCCCTAGGGGATTATCATAACTGGTGGTAGCTAAGGATGATACTGGTAAATGATCATCGACTTCCCTGCCCAAAACAGGCATTACACCACTCCTAATGCTACCTATTAGGGGGTTCTGAGCTCCTGGCGGCTCACATGCCTGATCTCTCTCCACCACAGCCGGGCCATCCCCAGCAGCTTCATCATGAGTCAGGATCTCATCCTGCATATCCTGCCCAGCCAAAAACAGTCAATCGACCTGGTCCGGGACGCTGAACCTATTGTAACATGGGATCTGATTCTGGGCAGATGGGTGGTGGCCATGCCAGTTTACCCCTCCCCTCCCCACTCGACAGTGTGATACGAGCGACCAGGCTTCGTCTGAGTCACTCAGTTGATTGCTAGAATAGAAATAGGAGAGAGGCCTAACTTCAATTTTTGTGCCTATGCTAGCTGAGCTCTATTTACATATGTGGTCTACAATATTTGGATCCCTAAAATTGACCAGTACACAATCGCCAGTTAAAGTTTTGGGTGTGCGCCCTACCCATCCCACCCTTCGGACCATAGATATTTCAGTAGTCATGTGTGGGGGAAGGGGTCTATGCACGTTAAGCCAATGTATGGCTTTGTTTTTCAAAGAAATATAAGATTCAACATTCGGCATACTAATTTCTGGGACCCCTGTTAAAACAATTCGATAGGGACTCACTTCTGGTGGCAGTTCCACTGTGGGCTCAATACGAGGTCTCTTGCTTACACCTGTATCTGTACCTGTATCTGCAGTGGCCCGCCCTTTGTGTGAGGTTGTGCTGAACTGTGACCCTCCTGCTCTACTGGACACTGTATGCTGGGCAGCCCTGGGTCCCACTCCCAGTTTATAAGACAATACATTTGTTCCCCCCGTAGATGAAGTGTGATTAGCAACAACTTGTTGTGTCACAGAGGTGGCAGGATTGTCGTGCGTCGCAGCCCCCCCAGCTAGGATCGACAAGTTCGATTTGCCCTGAGCCAATGCATTATTAGCCAGACTATTTAGGGTGCCCACTGTTACTTGTTCAAAGTTAGATAGTCAGCTTTCAGTATTGGCAAGTCTCTCTTCTAGTGGACGTAGTGTGGCACTCAGGAGTGCGGTGATTTTCATGCATAAGGAATCCTCCCATGTCGATGATTCTTCCCTGGATAGACCTGCGCCTGGCAGAGTATCACCTCCAGAGCTTCCCAAATGCAGGGGTGATTTTGGTGCAACAACTGACATTTGTGCCTCAGCATCATTTGGGCTTGGGCTTGGCCTTGTGCTTGGTGGAATTACATTTTTGCTATGGCCTTTGGCTGATTTGGCTGCCCTAGCTCCCGCCGTATTTATAGATGGCTGTTTCTTCTTAGGAATAGCACCCTGTTTCTTCTTAGGACTAGCACCTGTGCAATTACCCTGATGCTGGCGGGTATTAGGTCTTTCTGGGGTTTTAATCAAAGTGGGGGCATCCAATTGCACTGAAAAGTCCTGCTGGATAAAATTAGTAGGGGGGGGGGGGAAGTTTCGACCGGACCCCATGTAGGTAATTGGTTTTGGACAGTCAATAAGGCGTTGTCAATATTCACATTCCTTGCAACCTCGGGTGTGCGAGCGTTCACAAGATGCCCCAATGAAGATCTTTTGGCCATAGCAAGATCCTGCGACACCCTACGTTCCATTAGCACAATACCCTGATCGATCACTTAATTGGCTCTCAAAATAAAATTGTCCAAAGTACCTGTAAGTTTGCTATTGTGTGCTTTGCTTCTAGACTCCCGTGCAGCCATATTACAATCGTACTTTAAAATGTAGAAACGGTATTCCCCCACCAAAGGTACTTACTAGTAGCTACAACTGGCTCCAAGGATGGCGAAATAGGAGTGGCACGGTCCGGTCCGGTCTCCACCGGGCTACAACTTTTGCGCATCCGCGCAACACAGCCCCAGTAATGTAGAATAGTGGGGGGTGGGCGGGAAGAGGACGCAACGTCGCCGCGCGGGCTGCTAGTCCTCGGAGTCCCGCCGTTGTCTCAATACCAGTGCTTTGCCCCACAAAATCCTCCTGCCTCCTTAGCCCGCAAAGTCTCCTGCTGCCTTGGCTTGCCTCCGAGCGGGGCAGTAGTTCTGCAATAGTTCTGCACTTCCCTCCTCGGGCCCCGTTCTCTGCACAGGGTCCCCCACTCCAGGGCTCCAAGGCGCCCTCTTCCCGGGCACGGCCGCCCTCAAACGCGCAGGTGCTCTTGTGCTGTTATACGGCTCCGAATCGAGTTCTTTCTCGCATTAGTGCCGGCAGCAGGGATGTGATGATACTCCGGCACCCAGCACTGCCGCGGTTCTAGGGTGCTGCCTGCGGTAGGCGCTGCTCGGGGAGGGGGGCTCCCGTGCCTGTCCTCGGACTCTCTCCCTGCTCCTGGTGCCGCGGCCACCGGGGTGCACTGGGCTCCGGCAGCCAACACTGCCCGTGTCTCTCAGTGCTCTCAGCAACAACGCTGATAGCCGAGCGAGTGAATCAAAGTGGGGGCAGACATCCAGACGGGACCGGAGCAGCACACTTGCCTCCTCCTTGCAGCCCGTAATCTCCAAGAAACACAGTGACTGCCGAATTTACTCCGCCCGCCGGGTTCTCTCGAGCCTCGCGCCGTCATTCACGCCGCCATCAATTCCAACGGTCCGGTCCGAGTTTCCAGGTGATGACACTCTACTCCAGTTTCATATTCGATTGCTTGCCTATCCATCTTGTGTAAATCCGTCTCTTCTCTGGATCATCTTTTGATTGGCTAAACTGAATCCTTCCCCTGAGCACATTTAAGCAACTACTGTTTTTCTTTTTTCATTTAGTATGCCCAGAAAGAAGTTCATTTGTTATGCGCTATCTAGCTCCATCTCATGTTCTGCTTCCATCACTTCAAGTACCTTCCTCCTCGGCTTCCCCTCGCCTGTCCTACCCCTCCTGAGTGTTTTTAGGTTGAGGCTGGGCAGCGCTTGCGTTCTCTGCCAGTCATGCTGTATTCGAGTATGGAGTTGAAACTCTGTCAACTCTCCGCCCATACTTTTCATTGGCTTGTGTCATTGTCCTTTGTAAATGCTGGCTTCTGATTTATTAATAGGCTCGTTAGTCCCTCCTTAGTACTGCCTGGTCTTCAAATGTAACCTCCCATGACGACTGGTCCTTTTACTTCGGTTTTTACACGGTATGTCTTATTTAATCTGTAAGCACTATTTTCTTTAACGAGTTTCTCCTACTGCATGCACGACATGCTTTCCTGCAACATTCAGAGCGCCATTCACGCTTACATTTTCCAGACAGCGCTTTCACTTTCTCAGCAGCCCGGCACCATGGCCACCCCTTCTTTGAAATTAAATAGGTCTTGCATTTACAAGAATTTCAGCTATTGGCATTGTAAATGACAATGCCTTTTATTTATGTGTTCATTATCAAAACAGATAAATAAAAGGCATTGTCATTTACAATGCGTATAGCTTAAACTCTTGCAAATGCGAGACCTATTGCATTGCAAATGCGTGTTTTTTGAGCACCCAGCAGCTGCCATTTGCTGTCAGGATGCTTACCATTCCAGAAAGCCCAATGCCACACCCACTAAAAAGTCACTCCCCCCCCCCCCCCACCTCCACCGTGCCCCCACCATTTGCGGTCTCTTTAACATTTTATTTTTATTTAGGCTGGCAGCTGCCATTTACGCCCCGGTGGCTCCACATTTTAAAAACCTCTTCTGAGTTAATATTTGTTTTCTATTATTTACAGATCCAAGTCTTCTCTGCCATCTTGGATTGGCAAATAAAAAATAAACAGAACACGCTTCGTTCCGAAGGAGCACACATGTGCCATCACGCATGTACTCGCCTCCAGAATGATGCAGCCATTTCATTGTAACTCTTCTGATTTTATTTTGCCGATGCCGCACAGCATCGGTAAAAGCATTGGCAAAGCCAGTAGGTAAACACGGCACAACCTATGAATTTTGCCAATGCTTGTCCATACTACATTTCTGCCACTCCTGTGGCTACATATTTTTTTCATTAATCAGAGCTAATTGTACTCAGTGGTACCCACTTGCATTGGGATTACAGATTTTAGACAACAAACATGGATTTTGACGGGGTATGAGGAGTTTTAACATAGAAATACTCTGAGGGTATGTATAACTGTCCACTGTTTTTTAAGTCCATAAATATGAAGAAACAGAACAAATAAACAATTTCTCAGGATCACAGACATAGTATGTCGGTCTGCTAAGCATAGGGAAAGCAAGGAAGCAATAATCAGAGTTCTGAGCCATGATAAGTTCTGTGCGGCGTATTCTATTCTATCCTTGTTTTCTCACAGTGAAGTACAGATGGGGACCAGCCATATGCAACTCAGACTTGGTCCTACTCTGAAAGGAACAGAGCAGCACAAACAGTTGTATGATAGAGGCACGCATGGCTAAACCACGCATGCCTCTACCATGCAGCCTAAACCACGAATGCATCTTAACCAGGCATGTCGTTACCACATAATTTCGTGGCAAAGCCGTGAATGGTAAAGGGCTATGTGTGGCTAAGGACACGACCTCCACCCTCCCGCCGTAAGCTACAAACTCTCTTCCTGCCCCCCGCCCAGATTGACAAATACCCAGAACCCCTCCCAACCTCCACGCTGTCCCTAACACTTAACAAACACTACCCCAACCCCCTTCGACCCTCCCTACCCTGTCCTTAAAACTACCCAACCCCTTCCACAGTCCTTAACCAAAAACCCAAACCCCTCTTTTAAAAAACTACTTGAACCCCCAGCCCTAAAACTAACCGCCTTTCTTAAGCTCTAAAAACAAACCTAACTACCTATTCCCCTCTCCCTGCCCGGAGGCCTAAATCCCTGGTCCCTTAATATACACTACCCCACCCCCTGCACTGTCCGTAAAGCTATACCAACCCCTTCTACTGCCCTTATGCCTAATACCATAACCCCTAATTAAAAAAACTACCCCAACCCTCCCCTGTAAACTATCCCCTACCCCCAGCCCTAAAAACTAACCCCCCCAGCCTTGAAAACTATCCCTGACCCCCCCGCCCTGAAAACTATCCCCGAACTCCCTAGCCCAGAAAACTATCCGACCGCCCCAGCCCAGAAATGTACCCAGACGCCCCCAGCGCAGAAAACTACCCCGATCCCCAGCCCAGAAAACTACCCACAAACCCCTCCAATACAGTTAACTACCCCGACCCCCAGCCCAGAAAACTAACCCGACCCCTCCAACCCAGAAAACGACCCAGCCCATCCACACTTAACTCAATGCGGTTCTCTTCCTGGCGAGGTCTTCCTGCTTCCGTCCTTGCAGCAGCCAGCTGCTAGAACGCACTCGGCCTTAACCACGCACATGCGTGGTTAAGTCATATGCGTGGTTAAGGCAAGCGTGGTTGCACGTGCGATGTTGGAACACAAATGGCTGAGGTCACGGTGTTTCGACTGTTTCCCGCCCAAACTGCTAGGCCTTTTCTCTTTTGAACAGGAATTCAAACATCCCCTCAGAGAAGTGCAGCTTGAATCTTAAGCACAGTGAGCGACAGGACCCACAACAGACATAACTGTTGCATCTAGGATGTCTCGCCGAGAAAAACAAGAATGTGAAGGGAAAGTCTGAATTAATTTCAGTCACTGGTAATTAATCTGAGCTGCATTGCAATCCAGTGTAAAAGCCATTAATCTGGGCGGTTTTCCAGTCCATTGATCTGAGGACATGCATTGTCCTTATATGGCCTGGTTGATCTATCCCGAAGCAGCACGCTGTGCCCTACAAATCACCTTAATATAATCAGCAACGTACATTGATTTCTCCATCGGCAGAACCTGGTAATGCATTCGAAAAACACGTCCAAAGGATAAAGACATAGGGATGTTGCACATCCCCCTGAAAGTGACATTCTTTGCATGCCCAACTCTTGGCAACAGCATGGCAATAAAAACTGAGCCACAATCAAATGTCATGCAACCCAAGGAGTGTATTTTATGAATCCCCAATAAGGCTAAACTATCAAAAACATTGCAGGCCATTACTCACTCAAAGAAGAAAAGCACACTGGTGTATGTACTCACAACGGGCATTAGTCACAAATATGTTATGATGGTACATATGGACTTCAGGGTACACAATTCCAACTCTTGACTCATTATCAGGATTATGAGTATTTTGGAACCATATATCACACTTACTATGGCGTAAAATCTGTCAATATGGCATGTTTAACCCGTAGCAGGTTTACAGACAGGAACAGAGTTTGGCATGAGGGGCTTGATGACGGCTGGGACAAGTGGTGAACAGCCACACCTTCATGGCTGCGTGAGTACTCACAAACTTTCCCAAGAGCTTGCACCTCTAATTTGCATAAAATCCGCTAGTGTACATCTGCAAACTGGGTATAAAGAACATCCAAGCACACCCTAATTTGAAGGGGATCTAATGAATGGGATGTCTCCTATAGGAAAATACTTTCCCGATATAAAAATAAAGAAAACATTCCCAATATTCTAACACGCTTTTTCTGAACACCCCTGTGGATGGTCTGTCCTAAGGACAAACAGCGTGAGCATTGGTAGAACATCCAGAGTGGTCGTGAAGATTAGTGAACAGCATACATTCACACGTGTATCCCTGGGCATTTTTGGAACAGCCCCAGAAGACAAAATTCTACTGAAACGGATGGCGTAATTGTAGCCAATCAAGTTCGAATTATGAACAGCAATAACAACACTGTTTACTTTCAAGCTAGCGAAAAAACATACAGTCCGGCAGCTTTGTGTTTTTGTGGGAAAAGGCCATGGACAGTAGTCATTTACTGAAGTCAATCACTCACTGGGCTCATTTCCGAGGATTCAACGTGCAGGGCATGGCCTGACCCATGATATGACTCCGTAGCGTAACAGTTTCAGACAACCAGAGGTCCTCTTTACAAGGCTCTCTTTTATGATAATGTGTGAGCGACTCCTATAAATTAAGGAGCAAGTCAGGAGTAAGCCAAGATTAAATTGCACCTTCTCTGAGGTAATGTTTCATGAATCAGGCCCAAGTCATTTATTTCTTCATTTCCTTATGTGGGTTATATGAGCTCATTATACAGTGCTATAGGTGTACTAATTCATACAAAAAACAGTGTCACAGAAACAGATTGCGATAAAAGAGCGCAGCATCTACCATTAGAGCGATGGCAACTTTGCACAGGATCCTACTCCAGAATCCTTGGAGGGTGCCATCTGTCCCAGCTCCACATGGCTCTGCTGAGCATGTTCTCTCTACTTCTAGAGGTCATACAGAGGGCACTTAGGAAGTCTAGATACTAACAAAAAAATCACTAGCTTCGCCACGTATATATTTAACATATACAGACTACCTCAGAGCAGACACAAATTTCCAAATGTGATGTATGTATGGGGAGTTTTGTAGTGCAACAGACAGACACCTCTTGGTAAATATACAGACATTATAAGCTTTGTGATAAGGAGTTCTCCAACCAGCAACCAACATTAAAAAAATGCATTTGCCCAAACCCGCTAAACGACTGCAACTTCCAAATTTATCTTACCCATATTGTGAGAACCTTAAGTGAATCAATGACAAATCTGGTATCTACACTTTAATTAGAAAGAAAAGGTGCATTCCTTTCTTCAATAATGGCCCAAAAGCATCCATGCAGTATGCACCACTGAACTATGGACTGAGATATTCAGGTGCTCTGCACATTCCCTCGTGCCACTGCACCTATTTTTAAACCCACGTCTGTAGTGATGAAATATGCCATTTGCAATCTAATAACTTTAATCCCTTCTCCGTAGACCAATGCTTGATGGAGTATTTTACCTTTACGGTACATTACGCACACGGTACACAAACCTCACTAATTCAATCGCTAAACCACGTTCGTCAGCATGTTCTATAAAGCAATGTCGTATACCATGCAAGGCCTAATATGACGTGTGGCGGGAAATTAATCATCGGGCGCAAAAATCTGCTAAGGTTGCCGTCTTCATTGCATGAAGCATGGAAGGAAACATTTGTAACGTTTACTGCACCTGGGAGTCTGCGCCGCGAAACATCAATACCATCTTTGTTCATATCATCTCCATACTAAGCAGATCGATTACCGCCAAGGCACCGCCATGTCTCACCATCACTCCTCTAATCAAACAAATGGTGTTTGGAGCAGAAGAAGTCAAGATCCCTCAATTTTATAGCAAATTATGAGAGAAGGAAAAGGGCTGCGCGCAGCTGGGTCACAATAATTAGATGTTGGCGCCAGCAGTCAGAAGGTGCTGCGGCAATTTATTACAGTGACCATCAACTATCAATATTGCGCAATTCGGTGATGGTTTAAACCAAGAAGATGTGTTGTGGTGGCTTTGGATAGCAGCAGGGCTGTTTTAGTTCCTACACTTTGCTGAATAGTCGACAAATCCATAGTGCTTGTGGACATGTTTCCTTATTGAGCAGTGTGTAGCAGGTGATTGCCTTACTAAAGGGATCTTGTGGACAGGTTTCCTCCTTGTACAGGATGTTGCACGTGGTTGGTGCAGCGAGGGTCTTGTGGACATGTTTCCTTATTGAGCAGTGTGTAGTGGGTGATTGCTGTGCTAAAGGGAACTTGTGGACATGTTTCCTTATTGAGCAGTGTGTTGTGGGTGATTGCCTTACTAAAGGGATCTTGTGGACAGGTTTCCTCCTTGTACAGGATGTTGCAGGTGGTTGGCGCAGCAGGGGGCGGGGGTCTTGTGGACATGTTTCCTTATTGAGCAGTGTGTAGTGGGTGATTGCTGTAATAAAGGGAACTTGTGGACATGTTTCCTTATTGAGCAGTGTGTAGCGGGTGATTGCTGTAATAAAGGGAACTTGTGGACATGTTTCCTTATTGAGCAGTGTGTAGCGGGTAATTGCTGTGCTAAAGGGAACTTGTGGACATGTTTCCTTATTGAGCAGTGTGTTGTGGGCGATTGCCTTACTAAAGGGATTTTGTGGACAGGTTTCCTCCTTGTACAGGATTTGCAGGTGGTTGGTGCAGCGGGGGGCGGGGGTCTTGTGGACATGTTTCCTTATCGAGCAGTGTGTAGCGGGTGATTGCTGTGCTAAAGGGATCTTGTGGACATATTTACTTATTGAGCAGTGTGTAGCGAGTGAGTGCTGTGCTAAAGGGATCTTGTGGACATATTTACTTATTGAGCAGTGTGTTGCGAGTGAGTGCTGTACTAAAGGGATCTTGTGGACATGTTTACTTATTGAGCAGTGTGTAGGGGGTGATTGCTGTACTAAAGGGAACTTGTGGACATGTTTACTTATTGAGCAGTGTGTTGCGAGTGAGTGCTGTACTAAAGGGATCTTGTGGACATGTTTACTTATTGAGCAGTGTGTAGGGGGTGATTGCTGTACTAAAGGGAACTTGTGGACATGTTTACTTATTGAGCAGTGTGTTGTGAGTGAGTGCTGTACTAAAGGGAACTTGTGGACATGTTTACTTATTGAGCAGTGTGTAGCGAGTGACTGCTGTACTAAAGGGATCTTGTGGACATGTTTACTTATTGAGCAGTGTGTAGGGGGTGATAGCCTTACTAAAGGGATCTTGTGGACAGGTTTCCTCCTTGTACAGTATGTGGCAGGGGGTTGGCGCACCAGCGGGGTCTTATGGGCATGTTTCTTCCTTAAACAGTACCCGATTGGTGGTTGGCACACTAGAACGGTCTTGTGGACAGATTTCCTCCTTGAACAGTATGAGGCGGGTGTTTTTGCACAGCAGATGTGTCTTTGCATGAATTTCTGCTTGGAGATGGCAGTCCAAGAGAGGGGTAAGTGATCTGAATTAGATAGCCAACACCAAGGATCAGAATGCACCGACCCGCACACTTACGTGTGAAAATGTGAGTTAGTATGCCAGGCAACTATGTAAAATGGGGAAGACAACAGCGGATTGTATCACAATCTCATCAGCAAAATACTTGTAAATGCTGTTCTGACAAAACAATCATGCTAGTGGAATACAGAGAAATCCTAGTAGATGCCATGGATGGTTCAAATCAGTGGATGAATTAATTTATACAGTTCACAGTAAGTACCAATCGTCTCTAGGCACTGTTCAGCATAATATCTGCAGTAATTCACTTAGATGCATCATCAGAGTGACTATTCTCTCAGGAGGTAGTTAAATTCATGGAACGAAGAAGCTTAGCTGATGTTTGAAAATGAATTCTTGAGTTAAACGTTGCCAAAGAAAAGCCCCTGACCACCTGCTGAAAATGTATGGGGAAAAACCCACAGGAGGTAGAATACTATCCCAGAAGACCGAAGCCGATGGAATCAAAATGGATTTTACTGTGAGTACATAGAGCTCCTGCCGCAGTGACATTTGTAGAAGACAATTTACACATGATGTTTTATGTATGAACTTAATTCATGTATGAACAACGTCCTAGATATATACACCGTTCAAAAGGGTACTCCCACGCCAAGAGTGAAGATACATAAATGCCTTGATTGTAACTTGATTCTCAATGGTGTAGGAGAGTCCTACATAACTGAAGCCTTCAGTTCCTCTGTGGCTTAAGAGATATGGGAGGCTGCTGAACCCAGTGCCGCATGCTAAATATGGATGGAGGTAAACTATAGAAAGCAGCCTGATTGCTGGGATAGTTAGCGGGTAAAGACAGTCAACACTCCTAATGCAGACCAATTTGTGCTACAAGGTTGGGATCAGAGGTTTGGAGTCTTTGACAAGCCACAATCATGCAGAAGTCTGGAAACCATTCTCATGGATGCACTGTTGAAAGTTAGCTTGGAGCCGGGCAGCCATAGAGCATAGGTCCCACTGGCCACTGATTCCCATTTACTGGCAGCCTTCCTCACAATGTGAGGGCCTCATCACTTCCAGGATGAATGGCTGACTCCCCACCTGCACCAGATGGTTTTCCTTGTTATTCCTCCCTAACACAGATGATAAAAACAGAAGCGTTCTTGCAGCTAGTCTCTGTTTCTGCAGCCTCAGCAGCTTTAAGCAAGCTTGATGATCAATGGGCGGTAAGCAGAGAAGGTGAAATCTCGTTGGGAAGATTGCCCCTGCCGACCAGTGGAAGAGAATCCACAGCAAGCAAAGGAGGCACGCCCTTCCCGAGCTCCGGTTTAGGCTTCGGGCAGCGGCAGGTTGGGGGAAGACCATAGTAATACCTCTCCCGTTGCAGGGTTTTCTTAATGCAATCCAGACCTCCTGTGAGGGGCATTCCCTTTTTTACATTTCCATAGGATGACATTCAGTTGAGCACAACAATCATTGACTGAAAGGGTAAGCTTGCTCCGAGTGGTATCAAGAGCGCTTCAGAGAGGAAAAAGCCCATAGCCTAGAGAGTCAGTGTGTTAACAGTACCACATGACAGAGGGGACCAAACAAGGCCTGGCACTTGGTTTCCATTTACATGTAAGCTATGGTTGCAAAATGGAACCTACTCTGATCTAGAAGAATCAAAGTGGTCTTGACATAACATAGGAACCTAGCCAGAAGGCCAGCCAGATGGTATAAACGGTGGAAGATGACTGAACTCTATTGGAGCAAAGGTGGGGTCATCTTCATTGTCAATGGTGTGGAGGCACACTAACCTTCATTGGTTCACGCCACTTCTTTCCCCACAAAATAAGTATTCTACCCAGTGGCTCTGATTGGTGGTGGCCTTCTTTTTCAGCTGTTATTTGTAAGCAGGAGGGCTTTGACTCACGGTGGGAAAAGAACCCCTCCCTCTCAGGCTCCCCAGGGCAATAGCATGCTGAATCAGACACTTCCGGATAGTGGCCAAAGGGCAGGGGCTGGTGGGTCCCTTATGGACTAGGTCGTCCTCATCTCATATGAGAGTTGATCTGGGAAAAGGAGTGACTCCAATTGGAAGCGTTGGAAATCAAATTTACCTCAATCATCCACTGACTGGATAAGCTTGTGGGGATATGAAGCCTGGTGCATGTTGGCCCCATCACCCAGCACGTTGGGATTGGCTCAGACAATTTGTCTGACCCATCCTCTGCAGCCTACATACTGTCTTCCACAGCACTAAGGAGTGCTTGGAGGGGAACGGAGAGCTGAATAAGCCAGATGCCACCTGCACTCTTCACCCCCACACATTCAGAACAGGATCTAAATAAATGTTTTGAGAAAGGTACTGTAGTGCTCAGACAAGGTGGCTTTTCCACTTAAGAGTCATTTGGTGATTGTCCCCAGTGTGACCGTAATTTATTTTGGTACTTGCAGACTTTTGCATCACATTGTTTCATATATTTTCTCAATATGAAGTCAGTATCTCATGGCTTTTCAGCCATAGCCATCTTCTTGTGTAAATTGCATGTTTTACAGATCTTCAAAAAAGCTCAGCTTTTAAGCAGTTGCTCTTCCTTGAATGTAATTGCAATAGTAGTATGCCAACAAGGGATTTTGTTTTAGGAAGGTTCAATTTCTTTGTGCAAAGCAAATTACTTTTTATGTGAGCTCAAGACTGATACTCAACCATACGTTATTCAATTGAATTTAGTCAAAGATATACAACACACACGGGGTATCTTTTCAAGTGAAAAAATCACTAACTTTTTATATAGAAACAATTGATAAAAAGGAGTACAGCAAACAAATAAATGTGCAATGCGGCATGAAGGGAGAAAAACAACCAAATATTATCCACAATTCATGACACAACAAATATCCAATCCAATGAAGTAAACAGAGATCTATCTCATGTTTGGAGAACAATCAACTGTGCATGTATGCTGTGGAAATGGATAATACAGTCGACGTTTCGGTCTGTTAGGGCGTCAATCAGTCAGACCATCTTCAGGACAGTTGAAATTTCAAAAGAAGACTCTTATGAATTATTGCATTCGTATAGAGGGGTTATCGTTTCCTCATTGGTTTTGTTTGTGCTTCATCCGGTCTTAGTTAGGTAAGTATATACCATTTGAAGGCCTGTAGCGAAATAGGGCAATAATGGAAGTCAGTATTCTGATTATCCTGATCTTGTGTAATAAGGAAGGCCAGTTGGTCCTTCGTTGGTTGGGTTTCTTGATTCAGAGAAATGATTTTGTCAGAGTCGAAGCGAATTCAAGTACCGTCCGTCGATAGGAACTCGAGCACGAATGTGTCATACAACACCAGGCAAACACCTTCATTTAGGAACAAGGGTGCATTCTCTCTGTGGCGACCTAGCCGATCAGGACACCGATACCGGAGAACATTTTCAAAAGAAGGCATGATTGCATCGAAACAAGGTAGTTTCAACATTTACCATATTCAGGTGTTAGTCCCCACTGGGTTCCCAGTCTGTTCGGGTACTGGCTGTCTCTCATATGAAATCAGTCTTCGTATTCATGTGTTTGTTCCCAGCAATCTCTTTAGGGACATTTCAGTTTTTACAGATTTTCAGAAGAAATCCGCTTTTGAACACTTGCTCTACCTTGAATGCTCCTACCAGTAATGGTCAAATACTTTGACTCACAAGCAAAGGGGCATTCCTGGAGGTCTGGAGTAGGATGCTGCTTGTCTCTCCTAGGTTGGGACCAAGTCTGAAGCTCTGCTACTCACCTACCTTTCTTTAGTGGATGATGACCTGAATGTTTCACTGAGGTTTAGCCAGAATGTTCCAAATCCACAAACAGCGATAGAGCAGAGCTTGTATGGCATTCTCATATGGTGTATGTGAGATATCCACAGGCCCTCAGGGGCAGTCACTCTGCCTGAAAAGTCTGCTCATTCTACACCAATGCTTTTCTTTGTGTACCCCTGTGCAGTATTCCTGCCGTTCACTATCATCTGTTTGATGGGACATGAGCACACAGCTATAACCCACCATTGTCATAAGTGCCAGAGGAAGGGACTCTCAGCCACATTTCTGGATGCCTCTGCTGGGGTCTGAAGGGGCCCAGTGGTGTTTTACCTCTGAGCCGACTGGATTCCCAGTTTGTAGATTGGAAAGCGATGTTCATTTGTGCGTGTCTTCACCCAAGGAGGACTATTTGATTGATTTTCGGGATCAGATCTCATACTGACTCCCCAGTCACTCTCTGATGTCCTAAAAGATTGATCCTCTGACACTACCATAAACAGGACTTGAGATATTCAAGTTATAAATCCACAGGAGTTGCTAAACTTTCATGGAGAGGTAGTTCAGGTCTCACTAAGTACTATTATATTGGGTTTTTTAACCACACTTAGCAGTTACTGATTATATATATATATATATATATATATATATATATATATATATATATATATATATATCCTTTAAAGTTTAGTGGGCAACAAGGTATGGTTGATTGAAGAGTCTAAGACAGAACTGGCAAATACAGTTGGAATTTTTCTACTGCAACACTAGACACTGAAGTATTGGTACCAGACGTTCAGGTGCACTATAAAAAGTTAACCACAAATAATATAAATGAAGAGATCCGGTGTTTTGTATAATTTTATTAAGTTTTCATTAAATTAATCCGAGCTCACCTCCTGTTACCTCGGAGACTCTTTCACATTAAACTGTTTCAGCACTCTGGACACCGCGGTAGCTATCCATGGTGCTGAAACTCTACAGCAGCACACTGGCCAATTGTTTCCTATACAACGTGTCAAGGATTGGTTCACAAAATGTAACCTGTATTAAGCTCTGTCCGCGTACAGCAACTTGAACCCTGACAAAGCTGGTTGCAGCTCTAACTCTATTATGGTTAGTGCTAGAAACATGAAACTAACATCACTCCTTAAAACTTTTGCTATTCTGAATTTTATCTCAACATTCATCTGTCTTGCGATTGTAATAATTATGGTATACCAGATCTGGCCTCAACCTTCGCAGCACCTCCCACACACTGCCCATGAGTGTCACAGACGCTTTGGAGACTGAACTGCTGTAGGCCCAGAAATCAATATCTTGGTCAGCTTTGAGCAGTTGCTTTTCCTTAGATACTGCTGGGCACTGTGAGACCTTTGGATGTTAGCACACCCAGGAAATCTTCATAACAGAACAGTAAGAATGCCTCTACATATTAGAAGCGTGACAGGAAAATATCCATCCTGTCAGACTGTTGATTGCAAACGAGGATGGAATTGTTGGCAGCAGAGACTTCATTAGAGCCATCCATAATTAGAGGTTATTAGGTTTCTTAGAGACATTTCAAAGAGCTTGTTCCAAGGAATTGTCCTAGTGCTGCATGAACTTGTTATGGTAAACCCACTCACAAAGTGCTCTAAAAAATTGGGAATTGCATTCAGACTGGTCGTCAGTGCACTGTGGAAAACAATTAATAGATGTACAAACTAAAACAGCATCAAAATGCATCCAACTCCCAAATTAGTACAAGCTAGTGGGAAAAAAATCGTTTTCGAAATAAAATGAGAATTTAAAAACAAAACATTTTTCCCGAAATGTACCATGAAAAGTTTGTGACTTCAAAATCAGGCAACTTCTTAATATGTCGTCTGCGTTGCTGAAACGCATTGTGAAGTACATCCAGCTGGTATTTACTTAAATTAGACATGAAGGAGCTAAAATGATGCATCCTCGTCTTACACGCCATAAAATATGTCACTGCTTGGAGGCGATGATAAAGCCGACATATATTGGAATTCATTAGTATTCTCAAATATGTACTTTCACTTGTGTCCAGGTACATTGCGTTTCCAAGCCATCTGTTCAGACACAGAAGTAAACAAGCCTTCTGTGAGGAAAAATACAGCTACAGCGAAGCCATCTGAAATCATGTTTAAGAAGGTAAATTGGATCAAGGCAGACAGGAACCGCTAAATCACTTCAAAACAAGACCCGGATACATTGGTTTAGCAGCAGACAGCGAAAACCAAAGAATAACGAAGGACTTCAAATCAAAAATAGGCAACAAAAATTAACGAATATTCTATTTATTGGATGCCTAATGTCAAGTTCAAAAGAAACTGCGGGATGCTTAGAGGCCACCAGTTACAACATTTACAACTTTCTACAGAAAAGGGCCATGTGATCAAACTTCACCCATCTGCCAACATTCGAATATCTTCCCACGAAACTGACTGTAGGAAAGCAAAAAGCAAATGCTGTGCCCCCTGGGCAGCAAGAGCGTCACTGCCATTGTATCTTGATCACCTCTCGAACACGTGGGTTTTTAAAGAGTGTGTTAAGCAGCCTACAGTTGGGTGAACAATAATTTACTGAAATAACTCAAAGTTTTGAAAAGCTGCACCGACCATTAGCCCCCAGTTGGGTGCTACATTTCTATTTATAAAAGTTGTAGCAGATCTCGGGCCCTTTAATTACTTTTCTCCACTTGTGCATGAATGAGAGGGTGATTGCAACGTGCAGACGTGACCCATCCACACAGGCGCGGTTCCCTGTGAGTTCATGAAAGGATTTTCTGATTACTTTGCTCTGGTTACCCCACAGGAAGCCAGGTTAGTCTTTGTGAAGATCGGGAGGAAGGGTGAGAGTACAGTCACTCCTGAGAGGGGTCCCCGAAAGGGTCATTAGAATGATGGAATCCAAGCGTACTGCTATGTTTTAAGTGGGCAGCTGGACCCATATTAAGGTGAGCCGGAGAAGATCCCTTTGATCAACTATCCGCCTCAAGCTTTCTACAACACAATACAGTAGGAGGAAGGACAACCGCCGGCTTTCTGGAGGCATCAGCCGCCAAGTGAAACTGAAAGACCGGAATGAAGAACCCAATTCGTTGCGGTAGAGACCGCGTTCACATACTTGCTTTATTAGTCTATAATCATCAGCTTTGCTTCAGGGTCTGCCTTCAGCAGCTAGAGTACTGATGATCACAAGAGGCGAGTTGAAACCCTTCTTGAACAACTGCAGCCAGTGATTTAAACTGGTTCTTTCACATCTGCAGCCACCACCACCACCACCACCAACCACCGGGGGCCCAGAAGTGTCTGTTCACTTTTATAATTTCAGATTTACATGACCGCCCTCTCCCGGATTTACTGTGGAAGCCTATAACTCTGAACGCAACATATATTGATGATACAATGATCCACCACAACCTGGATCAAGGTGACGTCTCCAGGTGGCCACGTATCTTTAAGATGTTCAGGACCGCATGCAGCATAACTGTCTCAACAGATGAAAGAAAAAAAATCTCTTGCTCACGGGCCCCATGGAGCCACTACTATTCTCTTGGACAAACTCATGAACCAACACAGAATGCTCTCAACCAGGCTGTGTTGTTTCGCACTGACCTCTCATTTACCATGACATAAATGCTACATACAAACATACAATCAACCAGCTCTTGAAAACTCGTAAGTTTCATCTCCTTTTGGAACGTTTACTAATGAGAATGGTTCCCAACAGCTCATCTGCTATTAGTACTGTTGGACTATTGGAACCACTTTCACACTGTCGCGCTAAAAACAGGACTTTCCAAGCTAAGAAAATCAATCGACAACCATCTTGCCTAGTTATCATTTGGTTTGATAGGTCATGATCACATCACACCGGCCTAGGAGTCCCTTCACTGGCTACTAGTAAGAGACATGGAAATTCAAGACTCTTTAGAAAGTGCATAAGGTAGTTCCTGGCGAACATAAGAATGTCTTCTAGCCCTACCACTGAACCAGATGCTTGAGTTAAACCACCCAAACACAGAAACATTGGTGGAAGCCCCCTGCATTTACAAGGTTTGAAACTTTGGGATATCCAACCTGCACAATTCAGAACTGAAGTAGAGCTCATGAAGTTCTGCTAAAAGCATCTGCCCAAATCCGCCAACCAGACGCCTCCTAGCGGTGACGAGTCCATTGTGTTTTTTTAGATTCACACCCATGTCAGCTCCATCTATAAATCAACATTCTCACTTGCTTACTAGCAAGCGCCACAGAGCTTCAGGTGGGTTTTCTATTCACCGACTTTACAATTAACTAAACCACTTGATGGTCCTAAATCTGCAAAACAACACACTTGTACAGTTACCAGATACCCCAATCACTAATGCAGGTTGCATTGAAACAGATAAAAAGTGAAACAATGGCACAAAAATAAAAATGATACTTGCTTTGTTTCGAAGGTGGGGACTCTAGTTAATCGAAGTTTACGTCCATTACTTTTTGTTAGATTTTAGAGAAGATGAGCATTTTCCGAATTTTTCAGACTTTGATTCTCTTCTTAGGATCTGGTATCTACTGATATGGTTTTCTTACAATAATCAAAATAGACTTTGCCATAGCTACTGAAATGGAGTTACATATCAGTTATGGTGGTGTGAATACCCTTTTCTCCTTGTCAACCATCTATTTAAGTCGCAGTGCAATCTGAGTTGAGTTTGAACTGGCTGTGTATCAAAGGTTATTGTAACTATGACTGCTCTCCCTGCCAAACCCTAAAAACGACAATATGTTCACCTGACAATATGTGCCTACACATGAACCCCAGTATGTGCAAAGCATGCATGAGTTTGCCCCTTAACCGGCTACCTCCAGCATCTCCTAAACCGTGTGTGATGTCTTCTACTTCTTCTATGGCCCATGTGTGTCGAATGGACTCTTCACTGTAGATTCCTTTCCAAACTCTCCTTTAACTAAAATATTCTCTTATTATGTAACCTTGCTATGCTGCAAATTCATAGTGGCTTGAAGCACTGAGAATGAGGGGCAATGCAAATTCCTGTAAGTTTAGTCTCTAGGTACATGGTCACAAAACTCATTTAACTGTCGGTCACTTCTTCTTCAGGAATAAAACAAACTTGTTCAACAACAAAGGCACATTTAATGCATTAACACTTGGTCTCCCACTCCTAGGGGCTCTACCAACGTCTATAAATAATGGGGTAAAGACTCAATGAGATGAAGCGATCTGTACAGGATCATGCCGTTTGGTCATGTAGGAAAGCAGGTTAAACCTACAGTTCCACTATTAACATGTGATGAAAGCCTAAAAGTTGGGTGCATCAATTCCCAGAGGGACATTGCCTATGTATTGTCCTTTTTGGGTGTGCGGTCTCTCTGTATGCTTGAGAGGTACCTGGAGTGGAGCCTAAGAAGGAATGGAAGGGATGACCTTTGGAAGCTTCAGCCCAGAACTGTTCAACTTCACCAACTTCACCATCATCCATACTCCACAACACACATCTAACAAGAGACAAGGGGAGCCGGGCACCAACTCATCATGTTCCATAAATCGATGGTTGTTCTTTCTTACACAGACTACAAAGCAGTTGTACAAGCCCTGATCCTATATCACCTTGTTGAAGGGAACCTCTGGAAAGGATGTTGTAGCGAGGATGCACAGGTACTCAAATGCACCTCACGGGTGTTCTTCACTAAATCAAACTAGTGACTATGATCACTATTTTAACCAAATTACTTGATAAATTTGCACACAATGATGAATGGAAGTGCTTTACCGTAGACATGGCCTTTGGCCACTAGTCACCGGCAACAGCAGAACACCTACTTGGGCTTCAGAATATATAGCACATAGGACTATAGATGAAAGAATGCAAGCTGCAATCCTCCCAAAATAACACTAGCAATCTGAACACAGCATCCTAGAAGTAGGGTAAGCTCATTTGAGGCAACTACAGCCTATGCTGAACATGGAGCCACAGGAACATATCGGAGAGGAATACTGAGCAGCCTTAAAAGGTTCACTAGCATAATGCCGAACAAAATCATGTTTAGTCCTGGCCATATATGCCCACAGTCTGGACTGTACTCAAGGTCAGAGCCTAGCAGGATCACAAGTGCCATCACACAGAGGTAAGGAAAGCCCTAAACAATGTCACTCACCGTAGGACTGGAAAATGTACATAATAACGAACAACAGGTCAGTTTTGCCATCTCAATGTTGTGCATTGAAACGTGTGTCATACATAGTTCATAGTATAGTTCTCCAATGCCATTCCTGGCGGGCCGGATCCATGACAGATTTTTAAGATAACTACATTTATCTAAGTGGGGATATGCTAAATATCTGGCACCGAATTTGGAGAACCCTGAAAGAATATATAAGGTACTTTTTTTCTTATCTCTGGGTGAGGACAGAGGACTGTCTGGGCAGTGAATAAAAAGAGAGCTTCTTTGATCCTCGACCAATCAGTTTCCCTGTAGTCATTGTAAATACATTGTCACAGAAATGACCGACTTACTGATTGGTGAGGCACAGAGAGAACAGCGAAAACACATTCCCGGCTTCAGTCATTATGAACAGAGCAACCTCTATTTTCCATGTAAAAATGCGTTTCCAATTTTAAAAGAACATGCAATTTGTAGTTGGTTTAGTGGGAAGACATATTCCATGGGAGGGGTGGGAGGGGGTCGAGCAACAGCTGGATATACAAGGTCTTTGAAAAAAATCAGAACTCTGAAGTTTGTCTGTGTAAATTCGAGTAGGCAACCTGTTAAACAAAAATTAGAAATATGTCGTACGTTTTGGAAAATATAAAACAAGGAAGCCAAAGTGCCAAAGGTAGTGAGCAAAAACCTAGAGGAGGGAATCATCTAATGGCAAAGGCTGTCAACACTATGAGGGATTTCAGCTTTAATTGTTACAGAAAGCACAGTTATGATCTATAAGTAAAATATGCAAATATGACCTAGAATTTACAGATTATATACATGCTGGAAAAAAAATCCATTGAACTATTTTTTTTACCAAATGACTTTGCAGAGAACCGAAGCTTTCAAATCTTTGGAACAGAGGTTCATTTTAATTGGCAGTGTAATCAGTAAGCTTCGAGCAAGAAGCTCCAGACCGACGAACCTGCCGCTGTAATCTTAAAAGATTCACTTTGATCTTAACTACATTGAATTAAAACTAATCCAGAGTTAACAACATGCTTTCCCTGTCTGAGAGGGCCAGGGAGCATGTCAGTCTGAGCCGCTCCCCGCCGTATATAACTGCAGCCTCCAGATGACCCCTCGGCTCGTAAAACCAGGACTCACAGATAAATAACACTGCGGCCTTAAATACACAGGCACTAAAGCTGAACGGATGACAGCATTACGCAAGGCATAGGAGGCCACGCCCGGTTTCACTAGTTCCAAATCACACACATCAGAAACTATTTTATTTCAAGGTTCCATTTCATACTAGCAGGCCGGCTGCATTCTATGCAGTGCACTCCTCAGATCACTGCTGCACACAATCACAGCTGGACTGGGCAAAGCAACTGTCTTTGCCACCAGGTCACAGGCTTTGTCTGCACTATCCTCTGATGTGTACCGTTTACTGCAGCGGCTCCTCTGCTAAGGCGGAGGAGCATCGTCCCGCTGCTCTCAGAGCAAGAAAAAGGAAAAAGAAAATGATAATAACAGCGTTATAATAATTTTCTTTTTCGTAGCTATGGGGCTGGGTTAGGACGGGGTGAGGCTGGTGTCACACGAAGGAGATGTGGTTTTTGCACAATAAGTGCGCACGACTGTTTGGCCAGCCATCTTGGGCCGGTCAAACAGTCATGCGCACTTAGCATGTTCTCCACCCGGGCTGTAATAAACAGCCTGTGTGGAGAATATGCACAGGCTCCCACTCCCCTCGCTCAGACCAATCACAACGCTTCATTGGGAGCCTGTGTGCTTCCTGCTTTTGGGACTCATCAGGAAGCAAAGCAACGACAGAGAAGAGCCAGCAGCCTTGAGGAGGTAAGTGTTTTAAAAAAATATTTTGTTACCACCACCGCCGCCCGCTCCCTGCCAGCCACCACTGTAATATAGGTGCCAACTGCCCAACATCCTCACCGCCGTACCTTTCACCGCACAAGTTGTCACTGGGCCCTAGACTATTGCATCAATAACAGCTGCGGTATATGCGTGACTGGGGCCACCTTGTGTCACACTGTCACTGACAGGCTCCGGTGATCGCTTCATTGCTGGTCCACTTCCCCACATTATCAGAGTTAGTCACTTAAATCAAACTTTGCGAATGCGTCCGCTGCTGAGCTCTGAATTACTGACCACCCATCCCTCCAACCCCAAGGACCCACAATGCTGTACATTCCACCACTAGGACCCTGCTGCCCCACTGTACACCACTGCTACCCCCTTTCAGTTGTTTGCTCCATTACTGGACCCCACACTGCCCCATACTACCTCTACTGGACTTGGAGCTGCACGCTTGTTTACTGCTCTCCACCCTGTCCCACAGGATCCCCGCCAAATGTCAAGCTCATAATTCTTACTGCACCATACGTTGCCCACATTGCACCCTCCATTACTTGCCACCTGCCCTTTGTGTCACACTATCGATCATAAAGTCACTGCTGTGCACACCAACCCAACCATTCACTCCGTAGTACACTCCAATGTTGTACCCCAGATTTGCACTGCTGGCTTGTCTGCCGCACACTCCACCACTGAACCTGTCATTGCCTTGCACATAAGTTACATTTTCCTGCATTAATTCCTTTCTTAAGGTTCCAGTTTTGGACTGAGGCCCCAGACTGTTTGCACTGTGAGGTCATTCTGAATGTGTGGCATGGGATCCCATTCAACACATGTCCTACCAACTCTGAGAACAAGGACAGGAAGTATTATGCCCTGTGGGCTCTTATAAAAGTTACATGCTACATGAAAGTTGGAAAAAGAAATGGACTAATTGTTAATATTCTGAAGATTATGCGCCACGCCCACATGCATCCATACACATCGGTTTCAGAGGTAAAATGTCTGCCATAACACTTTTGGATGAAATTATTGGTGGTCAGCACAAGAGTAGCAAAAGAGAACGAACAATATTTTCTTTAAACCATACAGAAGACACAAGGAAGGACTCCTTGAGGTGTGAGTAGACACATTTTGAATCTTCTCTGTGAGAACAATTTTCTGAGAAGTAGAGCAGGTGGCCAAAGAAACAGATTCTTAAAAATTATTCTTCCTGGTCATTAAATTCTTCAGGCAATAAATGGTCATGCACATCAGGGTGACCCCTCGGTGGACTCACACTTCGGGATTTACCCAGGACAAGACGAAACCTATCAAGATGATCTAGCCTGTGGCTTCATTTGACTGTGGTTACATATCAACATCAGCCACGTGCAATTTATATGAGTGACTTTGCATTTGAATAATGGGCCTGCAGAAAGCCCCAGGCTAATGAGCCACAAGGGGGAGAAACAAGTGTCAGCTGCTTCTGTACTCGTTACCCTGTGGAACACTTCAATATTTATGGATGAATGGAAATATTCACTGTAAATAAAAAATAAAAAGACCAACTGAAAGAACAAACAAAGGAACTCATACCGTTTTATTTTAATGGGAGGACGCACTTAACTCTCTTTTTTCAAAAGCTTTTGCATTGAGGCATGGAAGGTCAAAACCTGGATGAGTGGTCTACCCACAAAACAAATGTTGGGTATTGTGCAAGAGGAAGAGAGTGCTGGACCTTGCATCAGTTTACTGCATCAAAAGGGCGTCCAAGGTTCACAGATAGGACAACAGAAGCGGATAGCCAGATCAGGACTGTGTGGGAGACGGCAATCAACAACAAATCATGTAGGCAAAAAAACTATTCCTGTGACTGCACAGCTCCTGCATTTATCCTTTCCACTCCATACATGAAGGGCAATGGGGTCAGGGTCAGATGTGATGGCCTTGAATAGCAATATCTGATTGGGGGCAGCAGTACAGCAGGTTTCATATATATGATTGCCAGTCAGACAGATCTGCCACTTCTCTGCGTCATCTTCAAATGAATCTCATCTGCCTTTGCCCACTCCTCAATGTCCCATATCCCTTTTTGTACTTTCTGGCTTACCCAGTCTCTTGCTATCCTTATATTGCTCAAAAGTGGTGGACGCTGCATAGCCTTCTTACATATGTGTTTTGGTCGTGAAGGGAGCGATAGCTAACTCAATATACAGGACAGACACAAAACTTCTAAAAGACTGATTAAAGATCTGCAATTTAAGGCTCTGCCTTTCATCTGACTGTCATCGGCGAACTTACTTCCATTCTGGGATTATAGTTTACAGATAAAGATAAGACAGATTTGCCTGCAATTGCTCAGAGTCATTTTGCAATCAACACACACAGACTATCACACCCACAAACTACTATGGGGTTTTCTTCTATAAATGAAAGATGACAAACCATTAATTCAAGATGTCATAAAAAATATACATCAGCAAAGGAAGATGTTGCAGCCCATTTGCTCAGAAATAATTGCAGAATGCTGCCTCGGCTCCTGAGCAATTACAGCATTACTTAGCTATAGCTTCCCACAGGGTTATGCAAATTACTATTTTCTCACATTCTCAAAGCAGATATGTAGGATGTCCATGGGAATGTAATTTGTGTGGAAGCTCAATTTCAACTCATCATTTCTGCGAGGTTGTATATGATTGAAGGTCAGAATATCATCACGGCCGACTTTAAGGACGTGACAGAATCTGTGCTTCTATCAGATTCACACATGCCTCTGGACTGCCAGGGTAGGAAGCGGGCAGCAGATTAATATTAAGATTAGCCCACTTATGGGGCCTCCTTGATGGAGGAAGCACTTCAGTCAGGTAGATTAGTTGCACCTCCAGACTAGTGTAATGGGCTGCTACTAAAGTCATATCCACAAGTGCATAACTTGCCTTAGTTGTAAAAGTTAAAACAAAGGACCAGTTTTGTAATGTAGATGGTGGTGGTGGAGTTAGAGGCAAAATATTGTTTCTGAAGCAGTCCAATACAAACCAAAGACCAGAAGGGGGAGAGACGAGCAAAGATCATCAGATGATTACAAGAAGACCAAATCTTGATTGTTTATATATATATATATATATTCACAGAAAAAACCATAGGTTTCACACATGTTATAGTTAGCGGAAATTTTACTGATAAAAAACCAATGAAATTGCCCCGTTATAGTTAGTGCTGGCAACTATAACTCACGCGACCGCAATCCTCTGCTGATGCTAATACTGTATTTAGACACTTATTTGCCCATGTCTTCTTCCATACATTTTTAGCTATACATATATTACAAATATTTTTTTTTATAAAGACACATATGTCATCAGCAGAAGATTGCGGTCGCGTGAGTTATAGTTGCCAGCACTAACTATAACGGGGCAATTTCATTGGTTTTTTATCAGTAAAATTTCCGCTAACTATAACATGTGTGAAACCTATGGTTTTTTCAGTGAATTTGCAAGGTTTTTTAAATGCTAATTCCTAACTATAACGTGTGTGAAACCTATGGTTTTTTCAGTGAATTTGTACGGTTTTTTAAATGCTAAGTTACTTTACGCCATTCGAGGCGTGCGCGCCCACTTAACGCAGTGCGTTCCGTGCACGGTTTTTATCAACTTTAATAAGCCCTGTACATTTGGTGGCCTTCGGCCACCAAAAGCACAGGGGGTGGGGTCAATGTGGATAGTGTTTTTTTTATTTCGATTTTATAATTTCATGTTGCCAAAATATAGTTTTTTTACTGATGTAATAAGCCCTGTACATTTGGTGGCCTACGGCCACCAAAAGCACAGGGGGTGGGGTAAGTGTGGATAGTGTTTTTTTTATTTCTATTTTTTACCGTACGCTTACGGTAAGCGTACGGTAAGCGTACTCGGCGAAATTGCCGAAAAAAAAATAAAACAGTTTTTGCTCTTGGGGGATGTTTGGGGACTCCCTCAACATGACTATGTGGGAGGGAGTTGTCAAAACAGCCCCGTAACATGTTTTTGGGCATCATGTTTGATAAATAACACTCAGTGCGAGAGACAAAATGGCGGACGCCGCTTCCTGGTTTCGGCCGATTCAAATGTTTACTAAGATCTAAGAGCCAATCAGAATCGCGCTCGCGCACGCCACCGTACGCGTACGGTAAGCGTACGGTAAGCGTACCGTAAGCGGGCTCAGATATATATATTGATTTAAAGGCTATTTTCTCAGAATCTACTGAACAGATTTACACCAAACCTACAAACGGCACTTCCTTGACATAGGGACTACCTCTCTGCCAAATTTCTAGTAATTCTGTTCAGCCGTTCGGGCTGTAGCTCTGTCTAAAGGTCCTATGGAAAAATGCATGGGAAAAACGCGTTTTGGGACCCCCCTTTTATCTCAGCCCCCGCTTGACGAATCCCCCCGAGACTTTCAGGGTAGGAGCGGAGCGTAGCGCCCCACCTATTTTGAGAAATTCGCGAGGATTCATCGACCGGCGCCAAAGTTATTCAAAATAGAATGTTGCGGATTTCCTATGGAAAAGGGGTCCTAACTATAACTACCTACTGGCGACCGCCAGTAGGTAATATATATATATATATATATATATATATATATATACACAAATGATGACTGACAAAAGAAGAACATCAGGTCCTTCTAAAAGAACCTCGTTTATACCCACATTTCATTCCAATGAATTGGAGACAGAGTTTGAGGTATTTAAATTCACAAGGAAAGCATGTGTGCATCATTTTTTTGACAACATTGTGGAACACAAAGGACTTGAAGATAAACATGCAAACGTATTCAAACCTAAAACTACGTTTAATACCACTGGCCAGTTGTAACATACAGGACAACTTTGAAACGCTGATTAGCCACAGCATGAATGGAGATGCTCAAACAGAGATGGAGTTGATAATAATAAGATGATTTTGCGCAGAGAGATATTCTGGATAGAGACTGGATGCTTTAACTCCGAAAGGTTTAAATGAACAACTGGAATTCTCTTGTTTCCAATGAATTATGTTGATTAATGGCCTTTTGACTCTACTCTTGTTGCCTTTGGTGACCGTCCATGGACATGAACTTGGGAGTGAAAAGCCTGACTGGTGATGAACTTATATTTGTTTGTATCAACATGAAATACCCTTCATTTTAGCATGATTCATGATGTATTTAAAATGAACCTTGTTTTTCCTTTCTTTCTTATTTCTTAGTTCCTTCTACTTTTTACTTTCTTTTCTTTCTTACATTTTTCTTAACACCATTTAAGTTCCTGGGTTGATAATGTTCATTTTTCGCCTGTATACGCCATATCAAGATGGCGATTATTCTTTATTTTTGTGTCCTCTTTCATTGCTTTAGTTCTCTTTCATTCACTAACATTACACGCACAGGTCATCCACCATGGAGGTAAAAATTAATACAGAAACTATGGCGAGTTATTCACTAATTGGGAAGAGGCTCAGGGAATCAGCATTGACACAGTAACGGGTAGGAGCAAGGGGCACTTCAAGCATGTTTCAACATTTTGCTGGGCGTTATCACCTTATTAACTCTGTTACAGGTGACATTATAAGCGTTCAGCACTGATGTAAAGTTTGCTCAAAGGCACTTTTATGGGGTATGGCTCTATTGGCGGTGTGGTTTGACATTTAATTTTTACCCAGGAAGGAGAAAGGTGCATTTGTAACCTTTAAGCATCATCCAACATTTAGTTCTGTTATTCATGATGTTTCAAGGGTTCTGCATCTATGTAGCTTTTGTTTACAGGTACTTTTTGAAGGTGTATGGTTTATTTGGTGCCACAATTTGATCTTCATTGAATTTGCACCCAGGAATCATGTTGGAAAATTGGATCCTTATGATACCACACGCATCAATCGATGAAGGATTTCCGTGTATAGCTGGAGTTCTGTTTACCGTAAATTCCACCAATCAGGTGCACTGATTTTTTTTGGTTAACTCTGCAGATAGGCAGTTTTCTTTGCTTTTGATCCAGAGGGGCCACCCCCTGACAAACAGCCACTTGGGTCTGAAATGCATTGGGACCATCACACACTTCATGTGCAGGATATGGAAATCAATAAACGAAACAATGAACACTGGATATCATGACTAACTTATGTGATTAATAATAGTTACTTACAGAAGAAGTGAGATACATAAGAAGGTAATTTAGCACTAATTAACAAGCTGTACTACAGGAGGGAACATTCCCAAGCAGGAAAAGTGGTGAAAATTCAGAATCCTGAAAGAGACATCACACTTCGCAAGAAGTCTCACTCTACCGTGGAAACTGTGCCCAATACTACCTGCCCAACATCCATCCTGGTACCCTTTGTGGCTATTCAATGGCAAATGAAGACTTCCCATGTAACCCCAATAGGACGTGTAGAAACCGTGAGGGGCTGGGGAGACAGCCTCCAGAGACAAAGTTTTTTTGGGAGAGGGGCATGATTAGGGGGAAAAGTCCTTCCGGGAAAATGTCTGCGATGAGAATTGCTTTCATCCCAGTGCACACCTATGTATTCACATACACATCACTTTGTGGTGCCATCTGGGATATAAAAGTGCATATAAATTCTCTGATACAAAACAATACACAGTTCAGTTTACAGCATTTAACTGTCAGTATGGGCACATCCGATGCAATACTCTTAACCTCACCCTTGATGTTATAGATACAATTACCAGCGGCGGCTCCTCAGCTAAGGCGGAGCAGTGTCGCCCCACTACTTTAAGGCAGTGCAAATTAAAAATAAAATGATACGGAAGCTTTATTATCATTTTATTTTTAGTACTCCAGTTGCACTGCAGCCAACCAGGTTGTTATGGTGGGGCGAGGTTGCCTCTCCTGATGTCGAGCCTGGGGTGGAGTGGTGGCTGCAACTTAAGTGCACATGACGGTTGGACCGGGTGGAGAATATGCACAGCCTCCAAGCCCCTGGCTGAGCGCCGAACCACAGTGCTCAGACCAAAAACAATGCTGCTTTAAGGCAGTGTTGTGATTGGTCAGGGGATTCTGGGAGGCTGTCTTCTTCCTGGTTCCTGCTTGAAGGAGAAACGTTGGCTGGCAATGGCAACCCCATGTAAGTTTTTTATTCTTTCCTACCCCAGGTTTTTCGGTTTTAATTCCCAACCATAACCCCACTTTAACTGTGCTTTTTCAGAAAATTCTAAATGTTATTTTTTAAACAAGTTAAAGTATTGTAACCAAAGTTAACAATCTGCAGGCCGCATAGACTGCCCTTCATAGGCAGTCAAACACAGCTCCACACAACCTTTGGCAGTGAATAGTGGGGAGGGCTACAATGCTTGGCCTTTGGCCAGACCCTCTGCACAGCCCAAAGCGAGAGGCCACCCCCTTCTGCACACAGGCCTCTCTCTGCTGTGCACAGCAGGGGTTGGCAGCAGACGGCCAGGGGCTGCAACCAACCCACAGCATTGTGCCAACCCCCGCTGTGGGAGGCCTATGGCTGTGGACAGCAGAGGTTGGCCACAGGTCCTCATGTCCCCATGGGCAGCCAACCCTATGTCTGGCCATATGTCAAGCATAGCCATAGTGACTGAATATATTTTTCCCCAATTTACTTCAAGATGCTCAGTTCTTGTGCCCGATTTGCAAATCCAGAATGGCTGGTTGTAGCTATACAGATAAAGTACAGTGTTTTGGTACCTGGCAAATTGTGAGCATTGTGCGTTAGTGAAAACCCCCCCAAGATAAACAAAATCTGAACTACAAAAATGTGTTATTTTAGCGAATACTTTTTGTTTACTTTGAAACTGCAGTTTATAATATGTTCAGTACTACATGAATAAAAGAACACGTAGTACAGACAATTAGGCTACAAATTGTTGGTGAGCAAATTTAGTAAGACCAGGTGGTGAAAGAAAGTGATGCTACAAAAACAAGGGAAATAAACAGACAACGACTGCTAATGCACTGGCAGAAGGGACAACCATCCTTCCATTAGCACCGGGCAAATCTAAATTGACATTTAACTTCCTAAATAAGGTGCATGAAAATTACCTTCTATTTTTATGACGGGAGCAGACGCCTCGGTGAGTACAGGGCTAATTGTACTAAAAGCCTCCCATTTGAAAACAGGCTGCCGTTGTATGCCTGCAATAACAATCTGTTGAGTGCATCCGAGGAACAAAGGAAGATTTGCTTTTCTTTTTCACCAAGTTTACCATAAAAAGCAGTCGGACTTCCCTTCCTCGGTGCCATACAGCACCCACCATTTTCCAATGGGAAAAAACTGCCAAGGAAAGTACCATTAACAAACAAGAATCTAAGTTCTGGAAATAAAAAAAATGGATGTATTGTAAGGATGAAAAACTGCTCACTGGTTATGAAAGTAAACTGTGCTTGCAAGATAGAACAATGGTAAGGTTGCAGGCAAACGAGGAGCAATCATACATACATACATGTATACATGCATACTACTTAGGGCCTGATTGCGAGTTTGGCAGACGGGTTACTTCATCAAAAGTGACGGATATCCCACCCGCTGTATTACGAGATCCATTAGGTTCCATTGGGATATAATGGAACTTGGAATACGGCGGACGGGATATCCGTCATGTTCGTGTCGGAGTAACCCGTCCACCAAACTGGTAATCAGACCCTTAAAAACCACAGACCACAAACTGAATGAACTTTCGGTTCTTGAAACATAGATTTGGTCATCATCCAACTCAGCGGTATCACATTAGTTACTCTGCCTGCCTGAATTCAAGCCCGTGAGATTCTCGGATTTTGCGTGACCCAATGAGCTACTTCACTAACATCCCAAACCGAATAAAAATGTACTTGTGCCACGTTATGGCCCCCCCCCCGAAGCACACAGTGTTAACAAACAAGATCACAGTCAGAGATTTGATAGGGCGTAGGGTGAAATGATAGGCACATGTTGGCTGGAGCAGTTTGGTTGTCTGAGGCTGGAATTCAAGGGACAATTGTGCCTTACCATGTACCGAGCTCCATTTTAAATGATTGTTTTTTCAATTGTTTCCTGAACATTATGCAGTTTTTTTCCGGGTTTTTATCTATGGGGCAAAATCTTTACACAGCAGAAGTCCATTCGTTTGCAGAGAAAGGTCGCCAAGGTTGTTTCACCTCGATTTCCCCTGGCAGATTGTTTGAGATTGGCCTATTCTCAGGTTTGCAGCAGAGGGGCTGTAGGTCTTCATGCCAGCATGTCCAAAGGGGGCCGAAGCATAACAGCTGTAAACCTAGGCTACACTTTCATTAGAGGTAAGATATGTTACAAACAATAGATCATTTAAAAGATTCAGAGTAAACTGAATATTAAGGCCTTCGGTTCGGTTCCGTTGAGAGATCATCAACTGTGTTGCATTGAATTATGGGAGCGGGAGGGCTCCGGCAATGCTTGGAAGACAAGACAATATTAAATGGCCTCTTACGGCAACAGACTGCCTTAGCTGCCCCTCCGGGATGGCCTGCTCTTGTTATGCGGACGCAAAATATTTCTAGGGCACTACTATCCTGAGACTTGCAGTTACAGTGTGGCCGTAGCAGTGATTTTCACATAATCTCGCATCCCCAACGGCAAATGCTCTGTGTGCTGGAAGTAATGTCTGCTTCTTATTCAGAGGTGAGGTGCTGCTAACAGGGCTGCCTGGCAGGATAAGTCTGCCGGCCTTCTAGTGAAAGGTAAATGAGAATTCCATGCTCTTATGAGACAAACGAACAGAGCGGCAGCAGTAAAACATTAATTTGAAGATACTAGGAGAAGACCATAATGTTGATCAAGAACAACGAAACATTCACTTGTTGGCAACAGACCTTTTCAAGCACTAATGTCAAGTCCACGTGAACATGCTACCCATTAAAACAAGCATTTGCAATGCAATAGGTCTTCTTGCATTACTGTAAGTTTGAGCTGTTGGAATTGCAAATAATAATGTAACACCAGTAGCTCAAACTTTCAGTAATGTGAGACCTATTGCAATGCAAATGCTTGTTTTATCCCCTTTGATGCGGTTCTTCTTTCACAGTGACAGTAAGCCTTATTTCCTGCCGCTCCTTTCAAAGTTTACCCGCTGTGAAGGCCAGCATGTGTTAGAAATCAAACCCAAAATGTGAGCAGGATCTACGCCAATGAAAGACCGAGAGGAGAGACACCAATGGCTGCAGCATCAACAGGTACAAGCCTCGGTAACCAGATCGGCTAACTAGGGATGAAAAACAGGCCATGTTGTTTATATGCAATCCGTTGACTATAGACAAAGTGAACCACAACTACTTTTTTGAAAAGTTTGAAAAGAAACATTAAGGCGTCACCCATGTAAAAAAAAAAAAAAAAGAAAAAAAAGTGGAAAAGTGACCCCTATTGCATTTGGCAAAAGTACCAGTGTTTTGGCCGGCGGAAAACCGGTCTCATAGGAAACCCCAGCGTGTGACCCTGGGGAGCCTCCCTGCTTTACTGTTGTAGGCGAACCCTGTGTGACGTTTATGTGACATCCCAATTGAAGATGGTTGGCTGGCGGGTGGGATGGGGATGCTGGGCCGTGTGTAACCTGGGAGAGCTACAGTCACGCGGGTGCCATCGTTGACTGTGTGTTTTGTGAGTGTGTTGATTTATGTGGGCGAGCTGCGCAAAACAAAAGAAATGCATGGCCTCCACCCTTGAATCGTTTTGGGAGTGTGTTGATTGATGTGGGCGAGCCATGCATAACAAAAGAAATGCAAGTCCGTCATTCTCGAACGGTTTTGCGAGTGTGTGGACTGATGTGGGCGGGCCACGCATAAAAGAAAGAAATGCGCAGCTGCCATTCTTGAACGTGAAGCGTACTGCAGTGTTAAGAAAAAGAACATAAAGCGTGATTTAAAACCACTATGCTTTTAAAAAGATATATTATGGCGTGAGCAGCGTTAATAGCGCGTCCGCCATAGTTGAAGCAAAAAACATAAAATAATGCGTGGCCGCGCTGCTTAAAAGAAATAAGCGGGTGCAGGAGAGCATGTCGTGCATGCAATAGGAAAAGGGAATTTAAGAAAATAGTGCTCACAGACTGTAAATAAAACAGACCAAGTAACAACACATGCTACAGGGGCAGTCCTCATGAGAGGTTACAAAAGGAGAAAAGAAGGTACTAAGGAGGGACTACTAAGCCTATTCACAAATCAAAAGCCACCATTTGCAAAGGACAGTAAGAGGAGCCAATTGAAAAGATGGGAGAAAATGGGCGGAACTTCAAGTCCATACCTGAATAGTGCATGTCTCGAAGAGACAGCGCAAGCGCTGCCTAGGTGAGTCCTAAAAAGTCAGACACTAACCAGAATTAACTAACTGCCTGTCTAATGCAATCAATAACGTATAATTTTAATGAAAAAACACTTCTCCAGAATATCCCCTTTTTATTGTTACTAAACACATGTTCGGTGCCCAAAATTAAATTTATCCTTTTCTTCAAGTACTCATTTGTAGTACTGGAACATTTATATAGATTCTTGCAAGTCCATTTGTCACAATCTCATGCCATTGATGCACACATTATGCCAAGAACTACCACTAATATCTTAAGTCTAGCAGTACAGCAAAAGTGGGCACATAATTAAATAAATGTCCACAAGTGGACAGGAACTGCTACCACAGTATCAGGGTCAGGAGTATACCAAGCTCCGTTACCAACACACCATTACCACAAATATGTTAGAACTATAATTCAGCACCCTCACGTACAGGTATGCATGCACACACTCTCACAAATACAACATGTGAAAGATTGTCATTAGTTTTGGGGTCTGGTCTAGAAAGATTCAGATGTCTTGTCAGCCTCAATGTAATGAAAAAGAACATTTTGCTTCTGCTCAGAACAGGATAAAGCAATGGGTCAGTCCACCTCAGCCATTGATTCACTTGCCTCATAGGTGATGGCATTTTGCCTGATCACAAGTACACATCCACTTACAAATAAGTGTGCTTCTGTGCCACGGCTGGTGGGACAATATATTACTCTTCCAGTGCTTTTTACTTTCCATTCTTTATCCCTTTTTATTCTATTTTTAATGTAGTCCTTCTTTGCCTAAGTTATGTCTTTAGTGATTTGCATTAAAACTAAAAAGGGTTCACTGACTGTTATAAAAACATCTGCCTACTAGGAAGCACCCTTACTCTTCCATTAAATTATTTGCAATGGGCATTTAAGTAATAATTTTATTGCACGCATGGGTCTACCATGTCTAGAGGCGGCATGTGTTCTTTACTTTTTAACTTTTGTAGGTCATGCTTGCACTAAGGCCAGAACAGTTGGTTTTGCCAGTGTTCATTTGACTTATCTTCTGCTGGTCAACTGTAAAGGCTACACTACGACTTAATGAACAGATGCTATATGATGGGGCTACAATGCCCTGATCTAGGTTACATTTACTATGACTGGCTGGCTCGATGGCACAAATACAGCGTAAGGCCAGCATGGTCTCAGCCCTGTCAATCACACCGGAAGTGCGAAGCTGCACCTACCCTTCGTGAAGAGTGATCATTGACAGGGCTCCGTTAGAAAGGTATGCTGCCCAAATGGAAGACAGATTCCTTTCAACCACAAGATCTGGCCTTTAAACACAAACTGCCTTTGTCCGCATCTCCTTGTTCTGAAATTGATCCATGCACTCCTTCTGACCCTTGGAGTGAGGGAGAAGATAAGAGAGTAGAGAACAAATGAGCAAGTCACCACCTGAAATTGACATATTAAAGAAGATATCGATGCATGTGGACATAAATTGCTACTGTACAAATGTTGGAGAATCCAAAAACTGTATATTTATAAGAAGAAAGTAGAGGCCCTATGGTTGGTAAGGGGCATGTCTTATTTACCCCTATGTATAAGTGTAGTTGGATACAAAGGCAGGAGTATTTCTGGATTACTGTGTATTCTTTCTTATATTTTGAAGAAACAAATCATTACATTTCAAATAGTTCACATTTAATAACTTTGCGGGATGGATCTAACAACTCCATCCCCGCAATAGCTAACTCCAAATGGATCAGAGTTTGGCAGACAATGATTGAATCCCTGATAAATTCTAGCTTATCGCTTTCTGGAAGAAAACCACATCTTGGTTTAAAATAAAGAACAATGACCTCAACAGCAACTGTTAGCTCAGTGTGGATGGCAAGCAAAAGGGTAAATAAAAAGTGGCCAGATATCATCAACACTGTTAAAGAAAAAAAAAGATAGAAAAGGTCTATAAAACTAAGAATGACTCACATGGGACCTCTACTTTCACACGTATGCTATTACGAATATGCCAATGGGTTCCACTTTGTTTTACGAGGTTGAGGAGCTATGGGTGAAGTGCCTTTTTTCCAATTGCCCATGTACTTGGTGATACTGTCCCTCTTTTGAGTTTGTCTGCCCTTCATGCAGAACTTCCGGAGGATTTTGTTCATGTCTCTGATTTTCATCAATCTTGAATTTGTTGTGTCTTCTCTTCCTGGCACCCAATGAGATTGCCTGTCTTCAGCTTCTTGTACCACTCTAGGGAGTATTTCTTGGCTAAGATTATCTGTACTTCTCCGCCCCATGGTGATTGTCTTTTGTCCTCATGAGCCCAAGGTCCTACCAACGTTTTTCTTCTCCTAGAACACCATTTCAATCCAGAAACTCCTGAGACCTCAATCACAGAACAATCTACCTTCATGATGCGTGAAAAAAATATACGGGGTTTTCGACAATTTCTCATTCAAATTATTACACATATTTCTAGAATGTACATATAGGACAACCCAATTATCCACTTTAAAAAGCTAAAAGTGACATTAAAAGTTGCAATTTGATTGGAGTCATTTTGTCTCATTTTGTTTCTAGGGCTATTATTGAAGAAAGCTCGTGTTGTCTCATTCACACCTGAACTCCAGAAATCCTTCCAGACAGACAAACAGAAATCCTTAGCACTGCACAGCACAACGGTGCTTCTTCCTACTTATAAACTGTCCATCGTGCTCAGAAAAGAAGGACTGAAACAGTATGATTGGCTTGTTGAATGGACAGTCGGCTACAGGGGGCTACAGGGGTCAACATCTCCCTCAAACCTCAACATATCTAGAATAGAGCTTTTCATAGTGCTTTGTTCCAAACAGAAAGTAAAAGTCACTGCTCTCCAATGACATTGGCCAATGTCATTTAAAATATAAATTATCGACTACTTTAGAAGGGTAACTCTGACAGTCTTCCTGCACAAAAACCACAAGGTTGCTCTGCAAATAAAATTGGGAGCAAAATAACTGATGGGGAAAAAAACACAGGCCCCACACGTCACTTCCGAAGCAGAACAGCATCAGTGCGAAGGCACACGTCACCACCTTCCAGTGCGCAGAGGTACTACAAAAATCTTTTCGGATCTAGTCTGACATCTGGGGAAAACTCAATAGGTGAAGTATGTGTGCCTAAAAGCCTCTATCAGAAAGGTGATTTACTAAAGAAGCCACACTGTTTGCTGTCCAAAGTTTGGTATTCATATCAGGACAAAGGGGTAGGTTTGTTGGTAAAGTATGCTTCAGTGACTGCTATATAGAGAGTTTAATCTTCTTGTAATATAATTGAGGATTTTCTAAACAAGTGCATGCCTTGCGGTCTATTCCTAATGCACTTTAGACTTCTGTACTGATTTTCTGTCCATTTTTGCCTTCAATGTCTTGCTTTCAAATTGATCCACACCTACTGCGGAGGCCCCACAATCACCGCCCACTGTGCATTACTGGTGTTATTGGACCTCGGCAAACCTCTTCATAAGATTTCTCAATCCATCAAGGAACCGCTGATGGGTTCGCTTTCTTGTACTTTAAGATGGGGGTTCAGATTATTTTATGGCCGACTGAGCTAATAATTTCCATGTTTGGGTTCACCTGGCACAATTAAACAAGTCACCAGAGGAACAATCAACACCCTCTGTTTCCTCCCTTTCCTGAGGCATATTGGACAGCTTGCCTCCCTACCATTGAAGGCACATGGCCAAGGCCATCTGGAAATAGGGGAGTGCGAGACTGAGAAAATGTTATAATGGTGGGATTAAAAGAGACAGACAAATAGATTAGAAATCCGCATTTGGGATTCATCCAAAACTCATTGTGTTGTCTGTTTTGCTGGTCGTGTTTTTTTAATGTCTTTTGGAGTGAAAACGGGCAGATGTAGTTCATGAAACTACCCACATGACCCCCATCCTTTCACACACGCAGTTCAAAGGACAGCAATGAAGGGTGAGCATTTTGAAGATCTCTAGAAACTCCAACACAACTTTTAGATTAAGAGAGGGCTACCCTAGTTATGCAGGCTTTTGTTTTTAAAGAACCTGATTTGTTAAAACAAATCTACAAATCAGAACTGAGCTTTGTAAAGTGGGCAGACCAGAAAACCTGAGCCATATCCAAGTCTTGAACTGAAGCATTACAAGATCCGGAGCACCGAACCAGCATTTGCAACCAACTCCATTCATAGCACAATCAAGCCCTTCTGTGCTTTTAGCACGCGTTTCACAAAAGTGGCTATCACAGCACTGCTGCGCACTTGCTGGACAAGAATGCTTGTTATCTCAACTTGTAAGCACAATATCTTCATTTACCAACAGAGGCAATTCTTAACTTGCTTTTGCTGTGCCCCTAAAATGCTACATACGGTTTTCTGACAGAAAATCACTTGAAATAATTTTAGTAAAACACCCCCTTGTTCTAAAGGTTTAACATAAAAAATGGAGTATTCATAAAAAAAGGAAATGAACAACTATAAATTAAGCATTTAAGATGGAAGTACTTAACGTTTGGTTGTCCAGCAGTCAAGAGTTAACAATTTAAGGGCAAGTAAGGCTGGAGAGGGTGGAATGAGATCACACTGAAGATTAGAAGTAAGGGTCTAAAGTCGAAACAAGGAAGTTAAGAAGTTTAGGACTGTATTCTCGGTGTTGTGTACAATTAGATGGCCTGGACTTTGGGAAAGCCTTTCATATATAGCCATAAATTGAAATCTCGATGTTTAAAAGTGTGGGATAAAGTTATCACAGAATCAAAAGTTCTAACATGTGCCCTCCCTCAGAGCAATAGAGCCCGATGCAGAAAAAATACAAACATTTCCTTCCTTCCAAAAAAACAAAACATCTTCACTTGCAGAGCACAAGAGGACATTGATAGAACACACTAATCTATAAAAGTTAAAATACCGCTAGTCAATAATCTCCTTGTACATCGTCCTGATTTATCACTCCACTGCTGAATAACCAAGCACCTCTGAACAGGAAATTGCTCCCCACTGACATTCAATCCTTCTTCAGCAATGGCTACGGTAAAGAGTGCGCGGCGCAGAGCATTCCAAATGCGCTGCGAGGGGTCGAAATTGAAGCAACATTAATTTATAAAACCAGCAGAACCTAGCTTTAATTCCTTCTCTGGTAGAATGGTGAGCGAGAAAGATATAACAATGAGGAAATCTACATGAGGAAAATGCTCCTTGGACAGTGATCTGCATATTTCAGTTAAAGAGAAAAAACAATTGAAATTAAAATGTTCCTGCAATTGCAGCATTTCGTCTGGTAAAAGAGCGAAAATAACAGGGCGAATTTATACACAACTAGTGCGGAAACTTCTCTCAATCACATTTTGTATGTGGCAAAATTGCATAAAAAACGCTTCAAAATGCGATATCATGAGCAAAATGGGCACACAAATATTACCATGCAATCCTCCCCATTATTTGGGGCAAATGAGTGAAACAGGAGCAAAACAACGCTTTATACTCAGCACAAAAGTTGTGCTAGGTTCTTGTTATCAGCAGTGCTTTAAATAGAAAAAATATAAGTGCAGGTACTCACCAAAAGGCGCAATGGACTGGGGGTCGAGTTTGGGGCGGTGATAAAGGTGAGGAAAGGGGCGGGATAAGGGTGAGGAAAGGGGCGGGGATAAGGTTGAGTAAAGGGGCAGGGTTAAGGGCAGGGGAAAGAGGCGGGGTTAAGGAATGGGAAAGGGGGGGTTAAGGGTCAGGCCTGGGGTTTTGATCTGTCCAAGGTTTGTATAAAAGAAAGCTGCATGATTGTAAGAATGTTGGGTATATCCGCCTGAGTTATTAAACTAATATCCATTTATAAAGCACATCTTAATATATGTTTATAACTACCCAAAGTAACTCTTTTTAGCAACCTTAGAATAACAAAAGATGGAGGAAAAAATGGAAAGGTTCTAAACATATGCCTTATAGTTTGCATGCAGCTCCTTGATGCAGGGCCATACCTCACTAAGATGTATGACAAGGATTTTAACTTGCGACATGGATCTCTGCAACAAAATCCGTAATCAATGAAGTTATCTACATAAAAAAACAAATCTGTGATCTGTATGTTGCATGCTGTGCTTTACTGCGGGCACATACACTTCCTAAGCAAATTTATGGTGAATTGAACCATTGACTAGAAAGCACAAAGATCTAGTTATCAATTAAAGTGCATATTGTAGCCAGGAAAATGCTGGGTACACATAGATTTCTGTACCAGGTGATATTTTGAAATGCATCCCATTGTGACCAAATAAGTGTGTCAGAACAGAGATACAGATAGACAGAAATGTGGTTGAAAGTTTAGATTAGAATAAAAGTTTATAAAGCGCATGGTTACTCCAACGGAGTGTCCCTGCGCTAAAACATCCTGCGCTAAGACATCCCTGAGTGGAAGAAAACAGAAGAAAAACGGGGCCCAATCCCAGACAGCAAAAAGTTAGCACCAATCCCCCAAAGGTCACCGAAAGAACCATGTTTTGAGTTTTCTACGGAACAACACATCTGAAGGCCGTATCCTCAGCTCTAACAGCAGTTGATTCTAGGCTTTAGCTGCTAAAAAACTGACAGATCGGCCTCCTAAGCTCGCCTTGTGAATTTTTGGCACGGTCAACTTAGCCGTGCCCGCAGACTTAAGATTCCGGATAGGTCTGTAAGGCGTGAGTAAGGGCCACAGATAGCTAGGTCTTTTCTCATTCAGAATCCTATGGCAGAAACACAGAGCTTTAAAGATTACTCTACTGCACCGGAAGCCAATGCAGCTCCCTCAGGGCTGCTCCCACCGGGGTTCACCTTGGGATGTTCAGTAGCATCCAGCCAGCAGCATTCTGGACTTTCTGCGGCATGCTCATATTGCTTTTAGTGACTCTTAGATAGAGAATATTGCAGTAATTCAATCGAGATGTTATCAACACCTGAATAATGGTCGTTTTAGCATCCAGAGGTAGGAGATCTAAGACTTTCCTTAGCATCCTTAGGAGACCAAAGCACGTACCAGCCAGAGCTGATATTTGTTCCATAAAGGATAGTTTATTGTCAAACCAAACTCCCAAATTTTTGATCTTGGGTTTGGAAACTGGGGCCGCCCTAATTTTTCAGGCCACCAGCTATGAGACCAAATGGAAGGCTGTTTACCAACAACCATGATATCAGTCTTGCATGCATTTAATTGGTGGCAACTGAAATTCATCCAGTTAGCCAGATCAATTAAGCAAGCTTTGAATTTAGGTGCAGCCCCAACCTTATCCTGTTCTAACGTGATGATCAGCTGCGTGTCATCAGCATACAACACCAGCTTCACCCCATGTTTCAGTACTATATCAGCTAGTGGGCACATAGATACGTTAAATAACGTTGGGCTAAGGGCAGAACTCTTGTGACAGAAGATGGATCTCCGACTTAAAGGGTCGTTGAAGGACTTGATAATATCTGTCTTGTAGGAAATGCTTGATCCATTCCCATGTGCTGCCTCTGACATCGGCATCCCATAACCATTCCAAAAGGAGGCCATGGGATACAGTGTCAAAAGCCGCACTTAAGTCCAGCTGAATCAGTGCTGCCCATCTACCTTCATCTGCTGCTATTTTTAGCGCCTCGGAGGCCAGGAGTAAGGCAGATTCAGTGCTATAAAGGGCCCTGAAACCAGACTGAGTTTCATGAAGTATCTGCTTTCCCTCAAAAAACCAAGTCAGTTGGGAGTTGAGGAAATTCTCTGCAATTTTTGTGAAGAAAGGTAGCAGTGATACCGGTCTCAAATTTTCTGGAAGTGCGGGATCTAGGTATGGTTTTTTTAATAAGGCCAAAATAGAAATTGAGGTGTAGGTACATGGAGGTATAGAGATCAGTGGAGAGCGAGGGAAAGAAAAGGGGAGAGATAGAAGAGCTGAGGTCAAGTAAGGGTAGGGATGTGTGACAAGGATAGCCGAGGCAGAGTAAGAGGTAGGAGAGTAGTAAAAGTGGTGACAAAAGTAGTCAGTAAGAGGGTAGCTAGATATGGGCAGGGGTTTAATGATTGGTGAGGGAGAGAGCAAAGAGGGCCAAAAAGATAGATATACAGAGAGGAGGTAGCAAAAGGTGAAGTACAAAGACAGAGGCTTTGGGATGAGGCTGGAAAATTTAATGTACTTGCTGCTGGGGATGGGATGAGAATCTCAAACATTACCCAACGTTATTAAGAACCTTATTAGAAATTCAGGAATTTTCCCAATAAACTATTACCAATGTGTTTAGAAATGTTGTTGCTGTTCTATTAAAAGCCTGTTTGAAATAGAAGCCAGTAACAGCCTAGAATTGACAATAATCATTGAACATATTACAAATACCCTAGTGTGCCCCAAAGGCTGGGGAAGGGTAGGCTTATCTTGGTGCATTGCTGATTTCTATGGCATAAGTAGCAATAAGAGTAGAGGCTTGTAAACAGCCCTATTAAGGTGCCAAGATTGTGTTGGATGTTCTCACTAGTAATATGCTTCAGCAAGAGAGCTTGATGAGCTGTGACTGCTGTTGACATCTGCTATGACCTGCTGGTGAAGTGTTCTAATAAAGGCAACACTAAATTATACTTCAGAGCTAGGACAATTGAGTACTTTTAAACTGGGTAAAAGTGACACTTTCGTAGATAGTGCTTAGAAAAATTGAAAGTGAAGAACTATATGAAAGAACTCAGCCATCCTCTATAAATACACGCAGAGTTTCCAACACAGAAAATTAAAGCACACCACTAACACACAGCCCGTGAGGCACATAGCCTTTTCCCCTGATCTCTCATGCTCTGTCTTTTATGCACTTGCACACAAATAATTCTCTACTTCTCACACAACCATTATCTCTCTACTTCTTATCCTTCATGTTCCCCTTTTCATCATCTCTAATCTCTCTAGCACTCTTTCATTTACTTCTGCTTTTCTTGCTGTAAGGTTCTCCAGTCCCTTCCTTTACCATAATTGCACTTCCTCTCCATCCAGCACTTTCTCTTTCTGAACTTCGAGTCTTTTTGTGCCTCTTACTCTTTCCATAGTCCAGTCTCTTTCTTTTTCTCTCTCCTATCCCCATCTATCCCGCAGCTCATCCCTTATGTCTATCTCTTCTTCCTCTTCAGCCTCTACTCTACCCTTTTCTCGGCCATTTTAAAATTCTCTCTTCTTATTCCCCCTGCCTGCCTGCCTCCTCCTCGGGTAGTCCCAAGTTCTGTGGGCTCCAGCCACGACCCGCGCAAGTAAGAGCGGTGGGGCCGGGTGGGGGGATGGTTCAACAGATGAAGACAAGGGCAAATGTATTATTTATTTCATTTTCCCTTGTGGTCGTCTGTTGAATCCTCCCTCCCCCAACCTGGCCCCACCGCTCTTACCTGCACGGGCCGCGGATGGTGGGCTCCCAGGAAGAGCACAGCAGGGATCATGCAGAGAGCCTGACCTGACGAGGTAGGGACTGAGCAGTACAAGGCCATTGTGGTAAATAATTTTCCTTTACCGGGACTTAATTTGATACGGAAACATAATAAAACAGCTCAGTAAAATGAGAGGCAGAATCCGTGGTATTAGAGGTTCGGAATGGGCTTTATTCCAATGAACGATTATAATCGGTTGCTCCAAGTTCCATCACCACGGAGGTTCAGGAAGTGAAGTACATACTTTATTGACAAGAAATGACTTTTATAGTACATACATTACAATGAAGCGAATGCAGTAGGCGTAACAATTGATAAGGAAAATGACAATTCATATGCGTAACCGAAAAATGGGTGTAATAAGGAGTAAAAAGGAACATAATTGGTTATGATGTCATATATAGGTGGATCTATAAGATAATACTTGGCATAGATGCGCGCGCAGCAGCATGACGTGTGATTGACGTGCAACTAGGGGGTGAAGGGGACTTGACGTTTAGCTCTACATGTGGAGACGAAAAGTCTGGGGGGTCAAGTCAACCTAATCCCAAATCATATCTAACATCCTATGTTTAAAGAACTATGTTATCCACGAAAGAAGGACTCTCGGACAGAATCTATTCTATACTGACTGTGCGTGCGTGTACAAGCGTCTAAGTGTCTACACTAGATGCGAGGGCGGAATCTTCCATAGTAACAAGGCTATGAATTACTTGTATAAAGACAGAGAAGCCAGGCCTTTTGCTCGGTAGCTGGAAGAATGTTTACTTAAACTACTAGACAGGAATGCATCGGCTGAGGGGGGGAAGCAGATAACTCGAAGGTGAAATACAGTTCTTGGCAGAGAATAGGCTGATGTCAGGCTTCGTGAGCCGCGCAGAGAATGAGACAAAGTTCATGGTCACAGATGCAGGCTCAGACTGGAGGTTTCAGAGGCAGAAGGCAAGAAAAGCTTGATGACAGAATCAGGGCCTACTTGCCTGGACTGTAAAATGGCAGAAGTGAACCATATAAAGCCGGTGGCTTTTCATACTTAGGAATGGAATATCCGGCCTATTCATGGCGGATCTGACAGAGGACATGTTGACGGTGGACGCACATGTGTTTGCGTCTTCATAACTGGAACTGGAGGGAGGATACATGTACTTGTAACATGCACATAGAACCGTTGGGGTCCAAGATAGGGGACATAACTGACCAGAAGAATCCATATTTCCACATTCACTCCTTGTCCCCTACTTGCCCGTCAAGAGATATCAATCTTCATTAATCCATTGATCTGTTCATATAGCATCATTTGTTCTTCTTTCTTCTTCCGGGATCTTGAATGAAAATCTTGATGTGGAATGCACGATGTGGCACACAGACCACAAATCGCTGGTCCACATTGTAGACATAGACAGCAACTGAATAGTATGAGAAGGCCAATACCTAGGAAGGATAGAACTCTCCATCCCCAGGCTGATATCACACTCCAAAACCAACCGGACCAAGTCCAGGTGCCTGGGTTCTGGTGTATCTGGCTTACAATCTTGTGAAGGCGAGTTATAGCTTTATATACAGATGGCGAATTTTCTGGTATGAATACGCAGCAGCTTGATCCGATGACCCTACAAGCTCCGCCCCTATCAGCCAGGATGACGTCAAGGACAAGACGATTTTGAAGCACAACAATCCGCATAGCAGATTGCTCTTCTGTTAAATTGCCTAAGGTGGAAATAGTTTCATTCACTACTGCTTCAAGGGTTCTAGTTAATCTACGTATCAGCTTACTATTAGTAACAGTACCTATATAGGGAAAGATGCCTTTATTGAAATCTGTGTATTTTTCCCATGCTGTTTCAGTGTAATCGACAATTGGGAGATCTCTCCGCTCTCTGTTGTGTACTAAATGAATATTTCTATAATAATCAGGAGGAGCTAGGAAAACAGGTGGCAAAAGGAATGCAATGTAGCAGGTACCATCCCAATCTAGAGGTAGACGCATATATGCAGTCTGACCACATATAAAGTAGGAGTGGCGATAAGCTCTAAATGAAGATTTGCCTTGATCACTGAATTCTACTGTAGTAGTGCATTTACTATGGCCCATATATATGGAACCAACTTTTCTTACACACAATTCACCTTTCGCTGGGAATACTGACATGGTTGGTAAAACTAGTTCAACTTTGGATTCGACATTTAGAACCATGGGATTAGGAGTAAAGTTACCTAATCCATATACTTCATTTTCTAGATCAGTTCCTGTTCCTTTGGGGCGACCCTCCTTATCAGGGTAACAGACTTTGAATAAAACTAGGTTCAGATTTCCCCATACCCACTGGTCTTGGTAAACTGCTGTGTCTGAGTCTATGGAATTGATTAAACTAAACCATGCTCCACAGGAGCCATTATGTGTAAAAGGATGTGGAAAGAAAGGCAAGACTCCTTCATAATTCTGATAGGGAGGGAGCCGGCCACACACCCAACAATTAGTTGCATTACTAGTCTGATGGGAATGATGTAACATACTAATGAAAGTGTTATTGCGCAGCGCAAGTCTATAAGACAATTCATGCGGAGGTAAGTCACTAAAAGAATGTTCAGCAGTAACATTGTAAACATTTCTGGCAATAGGGTAATATATGTGCAACAATATACTTGCAGTAATTATTAAAAGACTAAAGAAAAACAAGATTAATAATGTCACTATGCAATGACTACGCAGTGATTTACAATACGCCTGTCGTTTCATCATTTTTCGCGACTGTCCATGATTCAGGTCTAGGCGATACATGTCGTAGACAGATTCAACCGCTTCACCTAGGAGAGGACTTAAACAATCAAATCGTCCGACGGTCTAGGCCTTAATTTTAGTTTATAAAGTTCTTTACTGTCGGTCTCAGCCAGAGGTAGTTTTGAGTCAATTGGTGAGGACACACGAGGTGGGCTGTCTACATCTGAAGGAAGTCCATGAAATTTCTTGATATGACTTGAATGAATCCATCCTTTCCTGCCTTCGATCTTCACGGCTGTCCTTGTGGTCAGCAAGACCAACTTGGGTGTTTTCCACCTGGGCTCCAGCGGAGTCTTTCGGTCGAAATTCCTCACAAGGACGAGGTCCCCCGGAATTACGTCATGGGGTTTCACCTCAGTGTTGTCGGGAAAGGCTGCAGCTACCTGTGAACGACAAGATTGTAGTGCAGACATCAAGGAAGCCAAGTAATCTGTCAGCATATTACAGTCAATATCAGTTATTTTGCGTGGTATAGGCGTCCCCCACATATTTGGTGGTCTGCCGAAGATCACCTCATACGGGGATAGCCCTGTTCGAGAGTGTGCGACCATTCTTGTGAAAAAGAGTGCAACTGGTAGTGCTACTACCCAGTCGACACCTTTCTCCCTACATATTTTGGACAATCTAATTTTCAGTGTCTGATTATGTCTTTCTACGAGACCTGCTGCTTCGGGGTGTCGGACACAGTGGAATTTCCACTGATAACCTAACAAGAGTGAAACATGTTTCATTAATTCGGATGAGAACGGCTGGCCGTTATCTGAGTGAACAACACGTGGTAAACCGTATCGTGGGAAGAATTCTCGAACCAACTGTTTGGCAGTAGTCGGGGCAGTGTAATCTGAAACCGGGTATGCCTCCGTCCAGCGGGACAGAGCGCAGACAACTACGAGAACATATTTGAATCCTCGACATCGTTCCATCTGGATATAATCCATCTGGAGGACTTCAAAAGGGTGATTAGGAGGATGAAATCCACCTTGTTCTACGGGAACACTTTTTCCTGGGTTGAACTGGCAACAGATCATACAGGTACGGACCTTTTGTTTGGCTGCTGCTCGTAAATGTTTATTGAACCAAATGTGTTGAATGCTATCTAGCATAGCTTTTTCTCCTAGATGCGCTGGACTATGTATAGTGTTAATATTGACTTGGACCATTGAATCAGGGAGGAACCACACAGACCTTTCCTTCATCATCCATCCTTGGTCCGTTTGGATCCCTCCTAACTCAGTCCATTTCTCTATTTCGTCTGGTGTAGCATGTGTCTGTATGTCAATTACGTCAAGGGTAGGATCTTTAACTGTCATACAATGTGTCGGCATCGGGACTATTGTCTTTGTCATGTCGGATGTTTGGGTTTGAGCCGTCTGTTTAGCTGTTCTGTTGGCTAGATCATTGCCTTGAGAAATGATATCAGTCACTTTCGTATGAGCTTTACATTTCATAATTGATATTGCAGTCGGTAGATGTATTGCATCTAATAAGGCATGAATGAGGGGTCCGTGCTGAATGTGGGCACCGTGGGAAGTTAAATAACCTCTCTCTCGCCACAGCACGCCGAAGTCATGTACAACTCCGAATGCATAACGTGAATCAGTGTATATGTTGACTTTTTTATTTGTAGCTTGAATACAGGCTTGTGTCAGAGCGATGAGCTCTGCGGCTTGAGCTGACAAAGTATTTATACGATTAGTTTCAATGATTTCAGTATCTGTTGTGACTGCGTAAGCAGCCACTAATTCTCCTGTATTTGTTCTCATACATGAACCATCTACATACAATGTCAGGTCTGGGTCTGACAATGGGACATCGGTTAAGTCTTGGGTTTCGTCGTTATAGTAATAACTTCAATACAGTCATGGGCTAGTGGGTCTGTTCCGGTTACTGGCAAAAGTGTGGCAGGATTCCATGTGTTACAGCGTCTGATTTCTATATGTGGCTGAAACAATGTAAGCTCGTACCCTGTAAGTCGTGCTATAGTCAAGTGTTGTGTTTGCGTTCTATTTACAAGAACCTCTACTGCATGTGGTACTTGAACTATCAATGGATGTCCTAACACTATGGCATCGCTTTGTCTGATTGCTAAAGCTGTCGCTGCCACTGATTTTAGGCATGCAGGCAAAGCCTGGGCTACGGGATCTAATGTACTAGAAAAATAAGCACATGGTTTGTGTGCTCCTGCTTGTTCCTGTGTGAGTACTGACAAGGCAGTACCTTCGCGTTCTGTAACAAAGAGTGTAAACTGTTTTCTGTAACATGGTGTTGCTAAAACAGGTGCTTGACATAAAGCTTTCTTTAGGCTTTCAAAAGCTTGTGTATGTTCCTGGGTCCAAGGGAGAACAGTCGATGTGGCTGCCTCCTGTGTTGTCAACTGAATGAGTGGTTTTGCTAGAAATGCGTATTGCGGGATCCACTGTCTACAGTATGAAGTGAGGCCTATGAAAGCCCGCACCTCCTTTTGTGTCTTGGGTATTTGCATGTTAGCTATTAACTGAATGTGGTCGGGTGTAAGCTGCCTTCCCTCCTTGGACAGCGAGTGTCCAAGATAAATAACTCGCTGGACACAGAATTGCAGCTTAGAAGGGGACACCTTGTGCCCCTTTTCGGCTAGAAATTGTAAAACTGTCAGTGATGCTTTCTCACATTCCGGTTCACTTCTCGCGGTGATCAACAGATCATCGACGTATTGAAGCAGAGCAGTGTTAACTGGCATGTGGATACTGTCAAGTTCTCGTTTCAGTGCTTGGCTATAGATGCTGGGGCTTTCTGTAAATCCTTGAGGTGCGCGTGAGAATTTAAAGCTACGTCCATTTAAACTAAATCCGAACAAATATTGGCTTTCCGGATCTATTGGGACGCTGAAAAAGGCATTCTTGAGATCGATTACAGTAAAGAATGTCGCTTCGGAATCAATAGCTGTCAGTAATGACGAGATATCTGGGACCACAGGAAATTGTGGCACAATGCATTTGTTTAACTCGCGCAGATCAATAACCAATCTATAGACTGGCGGGGCCTTTGGATCTGTTCGTTTAAGAATCGGAATTATCGGTGAATTACATACATTGGAATCTGTTTCCACAACCACTCCTTGGGCAATGAGCTCGTCAATGATTTGTAGTAAAGCCACTACAGCATCTGGTGGTAACTTGTATTGTCGCATTCGTGGTAGTACCACTCCTGCCTTTAATGTGACTCGATATGGTGTAATATTCATGCAACCAACATCAGTAGGGCCTTGTGCCCATAGATGTGTTGGTAAAGTCTGTAGTCGGGGATCCATGTCTCTAGACACATAATGACCTTTAAAATCACGTAAAAACAATCTTACTCCTTCCGGAGAACAACATATTATGGCTCCTAGAGCTTTCAATGTTTTTATTCCTAACAGGTTTTTTGGACATGATTTAGTAAGCAATAAATCGGTAGTTCGGGTCAAAGGTCCTATCGTAAGTGGAAGAGGCTGTGACACTTCATTAACAATAGGCTTTCCTGAAAAACCAAGGGAAATATTCTGTGAGCCTGAGAGGGGTGCCCCTGGAACTTCACTACGTTTTATGGTCGTTCGACTTGCCCCTGTATCGAGTAAAAATTTTCTGTCTTGACCTAATAATTCACTATGTATATAAGGTCCTTCTTGATCTACAGGGATCTCGATAAGGGGTAAGTCAACTTCCCTCTCTAGGCTTGTTCATGCGTATCGTTGATAATCAGGATAGTCGTACTGTGCGGTCTGGTACAGTTGTCGTGTCGTGGTTTGTGTGGCAGCAACAGGCAGCGCTGGTGCAGCTGGCACAAACTGCACAGACTGTGGTGGAGCTGGCATGGACTGTGCATGCTGCGGAGCTCCTTGTTCATTCTGGTCCTGTCTAGGTGGCCGTGATCTTTCTTGTGTTTTACCTATGGCGATATTATGTTTCAAAACTGGACAATCGTGTACGTAATGACCTGGCTTTTTACAATAATTGCATGTCCCTTTTACAGGTCCTGCTGAATCACCGGAATGTGTCATACCCTTCTTATGTCCTTCAGCTGGAACTGTCTGAGAAACTAGCATTTTCATTTTCGTGTCTTTCATGCGTCTATGTTCATGTTCTTGTTCCTCTCTAATTCTATTGTGATGGTATTGTAACATTTGTAACATTTGTGATGGAGTGTTACCTTGCCAGGTACTCTCGAATTTTAATACTCTATTCTTTACCTGGGGTAGAGCATTTTCTACTAATTTTGTTACAAACAGATGTGGGTATGATTCGCTACTTGCTTTTAGGCCACTATTTATACCAAAACATTTCTCGAATCGGGCATAGTAATCGCTAGTGTCTTCATCTTGCTTCTGTTTACAGGCTGAAATTGCACCCCAATCTTCCTTTTTCGTAGTTAATAAACGTGGCAGTACCTGTACTAATAAACCTGGTAGTGCTTTAGTTTTATCCCCAAGTCCTGCTCCTGCAGTTCGGGCCTTTTCTTCTGCTTCTAATACTGACCATTCTATCTTTTGGTCTCCTACCTCCCACTCTTTTTCTCTGAGTTTCTCATAAATGCCAGCAGGCATCAATACCTTTAATATTGTCATAATGTCGGGATAGGTATACTCTCCCATTAGTAACATGTCTTTAATTTCTCGGTGAAAACCCGCTGGGTCTTTGTCATGACTGGGTACCACTTTCTTCATTTCTAACAATTCTATTTTTGATATGGGCGTATATACAAATACGCGCTTAAACTCGTTGTCCTCGCCCTTTATTGGGTGCACTTCTCGTAAGGGATTCTGTCTATCCATGTAATACGTGGTTCTTTCCTTGACGGGTAATGAGACACGGTCTGAACATACAAAAAGAATATACTGCTGTCTTGATTCTAGAATTTCTTTAATTAATTTAGTACCTGAACCTCTCCATTTATTCATAAGCAATTCAGTCAATATGTCAGGTAAGGGACCAGGGTCCGAATGTTGACTCCGATATAGTATAATGAGTTGTTGAATCATATAAATCCCAGCTAACCTCTGTTCATCTGGGGTGAGATTCAAAAACGTGCGTGCTACTGTATCATCACCATATTTTCCGGGACTGTCAACCCAATGGACAGCTGCCCTAGCTAAATCTTGTTCATCCATAGAATCGAGGAAATGATAACCCCTTCGTTCTCGGAGTAGTTTGTCGGCGACTTGGAACGAATGCTCGTTAGACCTCATATGGACTACGGGTGTTGGGAAACTCCTGTTATTGTCTGGACATATCGGACGTATCGGGTCAATAGGACATCTATTACTATTACAAGATCTTCCTCTACCTACATAGGCTATAGTGTCTGACTGTCCGGTGGGCAGTCCTGATCCTTCCTCCTCGTTTTGTTCGAACTCATCTACCGCTAATCTTTCTTCGTGTAGACGTTCTATTTCTTTACGGATCTTTCGGCACATGGCTATTATACAATTTTGTTTATCAGGTCTACCTTCTGATATATTCTGGCTCCATCTGGTAAGAATTTGCATTGCTTCCGGGTCTACCCCCGGTCGGTCTTCATTTCTGATCACACAATTTATAAGGAAATGCAACAGTTCCCCCTGTATCTCCACTTTCTGGTATTCCATAGCTCTGTTAATACATTCTGGATCTCGCCCTGTTTGGACAAAATGGTATATTTTATCTAGATGCGCAGTCATTCCTGGTAACTTCCCTAAGTACACTGCGGCTCGTCTGATACGTAATGATGCTAGGGTCATTTCGTCCTCTTTTCCGGGCACAGGGTCATATCTACAATCTATCAGAAGTTCCTTAAGCGTACGGGCATTTATGAGTTTGGGTGTACGTGAATGTGCTGACTCTTGAAAAGTAAGTTTATTTATTCTGGGTGGCGTAGAAAAAATATTGGTAGCACCTCCCGTAGCCCCATCTGGGGTGTCGGGTGTGAAAGGATTCGTTGAACGTGATACAGCAACTATAGGTGTGGACACAGCTATAGAAGCAGCTGTGGGAACAGATGTAGAAACAGATGTGCTTGCCGGAACTTGTTGCTGTAGAGATACGGGTACCGGATCTTGGCGTTGAACCTCCCTGATAGGTGGTCTATGTGGGGCGGAATTAGCATACTCGGGAGCTGCGTCATCTAAATATGAGGAAAGAAAAACATCTTCTGCGGTTCTAGGATGCCCCTTAGGATGTACCTTTATTGGGAATAATGGGGGCGGCAAGTCTTTCGGTATTTCTGGAGTAGCTTTAGGTAATCCTTCGGCCAGAAGGGGATACATACCATTCATAAGGGCATTCCTTTGTCTATCTACTTGTTCTGATTTCACTCGGATACCTTCCTCAATTAATAGATTTTCTCGGACTTCATTAGAATTCTCTTTACTCTTCTCTTCCTGTCTACGTGCTTTTTCTGTTCGTCTATGTGATTCTTTACGCCATAATTCAATGGCATCTTTCTATGACTGTCTGACTTTCCTTTTCCATAACTCTTCTTCTACTTTCATGATGCACTCTGCATCCCAGGTTCCCGCTGTGGGCCACCTCTGACTTTCTGGTAATTCCTTGGTGTAGTCTACCCATAAATCAAGAAATAATATAGCATCTAAGCCATGTTTATGATACATGAAGTACCCTGGAGTGTCCCTAGGAGGAATAGGGACGGCTTCTTCGAGTACCCCTTTTCTTGTAGTGATCTGTCTTAGTTTCGAAAAGAGCGGCATATTGAGAACTGATCTGATACTTAATCTTGAACACACTTAGTACAAAAGCACAATAATGAACAACCATTCATACCACAATATGCAGGACGTTTAACACATTAAACATTAAACATTAAACATTCTTAACCTTTAAAGTAACCAACAATGATGATCGTCTGCATAACTAATCACCAAGCATAATTCTTGACAATAACTAGATACTTCGGAATACTTGATATACTGCTAAACAGTACATATACACTGCTAAAACAGTGCAGACCGGATTTGTGTACCCAAACCCGTCTTGACCGGCACAACCTATGTGCACGTCAGAAATGCCTCCCCAGCAATGGTACTCACCGGGTAGCTTCGGAAACGGAAGGCCTCGGAAACTGGACTCGACTTGGGACTTCGGAAACTGGTGGGCCTCTGTATACCTCGGATCTTGCTCTCTCAGCTAGGCTCTGGTCGGGATACTTCGCACTTCTCACCGCCTCGTCTGGGTGTTGATCGCAGCCTCAGTCGCCCCTGCTTGACCGGAGGGAGATACAGGAAATCCTGCTGGTACGCGTTGTTGTCCGTCCAGCTGTGGCAGGAGACCGGGCCTGCAACTCACCGCCGGCGCGTGAGATGAGAAAGTGTCCCTGTTCGGGCGCCATTCATGTGGTAAATAATTTTCCTTTACCGGGACTTAATTTGATACGGAAACATAATAAAACAGCTCAGTAAAATGAGAGGCAGAATCCGTGGTATTAGAGGTTCGGAATGGGCTTTATTCCAATGAACGATTATAATCGGTTGCTCCAAGTTCCATCACCACGGAGGTTCAGGAAGTGAAGTACATACTTTATTGACAAGAAATGACTTTTATAGTACATACATTACAATGAAGCGAATGCAGTAGGCGTAACAATTGATAAGGAAAATGACAATTCATATGCGTAACCGAAAAATGGGTGTAATAAGGAGTAAAAAGGAACATAATTGGTTATGATGTCATATATAGGTGGATCTATAAGATAATACTTGGCATAGATGCGCGCGCAGCAGCATGACGTGTGATTGACGTGCAACTAGGGGGTGAAGGGGACTTGACGTTTAGCTCTACATGTGGAGACGAAAAGTCTGGGGGGTCAAGTCAACCTAATCCCAAATCATATCTAACATCCTATGTTTAAAGAACTATGTTATCCACGAAAGAAGGACTCTCGGACAGAATCTATTCTATACTGACTGTGCGTGCGTGTACAAGCGTCTAAGTGTCTACACTAGATGCGAGGGCGGAATCTTCCATAGTAACAAGGCTATGAATTACTTGTATAAAGACAGAGAAGCCAGGCCTTTTGCTCGGTAGCTGGAAGAATGTTTACTTAAACTACTAGACAGGAATGCATCGGCTGAGGGGGGGAAGCAGATAACTCGAAGGTGAAATACAGTTCTTGGCAGAGAATAGGCTGATGTCAGGCTTCGTGAGCCGCGCAGAGAATGAGACAAAGTTCATGGTCACAGATGCAGGCTCAGACTGGAGGTTTCAGAGGCAGAAGGCAAGAAAAGCTTGATGACAGAATCAGGGCCTACTTGCCTGGACTGTAAAATGGCAGAAGTGAACCATATAAAGCCGGTGGCTTTTCATACTTAGGAATGGAATATCCGGCCTATTCATGGCGGATCTGACAGAGGACATGTTGACGGTGGACGCACATGTGTTTGCGTCTTCATAACTGGAACTGGAGGGAGGATACATGTACTTGTAACATGCACATAGAACTGTTGGGGTCCAAGATAGGGGACATAACTGACCAGAAGAATCCATATTTCCACACCATCACCAACAAGGAGGTGAGGCGGTGAAATGGCCCAGCTCAACCTGGACTCCAGGGAGGCCCTCACCATATTCCTCTCAAATGAACTCTTCTCATGTGCCAGTCGGGCAGGTGAGGGGTCAGATTACGAACACAATGGCCTCATACAGTGAGGAGGGGGGTAAAGATATCTCTTCACAGCTGTGCTCCAATGATGATGCTCCTACTCACTCTTCTAGCTCAATCTGCACATATTATGTGTGTATGTAGGCGGCCCAAGCCAGTCTCATACACTAATGGGTCGGCCCAGCAGGGGACTGGTGAGGATGCAGCCTGCCTCTGCTAAGAGGTGGGGAAGTCACAAGATTACGTCTGTCCCTGCTGCAGGCTACAAGAGAGGGTGACTAGGTCCCATGGAGCCACTGACAATGCCGGACAACACAGCTCAACACAAACATTTTCAAAACTGATCCAAAAAGAAAATAGCCCACAGATGGGCCTCAGGCACCAGCCCATTGCCCACTTCCCGAATGCCCGGTTGACCAAATTGGACCCTGCCTAGGAGTACCAGTACTCTCCTTATCTTAGAAGACGTTCCGGTAGTAAATGGGAGAAAATGAAAAATTGCCGGTACTCGGTACCGGTGAGTCCCAGCCCATTTAAAGCACTGGTTATCAAACATATCACTCAACTTCAATCCTTTCTTCATGACGTAGGTAAATAAAGCAGCGACTCATCCAACAGCAGAAATGTAGAAGTTCAGAAAACCCAACGGATGTAGCAACAACAAGCTTTCAGCCACCCTGCCTCTCTGAAACATTGTTGTGTTGTAATTAGGTCTGGCTCGGCAGCGCAGCTGTGTTGAAGACCTATTGTTACCAGTGCTTTAAAACTATACACAGACTGAGCTCCCACTAGCGGAGTCTCGCTCTTTTACTTCATGCTATTGGCCGTTTGGTTTTGCATTTCCCCTCCTTTAGTGTGTACAGTGCAATGTGTGAGGAACTATTTTTCATCTCACAAGTACACTGAATCATCACACATTAAATTCTTTATCACATAGTTACACTCTATGCAGGCACAAATCATGTGTTTTATTTTGGTTTTTCTTTGCTCGTCTGCAGGGCTGTCTTCAATGTGCTGGACAGGGATCGAATGCAAGTCAGATCTACTGTTTTTTTCTAATGCTTGCCTTACTTTCCTTTTTCTTTTAATAACAGGACACTCCGAGTTGCTTTTGTTAGCTTCACTGTAGCTTCGTTTTACACTGACTAATCTGGTAGATGATTGGTTTGCTTTAAATGTAATCCCCACTCATGTATGACTTGCTTTGTTACGTATCTTTTGTGTGGTAAGATTCACTATCATGTCTCTTTAGTGATTGCCCTGTTATAGTGCAATATGTATTCCCTTGAATCACAAGCACATAGCATTCAAGAGTGTTATACTGTGTCCCATACACATGGGATTTGTAGATTAGTGGCTATCCGAATTTCAGCACTCTTAATGATTCTTAACTGGAATTACTGTAAAGTTTTACTGCCATGAAAAAATCCTCCAATTTTCACAACTGAGGTCGAAAGACGTCACCAACTGTTAAGACTTGATAGAATAATACTCTTTTGAACTCTATTAGATATACAATTGTAACTGCTCTGATTGAAAGATGTTTTTGCTTCTAATTTTACATTCTTCTTTCTTCACTGAATTCTGATCACTGTAACCTTTGCACAAGTCTTGTTTTACCATCTCACTTTGTTAATTTATTTTGAAAGTTAAACTGTGACAATCCCAGGCCCTTTTTTGCCATTTTTTCCGATTGGTTACATTAACAAGCATTGAAAATGCAACAGGTCTCGCCTTTGGTTAAGTTAAAGCCATTTGCTTTGCTAATGGTATTGTATAGCAAAGCAAATGGCTTTAACTTAATAAAAGGCGAGACCTATTGCATTTTTAATGCTTGTTCTTTTTTCGCTCACTGGAAGTACATGAAAGCATAGACATTGACAATCAAGCATTGGCAAAGAAAGTAGTTCTCACCTTTATCTATTGGCTATGCCATTGATTTTCAGCAATGGTATGCAGAGTGGGGAAATGTTACCCCCAAAAAACAAAAGCCTGTGATGTGGCTGCCTGTTATTTTGTAGGCCCTCATACAACACATGCACACCTGGTGAGAATTGGGTTTAGACTATGTTGAAGACAATATTAAATTAGTTCAGATGCCTTTATGGTTGTCTATTTGATCTAAAGATGTATCTAGTCTGTGATTTGGATATAAAAGTCCAAGGCTTCACTATATCACACAGGTAGCAGAGTCCAGGTCTGTATGGGATCCAACATTTGATCACCCATGAGGTGGCATATGGGTCAAATACAACTAGGGACTGGGTAGGATTTGCATCAGAGGCGCCGAGAACTTCAAAATCCATTCTTATGCCGCTATCAAGTCCTGGAATCTTCAATGGGGCCAAACCATATTTAATTATGGTTATAACCTCTTGGAAAATGTCTGTGTTGACCAGATTTAGACTGGGAACCATGCGTGGTCTTTTCAGCTTCCCATTGGGCCAGTAGGAGTCCAGATCAGTCCTTGTCTCTCCGTGAGGCATCCTCACCACAGATCTTGCTGCACTTTGTTCTTCTGTACATTTTTACGAACCTCACGCGCTGGTTTTTAATTCCTGTACTGAGGAACTACAGTTTACAGAAATGCAGTCCTGCACTTTGTTTTCTTCAAATGCTAATCTGTAGGATGCTTTTTAAAAGCATTTGTTAGTTTGCATAAATCAACGTTTATTTAAATAACACAAAAAGTGATTAAATATATAGAATAAATGTATGTCATTATGCATTTTACGCTGCTCTCTTATGAATATTTGTTTAATACTCGAATAAAGATTAACTCAACTGATTAAATTGGGAACGAGGAGTAAACAATAGTTAATATAAAGTTGTTCACACAATTGGCTGCAAAAAGGTATCTGCAGTTAGGTGATCCTCTAGCTCTGCGCGGGACTACAACGTAACCCCCAAGAGCGTCGAGGGTGCCAGCGCCGTCACCTCACATCAACTATCGATTAAGGAAGGGTCTTGGCAGCCAATGCCAGACACGTCTACTAGCTGGGTGCGCCACCAAGGAGAGCGAGAACAACGCGCATGCGCTTTGGAACCCTCTCCTTTGCTTACGTCCAGGTGAACAGCTTGCATCCAGAGTCCAGGTGTATGACACGCAGCCAAGTGAGTTCAAGGGACGTCAGCAGTGAAAACAAAAGCATCGGCTGAAGTGACGCGGAAAACAATTGTGTTTGATTTGCAATTCTGGGCAACAAAAAAAAACATGCAGAGGTGGTTGCAGAGGTGGTTCTCTCTAGCACTTCAGCGCGCATTGCTGCATTCTGGGGCTGGCCAGCTCAGAGTACTTCGCTGGCTGCACAAGACGTTTAGTCATGCACCATAAGTGGGTGACCCTGAATACAAAGAAAAAACTAGTGCTGCTTAGTTGCTAGCTCTCCACATAACGTGAAGAATGACTTAAAAAAAAATACCCTGGACAGGTCTCCTAACTGCCACCCACACACCTGTGATCAGCATCTAATGCTTCGGATAAAATATCCCCCTTGGTTGGAAGGCGGTGGCTGCCTTGGGACGTTCGAAATTGGAGATGTTTGCGGCAAGGGACTTCACTGCACTAGAAGCGAGGCGCCCGCCATCTTGTTAAATGCAATTCTTCAAACCAGTTAATGACTAATTACAACGAAAACATTATTATTTTTCCTCCAAAACATTTGGAAAGACGCCCAGCTTAAGTTACTACATTTGGTTTTATCAAGCGACAGGAAAATATGCAAACGTTTAAAATGCAGTGGTAGAAAAATAACAAGATTCCCTACAGTAGTACGTCCTCTCTTTCAGTCGCCAGAAGCTGTGGCCTACACCGTGTCCCGCCCAGCTCTCATGGTGTTACGTTGGGCTGTGTAAGATGGCTGCCAGGTGGTGAGGAGGAGTGGGCGGTGTACCAGAGGGCACTGCCAGGTAGGACCTGACTCGCCACCTCTGGAACCTCGTGCAAGTGTCTTGCGTTGGCCGCTGCAGCGAGGCTTCCATGCTTTTCCTCCTTCAGACAGTAAATGTGCCCCTTGCCGGGAATGAAACAATTCAAGCTGCAGCACCGGGAGCGCTATTCCGTGTGCTTAATTGGCTGATGGGGCGGGAGGGGTGAGAGTAGCGAGTGGCGGCAGGCGGGATCATCGGCGCGCCAGCAGCTGGACAGCCCCATGCAGTGTACGTAGACTTCCAGCTCCGCCAGCGCCGTCTTCTATTTCCACTACACATTCATTGTATTTTAATACAAGGACACCAGTACTGTCCATAAATGTCAACATGCGTGTCAGATAGTACAGGGAATGTGTACGTGCATGGTTTGTTTGATCAGTAAGCACCATTTCCCCTATAGATTAAAGGGTCATCCAGTGTAGAGTATAAACAAGGCAGAGCAACGCGGTCCCGAAAGTGAAAGAGGACCACGCTGCAGCCGATCTCTTGTCTTTATGGGGCCATATGTTTCAAACACATGGCCCCATAAAGATAAGAAACCTTTTACCACAAACATAAGGCAAGCGAGCCAGTCCAACTGGGACGGCTCTAAAAGAGAAAAGTGTATGTCATTGGAAGCTCTTTTCCAATGGCTGGCCACCATTTACCATAAACGGTGACACCAGCCAATGGGGAAAAGGGGCGGGGCTTAAACCCCGCTAGTGAAATCTACCCTAAATCATTCAATCTCGGCAGTGAGACTGCGCATGTCTGCGCAGCCTACGCCAGGCGAGACCTAAAAAGGTAACAGACTTCGATATCTTCTTCATAAACAAATCCTGAGATAGCAGAGTACCTGCTTTCAGCTTAGCCCTAGCCCTGGACACTGAGGAGGGGCAGAGACTACAGGAAAAACATGCCACCTTGTGAGAGGGGTGGGTAAAGTGACCCAGCCTACAGTGCCACTATTTGTGGTGCTGATGAAGGTAATTTAGTTGGTGGACCATGGAGATGTTCCCCTTTGTAAATAAAATGAGTGTAGAATGTTGGTTGGACTGGCAAATCACTACCATTTCAATGCATTGGATTAAAGCAACATTTTGACAGAATAAAGTTTATAAACATTTTTTTTTTTTTTTTTTAAGAAAAGTGAGGCTGTTTTACTTTGTGCGGTCAGCATTTTAAACTTTTTGTATCAAAGTGAACCTTGAAATTACCCCTTCTGTCCAATGCTTATCAATGAAATGTTCACGTAAACCAAAATTGCCTCTTCCTAACGTGATCTCCCTAGGAAAATCAAACCCTCCATCCCACAAAAATATCTCATGACCATGGTTCAAGCCATAGTCTTTTCCCACTTTGACTCTGGCAATATCCTGCTTGCAGGGTTCCCCAAAGCTAATATCGCTTTTCTCTGGGCCATCCTACACTTGGGCGCTCACCTCTCAAATGGCCCAAAAATCTGATCACATCACTCCCATCCTGAAAGGCCTCCATTGGTAGCCCTCAGATGCTAGAATTTACAGTAAAATTGCTAGAATTATTCATCTAGATCTGCTCCCATGCCTAAATAACAAACTCAAGGCCTCCAGAGGGAAGAGAAGTACCAAGAACAAAGCTCAAATATTTCTGGAAAGTCTGAAAGTAATAAAAAATCCATGACCCTGAACTAGGACTTTAAATGCTTGGACCCCAGCTTCTAAAACAGCCAGCCGCAAGACTTGAGGACCAAGAACCACCTTCTCCACTTCAGGAGGAACCTGAAAACTCACCTCCTTAGAACTTAACTATAAATCCTTTCTGTTAGATAGCATCTGATCCTCTCTAATGCCACGATGACCATGTTTCTCTCCTGTTAATCTACCTCCTTCATTCATTGTACTATTATCTGATTTTCTGCAAAAGTGCCCTTCTTCCAATGTGGCTTGGCCAGCACTACACAAATACAATTAATAAACAAATAAATAAATATTTTATAAGTATTTGAATAAACAAAATAACACAGCACTCACGATGGTATGCTAAGTTATTAACTATGTAGGCCAAACCTCTTGTAATGGTGCTTTGTTTGCCTAACTTTCTCAGGCTACATCCAATAATTCTTTGATCATTCCTAAAATTAAATGTTTTGAAATTCTTCTGTCTCCTCCTTTTTATCTCACTTAAACCAGTGACCTTGTCTGATGTTTAGCCAAAGTGACAATACCCTCTCCGAGAAGGTGATTCTGTTTTGGGATCGCCTTTAGAGACGACAATGCTATCTACTATATCTGATGTGGACTAAAGTTTGCAGAAAAATGGCTGCGAGTTAGCACTCAATACGCTCAAATAAAAGCAAATGTGACTCAAACTTCCTCAGTACCAAAAAATTAGGTAATTTTAAAACTGTTTATTTACATTGATTAGAAACAATAGAAATGCGATATGAAGCAGTACGTAAAAAGGAGTTACTATCAAGATGCTCTGGCATGAGGGTAGGTCTCACTCCAGATTGATTCTTCCACCTTAGAGTTCCTAGGACTTGTTGGGCTCCCTACAGGGTGGACTGCGGAGCTTTTGAGCTTTTTAGCGCAAGGGTGCAAAAGCCCGACTGAACCAACCTAACTCCTCCATTACTGTTAACAGAAGCATTCACTGTTAATCAATATTCATAGAAAGAATTGAGCACCCAGAGATTTAGGTTATTCCATCCCCGTAACTGACATGAAAGTGGGGTTACAAGCTAATGCCAGAACAAACAACATAGTCAGCAACGTGTTAAAGCCTTGTGTTACAGGATGTATTCTATTAATGAGGATCTAAATCGCTCATGCCCATCCCTCCATTTAATGTTGTCCTTTCCCCTCTTCCCATCCCCCGCCCTCACCTACATTTATGAATCCATGTCATATGGCATCTTTCCTAGCACAGCTGCTAATAACTTAAAGGGGGTCCTCAGAGAGGAGTGAGTAGCCACTCAGGGAGAGGATGTAATCCCTTGCATTTAATCCTTACACCCATACGTACAGGGTCATCTGCAGAGGTCCCGTCAGGGCTTCATAATTTCTCCAACTGTGCCAATCTACAGGCTAGAGAGACACACACTCACTCACTCTCACTCTCACTCGCATTCTCTCTCTCTCTCTCTCTTGCATCCTCATTCAATCTCATATTTCCAACCTGCAGCACACCCACAGAGGAAATGAGGACACACAAAATACAACATACACAGGTGAAGCCAATAGTTGTCTCACCTTGGAAAGATGTTGGCCGACATTTTGGCTTTCTCACTACTTGTTGCCAATCCCAAACAACATTGGTGCAAGGAAAATAACAAGAAATGTGCCAAAGCTGATCAGGATCAGCCAAAACAAAGAACAACAAGCATTGGCATAGCCAATAGGTCTCGCTTTTGAACCTTATAAGTGTTTAGCCATGCAACAGTTGATGCTGTTGCACCAAGGATACGGTGCTGCATAACTAAATACTTATAAGGTCCCAAAGGCGAGACCTACTGGCTATGTCAATGCTTGTTTAAAATGAATCTGAGCGGCCCCAGGACAGGTCGTGAGTTCATCGCTCGGTGAAGTCTCACGGCCGCACCACGCAATGAACCGCTTTCCCCAGTCTGGTGGGGAGCAGCGTGTGTCCTGTGGTGCATGGGGAACGCACTGTCCCAAATGTATGTTGAAAGTGAGGTGTGCTGGGCACCACTCCCAGAGAGCCAGGGTGCCACCTGGCAGGCTATGACTGACATGGCCGGTATTTGAATGTTCTGGCAGGCGGAAACATTAGGAACATCACCTAAAGCTGGTGTGTTTGCTTCCCCCTTAGCTTCACAGACTTTAAACAGTAAAAATAAGGAGAAAGCAGGTGTGTTCGGGAGCTGCCTCGGGATCTCTGGGGGATAATGAAGCGATCAAAGACAGAGAGGCAGGTGAGAAGCGAGTACAGGTGATATCCCATAATGTCACGTCTGCCCTATGTAGAATCACGTCTGCCCTATGTGGAATCTCAAAAGTGAACAGATGGTGAGTGTCCCCTTCCTGGGGGAGGTGACAGCCCCTCGGAGGGCAGCACCCTCTCCTCTGGCATGGCCCCTGGAGATCTTGGCGCGCTGAGCCTCAGACATGCAGCATGACAGCTCAACCCCTCTGGGCCCAGGGAATGTGCGAAAAGCAGATTACTGGCGCATGTGTCATGTGTGCGTCGCCAAGTCAAGTGTTCGGCTTATTTCGACCCTATGAAAATCGGTGGTTCCCTCACACTTCAGAAGTTCAAAAAACGGAGGGACTTTTTTGCTAATATATTTTGAAATATTTTTACTTCATTTAGATGTATTTAAATGTTGTGTGTAAGAAAGCATTTGCCACTTCCTGTACCCCAGGGGCACTGTGCCCGGGCTCAGATTACACAAATTTCAAAAGGCAAATCTTTGTTAAATGAACATCAGTTTGTCAGAAGACACCGCCTGCCCCGTGACCTCTGACGAGAACTAACAGCAAATGGACAAGTTGGGAACAAACTGTGAAGACCTCTTTACGGCACTTCAGGCATCAGAAAAAAACTCATGAGCCAGAATAGACAAGAAAGACTAAAGAGAAAGTAGAACAGGAGATGGTAAACAAGACAAGCCCGGCGGAGGGTGGCGCGCACGCTTGGGGGCGGGGGAGCGCATTCCAGGCGGGGGAGCGGACCCTTTGAAGTGCGTTGCCAAACGGATTGCATGGCGGCATGATGCACGTGATTGTGCGCGTGCTAGCCATGCAATCCGCTTTTTGGGAGCACTTTTAAAACCCCCTTACAATAGTCTCGCTTTGCGACCGCTTACGCGATAGCAAGGCGAGACCTAAAAAGGGATGACCCCAGCGTGACAGTATACACACACATATGTGCATGTATGCATCATGAAATAACACTGCAGCATGCATTGTTTTTTTCTCTCGGCAGCCCTAGTGTGATAACGTATACGTGTGCGCAGGTCTCACTGCCATGTGCATGTATGTCTCATCACACTGTCAGCCATTTTTTAAAGCTTTACTTTACAATTCCAAGGTAGTACATTTCCATCTTGGATTGGTAAAATAAAATAGTTTTTTTTTTTAAAGTGCATGAAAGTGCATCATTGTCTAGAAAGGAGTAGCCCAGTAATAAACTGCAGCTGTCAGGGCTTCCAAAAATAAATGGGTTGGGGCATGGCAGCAACGGAGGAGCTGGAGAGCGGCTGTGCGGGAAGGCAACTTTTTGTTCAACAAATGTTATTAGTTTGTCACACAAAAAGGCACAAACTTCTTACAAATAGGATACAGAGCCCCGATACTGTGCCTGCTTAGCGAACCCAACCACCAGCAGACCAAAATATAATAAAAGGTAGAAACATCAACAGTCTTCCCCCACACGCAACTCCGCCGTGTCGGCTACACTGGATCAAGTAACCAAGTATATCGTCCAGGTGTGGGCGTAAAGAGGGCCCATGTCTAACAGGGTCTAGTAACACCCAACCCATTCCAGGGCCCAGCAGCACGTCTATCGTCCTCCATCGTTCTCCCCCTCATGTGCTACAGCGCTCCCTGGAGAGCTGATATGTGTCAGGAGGTCCGGATCATTCACACAATATGGAGACGGCAACTTAACACCGAGGACCAACTTGTAGAACAGTGATGAGGGGAGGGGAACGGGAGGAAAGGAAAAACATAAAGAAGTTTAGGAGGAGGGAAAGCACCAAATGACCTAGGGGGAACAACACAGAGTGAGGGACCAGGGATGGAATAGGAGAAGCGCACTGGGGAGACAGCAAGAAAACAGATGCACTCCCACTGACTGCAGGAACCAAATACAAAAGTAGTTCTCTAAATGTAAGCAGCAGGATGGATACACGTTATCCAATAAAAAGGATGGCAAAGGATGAACCATATGCTCTAGGAGAGTGACAAACACAAGAAGCAGAAGATAAGGCATTGAAACAGAAGCAAGCAAGATTGACAAGAAAGGCAATCAATGATCTGCAATGGTCTCACCCAAAGTCCACTGTAACATAATTGGTATTTTGTAGCAGCGGTTGACATGAGTTGAGGGTGATGGGGTGGGGGGGTGGATGTCACGGGGGGATGCGAGGATGGAAAAACAAAGTAAAAATAACACTTACCCTCTTGCTGCGGTCTCTCCTCCTCGCTGCGTTTCTCCTACTCGTCCCTCAATCCGCTGGCATGAGAAGCACCCAGGCTTCCCTGAGCCAATCACAATGCTGCAATGCAGCATTGTGATTTGTCTCAGAGCTGTGGTTCGGCGCTCAGAAGGGGCCTGGGGGCCTGGGCATATTCTCCACCTAGGCTGTAATGAAGCCTGGGTGGAGAACATGAAAAGTGCGCATGAATATTTGGCCGGCCTGAGACTGTCGGCCAAACATTCATGCACACTTTACAGAGTGCCCACTACTCCTCCCCTAAGAGCAGAGCTGGCCCACCCCACACCGCCAGACTGGCGAAGCAGGAAAAAATAAAATGATAATCTTGAGCTATTATTTTATTTTTCCTTTATTTACACTGCTTAAAAGCAGTGGGCCAATGCTCTTCCACCTTAGTGGAGGAGCCACCACTGGTAACTTGATAGCAAAGAACTGTTCGTAGGTGAGACCTCAAAATGACAAACCCAGTTCCATATCAGAAAAAGCAGGTGATGCTAGTGTTAAATGTCTGATCTTATGGAGAGGCTATACTTTCTCAAATAAAAGATATTAGGTCACTGAAGAGGTCATTGGTGAGGTTATGATGAGTACATGCATTGTGCTTTGCAATGCTATGAATAATGCATCGGTGGGTACAAGGAAGGTATGGTTGCATTCCTTCTGAAATAGTTGCACTTCCAGACTTTCCAATTAACCTGAACGTCACATTTTCAATGATATATATATCTGCAAATAAACCAGAATTGTCCATGCACATCAAAAGCGCAAAACAAAAGCTTGAGAGGGAGGAAAATCAAGAGACCAGTCTTGAAATCAGGTGGGTATGTGGGCGGTGGCTGAGTTATCTGCTGGCTGTACTAAAAATAAAGAAAAATAACACTTACCATCTGCTGTCATTGGTAATTAACACTGCACAGACAAACATATAGATGCAAATCCTTCTAATCGGTTCTTGGGGCTGGTGTGGGCAGGTGTGAGTAGTGATTCATATGTGGTGTGATGCAGGCGTGATAATTGATGGCATGTAGGACAGGATTCAGAAATATACTCACCATCAGATCACTGCAGGGGCTTAATTTGTGCAGGTTTTTGCTGGTGGTGGGCACCGACACTCATTTTGGACAATAGAGCATATATTTCACAATCACGTTTTGACCAAGAGGTAGAAAGGCAAGATATTAAGTGTTTTTTTTTTTTTTGTTTCAGCGAGATAATGTTGGTCCCCTGAAGAAGGGTTCAGTCATGTGAAATGCAAGGGGCGCAGAAGGAAAGAATCATGAATATAAAAGAATACACCACTAAGTGGTAACTGTTAGAAAATAAATGAACAGTTCATAACCACTAAGAAGCTTGAAAGAAGATAATTTTGGTATGCAATGTCTAAATGTGGATTAGGAGGAATAAGTGTCAGTAGGCACTCACAATGTAGTGTGAAAGGAGGGCGACAAGCCCAGACATGTAGAGTGCATTATGGAACTTCCACCGCATGAACCATTGTGAAGATACATTACTAGAGTTAAAACAGTTTTTGGAAAGGAGTCCCTGCAGAGAACCTCTTGAGTAGATGACTGGATGAACTGGAGAATTATTGGCTAAAAATGTGATCAACAAGGTAAGGGAAGCAATGCTTCTCGCTGATTGGCTATTGCAGCAGGACATAGCAAAGGTGCAGTGGGCCCTAATGCATGCACACAGTGGGCCCTCATCCACCAGGTTGGTAGTAAAGATGGACATAACTGGGATGGAGGGGCTCTTTGTTCTCCTTGGCCTCAGGACCACTGCATCAGTTGCACCAATGACAGCAATGCCCCAGGTTTCTAAATCAGTGGGCCTCATTTATAGTTGCCGGCAGTGGTATCGCCAGGTGGGATAATGTTCTGAGCACTACAAGTGGCCATGTGTTTCTGTACTAGGTAATCCTACACCCAGTAACCCTAGATCCAGGAACACTGGACCCGGTTTTACCGAATGAAAATATAGCCCGGCTGAAACCGTGGATCAGTCCAGACAGGAGAGGCAGAGGTGCAGCCAGGCGCCCTCCTGCCTCACTCTAGCAGCACAGGGGAAGCACATAAACCCGCGTGCTGTGCGCTACCTATAGTCCCCCCCTGACCTGCCGGGGCCCAAAGTACTCCTCCCACTGCAGCAAAGGGCAATGGTGGTAACTCAGGTTATTGGGCCCAGAATCAGGAATGATCAGCAGAAAAGGGCCAGGTCCACATGTTAATCCACGTTGCATTGACAATAGTTGAAGTGCCCATCATTTGGGGTGGAAATGCTGGAAAGAATCAGAGATGTCTGTCCCTGGGATACTCACAGCTAGTAAAAAGCTTTGCAGTAAAACAAATACTACCAAAAACTGAGCTGCAGTGTAATATAGTTTCCAAAAGAGGCTGCACTCGATTGAGCACATGTTCAATAAAATGGAAATGCCACATATTCCAAGATGCACAACCCTCAGCCTGAAAGAGGCTCGATTTCCATTGAGTTCCACACAAATTCTTCATTGAATCTGTATCTCGCAGAAACAAGAGGAGAGCAGCAAAGAGTATCTAGACCCATTGCAATGGCCCTGGGCCATTGTGCACCCACATATGCACCAACCAGCGCGTATGCAATGCTGCCTAATACTGCACCAGTTATTTGGTGGAAAATAACTTTTGCCATACGTGTTGGTGCAAATTCCACTGCATAATTGAAATTCCTAATACAAAATTGCATCAAACTAGTGCAAAACTATCTACTACCGGTGCAATTTACTTGGCTTGTCTCTCAGAAAGCTTTTCTGCAGACTGAGCACATCAGTGAAAGGTCACAGACATGATAAACTCAGGAAACAGCAATAGGAGACTATAAATGATTTATGAGATGGTAAATAGATCAGATGTGTTGTTTTAAGCAATCCAGGAGGAGTGAGGGGGCAGGCGGACAAATATTTATTCATAGAATTATTAGCCAGTTGGCTTTAAGAACAAATCTTCAAGGACATCTAACATATTTGGAGAATATCAGGTAGGAGGTGAGACAAAGGAAGAAAATCCTCACTGCAAAAAGATATAGATTAGAAATTCACAAACCATAGCAGCTAGGTAGAGAAATGTTCTCTTGGAACTGACAACAAATAGCATAGAGAAAAACTTCTTGGCGCCAAATGGGAATTATCATATGATTCTCTTGTCAGCCAGACCACAGTAAGCAACTTTAAATGTATTACAGCAAACCTACGAAGCTCCATGTCAGCAAAACACAGGCCTCTGTTTGCTTATAATCGATAGAAACATTTATATCAAAAATAATGTAAAAAAAACGGTCAAGGTTTTTCTCTCAGGGAGTCGGATATCATTACCATGGGAATACCAATGGAGCTGGGTGCAAGCTGTACATCTTATATTTTGTTTTCCCAATTGGTTTAGCATTACTATCACGTGTTTTGTTGGGATGTCTTTGGGTAACAACCAATAACTTGAGCATGGCATCACTAGGTGCCATGTATAACAATACAGGATCACTCGAAATTGAATTCAGCATCACAGTGTATTAAGTTCAGAGTGGAATTATTTCACATCGCATGTCATACCTCACTGTACGAACACTAGTAGCATCCTCACGTGGGCTGTAGGCCCAGTAGTGGCACTACCGCTAACACGGGGGCGCATCGCTCCACTAGAAAAATAAAATAATAACACTATGTTATTATCATGTTATCTTTTCCTTGTGGCTCCGTAGCGGCTGGGCTGGACTGCCCTCAGAGCAAGGAGAGTAGTAGTGGGCACTTTAAGTGCGCATGACGGTTTGACCTGCCGTCTTGGGCCAGCCACAGTAATGCAACTTAGAGTGTTCTCCACCCGGCTGTATTGACAGCCTGGGTGGAGAACATGCGCAGCCTCCCATCCCTTGACTGAGCACTGAACCACAGCGCTCAAACCAATCACAATGCTGCTGTCATGGTGGTGAAAGCAGCATCGTGATTGGCTAGAGGAGTCTGGGTGCTTCCTGTTTCCTGCGCCGTGGACTTTGGGACAGAGGAGAGGCGGCTGCTGGAAAGGTAAGTAAAAAAAATCCCCCTCCCCTTTTTAGGTCTCGCCTGAGGCAGCGCTTTAGCGCTGCTCTGGTGAGAGTTATAGTAAGCGGCATTTGGAAGTGCAAACTAGTGCTTCTTTGAGGCCTCCAGCTACAGTGCATGTGCGCTGGGCGCGCGCACCATTTGTCATCCACCGTGATCACTTTCGCGGGTGCTTTGATGTTCTCAGTGAGCCACGTGGCCACTGAGAACATCAAAGCGGCCGCGAAAGTGCACACCATGCTACCCCCCCTCCCTTATCCCACTTCCTGCTACACACATGCACGCACCACTCCCGGGTGATCGCTGCGAAAGCGGCCAACGCTTGTTTTAAATTTTATGTCAAAACCTCTAGGTTTCTGCTTAGGAAGCATCTGTTCGTAATAGTTCAAGATTTTACACGCACCTTTATTTAAAAACTGCGCTGCTTTGACTTTAGATTTAAGGAGCAGAACTGCACGGGCCAGTACAACTCCTGCCCTGTTGGTTGCTGCTACTGTAGCTCTGACTACAGAGGGGCTGTGGCTGCTAACCTTCCATCCGCTCCTTAATTGTTGCTAGGTTGTTACCATTCAGAGGGTGACATCATCCCTGCCAGTATCGCCATACTAAAAATGTTAAAATGCAGAGAACACAGTGGCTGCATTGTTGAATATTGTGGTCAGGCTACACAAGTTAATGGAGTGGTAACGTTGGGCTAGTTTGGGTTAGTATTTGGTTGCTTTTGGGCTTTAAAGTTATGAAAAAGCTGGCAACACTGGTGAAGTTCACAGCATCCGGTCGTCGTCTGCAGCCCCACCCTATCTCAACCCAGCTTCCAGCAGTGGCCGGGCCCTCAAGTGGAAGGGTTGGCCTGCCGCACAGCTCTCAGACTCCAACCGCTAAAGTGCGTGTGCTTGTGGCTTCTAAGGCGATTTTCTCCCCCCCAAACCCGTTCCCGCCAGTCACCTACAGTCCGGCCCTAGCTTGGCTTAGCCCATGGCTTGCTCCTAGGCCGCACCATAGGACAGGCTGCTGTGTCTTCAGTATCTCATTGCAGCAGGTACTTTAAATGCGCATGCACATGTGTTTGCGTTGTCTGGAGCTGCTTTACAGACAATCACCAGCCCTCTAGTTCTGGTGAAGTGGGATTCTGGTCATAGTCTCCAGAACTGTGACCCACTGCTCTAATCCAATCCACGCCACGGATGGGCGACATATCTTCATAACTATCCTAACCGGTAAGAGATGAAGGGAAGATTTTATTGTCCTGAATTTTTTTTAATGCGTGTCTGCGATAATCGCAGATCAGATGACACGGCGTCGCCTCTGCTGAGCACAAGAGAGTTGGGTTAATGGGAGTCCTTCGTAGTTCCGATGGTTTTCTCAGATTTAAGTGTAAGTGCTCCCAGCTCAGAATTGCCATTTTAGTCATACGTGTGTACATCCTCTTCTCACCTAAGCACAGAGCACAGGTCCTAAAAAATACGTGGGGGGGGACTAACCTAGTTAATCAGTGTGCAAGTGATATCTCGGCACGTGACATCACAGGAAGTGGCATCATAAGAAGTGACGAGATCTTAAGCCCTCACATACATGTTTACCTGGTCAATCATGAGTACATTGGAGCACATTTCGAGTAAACATTCAAACCCTCCTGAGTATGGGAGAAGACTCACACTTTTGTAAGCTACACATAAGCAGAGTTTTTAAGCAGAGTTTTATATAGCGCGAACTTGACCCGAATCCAATCAGGTATCAGAGCGCCCTCCTCCCTAGGCCAACACATAAAATAATGTTGCCTTTTGTCAGCATAAACTTCATCTACCCATAGCGCTTTACAAGAAATAAGTGATATTTACATTAATACACTGCCTCCTTAGAGAAAGTAGGCTCTATATAAATGCTATTTAATTTGTGTAAATACTGGGAAAGACCAACACATCTGACATTCCTACAGTGCGCGCATATCTTCTAAACAGAGCCTGAACAAAGTGAAATGCTGCCTCTCTTAAAATGTGTGAAATGCTACCAAGGTGTGAGCCTTTGTTTCCCTTCTGCCGCATTTGCATCTAGGTGTGAGGCTCCTGACTGCTGCCAGCCAGGAAACTCCTACAGAAGGAGGCCTGATGACCCCTCAGATTCGACCTTTGTTATAAGCCCAGCAGGAGTCTGCAATAAGAAAGCCCCCACGCGCCTGCACGTTGTTGTTGCCGATCAAAGCAAACAACGTGCAGGTGCTGCTGAATGCGTCCCAGTGTTGGCAAATTACGCCGTGACAAATTCAGCATATTTTTCAGTGGGGCCCAACTTCTTGGCAGGGTGGACGGCGTCCACCTTGTAAAAATAGTGGGTGGAAGCTGTCCACCCGCGTGTACCCTCTGACTCATGCCCTGCCTAAGCAAGTTCAAATTCCTCGCCATCTCTAGCCACTTGTTAGCCAAAGATAGTGAGCAGTCGAAACTTTTTTTTCAGTAATGTCTAAACAAAATAGACTATATATGGCAAAGGCTGATGTTTTATTTAAAACATGGCACTGTTAACTGATTGTGTATTTTGTTTCTTTTTCATATTTTCTTTCCATAAATATACCTTTTCTTTTACATTTTTTATCTAACTATAGCATAAATATTAAACAAGCATTGGCATAGCCAATAAGTCTCGCCTTTGGGACCTTATAAGTATTTAGTTATGCAGCACAATATCCTTGGTACAACAACATTAACTGTTGCATGGTTAAACACTTATAAGGTCCCAAAGGCGAGACTTATTGGCTATGCCAATGCTGGTTTCTTTTTGTTAACCACCCCCTCCCTGCCCCACAACTACTGCCCCGTAGCAGCCACTACTGTGTAGGCATCTCCTGCATAGTTGTTTCATTCTTACTAGCAGCATAGGAGCTTTCAGAGAGAGAATGAAGCAGCTCCCTAACGTCATCACTTGCCCACTTTATCAGTGCAGCCCTGTGAACATCTCAAGAACATCTGAAACACCCAAACACACGTTAAGAGCTGACTCTTCAGATGGTAGAACCTGGGCAAAATTGCAATATCACTGTAAACTTATACACCCTTTAGGTTGGGGATGTGGGAATAAAGGTGAGGATATATAGCTTAATCAGCATCTGCTCTTTCCACTGTCTGGGCTTTCTAGGTAACATTAGAAGTGGCTTTCACTATATTTGTTCATAACTGAGTGACAATTGGTGGTAGGTGACCCTCAGCTGCAAGTGACTGGCCTAAAGCTTCCTTTAGCTGAAACCCACTGCTAAAATATTGTTGCAGCGGGCTGAGATCTCTTTATGGTCAATGCCTACTGCGGTGTTCAGACTTCTTAAACATTAGCATGGAAGGATTTTGTGTTCAACAAACATCGAAGACCACCGCTTTATTTACAAAGGTAATATTTACTACTTATGGCGTCTGCACCTTGACAGAGCGGGAGTATCAATGCGGCTTGTGCTGAAAGGATCCTTGTTCCACGAGTATGCTTTTTGAAGCGAGACCTATGATGAGCAAGTGCACAAACAGACCTCATTCAGAGGAAAGGAGCATGCAAAGAGAATGACAGATGTCAATACATATCAAAAACATGTCCTCCTGACCAATGAATGGGACAGATATGGGAAAAACAAACTTACTGATTCAGATTACTTATTTATTTGGTTGTTAACCCCTTCACCGCGGCACGAATTTTGCCGCGGTGCTTGGGGGGTTTGGGGGCAGCGCGGTGCCCCCATGCTCATGACGGAACCAATCCGTCATGAGCCACGGGCGCGCTGTGCTCATGACGGAGTGGTTCCGTCACGACTCCGCCCACTCGCGCTAATCGCCCGCACAGGCGGGGAATCAGCGCCGCGTGGGCGGAGCGGCCGCCAACGGCCGCAGCATGACGGAACCACTCCGTCATGAGGACACGGCGCCCGTGGCTCATGACGGAGTGGTTCCATCATGAGCAGGGAAGGGGTTAATGTTGTTATTTAAATGGCAGGTACCCAGCAGCACCATGGCGGTACAACATTCAATACAACAAACAAGGAATATAAAGTGAACTGCACAGCAAGCAGAACAGGTGGATTTTCAGTATTATCATGAAATGTGCAAAGTTGGAGGTCAAACAGAGGTCCAAATGGAGGGACATCCTGAGCATGGGATAGAGGATACAGGGATATGCCATCAAATTGCTCCTTGTTGTAACACCAGATACAGAAATGTGCATGTTGAGAGCATCCTAGGTCAGTGTAATAAAAGCACTTTTGCACCAAACAGGGCACCTCAAAGTGGATATGATGGGTGCATCAGATGAGGTATGGTCAACGCTGCACAATCTGCAGCATAGCTGCACTGCCACATTTTGAGTTGTTTTGGGAAGCTTGATCTGCAGAGCAGGCAAACCAAGGAACAAAGCGCTGCCAAAATCTAAAGATAACAAAATCAATGCACCGACCTCCTGGATGTTTGTATGAGAGGGGGAAAACCTTAGGCGTCTAGGACTGAAAAATAAAGGGGCCAGAGACTTTGGATTGGATGCTCAAATGACAGCTTGTTATCAAACCAAAGCCCAATGTTCTTGACTTTATTAGCACGGACAGGAAGGTTTGCAAGCAAATAAGAACACAGTTTATTCGACCAGAAAAGGGGTCCTCTCCAATATTCAGGGTCTCCATTTTGTTGCTGTTCATTCTGAGAAAATTGGAGGCCACCTGGTAATGCAGAGAGGCAAAACATGCACTCAGCGCCAGAATAGATTGACATCCACGTGAGACTGGACCTGGAAAATAAATTTCCTGAATGCTCCTAGAGGGGCTGCACATAGATGTTAAGCAGTATAGGTAATAGTGCTGAGACTTGGGGAGCTGACCAAGCTTTCCTTAGACCAAAATGGAGGGAGCAACATGACCAGGAATTGCCCAGATGGAAAGGACCAGAACTAACCAGGTGCTTGTTCTGCTAGCTCAATACCAGCAAGGGCATCTATGAGGGAGGTCGGACAACTATACCAAATCCTGCCAAGAAGTCCACCAGCAGAAGGCCCACCAGCATGCTGAAATCACTGACCATATAAAGATTGTCAGGAGAAGATACGTGCACTGCCACCGTGCTGTGACCAGCATGAAAGCCCTCTTGAGTCTAGTCCAGAGCTCCTAGAGTTTCAAGGAAACTGGTCAGCCACTTAGCTAGACGTCCAGGCAGTTTTCTTTAGTCGGGTTCAATACAGGATTTGAAGGAAGCATTAATAGTGTCCTCTAAAAGTTGAACAAAGTTGGGAGCCAGAACTTTTGGAATGGCATTAGGAGACGGGCCAGTCACCTGCCGATGCCACCTTTCACATCATCATGAAGGATCAGGGAGGGTTCGGAGATATTCTTGGTATGCTGATCTTCATAAAGCAACAGAGAAAGGAAATTGAGGAAGCCCAGCAGACTACGGCACATCACTTAAAAAAAATATATCGATATATTTACTTACTTATCTACTGCAACAAGACCGCTCTCACATCCTGACCTTGCTTGCTCCAATACGTTTGCTATGTCTATGACCAATAAGTTTACTGTGTCTATGGGGATAGTAATTGCTTCACTTTGTCGAAGTAAACAGGCATTGGAGCAGAAAGTGAAAGTGAGGCAACCATGGAAGGGAAACTTTTTCTGACAAAAGCCAGTTATTACTGATTGACTTACCTGGCTGCAGCATAGGAAATGATTCACTCACCTTGCTTCTGCACACTACGATCTGCTGCAGAGTTTGTTTAATATGCTCATGAGTATGGCAAAGACTGCTCTGTGATTAAGTAAACACAAGACCACGAGAAGGATGGCAGTATATGGCATCAGACGTATATTTACGGGGGAAAAACAAATGCTCAACAGCCCTCCCCTACTGATACTCCAACACTTGTACAAGTGGAGGAAATGAAGCCTGCCCTGCAGCTACCTGTCCTTCCCAGGTCTCAACAAATCAACCCCCTCACACCTGCCCCACTCACACCTCCACAATGCAAGGGATGAATCTCCGGTCCTCAAAGTCTCCGATAGTTTGAGGGCCCATCAATCTCAAATACCCCATGTTTTTTAATGATTCACACAAGAGGAGATTTGAATCGCCCAGAACAAGTCAACCGAAAGGTTAAATAAGCCTGCGCAGTACAAGAGAAGATGCCGTCTTGAGACCAACAGGCATCAATACTTTCGAAGACACAAAATAAACCTTTCGTAAAAAGGCAAAATATAGGTTTTGAAAATGTTGCTTCAAAATTTACCTTCGGCTATCACAACAGCGGTATAATACGAGAAAATTATATAGCCTGTATGAGTAAAGATTCTTGTCTTTAAGACCTTAAAAGCACTTATCCTTCACGATTATGCCATAGAAATTCCAACAATGTGCAAAATAAATTCGCCTATAAATTAATCATACTGTCCTATTTTACAGTTTAATCACTGGGACTGGATGACCCATTTAGAGTGTCAGCGAGCAAAGCATGGATAACCGCGGTCTAGCACGCGGCATGGAGCTGCTGGCGCTCCATTTTCTTTACGTTTTGCAAGCTGACGTAAAATAATGAACAACTGTGTTAACGGTGGAGACAAGCAAGTGTCAATGCTTAATATTACTATTCTTGCATCGTAGCAATGCTAGGTCTTGATGTAATATAGAATTTATAGTGATAGACGCAGAGGTACCTGGGAAATTGGGTTTAATTCACTAGTTAAGCTAACAATGAACTACTCAAATAAGCACCATGCTGAGAACAGCTGCCAAGCCTGTGAGCAGTATCGCTTTATGCTGTTACCACCAACAACTTCCAAATATGTTTAATTTGCAATCTGTAAATATTGCCCCGAGTGGTGCAGCCATCTTTTCGTTGCTGGATCCCTTCAATGTGTATGATCCACAATCTGCCCTCTTACGGGCTCTAGGGAGATGCTGCCTGGTAAATGTGGCATCTGATGCACCCTGGGAACACGCTGCACCCATTGGAACTCAAAGTAAGACCTTACTTGAGACAGAGGAACCACGTTTACGATGCAAACTGCCTTCCAGGTGAAACCATCACACATATCAAACATTAATTGTGCCGATATAATGAGTGGAAGCAAATCTGACAACCAAGCGTTGGCAAAGTCAACAGGTATGTGTTTAATGTGCTAATGCAAGTGGCATAAGTCAACAGCAGCTGACACAAGCAAAAAGTGGTGGGCGGCTGGAGGGAGCGCAAGGTGGGAGGGAGCTCAGGGCAGCGGGTAATTAAAAAAAACCTAGACTCTCCTGAAGCTGCCGGCCTCCTTTCGCCTCTGTGTTCTTCTGCTTCCTGGTCCCAGCAGACACTGGGGCAGCATTAGAGACTCCCTGTGCAATCCCAGCAATGCTCTCATGCTATTTCCAACAGCATGAGAGCAGCACAGGGATTGGCCAGAGCGGGCTGCTTTAATGTTCGCACAGGCACAGGGAGTCTGTGCTGTTTCTCCAACCCGGCTGTGCAATGCAGCTGGGTTGGAGAAACCTAACCGCGCATGTCTGTTTGGCCAGACAGTGGGCCAAACAGACCTGCGCACTTAGAAGTGCACATACACTACATTCTCCTCCCTCCCATGGCCATGCCCCACCCCCGGCGACACACGCTGGCTGAGCCAGCAGCTGAACGAAAAAACAATAATAAAATATTGTTTTCTTTTTCAGCTGCTGGTTCTGAGCCAGTGGGGCGACGCTCCTCCGCTGGCATAAAAAAGGCGGCCAGTAGTGAAGACCCCTTGCTCAATTCAGTCCTGTTTCTGTTTTTAGGTCACAAAGGTTGGATGGTAAGGCAGCCTTCATTACAGTGCTTCTTTAGTGTCGATAGGAAAGGAGGAAGGAAAGACTATTGTAATGACTCATTTGACACCCAACCATCTTGTGACAAAGAAACAAATAGAGGATGTATCGAAGGAATGAAAGCCTTTAACAGAGGGACATACACAGTCCCCGCAGCACTAATGAGAAGCAGTTATCACAGCGGGGAATGAGGAAGGAAAAAGAGGTGGTGGGCAAGCGGAGATGAGCAAGGAGCAGACAGGCAAAGAATAGAGGGATGGGAGGAACTAGAGTGGATGACTACCCAGGGAGCGAATAACAAGCAAACAGGGGAACACAGGAAGGAGGAACAAAAGAGGTGGCCAATAGGAGAAACACGCAGCAAGACAGATGTTTGGGAGTTGGGCAAGGCCAGAGAAGCCTATAGTTTGTATAGTCCTTCATGCAGTTCAATGAAAGCATTGTATTGCAGGTGGAAGGATACAACCTCATATCCAATATCATATGGTGAAAGAGAAATACTTCACTATGCGGGGCCTAAATTTGCTGGGCAAAGGCCAATCACTGAAAGCTTCTGGCTAAAACAAGGAAATGGTTGAAGAGAGTGGACCCAAAGTCCACTTTAAGTACATTGTAAGATAAATGTTTGTTTGACGCCTGTGCTGTCAACTAAGACGTGAGAAGCGAGAACCACAACTGAAGTTATGCAATAGTCTCTGAAGACAATAAACCTACAACCAGCTGTGGCCCATCCAAATGGGCTGAGGGGGGCCATTAAGAAGAGCGTCTGTCAGGCTGAGCAAAGGTAATTTTTTCAGGTCAGGCAGCCAGGAGCTAGACATGCACTAAATGCGCAGGCACCTGACCGCCTGAGCTGAACTTTGCTGAGCTGAAATGCCACAGCTCCTGTGGGCGTGGCCTCTTCAGACTGGCAAAGTAGACTGAAGCCCTCCCCCATGTGACGTCAGGAGCGTCACTTAGTCAGTTTTAAGCCCTGAACTGAATTTCAGTGAGCAGTCTCACTGACCCCATCCCACTGGGGGGGGGGGGGTTGGTGTTTGTGTGGTGTGTGGGGGGTGTGTGGGGTGTGTGGGGTGTGTGTGGTGTGTGGTGTGTGTGTCCTTCCTTCCTTCCTTCCCTCCTTTCCTTCCTTCCCTCCTTCCCTCCCTCCCTCCAGGCACACCAAGGTTTGGAACATGTTAAAAAAGAATATGAGTCAACAAGTATTATGTGTTTTAGGAGACTGTTAATGTATATGCATACTCTGCTGCAAAGTCTACATTGTGAAACACATTAGCAACAAATGAGACCGGTGATCTTTGATGGAACCGAGCGAGTTGTAAAAATATTGCATAAAATAAACCAGAAAGATGGCACCACGGAGGAAGTAGAAAGTGCAGCCTTAGGACAGTCGCGCAATGAATACTACTCACATGGTTGTACCTAGAGAAGAGATTAAAATGAAGCTTTTTAGCCAAGACAGCATTGTCCCAGATAAGTTATTTATTTCAGAAAATATATAACAACATTTTTTAAAGCAATATTTAGGTTCTCATACCATCACAACTAATATTGTGACATGTACATATTACGGACTCCATAGGTTATGGCAAAGCTGTTTGTTGCAACAATTAGATGTGTAGAAGAAGGGAAGGCATTACATTGAATTTCTGTGTCCAGTTAAGGGATTTAGGGTACGTCATGCCACACCATCCTTGCTCTCCCCCAATGTGCCTACCTCCCCTACCTATCCCAATGCACCTCCCTCTAGACTTTTCAATGTAGAGTAATCTTAGCAGTAGCGGCGGGCTTCTTGGCAAAGTGACAACAGGATGTGGGAGCACACCGCTGACCTCTCAGGCAAGGTTCGCCCCAGGCATTCTGGGTAATGCAGTTTCTTGTAGATCGCTCCGATATTTGAGTGTTTCACCAAGGTTGGCACAGATAGTGCTGATCTCTAGACACGTGTTTCTGGTTTATTAACCATCATCATTAGAGAATACAGTCTTATATACATAAAAAATAAAAAGTAAAAAATAAAAATAACTTACCTGTTCAATGCTCTGACGCTCCTCTCTGGCTCCATCACGGTGCACTGCAAGCACCAGCTCCCAGAATCCCCTGGGCCAATCCTGACGCGGCATGAAAGCAGCATCAGGAATAGTCGGAGTGCTGATGATGTGTGCTCCCAGGGAGACTGTGAGCCTGTGCCTGCTGGTCTCAAAGCAGCTGACTTGGCGAAAGCTTCAGTGCGCATGAGGGTTTGGCCGGCCTGAGACGTCTGGCCAAACCCTCCTGCGCACTGACAACCAGTGCACCTACAACTCCCCCTCCAACTGTCATCTCAGTGGCCCCGCCCCCCAGGCGACGCTACGGAGAAAAATAAAACGATAACAAACACAGGTTTATTATCATTTTATTTTCCATTTTTTAGCTGCTGGCAGGGGGTGACGCTCCTCCGCCAGGAGCCACTGCTGAATATTATAGATGTTTCCTGAAAATTATTTACCCGATTTGTTTTATGTGATTTATTTATATGCATATGTTTTTAGATACCGCATTTTCATGTCATTAGTAGAGCCCACTTTCCGCTGGGTGCAGTTATGAGGTACAGTCCAATATGGATTGCTCTATGGTCTGATAGTGCTAAACTGTTCCGAATGACTAGGCGCTTACTGCACTTGCCTAGAAAACAACTCAATACCAAAAGCCCCCAAAATACAATGAAACGTGGTTAAATGTGGCACCACATTTTAGTGGGTGCATTGGGAATTAGGAGTAAATAAACTTTCTATTATTGGTGGTGGGAGGTGTTCGGTTCCTGGTATGCTCACAGCCCTCAGAATGTGTCCCTCGGTCCCCTGCGTGCCTTAAAATCAGACTAAGATGCCATTACTGAAGATTCATTTGCCGAGATTAGCGCTGCAATTTGCCACACATTTTTCCGACTGATGCTAATCAATTTAGGCTTAAAATGGATGGAATTGCTGCACAAATTGTCCTTGAAACGGCATTAATTGATTCTGAAATTCTAAATCAACCCCTCCTTTGCGACTTTTTTTTTCTATTTCAATTAACATTTTTCCTTTTAAATAGCCCGACGGGGGGTACCGCAGCGAGGGGAGAGCCACAACAGCATTTTCGCTTTATCACCGCCCTTAAACACCACCATTAGCTGCTCAGTAGAAGCCGCGCCACATCAGTGATGAGCAAGATTTACCATCCGACAGGTGGAAAACTGCTCTCCGATATTTACTGTTTTTTAAAAAGCCAAACATGCTGGGCATGACATATATCCTATACATACACATATATTATATACACACATGTGCAGAGTATACAATCCTTTTTACTGCCATTGTTGACTGTGGGAAAGGGCCTGGATCCACAGGATGGAAAGTCCCTCACCCCCTAAAAAATAATACTGGAAATCATTAGCTTGTTATACTCTGATCATCTATATAACAAGGATTTAAACAAAACCAGAATGCAAGTGGATATATTCTTTCAGTGATGTAAAGCCACACTGAACAGACCTCCTATGAGACGCGCTTCCACCTGTAAAGTAATAGTAACATGCAATCTGTGAGACAGTAAACAATGCTCATCTCATGAACTTCCCACGACAGTGCCAATAAACTGGAATTTGACTTTCCATCTGCATTTATTAGTGCGGTTGTTCTAAATGATGTGAGTTATAGGGCTACATTTGTTTTTCACTGCCATGACCGTCCGTCCATCCAGATGTTGTAAGGCATGGTCAAAGTGGGCTCTGGCCCACGGCCCAGCAATTGGGGGGGGCGGGCAGATAGAGCCAGCTCTGTTCTTCAGAGTCTTGCCCTGATGACCTTCAGTAATTGGTAAACAGACTTTTAACTACTGTTTTCCTTTAATTTACTTTTATTGTGGGTGATGTTTGAGAGTCTATTCCAGACATTTTGCAGAGAAATGCGTTTATGTTTCATGTGGTAGCCATATAAAAGTTTTTTTAGATCAAAACAGGACCTCACATATGAAAAATGGGAGGGTGTTTCAGAGATTATTTCCAGTAATATTAGTGATATGCTGCTGTGTTACAATATTGAAAACACACCTTATTATCCCTGAATATTAGGTGTAAACAGATTTAGAATTGGAATGTACCTGTGCACTTTCAGTGACTTGGCCAAAGATGGCGTGAAAGAGCTGAAATTGAATCATAAATTCAAAATTGTCCCGAACAGGGGCCCCAAAAACACGTTTGTCCCAGGGCCATGAAAATCCTTAAGATGTCCCTGTCTGTCTATCTAAAAACAAACATTCACTACATAAAAACTGACTCTAATTTCCTTATTACAGGGGCTTGTGATTAGGCCTGGGCGAAGCACTACGCTACGCTCGCGTAGTTTGCGAAGTTCGCGCTACTTCGCACTACGCGAACTGCACGTAGCACAGTGCGAACACGCGTAGCGTAGTGTTGCGTAGTGCTGCGGTCATTTTTTGCTTGCTCGCGGTCCTCAACGTCAAGTTGGCGACCGCGAGCAAGCAAAATGACATCCTGGCGAGACTTTTTCCTTGTTCGCGATCGCGAGCATGGAAAATAAACCTCCCGGCGAGATTCCCAACGCGAGAAGGTCAGGTTTCTCATTGCGAGGGGTCGCGTATGCTCGCGACCGCTCGCGATGAGAAACTACCAGTTCGCGTTGAGAAAGCTGCAGCTCGAGTAAAAATCTACTCGAGCAGCAGAAAACTACAGCTCGCACTGTGCAAGATGCCATTTTCAATGATTGCACAGTGCCGGTTGCTTGTCCGCACTGTGCAATCATTGAAAACAACATCTTGCACAGTGCGAACATGTTACTTCGCAGTTCGCGAAGTGCTACGCGTAGCTCGCGTAGTGCGAACTTCACTTTGCGTAGCTTCGCGAAGTGCTACTTCGCGAACTACGCCCACCCTTACTTGTGATGTATCTAGTTGCCTGTACTGAAGACATGATGAGTTGCTCAACTCTGACATCTTAATGTTCTCTGCCAGAACCTGCTCCCAGGGTGAAAGGCAGGTCATGGAGCAGAAACAAGGAAAATGGGAACTGCATTAATCTTCTCTGTTTTTCAAAAATGAAAAGCTTTCAGTTTAAAGGAGATATTTATGGCTACATGTTAATTGCATATACATGCTATAAGTTATTACAGGAAAGATACAATCTCTGCATGTTTTAACACATTTTTCAATCTGACATACATAAAACTGTTTTTAATATTTTTTGACAAAAATTATTACTAATTTTGGAGTGTTTCATTTCACAGTACAGATTCTGTTTGTGTTCTCGTGTGTACAGTAAACATGACAGAGCATGATACATGGGAATGAAGCAGTTTGTCAAATGGGTAATGTGTGACCAGTACTATAAGGAATACAATATATTACAAGTTACCGCAGAGTCCGATAGCCTTATAAAGTCTTCTTATTGCATTTGTGGTCGTGGTTTTCAAAAAGAGGTCAAACTATAAACTAGTTCCCATAATTCTAACTAAAACTCACTCTTGGTGGCTCATCCTTGAAGCAAGCATATTTCCCATAATTCTGAGAGTTGGATTCATTTACAGTATAGTTAGCTTCCCAAAACAAATAAAAAAGTTAAACGAAGCATTTCCTCTTTCTTTCAGTGCTAGTAAAATAAGCATTGGCATAGCCAATAGGTTTCGCTTTTGGGACCTTATAAGTATTTAGTTATGCAGCGCAATATCCTTGATGCAACAACATCAACTGTTGCATGGCTAAACACTTATAAGGTCCCAAAGGCGAGACGTATTGGCTATGCCAATGCTTGTTCTTCATTGTTCTCCATGACAACACCTTCAAATACGTGCGTTCACTCAGTTTGATTGACTATAATGTCACGTTTAATAAGAATCTAAGACCTGTACAAGGTGCACAGGAAAGCGGACTTGTCTCTTTATTGACTAATGGCATTGTCGTTGACACAACAGGGGGTTGCCATGTATGTTGCTAGGTTCAAGTTTGAAAACTATTGCTTTAAATAAACACCTCTCAATGCAGCGATATAATCGGATGTATTATACTGAAAAGCTTCAGCACATTAAAGAAATACACTATCATATTTTAACTGATCTTTGTTGCATGACTTGCATACCAAATGCTCCCATGGCTGGCTGGGCTGGTGAACAGGCTCTTGGAGTCAAGTCAGACCACTGCCTCGGCTCTCTGCATGTATTTGTTTGCCGGCCCACCTCTAGTCATGGGCTGTTAGTTATACTAATGTGCATATCAGGAATTGGAGCAAGCGCCCAATACTAGGCCTGTGGAGGGCATGCAGAAGGCTCTCCTTTGTCTTCGCGTCTTTCTGTAGAAGTAGGGTCTTTATCCCAGATTCCACTGCTCACGCTAAGTGTCACACTGGTTTAGCTTTTCCACGTATGTAAGCGCTTCAACGCCCCGTCAAGGGGCAGTAAACACTACGTAAATGTAAATACAATACAAAACAATACAGGTCTTCCGGGTCCTTAGAATGGAGAAGGTCACGCTAAATCGTGCGCGTATGCGTAATGACGCAACAGACCACGGCCTTGTGTTTAGAAAATGCTAATTGCGAAAGTCCAAGAAAACTTTAAGGTTAAAATACACCTCAAAGATCATAGACTAAATGGTTGCTTGCCTAGCTCATAAAGAGGTTATCTCACTGACAACTTTAAGTGAAGGCCGTTATTGATGGCTATCTGTGAATAAAATACTACCTTCCCTATTTTAGACGGGGCTCGTTTAGTTAACCACAACGTGTACTGACTCAACTTTGTGTTTTCTTTCTCATTTCTTTTGTTTCCTTCCTTTGCAAATTTGTAAGGAGGAATATACGATATGTGGTCTGTATCGACATTTTCACATAATGTGATGGGGTAGGCGACCAGGTGTTAATGTAATTAATGCTCAAATTCAGGTTGATTAAACTAGCGCGATTTTAAATCATAGTGAGCCATATTTTGAGTCCTAAATCAAGAAATTTCGGTGAGACAGGAATATTGTGAGCTTACGGAGGACGAGCAAAAACACCCCATCGTACACCACTGGGTCACCTTTGCTTTGAGTACCTAAAATAACTAGAAAAATAACATCTACTTTAAGGAGGTGGTGACAGAGCAGCGATTGTATTTTTCAACCCGCCGAGCTATATGTATTCCAGCGAGTGTTGGATTTATGAATAAATATACACATATTGTTGCAGTTAATTCGGGTGCATTTAGCTAAAAAAATATTGAGGCAAACAATTTAGGGGCGAGGGTTCTAAAGAATACCATTCCCCTTTGAAAGAGAACGGAGTAAGCTGGCCAGTGACAGCAAGATTACGCAATGTTTATCCATGCAGGTATATGGGCCAGGTTTAAAATAATACATATATTTTAAACTAAATCATCGTATTTATAGGTAAAAGCTTGTTACATAAATACACCATTAGCGCTAAAGGCCGTCCCTTTGGGGGCCCTGTTCCATACCCTTCAGAGGTGTGGAGAGATTTATGAAAAAGTCCGAGTACTCTTTGTCCTCTAGATAAAATGTTGAATGACCCATTACAGACACCAGACCTAAAATGATTTTTTTAACATATACTTTTTTAACATGCCGTAAGGTGCCGGGTGAGCAAAAGAATAAAACCTAACGAGTGGGAGGGGTGGGGGGAGTGCACGCGCGCTAAGGAAATGGCCTCGCGGCAAAAAGTAAACAAGTGGGACGGGTGGGGGCAGTGTGCGCGCGCTAAGGAAATGGCCTTGCGGCAAAAAGTAAACAAGTTGGAGGGGTGGGGGAGTGCACACGCGCGCGCTAAGCATAAAAGGACATTTTTTTTTTAAAGCACGCTTTGGCTGCTAAAAGCTGGCGGCTGCGCGCGTGCACGCACCCGTGCACGCAAGCTCTAGGTCACTGGTAGCATTTTCTGAAGCCCTTACTAAAAGTCTTGCCAGAGCAGCGCATGCACTGGCTTAGGCGAGACCTAAAAAGTGTTCAAGACAGTGCTGCTCTTAGACCCTTAATCTGCATGCCTGACAAGCTCACCCTTACAGGCTCATCCTTGATACAAGCATCTACTAATCAAGCTTCACCACTGTGTGATAATAAACATTGTAAACATAGAACCCCATCAGCAAGAAGTTACACTGCTCACAATGCCCTTCATTTTCTTTCCTTTTACAGGTCTTGCTAAGGCTACTCTATACTGTCAATGTAGTACAAAAGAAAAGCACATTTTAGAATGTATGTTTTTAATTACCGTACAATGCCGTTTTGCATTTAAAATGTGATTTATAACAATACAATTGGTTGCAAAAAACACAATTTAAAATTAGCACATTATCCTTAACAAAAACATGCATTTCTGAAAACATTGACAGACGTATCTGCAGTCCAAGATAAACAATAAGTAGTAAACGGATGATGTTCAAATGCTCTGCATCATTCTAAAGACTACAAAAACGAAATAATAAATGATAAAGTATTTAAAATACACCAGGAGTAGCACTTGTAATAATCGTACCGGGTATTGAGTTTCCAGTGACTTTTATAAACCACTTGGCCTTTGGCCTTGTAGTTTGTGAATGTCACCAGAACTCCTTCATTATCTATCTATCTATCTATCTATCTATCTATCTATCTATCTATCTATCTATCTATCTATCTAAAGATAAAATAGGATGCATACATGTACTAATATACACATATATGAAGAAGACAAAGCCAATATGCGTGGATTTCCTTATAGTGTAGTCTCTACTCTATCACGGCGCAAGTACAGCTAGACACACAGAATGTAAGCAGTGCACTATTCTCACCACTTGCTTTTTAACTTGCATCTACAAGGAAAACCTTCCTGTTATGTGAAATGTGCTATTCAGTACTTATCATATTTTTTCTGTGATGTCTTCTTTAATAACCATATCATTAGAAGAACTGACATCGCTAACACTTCATGTAGCCAGACCTGAAGATGGGTAATTTTAAACGAATGCCAGAGGGTAAATAGAAGGGGAATTTTGATGATTTATGTTAAAAATGAATGCTAGAATAAACATTAGAAAATGAAAAAACGATGATATGGAACAAATACAACGTTTGCAATTTCAGCAACCTCACACATCATCCAGTAAAATAGCACAATGTACAAGTACACACCTTGTATGAGTTGGAAATTTAGCCTAATGCTTGAGGACGTTTTCGGGAACGCCTGTGTAAAGTTGGCAAGGGAAGCAAAGCAGGAGCTGCAGGAGAATTCAAGATGGTGGGGGAGTAGTAGAGTAAAGACATGGTGCCTGAGATTTCAGTGGGTATGTGGGAGAAGAGTAGGCCTGTCTGGAGAGGCAGTGGTACAGGTTGTGGGCCTAGAAATGGCTACAAAGCAGAGAAAACACACATGGTATCAAAAAGAGGACGTGGAAAGTAAAGAGGAAGCATAAGGAACATGCCATGTCATGCCAACATTAGTATCTTTTGGAATACACCAAAGAATAGTGAGGGGTCTTAAGGGAATGGAACACCGATCTTTTTAGCTGAAATAGTCTGTGAGTTAAGAGTTTAAAGGAAGGGAAGCGAAGGAGAGTAGTTGCCAGTGTTACAGTGAAAACGACTTCTGTTGGGTACGGTGACAAATAACATCAGTAAAGACTAGGCTGCCCTCAAGATGGCAAAAGCTTCTCAGCAGATACAGTGAGAGTGACATGGTCAAGGGTAAGTCTGAAGTAATGAGGTAATATCTTGTTCATACTGTGGAAACGTGTAATATTTTACATTAGCATAAGCAACAGCCAATTTGGCTGTGGTGTCCACTTCGTTTCCTTCGTAATTCTTTCGTCATCTGCTGTTTGCCTTTTCAACCTGCTTGTGTCATCAACTTTAGCTGACCTCTTTTGACATGGCTAAGCAATGTACGTGCTGGGGGGTTTGTAGCTGCCGGTGCACCTGGTCTTAGATGTTATCTGTTGACTGTTTACTGCCACCATAAGCATTCCTGCTCCCCCTCCCTATTTGCTGACCAAGTGGTCATTCATCTGCCCTTGTTTGCTGATAGCTATTTCTAAACTTGTTCTTTCCATTTCTGTCCATATGCTTACATTGCAACAAATCTGTATATAAGGACGGTGGTTTGTGAGTTCAGTGTACCTCCTCCTGCAACACTTGAGAGTGTTGTGTGGACATAGTCCCGCTCATGAGTGATTAATAAACTTGTTGTTTTATTTCAACTCCAGTGCCAATCTCTCTTTGTTAGTGTTCGGAACCGTGGACGAGAGGGTGACCCTGCACCAGTGTGCACACTTTTGGGTACATTTCCACAATACTTAGGATAGAGCTATGGTGTCGCTCCATTCCAAAATAGTGGAGGGAGCCAAATTTCAAATACTTTTAAACTCTTTTTGTACTTTTACATTATGAGTACTTCCGAAGATATGAACGGTTTCTGTGCAAAAGGCAAGACCCTTAAGAAATGTCTTATGTTACATACCGCCTTCGGATCTGGAAGTGGCAATAGCAGAGCTCCCCTTATGGCGAGGTAGTGTCGTAGTGTCCTCAAGAGAACAGCCCACTACAGACAATGTCTGCACATCCCCATTTCATTTTTACTGCTACCTGCTCAATTCTAGGGGTTAAACTGTGCCACTCCCATCTTCAGAGACCTGACTAGCTTTCCTGAGTGACTTAAAGATCTTAGTTCTAATAGGCACCTAACCTAGAGAGGCTACCAGAAGGCACTAGCATGCTGCATTGTGACGTTGGCACCCTTCCCACAAAAATTTCCCAACCCTTTTAAATTTCCGGTTCATCCTCCAACTCTACTAAAATTATACTAGAAAACAAAATAAACGCCTATTTGGTTGCTGTATTCTGCCGCAGTGGTCAAGATCAGATTTAAGAGGGCGATAACTGCTGATGTGCTCTGCTGGACCATAACTAACCAGTACTTCCTGTAAATGTATTATTGTAATAACAGAAGATTGCACTGTCAGCCTTTAGTTATTGTGTAATCACAAAGGCCATTAATAAAGGTATAATTCATTCATTTCAATGAGGCACGTGCCATTTCACAGTTGCGTTTGTCTCGTAATAGGTATCATTAAGGTCCAACCAGTGAGCCTAACCAAGACATCAAAATGAAATATTCTAATATAGAACACTGTGCCGCTCCCTGAATAGTGCCTGATGCATTTTGTACTTTTGTGCGCGGTGTCTTAAGGCTACGCATTACCATCTATCCACAGCGGGCCTGTAGGACATTCAGAGCGTAATGCGAAATCAATGTGCAGCCATGCTGCCGCTCTTCATGGTAATCTGCTTTACATTCCCCACTTTGAAGCATGAAAAAGGACTGCCTCAGAGTCCATAACCAGGTTAAACCCTGGGAGCACCATTAATATTCTCCCTGAAGCCACCTGGAAATTCCATGGATTAGAGGAGAAGGATTTATTGTGGCCCATACTCTGGGGTGTTTGCATCTACGTGCACTGTGTACACTGAATTGTTCTAGAAACTGTCACTGGAAAATCTTTTTTTTTTTTCACTGAATTAAGTCATTAACGGAATGTCTTCGCGCACCTTGGCAAAGGGTAGACACAATGTAGAGAGTGCAGCAGCTTTTGCAATGAGGGGCTTTGGACGATGATCCCTTCAGCAAGCTGTGGTCAGAATTTCAGCTTCAAGGAGCTATTGTGGAAATCCATTCGTCAAAATGCCTGCAGTAACAGAGGTGACATGGCACACCGTTCGACCGCCATCAACATCACAGCTGAAGCCTTCTCCACAGGACCTCCTATTTTTTTTCCTGAGGGGTTCTGGGATTAAAGAAAGGAGCGCAAACTGCACAAAGCAGGCACAGCGCCTAACCCGTGCTTACATTCTGTACTCCCCACTTCCTCCGTGACCACGGATACCTTGGGGTAGCAAGGACAAAGCCATTTGTAACCAAGGGCAACTCAAGGGCAGCTGCTGCTATCCCTGGGTGCCCGTGCATGACGAAATGGAAAGAGCTTCTCCACAAACTAGTCACCATCACATTTGTGTCTTGAAGCAATATAAAGAAGTTTGAATAAACTGGTTAATTTAAACCAGGAATTACTTTTTATATAATGCTGTATTCCATTGTCCATTCTAGCACTATAAATAACAACGATTATTAATATCCAACGTAATGGATGCCCTTTTAATCATCTCAGAAAGATGCACAATTAATTCTCGCTGCCAGGTGTCGAATGTGAGACCTACAGGTTAAAAAGAGACCTCTGAGGCTTGGTTAAAAAGAGGTGGGTGGTTATAAACAGCTCTCACTGAGCGTAACAATGGTCTGAGTGACAATGACCATATAATTAGTTTTTTGGCAAAAGATAAAATAGAAAGGCTGCCTTTGTGGTCTATATTCCTGTGGTTTTCGAATAGCAACCCTACCTTCAAAACGCCTACAATTCACGAGGGGCTGCATTTCAGCACATATCCATGCACACCAGGCAGCAGTCAACATGCAGGAATGGGCCTTCAGGAAATCATGGAAGTCACTGGTGAACCCAGATCTAAGGCCACTGCTAAGGGTGATGGGCAGTAAATGACTTCCTACAGTAACACGTGGCGCAATCACCTTCAGAGAAAGAATGGCAAACTGGCTCAGTAGGGCCCAATCAATGTGCTCTCGAAGAGTTGGTTCCCTCCCGAATTGTACTGCACATGCTTAAATAAGAGAGGAGTTTTGCTGGATCTCACAGCACTGGGCTTAAAGGCACATTTCTAATATATTGCATGAAAGCTAAAGAAAACACGCTAAAAAAGATACTCTGGAAAACAATAATGAATCCCCGGACCAATAGGCATAATTATTTTAGCTCCACACTGGATTCATTAGAGGCGCAAGAGATTTGGTCGAGTGTCTTTCCAATACCAACAACATCCAGACTAATAACTAAGCTAGTAAAAGTAATCCCCAGGGATCAGGACATTCAGACAATCAAGAACCTGGCCCATGGCCACTGGGTGTTCGCCTTATATGATACAGGAGTGCTGCCAACTTACCTCTCCCTGCCTCTTAATCTAGCACTAAAACAGGAGCTACTGAGACTATAACTGGGTTTAATTCCGTTAAAATCATACTGGAATGGCCGCAGAATCCAGGAAGAGCAGGATAGACACTGCAAAGTCTGCGCAAAGCGGGAAGAATCACTAACTCACATCTTCTGTATATGCGAAAAGCTGCTTCATCTCAGGATTTTTTGGCTGCGCCCAATATGGCGTGCTTTAAATGTTAAACCTGTGGAGCAGCGGCCGATCCATGCCTGAGAGGCAAGTCCTCACAGCTGTCGGCTCGATTCCTGAAGTTCATGAGAACAGTTCTAGCATTGCCAGCAGGAGAAACCGACAGCACGCCTCAATTGACTGGTCAACTTTTTAGAGGAGCCCAACAATTTTCTTTCGGCTTAACTCCAGAGCCAATGAAAGTCTAACCGTGCTAAAAAGCACCCCATCTTCCTTGTGATGGCTCTCAACAACAGTTCCTGACCCCATCGAAATCTCATGAGTCAACACCTCTGGAAACCTCTTGTTTTAGTTTAAGGCCTAGCTCCTTAATAACATTTTAGCAATTGTATATCAACTGGGGCCTCATCAAGCCACATTTTAACACTCTCTACCCCAATCTCAGGGCTCAGATTTCACTGGGCTCTGTAAATTCCGCTAGGTTGCTGATGTGCACAAATGAACTATTGGTTTTACTGTAATGATTCTAAATAATCGCACAATAAAGATTTCATGAACAAGCTGAAGACCCTTCAAGGGACACTATCCTACCTCTTCAAAGAGCACTTTCCCTTTTCTTCAAGGAGCACTTTCCCTCCTCTTTAAGAACCACATAGCCCACCTCTTCAAGGAGTAGAATCTCAAGGAGCACTATCCCACCACTTCAGGGAGCACTATTCCACCTCTTCAAGGAGCACTATTCCGCCTCTTCAAGGAGCACTATCCCGCCTCTTCAAGGAGCACTATCCGCCTCTTTAAGGAGCACTATCCTGCCTCTTCAAGGACCACTATCCCTCATTTTCAAAGAGCATCATCCCACCTTTTCAATGAGCGCTATCTCAAAGAGCACTATCCTATCTGTTCAAGGAGCAGTATCCCTCCTCTTCAAGGAACACTATTCCACCTCTTCAAGGAGCACTATTCCACCTATTCAAGGAGCACTATCCCACTACTTCAAGGAGAACTATCCCATATGTTCAAGAAGCACTATCGTTCGTCTTCAAGGAGAATTATCCCTCCACCTTAACGAGCACTATCCCACCACTTCAAGGAGCACTATCCCTCATCTTCAAAGAGCATCATCCCACCTTTTCAATTAGCACTATCTCAAAGAGCACTATCCTACCTATTCAAGGAGCAGTATCCCTCCTCTTCAAGGAGCAGTATCCCTCCTCTTCAAGGAGCAGTGTCCTTCCTCTTCAAGGAGCAGTGTCCCTCCTCTTCAAGGAGCAGTGTCCCTCCTCTTCAAGGAGCAGTGTCCCTCCTCTTCAAGGAGCAGTGTCCCACCTCTTCAAGGAGCAGTGTCCCACCTCTTCAAGGAGCAGTGTCCCACCTCTTCAAGGAGCACTATCCCAAGGAGCAGTGTCCCACCTCTTCATGGAGCAGTGTCCCACCTCTTCAAGGAGCAGTGTCCCACCTCTTCAAGGAGCAGTGTCCCACCTCTTCAAGGAGCACTGTTCCACCTCGTCAAGGAGCAGTGTCCCACCTCGTCAAGGAGCAGTGTCCCACCTCGTCAAGGAGCACTATCCCAAGGAGCAGTGTCGCACCTCTTCAAGGAGCACTGTTCCACCTCTTCAAGGAGCAGTGTCCCACCTCTTCAAGGAGCAGTGTCCCACCTCTTCAAGGAGCACTATCCCAAGGAGCGGTGTCCCACCTCTTCAAGGAGCAGTGTCCCACCTCGTCAAGGAGCATTGTCCCACCTCGTCAAGGAGCAGTGTCCCACCTCGTCAAGGAGCACTATCCCAAGGAGCAGTGTTCCACCTCTTCATGGAGCAGTGTCCCACCTCTTCAAGGAGCACTATCCCTCCTCTTCAAGGAGCACTATCCAGCCACACAATAGGAACGCACCTATCACCTGCCTCTCTGTAAATGACCTTGAATCGTACTCGTATCCTCACTCTTGTTCAGTGCTCCATTTTTAGCTAGGTTAGTGCTCTAATAATAAATATATTTACTTCAATACATACATAAACATACAGCATGTCCATGTGTGATCTGTGTTACATTGACCACAGGTCTGCAGACAGTAACCGTCTGCAGACTGGCGGCAGGGTTCAGAAGTGAAACACAGATACGGTGAGTAGGCTACTTCAGTTAATACTTAGGGTCAGGTGGCAACTCCATCGGACTATCTACTGAGGGGTAGTGGCACAAGCTAGGAAAGAGACTTTCAGGGTAAGAGTGTTTGTACTCTTGTTTGATTTGCATGGGACTAGCGGTATTGTGACCATGCACGGCCCTAGCAGGTAAGATCAGTGGGGGTGGGTGGGGAATAGCGGGGGGAATTACGACAGATGACGATGAGGGGAAATTAATTATTTATTTAATTTTCCCTCGTAGTCTGTCGAATCCCCCCCCGCCCCCCCCTCCAACCCGGCCCCACCACCCTACTGCTCTTACCTGCACGGGCTTGTCCAGATTGTGACTATCCATTGGAAGGCTGTTCCAGAGGCAGGGAGCGGAGACTGAGAAGCACACGTTACTGCTGCTCTAGCAGGAAGCATGCTGCCACAACCTGAAATACTTAAAAATAAAGGGATTAGCAGAGGCCTCTGGACGTGCACCTGGTTCCGTGGCTGGCACCGAACTGAAAGACTAAATCAACAGTATATCGGCACCCTTACCCTAAAGATGTGACCAGTCTTCTCCGATGACTGTCAAAGGGCATTGAATGTGCTTATGACGATTTCTAGCACTTACTGAACAGCATTTGACTGGAACAAATTAATTGAAAATTACTTCGAGATTTCACAATGACTGTGCCTTACCATGGCTCAATGACTCTACGCCCTCCTACCAGTATTTCACTGAGAATATTTAGCACTACAAGTAGCAAGAATGCTTGGGGGGGGGGGAGTGGATGGCAGCTGTGCCAGTGAAAAGACTAGGCCCAACATAACGAGGAGTGGGCTGCCAAAACCTGCAATATTATCCCACCCAAAATGAACCCTGTTATGATGTGAAGTCAGAGAAGAAGACACGGAGCCAGCAAGTAAAGGAGAGCACTTTACTGGAAGCACAACCTGGCGTCCGACCACCTCAACGAGACAGCTGCAACTGTCAGTCGTGGAGTGCCATCAGCCTCACATTCTAGGTGAGAACAAAGAACATGAAGAACGAACGTACGGAGCCCGAGGACTGCTACTTATTCACCTAAATACATGGATTAAATCATGGCACCCAATGATTTAATATCAATGTGTGCATATTAATACAAAAACCGGAGACTGCTCCAACGTGGCTGTTCCTGCATATGCCTTTCCCAATATATTTTACAAGCATGAGTCCACCTGATGTAACTCTTACGTTTCCTGAAACTTTGCATCTTTTTTACACCTTAAGGCCAAGTTATTGAAGTGCTCCCAGAGATTTGTATACTTGCCTGACACACGTCTCTGGACTTGCAGCCAATGTTGTTCACCGAACACAACTATAGCCCATCTCTGATACTCAAGCACAGTTCCAACTGTTCCCGTAGATGACGCACTCCATGGCATTCTGCATGCAGACGCCATATTGTAAGCGCTGGACAAGCAGACTCCATCTTGTAATCCACTGGACAAGGTACAACTGTTGTGAGCCCCCGCCAGTGCTTGTCACACACTATACAAAGGGCGAAAACACATCCAATGGGGGTAGGACAGCTATGATGAATAAAGCCTTGAGAAATAATTCAGGATTTTATTACGTTAACCCCTTCGATGCGAGTGACGGAGCGGTTCCATCATGCGCGTCGCTTGCGCTGTGCGCATGACGGAACCACTCCGTCATGGCCCCGTCCGCGCACGGAACCTTCAGCACGGCGCGGTAATCCGCGCTGCGCTGAAGGGGTTAAAGGCACACGCATTTGGCGTTCTTTAATGTGTTTTATGGAAACCTATTGTGTTAGAGACCAAATGCCTGACAACTCAATACAATGTGATGTGAAAGCCAAGCCACGCAAGGCAGCTGCCAGGCTGGGCCTGAGTCAGAGAGGTGCTGTGGACTGATAGTGGCAGAGAGAAGGCAGTATGCTGGGGAGGTGGGCCGCCTGGAAGGAAAGAAAGCTCGTCTTTACGTGGAGGTCTTGCAATCGACAGGCAGAAGTGTCCAAAAGTTAATGGCAGTGGACAGGAAGGTTTGGGGTGGATTGCAAGGGACAGGAGGCCATATGTATAAAACCTTTTTCCCGTTTGCATACGGCCTGATTCTCAGAATCTGTCCTTTTGAGAATGGGAAAAAGGCTTTTGGGATGTATCATCCCAAAAGTCCATCGCAAAATTCAGAATTGCAAAGTTTGCGTTCCTCTATTTTGCGAATGCAATTAAGTAATTGCAAATTGCGATTCCTTAAATGCAATTCTGGAAGCACCAGAAATTTGCTCTTTGGCCTTAAGGTATCGCAAATTACTGTGGTTATTTGCGATTTTCTAGAAAAAAGCACTTTTTTGCTTTTCTCAAAGTGCCATATGGCGCACATACATGCAGGGCATGTATGTGCGCAACATGTGCACACATGCATATTTCAGGGGTGCAACAGGGTGTCCTTTTTGCACCCTTAAAATTGCATTTGCAAATTGCGATTACCTATTTGGTAAACGCAAATTGCGAATGTCTTCCCATTCATTACTATGGGCCTCTAGGCACATAGGAATGAATGGGAAGGTATTCCTTAATTGCGTGTCACAATTAAGGAATATGTAGGATTCGCAAATTTTTTTGCAAATCCTACATACATTGCATTTTGCGATACGCAAATTGCGAATTGCTAAAAATCGAAATTTGAGAATCGCAAAACTCTTTTTTGTTAGATATGCTCCGACTAACCCTGTTGCTGCAGCTATGGAGCATATGAATGTTGTAACTATCTTTACAAAAGTCACTGATACCCGAATACTCGTGGGCACAGGAGAAATGTGAGAGAACTGACACAAAAGGCGTGGTAGTAGATAGGAAGTTTCAGGAAGGGATGTAGGGAACAAAGCAGTCTCTAGTGAAACTGGGCTCTTAATACAGTTTATTTTACGTTAGTGCCCTGAAGCGACCAATGCAGCGTGCCAGCGCTTTAAAAACATCCGGCAATATGAACATATTATGGACCGCATCACCTTCCAAATCGCACTCTAAATTAGTACTCGTGAGTGAAATGAAGAGTTTCTATGTACAGACTGAGGAGTGCAGTGGGAAACAAGCATTCCCATCTGCCCGAACCAAGGCGAGGCCTTTAAAACTAGTTCCAGTAGTGAGCTACACGCAACAGGAGACAGGTCGTGATCTACGGTCGTAGAGTATGGGCTCTGGCGGCTTCATAGCACATAGACAGAGCCCCTCAGGAAGGCCGTCCATCACAGGCGGATTAAGGGCGAAGGAGACCAAGGTAAACTAGAAAGCACTTGATTTATTGGAGGAAAGTAGGTTGCCCAGAAGTTCCAGATGTTTGCTGTAAATTGACCTATGGATTTCGAAAGAGAGGAGCGAGGCTTGAACGAGTGACAAAAAACATTCATGTTCAGCAACTTCCCAGCAATATATACATTTTGAACACCTATATAACTTGCCCTCTTTTACATAATGATATCTGGGTTTTCATACAGCTGTTAAACCCATGCTTATCAAAGGGCTGTGAAAACAGATATTATGAAACTCCTAGATATCCCCAGCCATACACATCAAATGGTTTAGTAAAGAGATGTTTCTTATAGAAATGTAACCAGTCTATATCAGAACCTTGGCCTGAAATATGTTGCTATTTAACAAGCTTCTGCTCTAAGTGCAAATAAGTCTGCAGACGTTACACATTTTTTCGCTGTTGGGCAAATCCTCCATAGAAGTCAACAAATCAGGCCATTAGTCTTGATATTGATTAAATAAATACATTTAAAAAAATAATAATAATAATTTTTATAATATATATAGTGCTTATGACCTCACGTTGCATCACTCAGGACATGTTCTATGACATCAATGATGACATCAGTGATGACATCATTCAATGAGTATATTAGTTTGTTGTTTTATAGTTTACATAGTAGCTACCATATTACTTCTCTACCTAATTTTGTATGGCCTGTGTCCAGCTAATGGGTGTACGTGTTTACAATATGCATGTGCTTCTATTGCGTCATAGGTGTGTATCGGTATTGAGTATGTTATAAATCTTTGTATTGAAGAGTAAGCCTGTGGGCTGGTGACAGTTAAGCATTCGTGTTTAGCATGTTCCAGACAAGTTTTTTATTCTGTAGAAAAAGTTTCCAACTGGTCGAAGCTTCTACATAGTAGACACTAAGTATTGTAAGAGGCCCTGAGTTATTAGACAGTCTCAGCATAACAATTTCTACATAACATAGAAGAATGTGTGCACCAGGTACTAACATATGTACATGTGCTTGCTTCCTTTGCTTCAGAAGATGGGCTATCTGTAAAGTTTTCACCGCAGTATGAAGGTTGCAGGTATTATAATCTTTAGCACCTTTAGACCTTTTTATATTTTTATCAAACTGCCTTCTTTGACAATTGTTGCATAGAGTGTTCACTGTTCTTGGTAGATATTTTTTAATACTCTGTGGTGTATTTCTTATGAGAGTTTCGCTGTCTGCAAACAGTGTAGTACAGAGTAAACTCTCTCCATAGGGTGAGCACTGTTTACAGTCCACACTTTTGTACTCATATCAACTTCAATTCTCAAAGTAGGTTTAGTGGTTGTGAGGGATTTGATACACATAGAAGTTGTCCGTAGTAGAACATTAATTTTGGAATGGGCGTTGAGTATCTTGAGTAATTTGGCTTTCTCTGAACAGCTGCATACATTTTCAACACCATGTGCAATGAGGGTTTCCCATATATCTGTGATTGATTGTTAATGTGAACTAGGCTACCTGTGAAGTGTATGGTATAGGGTCAATGTTACACATAACACATGCTTGCTACACATAAGGGGGTTGTATCTGTGATGGCGGTAATGATGCTTCATTTTATTCTGAGCTATTTTGCACTTAAATTCTGGACTTTAATGCTATTCTAGTTTATAGAGTAATGTGTACAAAAGAAGATTGAATGATGTCATAAATGATGCCATAGAATGTCATGAGGTATGTAGAAGAGAGGTCATAAGGAGTGCACAGCGGGGGCCCAAGTTATAGCCAGCTCTAACTATAACTGGTGAATTTCTGAGTTTTCTTTTAGTTCAAAACTTAAATTTTGTCACTAACAAATTCACCTAACTATAACGTTACCCGTGGTCCTTGCCGGCTCCTGGCATGCTGTGGGAGCCATTATTGCTTCCACCCAGAGGGAGCAGCTATTTATGTTGCTACCTCCAGCTGAGAGCAATATCGTGATCTGTTTCCCTGCCAGCATGGAAACAGATCTAAAGTCAGCTCCTAGCTGGTGAAAGCATTTTTAGAGCTCCCGCCTCCTGGGAGCAGAATTTGTGTTTGCTCCCATTTGGCAGGAGTTTCAAAAATGCACCCGCTGGACCGGAGAAAAAACAAGTTCTCCTTCCTGCGCCGGTGCGGGCAGGGAAACTGCTGTGTTCCAGGCGTGGGTTCCCCAGTACACAGCAAGTGAGCCGGCCCAAGGGGTGGGTTCCAGGGGACATTATTGTCTCAGAGAGGAGGGCTGCGTGGCCCTCTCTCCTTTAGTTAAAAATATCAGGCCCAGGGATGGGTTCCCAGGGCCTTTCTAAGCTTTGAGAGGGGGGTGCGTGGCCCCCTCTCCCCTTCAATTAAAGATGTCAGCCCTAGGGGATGGAGTCCTGGGGGCCTTTCAAGGCCCCCCTCCCATTTTATGCTTATTTCAGCCCTGGGCTGGGCTCCCCATGGCCTATAATGGCTTAGGGAGAGGGGCAATGCGCACCCCTCCCCTATGTAATGAAGCCCTAAGGGGGTTCCTCAGGGCCTATAATGGCTATTTTAAATTTTTGACTCAATGGGCGGGGGTCCCTCTGGGTCTCTCCCTATTGGGCCTAGGGGGGCAGGGTATCCCTACCCTGCTCCTTTCTGTTATTATTGTTATTTTTTTTTTACTTTAGGACAGGGGACTAAGTCCCCGAGTCCTGTAATTCCAGCTACATTTTTCTGATGTTGTTGCTGGCAGCCAATTAGAGTTCTCGCACCTGCAGGAGTCTGTCTCTCTTGGAAGCGACTTGGCCCACAGGAAATAGAGCTCCCTGGGCCAATCGGAACCCTCTATTTTTGAAATGGTGCTCTCTCAAGTCTCTCTCTCGAGCCTTTCGCGGATTCAACCATCCAAATATTTTTGACTCATAATTTCTATTTTAAAAAACCAACTGAACGGATTTACACCAAATCACAAAAAGCATGGATCATCCCCAAACTTTCCATGCACAAAATAGTAAAAAAGTAGAATATTTTGGGAAATTTTGTTGAGATTCATCAAACGGGCCCAAAATTATTAGCAACACAAAAAAATACTTTTCCTGTGGAAAAGGAAAATATATATATATATAGGTTTCAGGCACATTATAGTTAGAAATTAGCATTTGAAAAACCTTAGAAATTCACTGAAAAAACATAGGTTTCAGGGACGTTATAGTTAGTTGGACATTTCACTCGTACAAAACCAGAGAAATTCCCCCGTTCAGCTAACTATAACTTGCGTCCCCGCAATACACTGCTGATGATGTCACATATTACATCATTCATGACATGGTCAGTGACATCACTGATGACATCATCCAGTGACTGTGTTTTTCTTTAAAGTTTAAATATGTATTATATATATGCCAAGGTGTATTGAAGAATGATTGGGTGTATAAGTGTCTGAATGGAGGATTTAGTAGGTGCGTGGCTGACTGTTTAAGTGAGTGATTAAACGTGTCTTACTAAATGCATGGGTTAGTGACTAAACTGCGTGAATGTTTGTATCAGTCTCTGTTGTTGTTGTATAAGCTGCTGCATGGGTTGGTCAGTAGCTACATGAGTGCCTATATGGGTAATCGATTGGTTGCCCGAGTATTTGTATGGGTGCCTGGGTGTATATGTGGGTGGGTGGGAGGTGTGGGAGTCTGTGCATAGATGTATGAGTGGTTGATTCACTGAATGCATGTGGAAACAGCTGTATGGGTGGGTAAGTGTGTGTATGGGTGTGTTGGTGAGTGAATGTATGTCTCAATGGTACATGTCCAAGTAACTACATATGTAAAAGGCAGTGTATGTGAATGTTGCAGTATATAAATGAATATACGTGAGAGTCAGTGATTGTGAGAGTGGCTGTATGGATGAGTGTGTACTTGTATCAGTGATTGTAGAAGAGAGTAAGTACGCATTTGTTTCTGTTTGAATAAGTGATGTGGTGTGTGTATATAACTGTATAGGTCAGTAAATGAAGTGTGATTGATACTTTGCATGACTGACTAGGTGTGAGAGTAACTCTGAATGAGTGGTGGTGTGTGAGTGTCTGTATAGGTTTATGAGTGCATATGATAGTGTTCTATTGATGAGTGACTGCATGTATGAGTGATTGTATGGGTGAATGAGTGGATATGTTTGGAGACCTAGGAATCAGTGAGTGCGTATGTAGTAACTGGTATTGGTGTGTCGATGCTTTCGAAAATGGTAGTCTGTATTTTACAGTGGGTGTATGAAAGGTTATATTAGAGTGCAAGGAGGTGGATCAGATTTTCATGTGGATGATGTCATCAGTGATGTCATCAGTGATGTCATTTGAGATATCAGTGATGTCATCAGTGATGTCACTGACCAGGTCATGAATGATGTAATATGTGATGTCATCAGCAGTGCATTGCGGGGGCGCGAGTTATAGTTAGCTGAAATAACTAGAACGGGGGAATTTCTCTGGTTTTGTACGAGTGAAATGTCCAACTAACTATAACGTCCCTGAAACCTATGGTTTTTCAGTGAATTTCTAAGGTTTTTTTAAATGCTAATTTCTAATTAGAACGTGCCTGAAACCTATGGTTTTTTCAGTGAATTTCAAAGGTTTTTTTAAATGCTAATTTTGAATTATAATGTTCATTAAAGCTATTGTTTTTTCAGTAATTTTGATTTGTGTGTGATATTTTGTAACTTTAATATCCCAAAAATTGTTTTTGTATTTTTTTTGTTTGTTATTAAAATAATATAATGTTTTCTGTTTTCTTAAATATTCATATTTTTTTTGGGGGGGGGGAACGTGGAGTCATGCACCCATCGTGTACCTATCTTGCTGGGTGTGCGGATTCAAACCGCCTTATTGGTAAAGTCGTGAAGGATGCGCGTTTCCGCCAGCCCACTCGCTTACAGGAAGGGAACTACAACGCTACATGTCCCAGGCATTCCCTGTAGTGCTCTGCTGATCACAGGTCTAGTTGTCAGCATGCCACAACCACTCCCTCACGGCTGTGTACACCCACACCACACCCATGCAGCACAGGCGTCACAGGACATGTGACCCTGCCATTAAAAAGGGCAGGGCGCACGTGCTCGACGCCATTTCCACTCTCTATCTGGGTGTAACCGTTTGCTTATTATGTTGGTGGCAGCCAAGGCACTTTGACCGACACGGGCCTCCCGCAACGTCGCGATGAGTTTAGGTGCACAGAGATGGTGGAGCCGAAGCACTTTGCCGGACACTGGCCTCCTGCCACGTGGCGATGACTTGGGCTGCACTGAGTTAGTGCCACCAGAGCTGAGTGGGTGTGCAGCCTGCGATGATGCGTGGCCTCAATACGCTATCCTGGCAATCAAGACCCAATTTGAATTGTGAGCTCGGCTGGACCGCGTGTATGTCAAAGGCAGCTGGCTGTACAGACATGACTCCTCGGCACGGTGCAGCAGGAAGTGCTGGGGGCCTGTGCTGCGGAATCCAGCAACGGCTGAGGAGGTTGCTCCGGCACATGGTGAGCCCTCTTGGAGACACGCCAGTGGCGGCAGGTGAGCATTGATGTCTGGGTGCGTAGGGTCAAGCAGCCATTGCTGGGCGGCGGACTGGTCTGGGGACCAGGACTGGGATGCTTGAGAAAGATGTAAGAATCATGCACACTGCCTGAGAAGTTTGCAATGACATTAGTGTACAGGACCTGGTGGTCCAGTTTTGCCTGCACATTGATGGAATGTGTGTGGTTTCTGTTTCGATGATTGGGTGCAGTGTCGGCAAGGGGCAAAAATAGTAAATGTGTGCAGACAGTTGCCCCCAACACGTGCAGGAAGGCTGCTATGGCGTGGTTCCCTTGCTTGGTCTCCAGTTGTTTCTGCGCAGTTTAGGTGAAGTGAACATGCACGTTTAACAAGCTGAAACAAACCCTGATGCTTACAGGTGTGATAAATCCTGCATAATTAGACCGTAACAGAAGTTTGTGTGGTTGTAACGTTCCTTTTCTTTCCTACGAAGGTTAAGACCACACAAGCTTCTGTTAAGGTTACTTTGTGCAGGATTGATCATACCTGTAAGCATTCCGGTTTGTCCAAGTGCAATACATTGTACCATATTACGTTTGTGACCACATTAACGCTTGACCATTATCTTCATTTATCCAACAGATTTCTGAATACGGACTTTTCGGATTTCCAGGATGATCTACAGTTATTTCGATTCACAAGTTGATGTTGTAACGCCCTGAACGTCTCAGGATCGTTTAACAGACACGACAATGAGGACGCAACCACTTGTGAAGGGTTAGTTCTTTTAATGAAGGCAAATAAAATACAAAGAACAAACAAAAGTTATAGTCACTGGAATCCTCCAGGCTAAGTACGTTACCAGCCCACAGCACGGATGGTCCTAACCGTCCTCTGCATATACGCCGATCCTGGCGTATGCCAACAGAGGGCAGAAATGAAATGGCCGACAATGCCAATCGGTAGGCTGTGAGGGGCACGAAGAGTGTTGGGGAGAATCGAGGAGTCAGGGAAACACCCAGCCGGGGTCTCTACCTGAAGGGAGCAGCCGCTCAACCTCTTCCTCAGACTGCACCGGGACGCGGAGTCACCTCCTGGTGATGCGTCACCGATACCCCAATCACAAGCAAGAAGACTGACCTGAGAGGAGCCGCTCGATCGATCCTGTGGACTTCCGAGTCTGTAACGCGGCAAACACCTCCTGGTGTGCGTTACAGCTGGCAGTCCCTGTGTCTCTGGTCGGGCTGGGAGTTACGACTCCAACCAGCAAAAGCGCCACTGCGCTTGGACTCAGCCGAGTCAAAAAGCGAAGCTCAATGGTTGACCGGTAGAGCTTCCGGGTCCTTCACAGGTGACGATGGGGCAAGACACGGCCCAGGGAGTAACGACTCGACCTACCTCCGTTCTTGCCTTACTGGAGCTCCACTCCGGAACACTGCTCTTCCCGAAGCAGGTACGTCGGTGTAAACACAATATCCGACAGCCTTGTACCTCCCGGTTCCTCCCTTTATAGGGCGTGTTTTCCTTGAGTTATGTAACAGCTCTCCTGTTTACATAAGGGCGTGTTTCCCTTGAGTTATGTAACAGCTCTCCTGTTTACATAAGGGCGTGTTTCCCTTGAGTTATGTAACAGCTCTCCTGTTTACATAAGGGCGTGTTTCCCTTGTATGACAGGAATTCTTGACAGTACATCCTCCCTCTCAGCGGCTCCCCACGGGTCCAGCGCTGGCAGGAAAACGCCGATGGAACAAGGAGACCAAGCGCGGAGCATGAACCCCTTCAGCCGGTTCCCATGAATGCTCCTCCGGGCCATAGCCTTTCCACGCAACCAGGTACCACAGCTTCCCCCTGCGCCATTTGGACGCCCGTATGCCCGACACTTCATACTCCACCTCCGACTCCACGCATACCGGCCTAGGTGTCCCAGACGGCTTGGAGGGTGCTGGTTTGAGCAATGATACATGAAAGACAGGGTGTATCCGCAATGACTGGGGCAAGCACACCTTCACGTTCACGGGACCCATACACTTGGTAATTCGATAGGGGCCCATGTACTTGGGATGGAACACACTGTTCTTTCGAAACCTCATGTTTCTTGTGGATATCCAGACGTAGTCTCCAGTGCGGTACAGTGGCCCGGGCCTTCTCTTCCTATCTGCCGCAGCCTTGTATCTTCTCTTGGCCTCTATTAGGACAGCCCTTGAGCGCATCAACGTGTCTTTTATGTGTGCCACCCTGTCCGCTGTGGCGGGAATCCTGTCCTCTCTGAACGGATGTAGAAATGGCAAGAACCTGGGATGTTGGCCATAGTTGCTATAGAACGGAGATGACTGTGTGGAGCTGTGAGTGGCGTTGTTATAGGCTATCTCTGCAACCCATAGCAAGTCGACCCATTCTTCCCTGCCCTGGTCCACAAAACATCGCAGATACTGTTTGAGCGTTTGGTTCAGGCGCTCGGTTTGGCCGTCCGTTTGAGGGTGGTAGCTGGTGGACAGGGCGGTCTTAACATGCAGCGCAGTGCACCAAGTCTTCCAGAATTGCGCAGTAAACTGCGACCCCCGGTCCGACACGATCACCCCAGGTAATCCATGCAGTCGTACCACATTCTATAGGAGTAGTGACGCCAATTCCCCGGCCGTAGGGACTCTCTTGCAGGGGATGAAGTGCCCCATTTTCGTCAAGTAATCCACCACCACCAGTATTGCCGTCATCCCCTGGTCTACCGGTAGGCCCACCACGAAGTCCAGTGATATGCTATCCCATGGTCTATCCGGGGTCGGAAGTGGATGTAAGAGCCCTTGGGTTCGGCCATGGTCGGCCTTCATGGTAGCACACGTAGGACACTCCTGTCCCCACCTCCTGACATCCACTCTCATGGTTGGCCACCAGAAATGCCGTCCCATGCTAGCCACCGTTTTTTCAAAGCCCAAATGACCTGCGCATGGAGAGTCATGGCACCAGATGAATGCTTGTTTCCTTAGCCTAGGCGTGGGTATCAATAGGCACCTGCCCTTCAGGGGTATCCCGTCCTTCAGCTGCCATTCTCTGTGACTGAGGAGCCACCTCCGCCATGCGAATGACCTGATCCCTCTCTTTATTCCCCTCAGGAAAGTATCCGGTTGGATAACCCCCAATACCATCCTCGGGGAAATGATGGAACGCTCGGTTGCAGGCAATGGTTCCTTAACTGCAGATTGACGGGACAGGGCGTCCGCCTTCCGGTTTTCCGTCCCCGGCCGATATGTGATGCGGAAGTTGAACCCCGCAAAGAAGATCATCCACCGCAGCTGCCTGGGAGAAAGGTGTCTAGTGGCCGTCATGAACTGTAGGTTCCGATGGTCCGTGTACACCGATACCACATGTCTTGCCCCCATCAACCAATGCCTCCATTCGGTGAAGGCGTCCTTGATTGCGAGAAGCTCCTTCTCCGCAATATGGTAGTTGCGTTCGGCGTCGTTGAGTTTGCGGGACATGTACGCAACGGGATGAAGCACCCCTGTGTCGTGGTTGCGTTGGGACAAGATAGCCCCCAGCGCCACATCCGACGCGTCCGCTTCCACCACGTAGGGGAGATCCGGATCGGGGTGAGCCAACACCGGCGCCTTACCAAAGGCGCTTTTCAGGGCCTCAAAGGCTTTGTTCGCTTCAGGGGACCAGACAAACTCCTTGGACTTCCTCAGTAGCTGTGTGATTGGGGCCACCACTCCTGAAAATCCATCTATAAACCGCCTGTAAAAGTTGGCGAAGCCAATGAAACTTTGGACGTCCTTCACGCTTTGGGGCACCGGCCATTCTTTCACCGCCTTGATCTTTCGTTCTGCCATCTCCTGTCCCTCTGGACTCAGCATCACTCCGAGGAATTCCACGGATGTGACGTGGAAGTCACACTTGCTGAGTTTACAAAACAGCATGTTTTCCCTCAGCTTTTGGAGCACAGCTTTGACGTGGTGTACGTGCTCCTCCACACTGGACGAATAGATGAGGATGTCGTCGATATATACGACCACGTAGATATCCAACTCCTCTCTGAATACCTCATTCAAAAAGTACTGAAAGGCTGCCGGGGCGTTGCACAGACCGAACGGCATGACGAGGTACTCAAAAAGGCCGAACCTGGTCTTAAAGGCGGTCTTCCACTCGTCTCCGTCCCTCATGCGCACCAGATGGTATGCCCCTTTCAAATCCAACTTGGTGTAGATACGAGCTTTCTTGACCTGTTCCAGAAGTACACTGATGAGAGGCAAGGGGTACCGATTTTTTATGGTTATCGCATTCAATGCCCTAAAGTCCACACAGGCTCTCAGCTCCCCATTAGCCTTCGGGATGAAGAAGAGTGGCGAGGCGGCCGGAGACTTGGACGGGCGGATGAATCCTAGCTTGAGGAGTTTATCCAGGTACCCCCGGAGATGCACGTTTTCAGGCTCCGTCAGGGCATACAGCCTGCCGCTGGGAACGCTGGCCCCTGGCACCAGGTCGATCTGGCAGTCAAACTGTCTATGTGGTGGTAGCACTTCCGCCTTCACCTCATCAAATACATCCTCAAAACTGTGATAAGCCTGGGGGAGAGCCACATCTTTTTCTGCCGCTGTAGCCACCGTCTGACTCCCGCTCTCATCTGCGTCAAGGGATTCCGTTCTTATTCCACAATGCAGGATGCAATACGGTGACGTCATTTCGATGCGATGTGTTGGCCAATCCACAAAGGGGTTGTGTTTCTGTAGCCACGGCAATCCCAATATGACGCCATATTGGGGCGCTCGGATGATGTTAAAATCGATTTGTTCCAAATGGTTCCTCCCATATCTCATCGGAAGGACCCCCGTGTGCTGTCCGATGGGCCCCGTCACCAATCGCCTTCCGTCTACCGCATAGACGTCTTCGGGTACTGCTTTGGGAAGAAGCACTAGCCCTAGCCTGCATGCCTCGTTGTGGTCCATAAACATGCCAGTGGCCCCTGAATCCACCATGGCCACAACGGGTATCCACTGGTCATGCACTCCCACGTGCACCGTGATAAACAGGTGTCGTTGTCCCTTAGTGACCGAGTTGGAAAGTGAAGGGATGGATGAGTGACTCCGAGATGCCCCTTCTCTGGTCTTGGAGTCCTCTAGTTTTCCGCCGGTATGTCCACCACGGCTGTTACCGACCGGTTGGCCCGATAACGTGACGTCTTCGGTTTGGCAGGGCATTCACGTACGTAGTGGCCTTTTTTGCCACAATATAGGCACAATCCTTGTTTACGGCGTGACTCTTTCTCCGTGGCTGTGAGGCTCGCTCGTATTGCGCTGATGTCCATGGGTTCTCCCTTGGATGCGGTGGAAGTTTCAGGACTTCCCACCGTCACATAGGATGGAAGGGATTTTCCTTTTCTCCCATGATCCCCCTTTCTTTCACTTAGCCTATGTTCCAGCCGTAATACCAGGTTGATAAGGCCCTCACATGTCTTGGGTTGAGGGTCAATATGAGCCACGGCGTCCTTGAGCTCATCGCACAGCCCTTGATGGAAGAGCGCCGTCTGTTTAGCAACAGGCCACTTGGTTTCCGCAACCAGCCTTCGGAACGCGTTGAGATACTGCACCAGGTCGTTGGATCCCTGTCTCAACTCAAGCATTTCACGGTCCGCCTTGTACGAGTCAGCCCTTCTGTCGAATACCTTCAGGAATTCCTCGCGAAAAGCACCCCAATCACATAAGAGGGGGTCGTCCCTGCTCACCAGAGGTACGGCCCATTGTGCCGCGTTTCCAGCCAAATAGGATATAAGGAAAGCCACACGAGCCTGACTCGTGGGGAACGCCTTTGGTTTGCACGATAAATGTAGCGCCACTTGTGTGAGGAATACCTGCACTGTGTTAGGATCCCCACTGTACCTCTCTGGTGTTGCCAAGGGGATGGCTACCGGCATTTCCACTACTACCGCAGGGGTCTGGTTCGTGAGGGAGGTGCTGGGCGTGAGCGGGTCCAATTGGATAGCATCCAGTCTGGCTTTTACATCGGCTGTTTCTTGCCTAGAGGCAGCCACTTCAACTTGCATGGCCGCTAAAGCAGCCAGCACATCATCAAGTGTTGCCATGTCTGTTATCGACCGGGAGACAGTTAGTGTTATTAAGGTCGGATATTTTGTAACGCCCTGAACGTCTCAGGATCGTTTAACAGACACGACAATGAGGACGCAACCACTTGTGAAGGGTTAGTTCTTTTAATGAAGGCAAATAAAATACAAAGAACAAACAAAAGTTATAGTCACTGGAATCCTCCAGGCTAAGTACGTTACCAGCCCACAGCACGGATGGTCCTAACCGTCCTCTGCATATACGCCGATCCCGGCGTATGCCAACAGAGGGCAGAAATGAAATGGCCGACAATGCCAATCGGTAGGCTGTGAGGGGCACGAAGAGTGTTGGGGAGAATCGAGGAGTCAGGGAAACACCCAGCCGGGGTCTCTACCTGAAGGGAGCAGCCGCTCAACCTCTTCCTCAGACTGCACCGGGACGCGGAGTCACCTCCTGGTGATGCGTCACCGATACCCCAATCACAAGCAAGAAGACTGAACCGAGAGCAGCCGCTCGATCGATCCTGTGGACTTCCGAGTCTGTAACGCGGCAAACACCTCCTGGTGTGCGTTACAGCTGGCAGTCCCTGTTTCTCTGGTCGGGCTGGGAGTTACGACTCCAACCAGCAAAAGCGCCACTGCGCTTGGACTCAGCCGAGTCAAAAAGCGAAGCTCAATGGTTGACCGGTAGAGCTTCCGGGTCCTTCACAGGTGACGATGGGGCAAGACACGGCCCAGGGAGTAACGACTCGACCTACCTCCGTTCTTGCCTTACTGGAGCACCACTCCGGAACACTGCTCTTCCCGAAGCAGGTACGTCGGTGTAAACACAATATCCGACAGCCTTGTACCTCCCGGTTCCTCCCTTTATAGGGCGTGTTTTCCTTGAGTTATGTAACAGCTCTCCTGTTTACATAAGGGCGTGTTTCCCTTGAGTTATGTAACAGCTCTCCTGTTTACATAAGGGCGTGTTTCCCTTGAGTTATGTAACAGCTCTCCTGTTTACATAAGGGCGTGTTTCCCTTGTATGACAGGAATTCTTGACAGATGTTCCCCGTTAGCAATGTCACTCGTTGTTTGATGTTTTTGTGTTGTTAATTTATGTTTTTTTAATAAAGTACAGTTTTTCCACTACTGTTGACTACTAGACTTCATGACCTGGTGCACCCCCATTTCAGTGACTACAATCTTCGATCTGGAGCACAGAGGCGTCAAGCAATGGCTGGGTTTGGGGTTGGTTGTGCAGGAATACTACGAATTGGGACGAGCAGGTGGTGGGGATGCAGGGGCCCTAAGTTGCATGTATCCAAGACGTGTGAGGACGTTTAATATAGCTGGCTGTGAGACTCCTCCAACTCTTGCAGTTGTTAGTTGGAAGATACCAGATCAACAGGTGCAGCACAGCCAGCAGCTTTGTCTGGGTAACGATGTTGATTGTCCGCTGTGTTGGTACTGTCAGCCTGTGCGCAATGTGGTAGTGTGCACCAACTAGAGAATAGGGTGATAATTCTTTCGCCACTTTTTCTGCACTAAACTGCTGATAACTCGGCGATAAGTCCCAACTGTTGGGTTATAGGGTGACTCTAAAACGAACCCTTGTGTTTATTAGGACTTTGTTGTAGCTACATGCGAATCACAAGACAAAAGATTCTCAACCTGGTGAAAACTTCCGATATTGGCAGTTTTTCAGCGATAGCTTCCTTAAAAAAACATCACCACAAATGAGAGCGACAACTAACGCTAATGATATGCAGAATAGGCGTTACTGTGCAAAAAAAACACGAACACACCACTTCCCGATAGTTTCAACAACCATCGAAATCTGCGATGCAATCCAAAAACAGGCAATAAGCCGCATTAGCAGTAGGAATTTAACATCTGCCTTTTACTGGTGTAAAGCAGGACGACTACGTATAGTATGAAAGGGAGCCCAGCACAGAACCACATCTGAAGACCAACACATGTCATAGAGCTACTGACCATGCAGCTCCGACAACAAAGAAGGCCACAACACCCACCGCCACTACCCCCAGGTCCTCCCCCTCGGACCACCCTCCTCCCCCCCCCCCCCAACAACCACCGAGGCAGCGCAGAACAGAACAGCGGACCTTCCCAAAACGGCATGGCCCCTCAGCCACACAATAGCTGAATGTTGGGAGATGTGGGAACCAAGCATGTGTGAATGAGGCAAGTCACCCATCAATAACAATGCACACAATGCCAAGTGTAGCGGTAATGTGCTGGACAGACCTCACTATGCAGAGCACAGACCTCTCCATGTGTACATATACTGCTGGTGCTTGCACTGTTGTGGACAGTGGACGCAACCATGTTACCTGCCGAAGATCTCGGTCATGTAATAGTGTCGTCCCCCCCCCTGTAAGCGGAACCGGAATTGGAGTGGGCTGGTCCAACGTATGCCACTCCAGCGTAGGAGTGTGAATAAATAGGCCGGGGCTCTGGGCGTGGTTCACTTCTGGGAAGGCCAACGCGTCTGCCAGAGCGGCAGCCCTCACCCTGCCACGAGGCCGCCGCCGCCGTGACCACCGGCCTCCTCGACACAGGCCGCCTGCTAACCCAGCGGCACAGCACCGCAGAGGTATGTCTATACAAACTACTGCCTTCGATGTACACTGCGGACAGCAAGGCTCACAATTCAGATCGAGTCGCGATTGCAGATGACGCAGTCCAGTAGACAAGATACATTGCTCCCAGTGAGGCCCGCCCGAACCACGCATCATCGCAGGCTGCGCACACGCGGAGTGCTTCAGGTGCCACTAACTCAGTGCACCACAAGTCATCACCACGTAACCTTATTAAGGCAGAATTCATTAGGCAAAACACATTGCTACCAGTGCGGCCCACCCGGACCACGCATCATCCAGGCTGCGTACAACACGCTGAATGCTTCAGGTGCCACTAACTTAGTGCACCATAAGTCATCGCCACGCAGCCTTATTAAGGCAGAATTCATTAGGCAAAAGACATTGCTACCAGTGTAGCCTACACATCATTGCTGGCTGCGCACACGCTGAGTGCTTCAGGTGCGACTAACTCTGTGCAGCTTAAGTTAACGCCACGTGGTTGTTGGCCCTTCCTGTCCGCTGCCTCTGGCCTACACTGCAGTTAGCAGGGCTGACAATTCAGATAGAGTCGCGATTGCAGATGATGTAGTCCAGTAGGCAACAGACATTGCATCCAGTGCGGCCCGCCGGACCACGCATCATCGCTGGCTGCACACACGTTGAGTGCTTCAGGTGCCACTAACTCAGTGCACTGCAAGTCACCGCCACATGGCCTTATTGACGCAGAACTCATTAGGCAACAGACATGTGTTCCCTTCTTCTGTTTAGTCACAGAAGAAAGACCCCCTCGAACCCTCCCCCAGTCCCCAAGTCCTCTTGACCGTGGGCCAAATAAAATTGCAACGGAAGGAGCTGTTTTCCCTATGCTTCCCAGTTCCAAATGGTCGTTCTTCAGCTCCAGCCTCTGGTCCTACTTGTCTATATGGTGACAGGGGGGGGTCAGCAGTTCTGGTTTTGCAGGCCCAATGACAGCTTTCACTGGCCCCGAGGTGATACTGAAGGCCAAGTCTGGGCTGCCCCAGGGGAGGGGTAAGCCTGGGCTGAGTGCCCCGGGAACAGGCACTTTAAGGCTTCACAGAAGCAAACATATTGATAAAGTGGCAAACAGCAGCGGCCGCCACTTGGTGGCGCAATATGCCGAAGTGTCCCTGGACAGAGTTTTTATAGTGAAGGAGGCATTTCCTGCTGCTAGAAAATCAAGTTTGTACAGCCCCACATTAGCTTGACAGATCTGAGATGAATTGCATATTATTTTAGGAGAATAAATACTGTTAATCGGGAATTGCAACTTGCTGGAGATCAAAGCGGTTACATGCCTCCCCTATGGCAACTTGTGTCAGAATACAACCACCATATAAACAAAGTCACACTGCGCTGGCCAGCAAGCAATTATAAGCCCTTTTCACTCTTCTTCGCCCTATTACACGAGTTTATTGTATTTACGCATTCTTTCGCTACGTTCCGCTATGCACGAGCCCGGCACGTCGCCACGTACCCCGTCAGGGTGCGCTGACACGTTGCAGATACATGACAATAGAGCGCCGATAAACATGTCAGGCCCACGGTAATGAGCAAACTCCAGCTTTCAGCACTGGGCATGTTATACTTTTCGTTTCTCTCAAGCACAAAAACAGCAAGATGGCGCGATATGAGGCTCCTCTCAGATCAATACACGTTGAGTAGCGACAGCCAGGCAGTAAATGAATGCTCTATCTCAGCGGACAGCGGGATTATCCCTTGCAGACAGGCTTAAAGTATTCCACCCGGGTGGCTCGGTGGGTTCCTGCGCCGAAGGCAGAGTTGGTATGTGTAAAAAATCGGAGGTAACGCATTTGGAACCAAGAGGGGCTGAAATCAATTGGTAACATAAAATGAGCACCACCGACGGGGTTAATGTAACGCCTGCAATTTAAAGGGCTACGAATCCTCACTAGTTTGACAACAGGCGCTATTGAACACAGGTCGACCCGATCCACCTTACACAGTGTCACCATACGGGATGCTTCAACAATATTGCTTTTGATTAATTGTTAGTATTGAGTTTAAAAACGAGTTCTGTATAATATGAAAATCAGATAGATTAGATTTATAGTTTTGAACTAGTTCATTGACATATGGAAACCTCCTGCTACACAATTGCTGCATTATTGCTCAATAATTTCCAATGCATTTTCCCAACACTTTTGCGGAGTTCTTTGCTTTTGACAAACCAGACACCATAGAAGAATACATGGTGGAGTTGCACACATTCCAGGACGGACATCTGTTTACTAGCAACCTCACTGCTCCAGAAAAACGACTTCAATTTAAGTCCTCACCCATGAAAAACGTGCAAAGTACCTCCTTGACCACAAAATATACACACCAGTGGGAACCAGTGTCCATCCCAAAATGCAATGGCACTGGATGAAGCATCACTTTCTGGAGTTTGCGTATTCCATCACATTAAAGATTGGTTCCAAGGTTGATGTCACAGTGCACGTTCCTGCGCAGTCATGAGGCAGGACGCGCCAGGCCATGTGGGATATTTCTTATTTGAGTTAGTTCCATGTTTGCCCCTTCCTTGCACCAGGTGGGGTGTTCTACTGACCTATCCATATCACAACACACTTCTTCCCCTTGGAACATACATGGACTTAACTGAACAAAGAATTATCCTACATGAAGTGGTGAGCCTTACTACATACTGCAAAGGAACATGCGCTGTTCTAGATGGGATACCCTCAAGGGCCATCGATTTGTCAATGTCCATTCTCCTCTCTGTGCATCAACGGGCAGTGCTGCAATTAGAGGACCCACTTCTAAGTGAAAATCGCTTTGAGTCCAGCACTATGCAGTTGCCTTTCCTTTTCATGCTATAGGTTAAGTCTGTGCAGCATTTAAAACCATGGCTTCTAAGTTTAGTGGTCAGGCCAAAAAAGTATCAGAAGAGAGCTCGGATTTAAATGGCAGGGTTTTGAGACTTTTTCTTCATCACGCTGTGGATTCCGCCTAAACTCCCCCGTGGTGCTCTACCACCCGCTGCAGATTAACACAAAAGACTTGAAATGTCACTTCTTCACAACCCATCGATCTACGTCCCCATGCTTCAGTTACTACCGATCACTATCACTACTTATCAAACTAGGTTTATCTTACACTACTTCGATCCATAACTATGTGCCACGGTATGAGTATTAATAAATCTATCTATGTTGCTTGATAAATGTTGATCCCTATCACACTAGATCCCTATCACACTGCTAGTCACCATTACTCATACCATCACTCTTTCACTGTCATTCTATCAGTTATCGAACTTGCTTTATATCGCTTTATTACTGTCTAGAAATAAAAATGTCATCCTGTCACTATCTACAAATCTATTACTGTTTCTTAGTCACAATTGGTCCCTATTACTTTATCAACAAGCATTTACAATGCAATAGGTCTCGCAATGACATTATTTTGAGCTATTGGCATTGTAAATGACATTTAAAAAAAAAAAATCCTTTCTAAAAAACAAAGAAAATGCTCTAATGCAAAATGGCAATAGCTAACTTTTTTGTAACTGCAAAATCTATCGCATTGCATTTGTACTAGTGTGAGTTATTGGTATTGTAAATGGTACTGGTCCATTCGCTAAGAAGAAGGGTACATAAGCATTTGCAATGCAATAGGTTTCGTACATGCGAGATTTTGAGCTATTGGCATTGTAAATGGCAATGTCTTTTATTTATTTGTTTTAAAAAACCTTCAATAATAAAAGACATTGTCATTTACAATAGATACTAATATGTTAGAGTTTCGAAAATGCGAGATCTATTGCTATGCCAATGCTTGTTTTCCAATGCTCAGGGGGACGGGACTGTATAATATTTTTTGTTGTATTGCTAGATGTACAGGATTTGTATACCTAGATGTGTGACGTGCCAGGCGCCATCAAGCACTGTGGGCAGTGCATGAGTCATGGACAGATTGTTCAATACCACTCCTGCCCCACATTGTATGGACAAGCAAGCCATGCACTTCCTGCATCCTGTCTATATCTTGAGCCAGTTCGCCAATTGATCGCAGTGTACGTCAACGCCTCGTGCCAGTGATGCATGGAACAATCGATGTGAATATTAGAATGGACATGCCCTATCACCTCAAGGCGCTTCATTGTGTCCACATCAGCATCGTAGAGGCAGCAAACGGAGACTCTCTGGTTATTTAAATTCAACTTCAAAGGGCAAAGGTGCATGCATTTCTGCTTGATGCCAGCTTTCAAAGGCCTTGCCCATCTAAGGGTCAAGGGTATATCTGTCGAGCCGACTCCTAGTAAAGACTAGGAAATCACTGATAATATATGCTTGTTGGACAACTTCCTTTAAAGAAAGGATATATTTGTAAGCAGACATTGCGGTCTTGTTCTCATGTGTTAGTTCATTATAAGAAGAGGGTTGATGAAACAATTGTGGGGTACTGTAGTATCTGGAGCGCTGGGACACCAGTGGAAAACAGCAGTGCCCAATACAGATGGTGCGCAGTAACACCTAAATACTTTGGATTCCAGATACCAGGCCTTACATCTGACCACCACCATCTCGCCACCAACTTCTAGGATGGGATCTTTCCTTACAGCTGAAGCAGACCGTGGCTCAGACCAGTGAACAAAAAAATATCTCCACCCTGAAAGCCCACTTGTCTGAGAGAAATGACCACCTCACAGCGATAGTTCACAAACTTCATATCAAGGTCCATCAAATCAAGACCAGGTCTTCTATGCGGTACTTCGGGGAAACTACAGAACCCTCCTTCCTTCTCCTGGGTCTTAGCCTAGAGCAGAGGTCTTCAAAATGGGGTTGGGGCTAGTAGTGGGCCTTAAATGATCCCAGGGGGACTCCAGACTCTAGTTAAAAGAAGCATCATGCTGATAGCGGTGCTTTGTTTTAAGCTGAATACGAATGATCAGCAGTAATGTTATGGGCCATCGCTAACATCTTTTGTTATTTATATCTGGCTTGGAGTATGTGTCAACAGGGAAGGGACTCCAAACATTCTTAAATCCTCCCAGCCCCATTTCTAATAATCACACTGGATACTCTTACACGTTAGTACGGCCTAGCTGACCAGAATAGTATGTTTGGCAATCATGTATTTGATTGCATTTTTTAAAGGTTTAATATAACTGTAATGTTTACATATTTAAAAAAAATGTAAATTTAATAGAATAACTGTGAAAAATGCTGACCCCCCCCCAATGATTTGTGTTTTCTTAATGCTGGCAAGGAGGGGGGGTGTAACGGGGCACGGCATTCAAAAGTTTGCACATCACTGGCCTACAGAAATGCCTGCAAGAACTTCCTCCATGGGCTTCCCTGCCTCTCTAGGCACCCATCAACTCCAAGGCACCCTGCCTCACCAGGTACCTCACAGCAAGACTGCATACACCCTCTTTTACTCTACCACCTGACCTGCCACGCCACCACGTCCACTCTTGTCCTCTACACCTGAGCGCGTGCTCGGAGACTTTTGTAGTGCGCATAGATAAATAACTTACCGCATTGTGCAAGTATGTAGTGCAGAGGCACGCCCACCACAAACAAACATGCATGGAATCCAACATTGTTCAGAATTTGTTTTAAGGCGAGTGGAAATTGGAATTATGCTGGAAAACCCTTTCACAGCAATGATGCTGAAAATTTGTAAATAAACCGACAACTTTAGGGATGCTAATCTCGGGTCCTGACAGGGTGGCGCCATTAATTACAGCTTCTTGTACCCAAAATTGTGAGGCTATGTGGATAAAAATAAAATGCAAATATATATAGATGCAGTGAAGAGAGTTTTACTTAGGCTACGTTGAAAGTTGTTGCCTTCACAAGCTCTTGGATACTGCTCTGTTGCATTTTAAAGCCGGAATTAAATTGCCAGAGATACCAAGATGCCCCACATCAGGTGTAAATAACTCACGCCAGTTGCATTCTGGGACTTGCAGTTTTACGCATTAAAGTTCCAGTTCACCAGTAGCAAAGGATGTCTAGTGCGTAGAGCTGCGGCAACAGCACGTGCCAAAGCAAGGCAGCAATGGATTAAGCTGCGGAATAGTGGAATTGAAAAACACTATTTAAAAAAAAAAAAAAAAAAATAGGGACTATACTTGGCCCATAGTCCTGGTGACAGAATCCCATAAATGATCTAATTCAACAAATTATTAACATTAATTTCACTTTTAAGAAAGTTCCACTCACCTGCTGCCACTTGGGGATCCCAACAGACACAAAAAGATCATAATTTCAGCCGCAGCATGTTAACACGGGGGCTCCAACCCGCCCTGCTGCTGCCGGTACATCTGCAGAAATATTTAACACTCGGGGGTAGAATTTCGGCTTCGCCAGCCGCAGTCCACCCCTGTGTCTCCACCACGCCCACCGACAGGGCAGTTTGTGCGTTCACAATATTCCAATCTGGTCACCTCTGCAAGTAACACGAGCCCTTTGACCCCAGGCTGCAGAAGGCACAGGGTTCCCCTCACCTGCTGCATGCACGGGCCTAAAAGGGGGAGTGAAAAAGAACTGTTGGGTCGGGGGCAGCAGCCTCCCAAGTGCAGTGCACTCAGATCCAGTCCAGAGGAAGTCCGGGAAATTAAAAAAGTAAATATTGTGCCAAAACCTCCTCTGTCTGCCCCTCTCCCTGCTACGCCCTGCGGCTACAGATGGGATAAACACGGACCCGGAGCTCAGGTAACCTACATTTTAATCCTCCGTGAAACACAGAGAGAGTCTACAAGCGGTACTCCGGCAGTGATGAGAGATTCAGATGTAAACCGAGGCTCCTCCCGGCACAGGGTGGGCTGTTGACACCACAACATCGCAGGCTGTGTGCGCTTTAAGTGCCGCAAGTGTAACAAAGTGGCAACAAGTGACGTAGGAGCTTTAGAAGCTGTTGTTGAAAGAAACGCTGTACTCGCGGCACTGACAGCCAGACACAAGAGGCTGTTGATGGGAGGGACCGGCGAGTGCAGAGAGACTCGAGAAGTCGGTGGGGATGGGGCAGTCAGTGCGGTCACCACACGTGCAGCGGAGCTGGCATGCGGCGAGGGCTAGTGGGTCCCGCACTCACAGGGATGGGGCTCTGAACCTGCGGACTTGTGAGAGACAGAGACTCAGAGTGTGTTTGAGAAAGAATCTGTGTGTGAGAGAGGCAGAGCTCATGTCCGAGGGAATCACGTGTGAGAGAATTAATGTCAGAATGTGTCATGGTTTGGGATAATCTGTGTGACTGTGTTTGAGAGTTTCTGTGTAAATGTGAGTAAGAGAGGAAACGCGCTTGAGGGGATTCCTAAAATGTACAGTGGGAAGGAAGCCTGGATATGAGAGCCAAGCCTGAGCTATTTAGGGAGGGGAGGCACGTCCTGCAACTTAAAGAAGCCTGCTAGAAGAGGGGAAGGGCGGCCATGGGTGTCAAACATTCCGATAGCCTGTCCAACTATGTGTGCCCGTAGGAAGTGGAGTATTTCAGTGCACCCGAGGAGTAGGGTGCCAGGATACAGACATCCAGCTGTGCCGTGCAGCACTGCCTTCAGAGCGGTAATGCACGGCGGATCAACGAGCAGATTACAGCGCCCCAAGGCCTGTCAGCGCACAGCGCGCCAGAGCCACAGAAACCAACAAAACCGAGACGTCCTGCTCTCCAACTTGCACATCTTTTCGGGGAATGCTCCAGTTAGAGTGCAGGGTAGTGCCTACAGACTTTCTTAGGGGGGGCCATCTGTTTCTAATTCGCATGGCCGCGCGAAGGCCATGCTAATTAGAAACAGATGGCCCCCCCTAAAGATAAGAAAGTGCTTCATGACAGCCGTGAAGCAGACGAGACAGTTCAGATGGGCCGGACGAAAGGGAGAAAGGGCAGTGGCCAAAAAGCATCATTTTCAATGGGAAGCCAGCGTTTAGCATAAACGCTGACGTGACCCAATGAAAATGATGGGCGGGGCTTCAAGTCCCCTTCTGAAATCTCCTCTCTCACTATAGGTCTCGCCGAGCAAGCAGCGCATGCGCTGCAACGCTAGGCGAGACCTAAAAACTAGCTAGCAACACCGGCCAAACCACAGCTATCACAAACTATTTCGTTTTTGATAATAGCAATCATGGCCCACCCAACTGTAGGATCTACGTTGTCCGTTTGCAACTCCCATTAGATTGCAATCCCAATGGAACTGATGAAGCATATAAACTGCTCAGTCCTTTTAGTTGACACATTAAACTGATTTCAACACTTTTGAGAGAAAATGACAAACATGCACAAATTTGTGCTAACTATACATTGAAGAATCATGAGAAACAGGTCACAAAAAAACATAGTTAATGTATTGTAAAAGCATGCAAAATAGTGTAGATTAGGGTGAAATAAATGTAAATGTTGTATACTTGTAAAGCGCACAGCTGCCCCAGCAACGGGGCGTCCCGGCGCTGTATACCGCTGGGGAACCTATCCTGGCTTTCCCTGTGAGATGGTCCCTACTGGGCATCTCCAAGGTGAAGACAAGCATCCCCGGCGCTGATGGGGCCGTAAGTGGAGATTAAGCAAGCTATTGCCCAGAGTTGCTGAGTGGGATCCATGGTTAGAGTAGGCACCGAGGCGAGAATTATCGAGTCCGCTGACCTTGGCCCAAGACCCTGCCGCGTCGGGAATCGAACCCTGGTCCCGGGCCGACCTTTGCTTCCGGGTCTGCCGCCTCTAACCAGTGAGCCACACCACTCCACGTAATATACATTTGAATAACATAGATTCATGATTTACTAAATTTCATTGGTATATTTTTAACGTGTAGTAGAAATTTTAAAGTGGTGACTCATGTTATATAGGGTTTATTAACCATCTTCATTAAATATCAATATATGTGAAGAAATTACTAAACTAATGTAATTTAGATGACATTAGGTGTGTATTTTAGGAGCCTCCTTCTAAAACTCCATGTTTTGCATTACTGAAAATGTGCACCAAGTGAGAAAGGAGAAACGGTGCTAATCAATCAATCAGGTTTCTTATAAAGCTCAACCACTCGCCTATAAGGGTATAAAGGCGCTGAGTAGGGAACTGTGGTTCAGTCGAAGAGCCAGGTCTTAAGGTCCTTCCTGAACTTCAGCAGTGATGGTGATTGCCGGGTGCAGAGACAAGGAGTTCTAGGTCTTCGCAGCGAGGTAGGAAGAGGATCTTCCTCCAGTCGTGGTCTTGCGGTTCCGTGTGATAGTGGCCAAGGCCAGTTGGGCAGAGCGGAGATATCTGGTGGGAGTGTAGAAAGAGGGGCAGTGGTTGATGTATGCAGGTTCGGAATTGTGGAGGGCTTTGTAGATGTGTGTGAGGAGCTTGAAGGTAATTCTTTTGTTGATAGGTAGCCGGTGATGTGGCTGCGGCGTGGGATGTTCAGGATGAGTCTGGCGGATGCGTTCTGGATGTTCAGCAGTTAGGAGTATCTGGGTGGTGCTGGCGTCGAGTGTGTTGCTGTAGTTGAGTCTGCTGTGGACAAGCACATGGGTGTCCATATTCCTGGACTTGGTGGTCATCCACTTGAAGATCTTACAAAGATGGCGGAGCGTGTGGCAGCAAGAGGACGAAACAGCGTTAATTTGGCGGTTAATTGTGAGCGGGAAATCCAGGATGATGCAGATGTTTAGTGCATGGTCCGTAGTTTGGGGGTGGAGGGGGAGGATTCTGAGTGCCGCAGGCCACCCGGGTCGTCCAGGACAGAGGGGTTCAAGCCCAGGATGAGGACTTCGGTCTTGTCCGAGCTAAGCTTGAGGCAGCTGTCCTTCCTCCAGGTGGCGACTGTCTTCATCCCATAGTGGAAGTTGCTCCTGGCGGCTTTAGGTTTGTCTGTGATGGAGTGAATAAGCTGGGTGTTGTCGGTGTAGGAGACGATGTTGAGTCCGTGGCTTCTGACAATGGCTGCAGGCGGGCCATGTAGATGTTGAAGAGTGTGGGGCTCAGGGAGGATCCCTGAGGCACTTCGCAGCTGATCTCTGTGGGTTCTGATTTGAAAGGTGGAAGTCTGACTCTGTGTTCAGACGGTGAGAAAGGAGCTGCTTTGTCGTGGATGCCAGCATCGTGGAGTATTGCGCAAAGGGTGTGGTGAAGATTGTGTCAAAGGCGGCTGAGAGGTCCAGGAAGATGAGGGCAGCAGTTTTTCCTCAGTCGAGGAGGGTGTCATCTGTAGTGGCGAGATGAGCAGTCTTGGTGCTGTGGTTGCTTCTGGAGCCTGATTGAGAAAGTACCAGGATGTGGTTTGTTTGATGAACTGGGAGAGTCGGGCATTGTTGGCTTTCTCGATGACTTTGGCTGGGAAGGGGAGCAAAGAGATGGGCCTGTAGTTCTTGAGGCCGACTGGGTCTACAGAAGGTTATTTCAGCTGGGGTTGATCTCTGCAAGCTTCCAGTCTTCAGGGAAGGTGGCGGACTCGATGGGGCAGTTAATGGTGCAGCAGTGTTCCAGTCCAATGGAGGTGCCGTCTCTCTGTTGAAGATGTGGTGAGAGCAGGGATCTGAGGGGGCTCTGGAGTAGATGCTCTTCATGATCCTGAGGGTGTTATCAGAGGTGAAGGTGGTCCATTTGGGCAATGTCTGCTGGGGTCTGAAACCATTGGTTGCAGTTGTTGCCGGTTCTTGGGTTACAAAGCTGTCATAGATCTCTTTGATCTTGCAGTGGAAGAAGGTGACGAGGTTGTCACAGAGATCTTGAGAGGGAGGGAATGTCTGCTGTCACCGTACTGGGTTTGGTGAAATCTTTGACCAGGGCGAAGAGTTCTTTGCTATTGTGTGCATTGGCGTTAATGTGTATGGCTTCTTTCTTTGTTGTCCTGATGAGGTTGTAGTGTGCGGTGACAGAGGTTTTGAAGGCTGCTTGGTTTGCCTTGATCCTGCTGCTCCGCCATCTTTTACTCGGGTCGTCACCTGGGCCTGGAGGGCAAGGAGAACCAGCCGGCTTTCTTGTAGGGCTGCTTGCCTGAGGGGAGCCAATGTGTTGGCGCAGTAGGAGATCCAACGGTGAAGGTTACATGTTTATAAGACTAAATGTTATGAAACTTTTAGGGAAGTATCTTCATATATGTACTAATGAGAATTAGAAGAAACAATATTAATGCTTTATGTTTTGAAATAATTTTATATGTTGGTACTTTGAAAAATGCACTATGTCATAGTTACATGTGCTAATTACAATGAAATTAAAATGTTTTATTTGTGCAAAAATGTTGAAAGAAAGATATAGAACCTTAATAATCTAAAATGTAATGTATATTTCTATTATTCCATATTCTATATTTTGTGAACCAAATTCAATTTAGGACTGCATTTCCCTTACCTGCTTGCATTTCATTTTCATGGAAAGTCTTCGTAAATGTACAATGTGAAATGAAACTATGTTTTATAGAGAGAGTTCCCATGCGCAAACTAGGGCTACTTGCAACCTTTTGTTACTTTGGGAACATCTGCCATCTGCGGTCTGTCCTATATGAACCCAGTCAGGCGCTTTTGCAAAAGGACCATTGCTGAAAATAATATACACGGATGGTTTGATGGCTTACGCGATGATCACCACCTTTTTGCTATAATATGTCTTCTTTATGCTGCATGAGAATCACCCTATATGAACTGACCAATGGACTGAGTGGTCTGACCAGATGAGGTGACCCAGGAGGTTACACCCCAGAACTTGATGAATATATTATACCTTGTGTAGGAGGAGGAAAGGAGGAGACGTTTTTTCTTTTTCTTTGGGAGTTCTTGCTCTTTTGTGGACCGAGAGACCTCATTCGCTCCTTGCGGACTCTTTTGGCTGATGCATAAGCTGGGTGTGCTTTTCCCAGACTCCTTCCCCTCATGGGAGAGAATCTTTGAGCTGAGATGGTTCATGTCCCTTCCTGAACTCTTCTAGAGATTTGATAATTGATGGCCCACAAAGAATAAATTGATTATTCTGCACTCTGAAATGCAAATGTCTGATATTGATGTATTTACTCTTCTTAAATGTATTGATAAACCTAACCAACCTCAAATCTTGTTGCCGTCTTTCTACGACTGGTCTCCGATTATTGATTGTGCATTCCAATTGAGTATTAATGAGGGAAGGGACTCTAAAGAGAGAGATCTCTGGACAGCAGATTCTAATGTTACGATTCTGGACAGCTCTTGCCGAATTAAGGTTTGCATGATTTTAGTCCTAATTAATTTCTTCAGATTTGGTCTAGCACTGAAAACTCTGTATTTCTATAGCGTAGTTCTGAGGGTTATATACATGAATTTAATTACGAGCTTTTAGCTCAGTTACCCAATTTCTGGTCCTCATTGGCTAAATGGATTGGATCCCCTATATCCGACTCCTTTCGGCACAATTCAAGATTTATTGGAGGACCACGTAAATGAATCTGAGTCTTAGTGTTAGGAAATAAAGTGAGACCAAAGTAAATGGGCCCAGTGGTGCTACAACAGAATCACAGCCTCTACTTCAAGAGGCCTAGAACACAACTAGCCAAATAGCGAAATAGGGGCAGGTACTCTTGAGCAAATCAACAAAACAAAGGGCCCAATTATGACTTCAGCGATCCAACTGAGGCAGTTGGGAGAACGCCGCCAGGCCGGTGGCATCCCGACCTGGCGGTGCTGTGTCAGCAGTGCCATGGCAGCAGCAGGCTTTGGCTCATAGAAAGCCTGAAGGATATGCGCCATTTGCACGCTGGGTGCACTGTGTACCATGCACCGTGTTGTGAATGGCACACAGTGCAAACACAACAGGGCAATAAGAGGGTGGCACAACATGTGCCCCCATGCAGTTTGCCCAATGGGCAAATTCTTCTCTATACCTCACTCTGCAATGTTATCCTACCCTGAGGGTACATTGGGGCTAAGCACTCAATAAATGCAAACACCAATCAATCATTACATCCGGATTGCCATGTACCATGTGAGGTCTGAGTGATGCCTTCGTGACAAGAGAGTATGGCTGAGCGATACAAGTCAGGCTCTCGTTAATAGGATGGCTCAGCTGAGGGTCAAAATTGAAAGATGAGCCATGCACGAGTCAGGGTACTCTGCTCTTTCCCCATTCTTTGTGTACCTGCAGCTTGGTAAAAGAATAAAGAAGCATAAAAAGAGTAACTTTAATGTGGGTGAACAGCAATAAAATATAAAATGCAAGTTTTTTCTATCTAGAGAGAATCTCAACGTTTAATTAAATGCAGAACACTAAAGTGAAAAAAGTGTCTATCAGACCTTCAATGGTTGGCTTCTGCTATGGCTCGCAGGGCCAAGCCAGACTCGCGGCTCAGCTGTGGCTCGACTACCCTTATGAATTTGTGGAGTTGCCACCTCTAGGCGAGTATGTTGGGCGGAGCCGTTAGCTGGAATACGTCCTTTGGCCCTCAGCTGATCGGAGTCTCTACTGCCGAAGCAGTATTTACACCAATAGCTTAAGTGGAATTCAAATGCTGGTGTGTAACCTAGCATGATTCTGCATGTTCTAAATTGCATGTACATGGGAACCAAACCACCTTTGACTGCTCAGTATCCCATGAGTTAAAGTGGCTACACCATGATTGTAGGCAGAAAATCGCGACAGGGCCTGCACTATGTATTTATTTAGCATTTTTTTTAAAGTGTCATACCATGCCTTGCCTAGGCCAAGTCCGAGCTGTAGCTAAAAGACACACACAGAAAACAAATTAGAAAAATTGACCATGAGAGAATTATACCCTAGTCGGATGGACCTGAATCCAGCAACCTATATCCAGGACAACTAGGATTCTGCGATTGTGCGGCTGTAGGATTTTCAGCATAATTATGGATTTGCAGCATTTTGCACATAATCCATCATCTGCTGCAGATTTTAACAGAAACTATTTGCTTCTAGCTCAAATGGAACAAAAGTTACTAAAAACGTTGCACCACTTGTTGCTGCAGAGTGGAAGGCCCTTTGTTAAGGTGTTTCTGTTGTCGATTGCTGTATTTGGGTGTTAAACTGGTGCTAATGAGGTGAAACCTTTGTTTAATAAGCCTTGCCACAACCAATAGGTCTTGCAGATGTGAGATTTATCAGCTTTGTCACTGTGTTTTTTGGGCATATTGTACAATAGGAAGCGTGCAGAGCACTATGTAGTATAAGGTATGATATGGTAAGGTATGACATAGCATGGCATGGTCTGACCTGTCATTGTAGTATGGGATGCATGGTATGGTCTGTAATTGTATAGCATTGCACGTCATTTTATATTATGGCCTGTCATTGTAAAGTATAGCATGGTATGGCTGGTTATTATACAATATGGCATGTCATTGTATAGTATGGCATGGTCTGGTATGGTATGGCCTGTGAATGTACAGTATGGTATGGTAATAGAGAGAGGGGAACAAAGCCACAAGGACGAAGGGTGGGGAAGAGGCCAAAAGCAACATGGATGGAGAGAAGGACGGTGGGAGGGAGGGGGTTTGGGAAGGAACGGGTGAAGGCAAAAAAAGATGAACAGTGGTAAAAAGGACAACAAAAAGGAATATCATGTCTGCATTAGAACAATAGTCAGAAAAATGTAAGTGACGTGCACTCCGAAACTTTCCTATGATGTAGCATATTTGAAGCACTAACAAAGACAGATACAGAAAGAGGTGTCAAAAGCCAGACAGATGGAAAATGGGAGGGAGGGGGGCAAAGGTAACATGGAAGGAGGAAGGGAAGGAGGGTGTGAGGGAGCAAAGGCAACACCGTACCTGCCAACTCACACGGTGCCACAGTGTGACACACGATATCAGCTCCTATCACACGGTTTCCCGGTGAGGAGCCAAATATTACACAGTGGCAGGGAAAACCAGCTGAAAAACACTGCAAACTGTTGGGTTTTTTTAGCTCGTTTTTCGAGGCTTTGAACTGTCGACGTCCATCGGCACCAGCCTCGGAATGCTTCTATTTTTTGTTTTTGGAGGAGGGGGTTTGGAAACTGGGTGGGGGCAAAAGTGTCTTGCATGTACTTCTTGGCAGGAGGCCCTGCCCCCTCCTAGACCCCACCCCCTCCTCACACAGATTTTTTTCTATTTGTCAGGTATGCAACACAGAAGGACATGTCATGCAAAAGAATTCGGAAAAATATATTAGACATATGCAATCTGAAAATAAACTTTCTCCACCGTGAAGTGTATTTGAAACAGGGTAGAGAGTGGGACAGAAACAGATGGCCTGCAAATAGATGCAGTATTATGGAGTGCTTCCTCACAGATGCAGCATTGCAGAGTGCTTCCTTCAAAAGAAAACAAGCTTTTGCAATGCAATAGGTCTCGCATTTGCAAGAGTTTAAGCTATTGGCATTGTAAATGACAATGCCTTTTATTTATCTGTTTTGGTAATTTACGATGCCAATAGCTCAAACACTTGTAAATGTGAGACCTACTTAATTTCAAAGAAGCGGCCGCCATTGTCCCGGGCTGCTGGGAAAGTGAAAGCTTGATGCAGGAAAGTAGGTTGTGCCTGCAGTAAGAGAAACTCATTAAAGAAAATAGTGCTTACAAACTAAATAAGACATACTGTTTAACAATAGAAGTAAAAGGGCCAGTCCTCATAGGAGGTTACAAATAAAGACAAGGCGGTACTATGGAGGCACTAACAAGCCTATTCACGAATCAGAAGCCAGTATTTACAAAGGACAATGACACAAGCCAACGCAAAATATGGGCAGAGAGTGGGCAGAGCTTCCAATCCTTACTTGAATACAGCATGCCTCGCAGCGTATGCGCTGCCCAGGATTGACCTAAATGTAAGGCCACAGTCAAAGTGTGGAGACAAAAGCGTTACTTTGGGCATGCGTCACACGAGGGACAAACACAAACAGAGGAAATAAAACCAGCATGCCTTAACCAAACCTTAACACTGAAAAGTGAGCGATGATGAAGCCAACCAATGGTAAGCAATGGGTGTGCTCTAAGTTACATTTTAGTTAACAAGATGTTTTGCACGCGGCCACATGATGACACTTAAAAATGACACAATAAAGAGGTAATTGTATTACATAATTTGCTCCATTTTGATGCATAATTTTGCTTTTCTTGTCACATAATTCAGTCAACACTGCCGCATAATATGCTCGTCTCCTGCCGCATAAGTCCAGAGGCCCTACCTATAGCTTAGTTTACACTACACAGACTCGCCAGAGAGCTACGGTGTCCAGGCAAACAAGTCAGCTTCGCACTAGCACAATGCTTCCCCCCTCTTGCACAACTGAGTGGGAAACCTGGTTTTATGGACCTCTGTGCAGAGAGTAGTCAAGGCCGCTCAGAAAAACAAACAGTATAAGTACGCATCCAAAATCCGTAACTTCCTTCAGCACGTTTCCAAACTTCCGAAGTCCCCCTAAATTCCCAAGTTTGGCTCGTGTGTCCCGATGAAAGCGACTGAAGCGAGTGTAAAGGAAGACAGATCGGTGGGCTCATTTTGTACTCCCAGTCGTGAGATATGTGGCGGCCTGGCCCGGTTCAAATAGCGTTTCAACATGATGTGCGCAGCATTCCAGACCCTCTGCCTCATGTCTCAAACCGGAAATAAGAAAAACATGGTGGTAGCACGAGCTGGTTCAGCAGAGCTAATGGGATGGGGCGTTGAGCGACCCAACTGCGGGCCAGAGTTTTGCTTAACACGGATTTATGAGTTTCAGAAGGTCCAAAATCCAACAACCGCTGCGATGAATGTCATTAAGTAATCACCTATGTCAGCGCAGTCTATCTGGCCAGACCCTGTGCTCCTCCAAGATGGCCCCGACGACCTATGCAAGAGAGCTCCGAGCTATATGAATTTTTGGGGATTCGTATTGGTTCTAAGCATCTGAATTTGGTACTATTGGTATTGGGGGCCAGTGGTTTGTGTTGGAGACATGTAGGGTATATTTTCAAGTGTGGGTTTTCACAGTCCAGCTGCTTAGCAGACCTAGTGACTCTAATACATATATATTATATATACACTGCACTATCACGGCAAGACTATCAAGGGGTAAATCTCATGTACTTTTACTAGACGAACCAGTAAGAGGCTCTGCACCTAATCCTGTTGCTGCAGAATGAAGTGAGCACTGCAGTCATCAATTGAAACCCGTCCCAAATTATTTCAGAAGCTCAAAGATCTTCAAATTTGTTCTGGGAGGAGAGCGGAGGGCGTGCATCTTTCTGTTAGAAACAGGCAGCTCTGTTCCAACTTGTATCTAGAAATCTATGGCGACATCCCCAGATCTCTGCTGCCCCCATGAGGCGGAAAGAGGCACTTTCGGCTCTTTTGGCCAGACATTCGGTGGATGTTAATGGCTTGCAAACGACTATGCAGTGATTTCCGGGCGTTATTCAAACTTTATGAAAAATGCAATGAGAACTACGTCACCGTGATAATTTCTTTTTTATAGTCTGACTGGCTCAGTGCATGCAAGCACCCTGCATTGCAGTGCTCGCACAAACAAATACTGTGTGTTGCGAAGTGCCGAATGGGAGTGCGGGGTCAGAGACGATAATTACTATCCATACTGGGATTGAATCCTAATCTCTCTGCCACCTCCTGGAGTAAACTTTGACTGTCGCTATTGCAACTTTTGAAAGACAAGTTGAGATCATGAGCGACTCTGGTATCCAAATGGAATGAAACAGTCTTAGAATCTGAAACACCAGTGACAAACATCAGCATCTACCATGTATTCTGCCAAGTAAACGCGCAGGGCCACAGGACCTCCTCCAGGGAGTATCTTTCAGTCATGGGGCTATGATACTAGAGCACGCCCATAAATATGCTGGAAATAAAAAGAGCGTATTCGAAAGCCGCCCCTTAGCCTTGTCATCAGAATCGCGGTCACCCCGCTAGTCTACTGGACTAGTTGAAAACGTACAACCAGGAGACACAGTTTTTATTCCTGGTCTTCGATTTGGCCAAATTGTGTGCTCTTGGGCAATCGCCTTTTGAAGTTATTCCTCTACTCCTGTTTTGACAATATGGAGAGTATTTAGAATAGGTGTAAAAGCTATGTGTGGTTAAAATAATGGACTGGATGTTACCTGGAGGAGGGAAAAGGGCCCATTCTAATGTTACTTTCCTCAAAATGCAACATGCTGATAAATGTATATTCTTTGCAGCATTACTGTGCAAACCATACTTTTCATGTATCTCTGTCCACTGAGCTGACAATATGTCAGCACTTTGAAGCATGCTTAATGGAAGAAATAGACATCGATGCAAGCTCCCGTGACAGGGACCAAGCATGGCATTCGTTAACACACTCAGGGAGTTTAAATTCCGGCAGCTGACTAGAGTTGCATCTCAATTGATGAACATGCTCCTGAAGCTGTACTGTGCTGGACCCATCCAGTGCTGCAGCTTCTCCCTCTTAGCCATCAATAGCAACCACCTTAATAGCTCACAAAGGGCTAAATGAGTGAGAGCGCTTGTCTTTGAGAGGATTAGAATTGGTGGGGAACCAAAAGGGGCACGTCGCAATGTCTCCATGCAGGCAGCCGGCAGGAGCCCCGATTGCAGAACAAATCTGCAAAATGAGGTATGGTTTGCCGCCCTCTGGACAGTGTGCCCTAGTACTGATAATGCGCTGCCCCAGAGCAGTATGTTAGAGAAAGAAGGGCGGGCCGTATGATGCAGCAGTTCCACCTTTAGAGTGCAGGGTGTACCAGGACTGCACTTTTAAGGAGGAGATACAACGCTATGCAGGCTAATGCAGTGAATGACTGCTATTACCTGCGAGGGCATATCTGGGGGGCATGGGATCCTCTGTCTATCCTCCAGGAGGGGCACCCTCAGTGGGTACACTGACTGTGTGCCACCCCTTTATGGGGGCGCAGTCAGTGCAACTTCTGATGGCCTCTCTGCTTCTGCACCCATGAGATGGTGCAGACACAGAGGCAAAGAGATTTCCTCACTTGCATGGGGGCACAACCCATGTATGTGGGAGAATGCCCCTTTAGGATAGCACCAGTGCTACATGTGTACCGGCGCTATCTGTATTACAGAAGGGGCTGCACAAATGCCTGTAGAGTTATTTATGGGAAGATTTCCCAGTAAAATGTAAAAAGATTTAGTCTTTGAATAGAAAAAGCGTTTATGGACGTTGTTTCAAATGATGAATGTTAGTACTTGGGTACTCCTCGAGAGCACATGCCTACCAACATTCAGCACTATTGTGAGGTTTCACCCACGCTGGAGAAGACCCAGTTACGAAGCACGCTGCATGACACTGGTGAGGGTATGACATCTTTTAAAGGAACCCTGTTCCTTCAGGCTGCATTCAGCCACACCAAAGGAAATGATGGACGGAGTGTTGAACATTGCAAGCACTCACCCCCAGTCAACTGATCTGGGTTTAATCCATCACCGTTCTTTAGCCCACTCTGCCACCCCAGTTCAGACATGGCCATATGCAAATCAGTCTGACCCTGTGCCTCATTGGAACAGTCCAGCCCGAACTGCCAAGCCATGTCTTCCCTGGACCGGAAACAAGCTTCCTAGGACCGGTTTCTGGCATACATTACCTGTTTCACTTTGCAATTTTAATAGGAGGTAAAAGCACTTTATTTTTAACCTCTCACTTCCTTCCTTAGTGTCTTCTAAATAAGATGCTAAGGAGGTCACAGCAAGAACAGTCAAAAAATCAAAAATCTAAGGCCACCCACATGAGAAACTCCCAGAAACATCCCTGCTCCATTGCAGCGGACATGCTCTGCCTATACTGTATGAACCACAGTGCTAGGGAGAGTCTTGGAGCCCATTACAGGGCGCGTCCACATTGCAGAGCCATAAGACGTTCTCTTACTCCGGTATCAGGCTGCATGAACATTAAAGCCTCCCTTAGGGTTACCTGGAATGCTTTTGTGCGTAGCTTGTGATGGGGGCAATCATGAACTTTACATAACCTTATGTGATAACTTGTCTCTGACAACAGTGTAACATGGCTGCTTATGTGTAAGTGGAAAGAAATCCAAACAACCAAGCAATAAATAATTAATATGCATTTGGGTCAAGATGGCACACCTCTCCTAACAAATTCAATGTGCTTATGTGCCTGAAATTTCTGCACATATCTCACATGGATGTTAATTGTTATGTTACTTGGGATTTATAGAGCGCATAATCACCGGCAGGTCTCTAAGCGCTAAGAGACAGTAGCTATGGACCCCCCCAGTGAGTGACTGTTGGTCCCAAGTCAAAGCCTGTGTTATGTCCAGGCCTCATTACCATACCAGTTCCAAGCCTCCACAAAACACTGTACCAATCCAACTCGCACATTGTAAATCCTTCTTTCTCATTGAGTTGTGGCCAAAGTTCCAGAGTAGATTTGCAAACCTTTCATTGAAAGATAAATCAATTATTTGTTCCCTGTTGTATGTCATAATATTGTGGGCAAAAATCTCAACAGCCTAAAATTTTGTGACAAAAATATCAAATACCACAATATTTTGGAAAAAAGGATATATACGTTAAGTTCACTACTCTTAAGTCCACTTGTGCATACCGTGAAGACGTATATAGTTACGGTATGCAAAGATGGGGTTAAGAGCAGTAAGCCTAAACTTACTTATTATACACCTAACCTTTACAATATTCTAGCGGTCATTATTAGGGACACCGTATTTTGACAGGTGGGTATTTAAATGGCTAAATTCTGATAGTAAATTGTCTCCCCAGCTTCCAAATGGGCACCATCTATGATGTTACATACATTGCTTTATTTAAGCTGGTGGGGGCCACAAGCACTTATTTTTGGGAAGTAACACTTATTTTTCTGCATCAGACATTTACTGAGCGTAAGAGAGGAAAAAACACACAAAGTGGAAAGACGGAGGAAGAGAAAGTCGGAAAAACTGTCACAAATGGAGAAAGCAGGAGCCTGCAAGACTGAGATAAAAGGATCTGGAGTAACTGGTAGTGGACTAAAGATGCATGAGGTGGAAACAAGACTAAACAGCTTTGGTATTTGGTGCGCTGACATTTAAATGCACCAACCGCTTTTGAGTAGCGCTTTGAGCACCGGCACACATTCGTTTACCAATTAAGCACTGATTACACACAACTATTGTGAAACAAACGCCATCTACGTCGTTAACGCCTGAGCATGGAATAGCAGTTTTTAAGAACCAATCAGAAACAAACTCTCTGTGTCCCCATTTATGTTCTAAATTCTATTTTTGACAAATCAGTGGCATGGAATTCCCACATCAAAACAATCTGGGAACTGACAGGACACCCATTGCCCTTTGCTAGCCAGAGAATCTTCCCAAGGTATATAAATTGTAGTATTTTTGCCACTATTCGAATATGTTTATTCAGTTTGACTGAGGTCCCAATACCTGCATTTGTACTTTGTGATTATTTATACATACAACTTTATGCTACTGAATATTAGCCCATGTTATTTCTGAAAACATTAATAAAAAAGGTGTTGGAATGAATAAGGCAGTTGTGATGGCAGTGGGGCAGAGAGCCAGGAGACTCTTCTTGGCTTATGGACTAAACTTAAGCACAGGAAAATGCATTACTACCCCCAGACCCTCACCCCCTCTTCCCCCACCCCCACCTCTGGAGATGATGGGCCTGATTACGATCTTGGCGGAAGGGATACTCCGTCACAAAGGTGACGGATATCCCATCCACCGTATTACAAGTTCCATAGATTATAATAGAATTGTGATTTGGCAGACGGGACATCCGTCACGTTTGTGAAGGAGTGTTCCATCTGCCAAGATAGTAAACAACCCTATTTCTCCACTTGTAGTTTGGATGTGGGTTGCAAACAAATCTTTACGACATTTCATAAAATGACGACGTTGGTTAGAGTCCCACTTCAGATGGATGAGTATTTCATTGCATCAGAACAGCCAGCAGGTGCAGGCTGGGAGACATTAAGAGATGACATAGAACTGTCCCTCTTCTAACACAATTACAGCATGCTATGCCAGTCTGGCACACCTGTGGTATCTGATGTTGGTAGAGTAGCCATTCTCCAATTCCATACCTTCTAATTTCTGCTTGAAGCTTAGTGTCTACCTTGTAGAGAAATTTCACAGGCCAAAAGCCATGACCATGTCACAAGAAAATAAAATTTTCCTCATGCTGGCTGGTTTTATATAAAATCAATTTTAACAGAGCTTTCCTTCTGGGCCAGAGCTCAGATCCTTCTAGATCTCTCGGCAGTATTTGAAACGGTCTCCACTACACACACATCACAAGGCTGAACAACACAGGCATCCAAGGATCTGCTCTCAGATAGATCGCCTCTTTGCTCACTCGAAGAACATAAAAAGCCCACCTTCACCTCCGTACCCAAGGGAATCTTCTGTGGAGCATCCCAAGGATCCTCGCACAGCTCCACCCTCTTCAGCAATTACGACAACTGTGGCCAGCATCGCCAAAACCCACAGACTCAGCATCATATCCTATGAGGACGACACACAACTCATTCTATCCCTCTTCAAAGACAAGACCAAGACCAACTTCAACAACTGCATGGATGAAGGACAATTTCCTGAAGCTAAACATGGACAAGACACAGGTACTGATTTTTGGAAGCAAAAGCTCCCCATGAGAGGCATCCTATTGGCCCTCAGAACTCGTAATTTCTCCTACCCGCCCTGACCATACTAGGAATATAGGCATCATTCCGGACAACAAGCTAACCATGATGCCTCTAGTCAACTCCATCTCTTCCTCTTGCTTCTTCATTCTCCGTATGCTTAAGAAGATATTCAAATGGCTATCCCAAGGCTCAAGACGCACCATCATCCAGGCCCTCGTCTCTAGCCAACTGGACTACGGCAACGCTTTCCACCCAGGGATCGTAGCTCACTTCCTCCTTCAACTAGAGACCATACAGAACACTGCAGCCAGACTCGTCCTACATTTCCCTAGACAAACTTACATCGCCCCCTACCTCAGGGAACTTCACTGGCTCCCTGTAAGGCAAGAGGCCACTTCAAGCTCCTGACCCATGTATACAAGGCTCTACACAACTGCAGACCTGCCTACTTGAACCACTGCCTGAACTTCCATCAGCCCACCAGACAACCCCGCTCTGGAGCCCTTTCTCCAACCCTCACCTTCAGCATCCAACATAGCAGATGCAGAGGTCGCTTCTTCTACCTAGCAGGGAAGCCATGGAACGAGCTACCCTTTCACCTACAGACCTCCCCATCTCTTCCAGATTACTTAAAGTCCCTGAAGATGTGGCTAGTCAACTGGACCCTGCCTGCACCTGGATACCCTCACAGGTGACAAGTAGCACTTTACAAATCTACTGATTGATTGAGTTCCTCATCCACAGACAACTCACTCAGCCCCCCTTGTATACCAAGGGGTGGGCTGCAAAGCAGGAGACATACAGTCACAGCCCTACACACTCTACTCTCAGTCGCACTGACAATGTCATTCTGCATCTGGCCTATAGGTGTAAGTGCAGCACCAGGGGGAATGCCCCATCTTTCTCTGGCATATGGAGGCCACCCATGAGAGCCTACTCATCTCCCCTTTACCAACTTAATGAGATTCAGAATTTTAGCTTTTAATTAGACAGTCTCTGGAGGTCAGAGGGATAGTTGGAGGGGCTTTGACCATAAAATCAGAGATTACGCTCAGGTTTAACTTGTAGGTAATGAATTATAAACTAAATGGGGGTTCCATGTGGGAACTTCAGACCCACCAACTCACACAGCGCACACCGTTTGTCACATGCTATTGGCTCTCCTTACATGTGAAGAGTCAATATCCCACGGGGTGCACACTGTGAGCTGGAAACGTCTGCAAAGAATGGCGTTCCAGCTAATGGTGGAGGCTCTGAGCAACCAACGTCCCTCAGGTATGCCGTCTACTGTTAATGTTCTTTAAAATGTTTCATTTCTAGGCAAGGCTGGGTTAAATTGTGAAACCGATTGAAATCTGTAAAGCCTATGGTATCTGACGAAGCACCTGTATGATGTACGGCAACTGGTGCTTGTCGATGCACAGTCAGGAGCATGGCTGCCATTGGTGCAGCAGGTGCAGTGGCACCGGGACACAGAGGAGCCCATTGAACCCTGGTAAATGCTGTCTTTACTATTCCAACAGCAGCCAGTGGGGCATTTTCCTTCATTGCACCAGGGCTCATGGCAGGCGCGCAACACCCATTGGACTCAAAGGGCTTCAGCCTCCCCCCACGTCGTGTGTGTCAGCCCGGGATGAGACAGCTTCCCGGGCACACAACAGCCGCACCCAAGCAATTCACAGGTCTTTAAAAGACCATTTGCATGTTAATGAGGCCTCACTGTTGTTTCACCCCTTCTAAGAGCCCCTGCAGCTCCACTCTGCCTATTGCTTAAAGATTCAGTCCCCCCCGAAACTTTTTCTTAGCCCCCCCCGAAATTTGTCTCTAGTTGCGCCTCTGGCCCATGGCAACCTTGCTATTCTATAGTACAGGGATGCGCAGGAAGGATACTGAAAGTGATGCTGTCTGTGCCACAATTAAAATGTGCAAGTGGAGGTGGTCATGGCTTCCTGGCTCCCTTCTTCCTGGTTGGTCCGCGTATTTATGGATACTTGAGGTGATTCAGCATGCAACTGGAAAGAGTGTCTGCCAGTCCATGGTTTGTGTGTTTGGTACATGGGCTGGGTAGGCCTTTGAAGAGACTGGGGCTTGTGTTCTCCCTCGGAGAGAATCCTTGGTTCCTTTGCTCTTAATGAAGAGGTTGGACTGTGAACCCAACCTGCATTCATGTTCCTGTCCCTCAAGGACATACTTGGGTCACAGCGCTCTCAGTTTTTACGCCGTTTCTTATGGCTGACTGACTGCTGACACATTAAGATTTCTCTCAAGGCTCAGTAAGAGCATGACGTGGGAAAGATGGAGTTTTCTTCACAGGCCCTGGTGTCTTGCGTGGTCAGAGTAGATTGCAGCAGCCAGTTTCCTGAGAGGGATATGAGAACCTGCACCTTTGCCCAGCTTTAGTGGGGATGTTTGCCTCGGCTGGGAGAGATGACCCCTTGTAGGTATGCCACCCATATTTGTGGGCAATCCGGCTCTTGCCTTTCCCTTAGTCCTTGTGCTTGTAAGGGCCTGTTTAAGGGTGAGGGCATCATTAACAAATTTCAGACAAGGGTGGGGCTTGGTATTAATTTTAGTAAACATAATTAGTATGTGGGAACTAGGTTACATCACACAGCTGTCCATCAACAGCCGTCCCTCAAGAAGAACTACATTGCTGCGGAGGCGCTCCTACAATTCACACCGCACCAGTTCAGGTGCACGCATTCAGTGTCTATCACTTCACTCTGGGGGATGATATTCTGGTCTGAGAAAAGGGGACCCCTCTCAGTAGACGAGACCAGGTCAACATCTCCCAGCCGTAGATGGTGCCAGACTACGTAAAGAGGTATGCAGAACGTAGAACATGAACCTTACCATATATCTGTGCTACCAAAACAATCTAGCAATTGTCCGGTTTTCCAGCATTAATCCTCTCCACATCCCTCAAGCAACAGGAAAGATTAGGCCTAGAATATCCAAGCTCAGCCATGGTTCAGAATTTGACTTCAGGACAACAGTGCAAGGCACTGTCTGCTCTCACCTGGTCAGACGCAACACTGTGGTAATCAGCCTCTGCGTTACTACAATGGCCCACGTGAAAAGTACAAAATATTGTGCCTTGCATTTCACCCAAGACCTGAAGAAGTTCGAGCACTTCACCCTGAGAGGGAACTAAATACAGAGGGCCAACTTCTAAGCCACAGCATCTTCAAGACCAGCCGGGATCACCTACAAGCTACAAGAATCATCACTTGTGCATACTTGACTGAGGTGCAAGGGTGCAGCTACACTGGAAAAAAGTACTAAAGAGGGAAAAATCAGAAGGCAGGACTTTTCCAGCTATGCACCCAGGATCTGGAACAAGATTTCATCAAGATCAGAACTGCCCCAGCCTTGTGACAGGAAGGAACTGAAGACACATCTCGTGAGCAAACAGACCCCTCCATCTTTTTCTACACCATTGCAAATGAGCATGAATCACATCACAAGGCCTAACCATGTTCCTAGTCCATGCTCAGAGCACCGCTGCTCTCCAACAGAGCAGAGATTGGGGAACTAAATCCCTGCCTCTAACAATGACGACATTAGTACAGTAATAACCCCATGTTGAAATGCTGTCAGTATGTCTTGGGGTACTCAATACAAACTGCAGATTCCGAAGTAAGTAATCTAAAGAAAGATCTCCAGACAGACAGATGGATCACTGATCACATTACCGCTTTCAAACTTAAGATAACTGCCCCCCCCCCTCCCAGGATGGACAGACATACTAGCCCCAATCCCTTGCAGGTGCGTCCATGAGGTCTCCCTGATGGACTATCACAATACAAGTCAAGTCAAGTCAAAAAAGTCTTTATTGCGAATATTTCATCATAAAAGACATACTAAAACATCAGTACAAGTTAAAAACATACAGATATATGTTGTACCAGTATACATAAAATCCTATAAATGAGTTTTCACTATTAAGAACAGCAATATTAAAAAAAGTATTAAATGTGCAAAAATTGCAATGACTTGATATGTTTAAAACTTATGTCATGACAGACTATACAATATTAAGTACAAAATATTTAGGGACAAAAACTCCAACTATGTAAGAGCCATGCCCAACTTGAATACTTGGCCACACCAATAATCACAAAACTTGAAGTATCAGATTTCAGTATTCTGCTAGCAACTGATGCTGTTCTAACTCCAAGTTTGCGACAGACAGGGCGTAACCACAACCTTCTTGGGCGAATATACTCCGGGCAAACAGAGGAAATGATCTACAGTTTCTATCATATCCTCACAATGGGGACATTTATCATTACCCGGGGTAGACCAACTTTAAGTGAAGGAACATAGTGGTAGGGTGCCTAGTCTAAATTGATGGCAGAGTTTCCTGTCCTGCAGTTTTGTGATTGTATCCCAATAATCCTCAAGATAAGGGTCATCCCAATACAACAAGGTGACAACAGCAGATCATGACAAGAAACCAGTAACAAAGTCAAGAACCTGCGACACCAATGGCATTGATCTAGCTCAAACAAAGAAATCTGTACTATGCACACAAGTAAATGTAAAGGTTTTGTGAATTGATGAGGAAAACAATCATTGAATGAAAATACTTTCGTTTCCCAAGAATGAAATAGTCCCGAATCTAAAGTGTGTCCACTATCGATATTCATTGACATAAACATGAAAATACGTGACGTTACCCTCAAGAATTCAGCACTACCCAATGCCCCAAACTCTCCTTCCACCAACCTATCTCCATTGCTTAGTCACTAATCCATTTTTCAAAATCCAATTTCCATGGACTGCAGATGACAGCTCTTAAATACAGTAAAAAAAAAAGAATAAAAAAATAAAAACAAAGTAATGGGTGAAATGCTTGCAAATGTCTTAACTACCGGCAACTGTTTTGGCTTCATTTCAGTCTAATGTTTTTTTGCCAACCCTACCACTCTAGACGAGGGGCAACCACAGGGGAATCAGTCTTTGTCCTGCTTCCGTAGGATCAGTCCACCTGGGCATCCAGGCCAGATCAACCCAGAAAGAGGAAGACGAAGAAACAGTGTTTCTAAAGCGCATGGTTACCCATGGGCATCCCCGCTCTGCTGCCTCCTTGTACACAGAGCTATGAGCCGTATTTAAGGAAAGAGTATTGATTTAATCTGTAAAATAAGGTAGTTAGGTTGGGCACGGATCAAGAGCAGACGGTTCCAGATTTTAGGCACATTATGAGAAAAGAGGCGGCCACCACTCCGTGCTCTTCGGGCGCCCTCTGAGCGCGCTCAGCTTCATCGGTGAGGTGAAGCTTGACTCCAAAGGCACAGTTACAATGGGGGCACTTAGAGGGCCACTTTAAAGCAAGAAAGGTTGTCAAATGCTTGCAAAGTTCCAGCACTTCAAGTTAAAAGCCAAATTACGGCTTCTGTGGTGATACTAGAACTTTTAGTGCATCCCACCTAAAATGTATTTATTTATTTATGTATTTTTTAAACTTCTTTTTTACAATACTGGCCCCCAATTAGACTGTAGTAAAAGGTGGAAGCAAATCAACTAACAACTACCTGGAGCATATCAACTGGCTTCATAAGTTCAGGTCAGGACTTGCCCACATTTTTCCAGCCTTTCAATCCGCCGAGAGGCGCACAATATATATATATAGATTTTAAAAAGGAATAAGAGGCCCTGCCCACCACAACACCCTGGATAAGAACCATTTGTCAACACCTATATTAGTTGGCCCGTCTGGATCAAACATGAACGCATGGGAGTCAAATCTCATGAACAGAATGGTTTCTTAGAATACTTTGGTTCTGAAACTGGGGTTGCTCTGACGGAGTGCTCTTTGAATTTGGGGAAAATGACGCCGAAGAGAGAGATGATGCATCCTGGGCCACAGAGTCACATAAAGTAGGGGGGCCCAGGCCTAAAGCATTTGGGGAAAAAATCTCCTTGGCTGAAAGACTTCAAAAAGAGCTAACCAAGACCGCACATCGCGCAAGCTCACGTAAAAAGAAAAACACGCTAATAACTGTTCTGTGCACTTTATCAGACACGTATCCTTTTTTTCAATCGTAGAGAACAACTGTTTCTTTTAATTCACGTCATGGCACCCAATTTGCCCACAGTCGGAAGAATGCAAAGCTGAGGAGGCATTGCCGAGATACGAACTCGCGATGGCCCGTGGACCACCGCACGTTTCAGCAGCGAGCGTTCAACTTTCGCACATGCTTAAGTGTTAAGTGTACAGCACCAGCTCCGTTGACAGGGCTAAAATAATGATAATAATACAGCAGGGAGCGGAGAAATCCACTCTAGAGGTAAGACTGCGAGACAACCATAAAAATAGCAGTGAGAAGTCTCAGTGGAGAAGAGGCCTCGGCAGTGGCAACCATGGATTAACTGGTCCCCTGGTCCAGAAACTGCCCCGCCCCTCCAGCAGTTTCGTCCCTTTTGTATTGAAGACACGTATCCTCGTTTAACTGCCTTACAGGATGCGGCCTCTTCCTGTCCGTAAACACGAGACTAGGGGAAACCTCAGCTGCACTGCAAGGTAACTCGTATCGAGACCTTTAACACCCACATTACAAGTTATTTTTTTGGTACGACCTCAAAACAACTGCGTGAGTGAGCTCCCCTTTTAGCAAAACGAGAACCGGGGTTCGTAAGTTCTCCACTATGTCAAAAAGAGCTGATTTTTATTGCTCAACTTTAAGTCGCTACATTGGTAACAATGTGATAATTAAATGACCCAAAACATCTTACCAGATATTTGGGCTACAGTGTACCAAAAGCATTTCGTCAAAAGACTCCTTTAACAAGGATGGTACAGACAATAGGGCTAGTCTTGACAAGCCCGTATTTTTTATTTTATTTTCAAACTTACTTAATAAGAATTAACAGTGAAATATGTGGGATAAAGTACCCCCCTACAGTATGATGGAAGGATATTTTAAGTCACTGGAGACTTCTTTTATAAGGATATGGAATTTCGAGGTGACTCGCAATATCCTTATCATGGATATTCAATTCATGCAATTTCGGCAGGGTGTACTTTATTCCTTATAACACATGGTCACCACAACCCCATTCCCACAAATCACTTAAATTCTTGGTGTATTCCTCGTTCATAAGACATGGCTGCCTGTCTCCTCATCGCTGGCAGCAGGGATTGTGACATCAGACCTTAACTGTAATATGCTATTGCAATTGACCAGCTACGTGCTTTACTATGTGATTGGGTGCGCCCTGAGTCGTCTATTATAAAGAAATTGGAGATTAGTTTTTATACAGGGATTGCAGAATCCCATGTGCTAAAAAGTAAAAATGCTGGTGTAAAGGAGTAACACTACAGGTAAGGGTTGACCCAAATAGCCTGCAGGGATTGGCGTAGAAGCAAATGCAGAACCGAATAATACCGCCAAAGGATTCTAATATTCAAATACCTTAATATTTAAATTATTAGAATGACTTCTTAATTTATTAAACCTAACACAAGAGAATAGCTACACAGCAGAAACTAAAGATTAAGCATTTAAAAACGTATTGCAGGATTTAAAAAAAATCTTTTTATATAACAAAGAAATCTCTTGAACAGAGTTTAATGGTTGCCAAATAAAGCATGTGAGGGATAAACTACAAAAAACCATAGCAACACCAGACGAACATATATTCACAAATTACAATTTACAAAGACCATCTTTGACCAAATTTAGTACATCCTAAGGGAAGCAAATGGTGCTGAGAATCGATCTTCTACGTGGGTCTAAACTGTAATGTAAAAATGCACATGTCTGCCCCCTAAGTCAAAGGATCATCCTCTGGACTAATGTGTCAGCAAGAAGAAGAAAAAAGATTGCCCTACAGCTGGAAGACGCACTTGAATCTAGGAGAAAAATATGTATACAGCAAATATGTAATGCAATGCCCCAACATAACATCATTTTGGAAATTCAGACAAATTGATCCTGCTCTAGTTATTCATGAGAGCTACCGTACATGCCAATACAAATCGAACTGTATTCAAGCAAATCAATATATATACATCAATAATCTTATTACTGCTTATTGTACATGCATGAGTTGTGTCCATATATCGGCAAAAGAAAAGTAAACAGAACTAATCGAAAAAATAAATCCAACACAAGTGAAAAGCAGAAATGAAAAACAGAGATTGCCCCATCAGCCTTGACATTGAAGTGCACTATTTTAGGAGGATGTGCGCATGTGCACAAGCAATTACCATCACTCTGAGGGACGACAGCCAATGACTTAAGTGGGCTCATGGATTGCCTGGTGGTATGTGCTGTGGTTGGGGCAAGCAAAATATGAAGGACACCTGAAAAGGCCAATGGATGAAGACAGCTGATGAAAACTCCTGTATGTATATTATATATATATATATGTGTGTGTGTGTAGATATATATGTATACACACACACACATATATACAAACATACAGACACACAAAGATATATAAAAGAGAGAGAGAGAGCAAGAGAGAGACAGAGAGAGAGATGCGCAGAGTTAACATAGAATTTATTGTCGAATTTGGAGAAGGGCTGTGACAGATGGGAGACAAAGCCTCTGGTGGGTCATGACGCTGCTCTCTTCCCTCAACAATTGCAATGAACAGCATAGTACATTCTGCACATCTGTTTACATGGTTTATGCCTTGGCATTTGTTCATGGGTATTAGTTTTTAGGTCTCGGCTAGCGATGGCTGCGCTTGCGCAGTCTCGCTCGCGAGAGATAATGACTTGGGAGAAGAGGGGCTTGAACCCGCCCCTCTTCTCCCCTGTTCTCCATTGGCTGGCCTAGTAAATGCTGGCCAGCCATTGGAGAAGAGGTCCCGTCACTCCAATCATGCCCCGTCCTTTTCGGATCGGGGGGCGTGTTTTTTGCGAAAAGTCTCAGGGAGGAGACAACAGCAAAACACGCCCCCGAATCCGAAAAGGACGCTCCCTTTCTCCGAGGCATTTCTGATGTGCCTCGGAGAAAGGCGGTGGTGTCTTCCGGTGCTGTTGCTGGGGTTTTCTGCCAGGTTCCAGAGCAATTGTTCGCGCTTGTTTGTCCAAAATGCGCCATCTTTTGATATTTATTTATACATGCTTTAGCGTGCTATATTTGCTGTGGGACTTGTCTTTATATTTAGTGTAATAATAATAAAATAGATATAGCTCTTCTTGAGGCGCTTCTCCCGCTTCTGAGCCCAAATATAACAGTTTGTAAATGCTCCCAACCAAAGAAATTTGTGGTGTGACACGTGAGCAGTTTTAACTGTGACAAAATCGTGTCTGTTCCTGTATTTGTCCGACTGGCTGAGGCTCGAAATACGAACCTTGCTGTTGGTTGTAGTGCTGCAAGACTGAGCAACAAACACGGGTGGTGGAAGGGAACAACGCGACCCCGGCACGCTCTTCCTCCACCCTCACTCGTCCAAAGGTGACGATGTATGCCCTGGCGGCACCCATAGCCTTTGGCCTGCTTCCTACAGAACCATGCGCACCCCGATGGCACAGCACGCAGTGAATATATACATCCTTTGTTCAAGCGATGACAACAAATACCCCTTGCACAATATAATGCACTGCGCTCTTTGTGCGCCGTCGCATTGAGCTGACTGGAGTGCGAGCTAGTTTGTTTGGCTATTGAAAAGCCACAATGAGCACCCACCAGTGCAGTTTTGCGGATAACATTCCTATCACATTCTATACCACTCTGCAGCATTTTTGAAGAGAGCGGATCTAAGCAACGGAGGCGAATTTATTTTTCGAAGATGTGCAAAGTATATCTCTGTTTTTGAAAAACATGTTCACAACCTCCTTAACCCCTTCCATGCTCATGACGGAACGGTTCCGTCATGAGCCACGGTTGAGCTGTGCTCATGACGGAACCGTTCCGTCATCGGCCCGCCCGCGCACGAACCCTTCAGCACCGCGGCGGAATTCGCCCAGCGCTGAAGGGGTTAAATCAGCCGCAATTTCAACTACTGTTGCTTTGTGTCTGAAACAAGATGCTCTTGAATTGTTACTTTATGCCTATTAAACTATTGGGCATATTATCAAGGTCCGGAGTTAAAATTATCGCTGCTTTATCGGCAGAAAACTGCAGCTAAAGCGGCGATAATTGGGCTTGATAATATGCCGATGTGAATTCCCATAGAAGCCCATGTTGACACCAGAACATGGGCTTCTATGGGAATTCACATCGGCATATTATCAAGCCCATTATCGCCGCTTTAGCGGCAGTTTTAAAATTTTAACGCCGGACCTTGATAATATGCCCCCAAATTCTTTTAGATTCAAAATGGCATCTATAAAATGCGACAGCACTAATGAAATATGCGTGCCCGACTGATGAATTCTAAGCCATTTCACTCAAAATCCCACTGAGTTAGAGACCCATGCATGTCGTTTTACACCCAACATGGCTGCACCTATAAATTGTTTCACATTCGAGTACCACCATTGCATTAAAGCAAACAACTCAAATTGCAAATGGTAATAGTACGTACACCTTAAAAAACCTGCACTTTAAGTACATTAAAAATTACAAACTCGAAAAATAATCAAAACATTACATAGGCCATGGTAATACCCGACAGTGGCATAACTGATCCCGAAATACATACTCTGTTTTTGGCCCGGTTCCTGTATTCTGTACTACTGTTCCCTAGGACTCCGTCCGCAAGACACTAGGAGCACTCACGCAGCCAGGGCCGAGGAACCGGAAGCATGTTCGGCTGGATGTCGTCTGTGGGGGACAGCCCGGCCCTTAGAGCACACTTTGAAAAAGATGTCCGCTCCAGATCGGATGGCTGTCTTGTTAGCTGCCTCCGCATCTGCATTTCCTAATGTTTGGAGCTCCTCCTCGCCTCGAGTAAGGGAGTCTAGGGCACAGAGGTAAGTACAAGTTACTGCCGTGCAAAGCCCCTTGTTTTCTGGATCTAAAAAGCCTTTCTCTCCAGTGACCTACCTGCTGCCCCCACTCCCTTTATGGCTATGTCACTGGTGGAGCAGAGAAAACTGACTCCAAGGGGCTCTGGAGGGCCTGTCGGAGGGGAGAGGACAGGTGCACGGGGACCCCCAGGTGCCCCTGAACATCCCAATGTGTAGTTCATGGTATCTTCGGGAAACGTTCCCAGTTCTCCGCTCTTCCTTCCCCAATATCATGAGGGGATCCCATGAATGCGTAGGAAGTGGGGAGGTACGATAAACTGGAGTCCAAGAAGTCATTTGTACTATTTTCATATGTAATTGTGTGTTTGAATGTAATGTTGTGGCGCCTATTTTAACGTGTGAGATGTTCGGCGCATGTTTGTAGTGTTAAATGTGCCCTAGTATGCTTCTTCTTGTGTTTTTGTGTACAGACTACACTGATCAGGAATGTGATCACAAACAGGGGCTCATTGCCTGCTTTCACAATCCCCCTGCTAACTGCGCACCCCCTCCCGATGAAATGTCACCTGTCCCTCCCTCACCTCTTGTCTGCCTTCACAGCCGGGAGCGCAGCCTCGTAACAGGGCGCTCGGCAGCTGCCTGCCCTGCGTGGGTCAGGAGAGGCGTCTGCGCACTTAACCCCCTCCCTGTCTCCTATTCTTTCTCTCTCTGTTACTTTCATCGCTTCCTATCGTTCTCCTTTTCTCTCTCCCTTCCTCTCACTTTCTGTCCCTCTCCTCTTCTCATCTTTGTTACTCTCACCTCTTTCTTTACCTCCCCCATCATGCTGTCTCCCTCAACTCTCCTTCCTCGTCTCTTTCTCACGTGTTCTCTTCATTTCTCGCAAGTCCTCTTCTTTCTAACTCTTTCGGTCAGTCTCTCCTTCTTTTGGGGGTCCTTTTTCACCCTCTCTGTCCCTCACTTCTATGACACTCTGTCTGTCATCTTTCCTCTCCATCCTCTTCCCTCTTTTTTTCTCCATTGCATATTGCGTCATTTCTTTCGCAGTCTATCTGTACTTTCCAACGCTCATGGTCTTACCTTGCACTTTCTTTCTTCTTTATTTGTTTTGCTGTGTGCCTATGTGTTCCTTGGTCTGTGTTGCTCCTCCGCCTCCCTCTCTTTCTTTTGCTCTCCGTTCTATTCCCGCTCTCCCCCCCCCTCTCTCTTTGCTGTTCTGCTGCCCGTCTACCCTTTTCTCTCGATCCCCACTTATCATTCCATTCTCCTCGGTCCATCTTGCTGCTGTCTTTCTTTCCCATCTCTTCCCCCCCCCCTCTCTCTCTCCCCTTCTCTTTCTCCACATTCTTTGATTTCTCTTTGCTCTTCTATCTGCAATCACTTCCCACGCCCCTGTTTCCTCATTCTTCGCGGTCTCTTCGCCCCGCTCTTGCTACTGTCTTTCTCTCTCTTTCCTCTGCCTGTCTTTGTGTCAGTGGGAATCCTGTGATTTGGGACACTAGCTCGCCTGCAAAGTTTTTACAGAGCCTAAGTTGGAAGGAAGAAAGTAGTGTCAGAAAAAGAGTCCATCCCGCCACATACACCTTCCTTCTCTTCCCTCGGGTGTGTCACCCTGTTCGCGCGTGTGTGCATGTCTGCGCGCGCACGGGGCATATCGCAATCAGTGTGGTAACATATAGTGCCTCTCACCGTATCTCTAAATCTGCATGCGCCTGTCACCGTCTATCTAAACAAGCATTTACAATGCAATGGTCTCGGCATTGGTAAAGTTAGAGCTATTGGCATTGCTCATGACATTATTTTTGTTTATGTTTTTGTTTTTAAAACATGTAAAGAAACGGCATTGTTATTTACAATGTCAATAGCTTAATCAGTGTGTGTGTAGGTGGCTCTGTGTGTGGGTGCAAATGCAATAGGTCTCGCTTCTGAGGGTGATTAAGCTATTGACATTGTAAATAACAATGCAGTTTCTTTAAATGTTTTAAAAACAAAAACATAAACAAAAATAATGTCATAAGCAATGCCAATAGCTCTAACTTTACCAATGCCGAGACCATTGCATTGTAAATGCTTGTTTTAAAATAAAAGGTATTTTACTAAACCTCGATGCACGAGTTGAAATGGGTGTAGCAAGGTAAGACCACATTGAAAGAGCCTCCTGGCTATTGGGAGAGTTGTTTCCACGTCTAAAGTGGATCTAACTTGCAATCCGTAAGGCAGTAAACAGTGACTTCTCAGGTCAGTGTGTCTCAAATGTGATTATAAACCGCCAGGTATGCAATATGCTCCCCTCACATCCCTCCGCAAGGAACCACAGATACTGCGGGCTTCATCAATTCTGGGGAGATTGGTGTCGATTACAGTATAAAATCTGACCCACACAATTAAGCAAAGAAACCTGAAAAGCCATAGTAATTATCAGCAGGAGTCTATACTAGACTGCTGCTCTGAAGCTCTGGTAGGGGGTGTTCCACTCAAGTAACACAGACTTTCCATCTCCTACTGTTGCAGTCCAACTTCCAAAACCACGAGTGTGGTGAGCAATTTATGATAGTTGAAACCATCGCCTCGCCATCTAAGGTAACGCCGAAGCTTGCCTCCAGGCTGTACATTTTAATTTGATCTATCCCTTCAAAAAGTTGCAGACACACCTATTTTAACAATGTCTTCCACAGAAGGATCTCTTCTTGAATTCCTTTTTACAATCTTGAGTAGATCTAGTTGCCTCCATTTTGAAGATCACAGAGAAGCGAAATTATCAGCCATATTGGACCTTTTTTGCACAACTGGATTTCGTTCTCAGAACACACCTGGAACATGCAATTGCCATTTAGAAAATGTTTAGTCAACGGATTAACTCGAAATGTTAGGTAGTTGAAGCCAGGGCCGGACAGGCCTTTTTATTCCTCCGGGCATTTCCCTGTGAGGCTGAAACCCTAAGAGGCCGGGTTTGAAAGCCCAGGGCCGCTCTGGGGCCCTCTATGCCAATTCTGAGAGGTGTCAGAGCTAAACTGTAGCAGCCACGGGGTGGAAGGGGGGGGGAGGGAGAGAGAGAGAAAGGTACAGAGAAAGTGATCAGAGAAGGAGGGAGAGAGATAATGATGGCTTCATGGAAAGAGCAAGACTCCGGGAGGAGACAAAGGGAGCTGGGCTGGTTGGAGCCTTTTTGCCAGGGTTGCATTTGGTTCCCAAGTCCTGACCTGACAGAAGTGGCATCACATGCCCCTTTCAGCCTTCGCATGACATCACAGCAAGTGACTGCACATGACCATTGATGGGCCATTACATGCGTTTTAGCTATTCTGAACTGAAACACAAGGATGCAGACGGCTACGCTGTGGTGTGTGATGGAAACAAAGGACCATCAATGGCCGCAAAGGGAAGCGGACACCAGGATTACTTTTAAAATATCCACAGTCATACTGGTCATGTGACCAATGACTTCAAAGCAATCAGCAACAAGGTCCACGTGGATGCCGCTTATGATGGTCATGTAAGATGCTGTAATAACTAGTTTTGTGTTATACCTACAGATTGGCAATGTTGACTTGTGCTGCTGTAGCAAGGGGGTCTCTGTGATCGGGCTCATGCCAGTCCATCCCCCAGAAGTTTCTGTGAATCCAGACTTTCACCCTAAGCAATCATTTAAAGTCTGCTTCAGTCTGCGAGTCTAAATTATTCAGAAATTGAATTTTTCATAAAGTGAACATGACCCCTGGAAATACACCAAATCGGCTTTATTACTGCATTGCAAATCATCTCATTCCCTTCATGATAATACTACAGTTCATGCATTATTTCTACCGACTTGCTTTTAGAAACGGTAGGAAGTTAATTTCCAATATAACCCCTTTTATTAGTTAGACTATGTTCTTTAAATCTGGTGTATCCCTGGGGTGCGTGGAGCAGTACTTTACGGCGCGTCAGCACAGTCACATGTCTATGGGGATCAGGACATTAATAAGAGGTTTATCACATTTACTTCTTGCAGAGTAAAATTTGTAAAAAGCAGATGGTGAGTAGGCAGTGTGAGTATTTAGACTGCACTTAACTCACCTCAGATGTGATTTGAGGTGATATGTGACTGAAAACGAGACGCATGCAATAAATCTAGGAGGGTATGCCCTGGTAGAGCGTATGACTTGATACAGATTGGGTCTTTAGTGTCGTATGGCTTTATCAACAGCAGATCTCCATAGAGAGATCACGGAGCTCAGCAGTGGTGTGGGTTCAGAAGTGGTAAATCAGTTTAAAGAGGCACCAGACCAACAGCAATGCATACGGATGGATGAGTGAACAGCCGCTTTGGTTTAAGAGAGGGTCGTGGAATAAACCAGGCGGCCATTTTGATTGTAGTCTCGTTTTAAACTCTCCATTTCTATATGATGACCAGGTGAATTGGAGTCACCACTATCCAACTATATCAATGGGGCTAAAAGATGTTCAAGGCTTCACAAAACAATGTCATGGCACAACATGAATGCTGACCATGCATCGTACTCTCTGCAATGTTGTGGCTGCAAACGGGTTGAAGGCTCCTCTTCAAAGAACACTAACTCACAATGCATCAACCATCCACACAGCAGCTACCTCTCCAATCACTCGTTGACTTGTGCTGGTCTTTGACCCTGTTCAGCGTTCTGCTGCCTTTTGGCTAGGTTTGCATTACAGAAATACTACATACATACAAAGAGGGACTCCAAGCAAAAGAACAACAACAATCTGCAAGTCAAATAATGTACAAGTTATTAGAACATTGGAATGTTGGGAGCTCAATTGAAAACAATGGAGCAGCTCCGGGCTTATAATGGCTGGTATAAGCCCGGAGCTCCAACATTCCAATGTGTCTTTGTTCACAGCTGTGGCTCTGAACGAAGGCTTCAGGGAGCCTGAGGGAATTTCAATCCCCTCGTGCTCCCTGAAGCCTTTGTTTTATTTGCTAGAACATTCTGCCCTCTAGTGGCAGAATGTTCTAATAGCCTTATAGCCCTTCGTAGCTGGGCAATACCGGCTATCAAAGTCCCACTCCTTTGTTAAAGGCCCGAGCCGAAGAGCGGGCCTTTAATTGCCGGTAGAGCCTGCTACGGTGAGCTAGAAGGCTATAATATTTTTGTTTTTTACAAATTAAGCACTGTATGTGAATTATGTTTGGCTCTCACCAGTGTGAAACACAATGTCATGTCACTACCCAGTGAGTGCATATGCCCAACACCACAGTCCATCAGTGCTCCTTGACCTGCGAAGGCAGAAATATTGAATATTAACTGTCCATGCATTGCTCCATGTACTCACTTCTTCTGCTGGTCAGTCCTTATTTTATCCCAAATCTCCTACCAGAGCCTTCTTATGCCACCATGTTTAATAACCACCACAATTTGGGACCCTATGGGAAAACAGATCTGTCTCAGAGACTATCCTGAAAAGGACAAGGGCTACTGCAGGTAAGGTGGCGGTATTTACAGGCCCTAGTGTCTGCATTTATGATGGCACTGGGCTGCTGTGGAGATTATTAATCTTGAAAGATCCTCACCATGTGTGCCTATGCAGAATGTTAGTACAGTAGGGAGTGGTCCCAGTGGGAAAACTTTAGAGAAAACAAACAGATATTACATTCCTTGGACTCCAAATTCCTGTTCAATATTCTTTAATCATACTGAACATACTAGGATGTTCACAAGCCAGCATAACATCTGGAAATCATGTACAGCAGAAGTGCCCCACGTAGAAGAAGAGGGGGGAATGAGTGTATCAGGTGAGGGTTTAGAAGTGAAAGGAAAAGTAGTGACAATATATACGTCACATAACTATTTACAATAAAGAAAGGGCTTGTCAAGCCAGACAATTGAGTATCAACAAATTAATAGCCATTGTTTGTGTTATAAAGGCACAGTGAAAGAACCACTGTTGGCCACACTGGCATCAACATGTAGTAAAGTCGACGTTTCGACCCCAATGAAAACGTAGGTTGCTTAGGTCCTTATACAGGGGTCTTCCTCAGGACTGTGTATGAGTCACCGTAGGCCGCCCTTTACTGGGCAGTCCAGATTGATATGGGGGAGCCCGTAGTCTCCTATTTCAGAGAGGGAGTAGATGGCACTGTATTATTGTTGAATATTCTCCATATGAATGTTGATTATTTAGGTAGAAAAGGCCAGGTTTCTTATAGGGTTCCAAGATACTTATGCGCAGTTCACTCAAATCATAAAGTATAGCCCCCGGGGTGCTGATTTTCTTGGCATCTGTGTGCATCCGCTCTCGCCGAGTTCGGCAGAAGGTTAAGCAGCAGAACTGCTGAATGGACCACAGTCGGTCCTTGCTTGCTATAACAATCTGGGCCTTTTCTCCCCACAGTATGCAGTTCTGAATAATAGCTTAAGCCCCAATCATCGTGCACATTGATTCTTTGCTCGGTGTGTACTATTGAGTGTTCCACGTTTGAATAGAACAGAGGCCTCGAACAGGGGCCTAGCTTCAGGGGGGATGTTTGGGGTGTGACACCTTAAAATGAATATAATTTTGGGTAAATAGTTGGGTGCAAATGCTTTCAGTTGGGTCTGATTGAAGGGTCTGTCAGAATTCTCCAGGGACCTTTACATATACACAGACAAAAATTAATGCACACTCCTCTCTCCGTTTGCAAAGTCTTCAGAAATGTGGTTATTTTAGAAAATATTGTGTTTCTCTTAGTTAGCACCCCTACAAAGCTGCATTCCTCTCCCTTTCCACTGCCTTTTATACCCCTCTCATTTGCCCTCCTGGTTCAATACTATATGTTTAAATCATATGCCCACGTGATTGTTAGAAAATCTGAAGCTCAAACACCCCCTCCCCTTCCCAATCTTATTGAACAAGCTACGCCTCCGGCCTCGAACAGATAAAGGGTTTTGCCCCAAGTCACAGTTTTGTTATTTGTTCACATGGCTCAATGTCTGCTCACTGAATGCGCACAGCACCTCTTTCATGCACAGAGGAAATGTATTTAATGCATTAAATGCTTATTCTTCAGAGAGGAGAATTCTGGGAGACTGCTCGGTGGGTCTACTCCGGAATAGTTCAAAGTGCATTCTCAGACCGTGCACACACATGTAGGGAGTACAGGTCGAGGCTAGGTGGCAGTTAAAATGTGTGAAAGTCCACAATTTGGCGACAGAAACAGGTGCAACATACAGCTCTTTTATAGCGGCAACATGACCCATTTTACCTCCTGAAAAGCACGTTGAGGCCTTGGAAAGAGGGAGTAAATGCCAACTGACTTTAAGTAATAGAAACTGGACAAATTACATTAACTGATCAAAGAGCCGCACCCTCTACTACGGTCCAATTCGAACTCACAACATGTAATCCCTGTCACTAAATCCATAAGCCTTTGTATCCAAAATCCAAGTTGTATGAGAGAGGAGAGAGAGGAGAGAGAGAGAGGAGAGAGAGGAGAGAGAGAAAGAAAGAGGAGAGAGCGAGATCAATACACATTAACTTGCAGCCGAATCTCAATGTAAATGTCCACTATGAGAGTTTGGCGATGGTTTATGGACATATTTCACGACGAATCTCTGCTCTACAAAGGCATGAACGTCAAACACTTCAAAAGGTTGAAAATGCCCTTTGGCGGCTTTTGGGGAGACCTCTCAGTCTCTGGGTAGCGGATAAGAGTGGTGGGTTCAGTCTGGATTAGACAGGGGTGCAAGAGTTTTTTTTATTATTGAAATTGAAGTTTTCCTCAAAGTTCTCGAAAGTGAACTCGGGCTGTTTGCTGTTAATATTAAGTTCTACGGCTGTTACTAAACTATTATTAATATTCCAAGCTTTAGTTTCCTGATAGAAACCCAGTTAAACTACCCAAGCAGCCTTCATGTCCCTTAATCACCCCCTCATGACATCACAGATGACAGCACAAGTGTTTACCAAAGCTAGCCAGAGACCAACAAAAAGTACATCTTCCCAAACATGGATCAGGACTGCTACCTAATACGCAAGTCTACCCAACACATGCCATGACTACTGCTGATCAAAGAGGCCCACGAATCACACCTCCATGTGCATTGCACGTCTAGTGCCCTGAAGAGAACTAAGCGCCAAGCTGACGCTCCAGCAAAACAACATGCTGGAGCAATGTACGCTGCATCACTCCAGTATCCGCTAAATAAAACTGACGTTAGCACCAACAAGCAAACTCGGGCAGCAAAAGTGTGTTACAATAGCATGTAGTATAGCATAAAACTCAGTCTTTTTTACCACCTCTCCCATCCTTAACACATTCCTCCCCATCCCATTTTACATCTCCCTGTTGTCCTAACAAACCCCACCTACTGTGAGCGTATAATGGCAGAACCCTCATTGCCGAGTAATGCCCCTTGTACTGTGCAATAATGCGATCAGTTATCACCCCCAGTGTCATCTGCCTGTAAGAGAGTCTAGGGAAGAGCATGCAATGCTCATTTGCATGTTATACTAATAATGGCGCCCCATGACCTAATAACGCAATTCAGCAAAGAACTATTTGTGCCTCAAAAGCCTGCTTGATGACATTCAAGCAAACGATCATAAAACAATGGGATTTCTAATATCAAAAAGGAAAATTAAATGAGAAAGACATTGGCATCAGGCCAAGGGTCACTGTTAATGTTCACATAAAGTACCCATTGGACGGGAGTCACCAAGTTTAGTCTATGCGAAAAAACTGAAGCAGCCGACCGAGGGAGTAGCCAGAAAAATAAAACATCGCAGCTTTGAATCATATTGTCTTATAGGAATGAGGGAAATATTTGATGTCTTTCATTTTGATGAAAGCCATTGGTATTGTTTCGCTAAGGTACCTGACTTCCTTTGTTTGTTTCCTTCACTTTTCTTCTTTCCCTCTTTTTCTTTCATGCAATTATTATTTCCCAACTCCTAGTCATCTTTCCATCCCGCTTTGTTTATATCCTCTTTCTCTCACACCAATTACTTTTGCTTCTTGCTTTTTACATTCCAATGTATTATCCTTACTTTTCTCAAACCACATTTGGTTCCATGGCCAATCCTTGGACCCCACCCCAGAGGCCTGTTGTAGTATCTTCTTTCTTGTAGTGTTATTAGCCTCTTCCATCTTGTAACCTGTGAATCACAGATCAAAATTAGGAAGGGCCATTAAGCACCATCTAATCCATCCAGAGGGTACCCTGTTGATGCTGGCATATCAGGTGCCTCGCCGCTCTCTTGCATCCAACTCTCTTCCCTTCCTCAGACTCATGTTAACTCTTCCCTTCCACAGGCTCATGTTAACTCTTCCCTTCCACAGGCTCATGTTAACTCTTCCCTTCCACAGGCTCATGTTAACTCTTCCCTTCCACAGACTCATGTTAACTCTTCTCTTCCTCAGACTCATGTTAACTCTTCTCTTCCACAGGCTCATGTTAACTCTTCTCTTCCTCAGACTCATGTTAACTCTTCCTTCCACAGGCTCATGTTAACTCTTCTCTTCCACAGACTCATGTTAACTCTTCTCTTCCACAGGCTCATGTTAACTCTTCTCTTCCACAGGCTCATGTTAACTCTTCTCTTCCTCAGACTCATGTTAACTCTTCCTTCCACAGGCTCATGTTAACTCTTCTCTTCCACAGACTCATGTTAACTCTTCTCTTCCACAGGCTCATGTTAACTCTTCTCTTCCACAGACTCATGTTAACTCTTCCCTTCCACAGGCTCATGTTAACTCTTCTCTTCCACAGACTCATGTTAACTCTTCCCTTCCACAGACTCATGTTAACTCTTCTCTTCCACAGGCTCATGTTAACTCTTCCCTTCCACAGACTCATGTTAACTCTTCCTTCCACAGGCTCATGTTAACTCTTCTCTTCCACAGACTCATGTTAACTCTTCCCTTCCACAGACTCATGTTAACTCTTCTCTTCCACAGACTCATGTTAACTCTTCCCTTCCACAGACTCATGTTAACTCTTCTCTTCCACAGGCTCATGTTAACTCTTCTCTTCCTCAGACTCATGTTAACTCTTCTCTTCCACAGGCTCATGTTAACTCTTCTCTTCCTCAGACTCATGTTAACTCTTCCCTTCCACAGACTCATGTTAAGGAAATTAAAGTGCTGGAGCCACATCCAGGGACCTTCACTGCCGCTGCACCTGAATAATTGTATTTAAGTGAAATGTTCTCTGCTATAGGTAATAAAATGCCATATTATGTTGCTAATATTGGCGCCCGTGGGCCAAAACATGTTTAGATATGTAATCTATATTACAGCTTGCCCGGCCGTGGCTCCCCCTCTCTTCTCTACTCCTTTTTCTTTCCTTCTCCTCTCCCTTTGCCTGTCCCTTTCTCATCTACCATTGGACGCCCGGCTAGGCTCAAGGTAAACATAGTGGCGCATTACCCACATGCTATATATGCACATGTAAATTGGTACACCCTTGCTTAACCTGATATTTGCTTTCTGTACACCTTGTGAAAAATCAATAAAGTGTTTGAAGAAAAAAAATAATGCTGGTATGTACACAGTGCAGTAGGTCATAACAGAACTACTGTCCCAGCAAAGCCTACAGAAGAGAACACTGCATCGGGCACCCAAGACTGCAATCCAGAACTTCAGTTCTTCAAAAGATTAATATTCTTTCACCTATTTCCCGTCTATTTTGCACTTCATGGTGATTTATTAAAACATTTGGTGCCTTCAAGTATATTTCACTGCCTTTACAGATCTTGATTTCATGACTTTATCCGGTCGATCATATGTGGTCAAATATGATATCTATTCTTAGTCTTGTTTCTATGGCCAGTGGTGATCAATTTTTTTCACAGTGAAGCCTGATCTTTGAGGAAAAGCTTTCACATATATTTGTCGACATCTCAGCTAAATGCACATTATGTTTGCAAGCACTTCCTCATCTGTATTGAAAGATATCTTTATATGTTATCAACACAATCACTCCAGCCTCATAGTAACAGTATCCACAAGATCTAGAGCCAATTCACGGACACCTTTTACACACTCTGCAAAAAAGTAGATGAAAGCACCAGTCGAAACACAACTAGACCACTGCTGCGGGCTACGCGCGCTCGGTCTGCTCGCTCAACGGTGCTCTGCACAGATATTCATGCACTTTGCTTGTGTGCGGCTCCCCAGGATCCTTTGCCATTAAAACTCTTTAGGGTGGCAATCAAACAAAAGATACTGGTTCTGAAAGCCCCTTTATCCTTTACTCCATATCGGTGGTGCCCAAGAACGGAGGCTGCCGGAGCCCCACGCAACATGCATCTATGAGAGGGATTGGCAAGGGCGACTCCAGTTACACTGGCCTTCATCAGAAAGTGCCAACCACCTACGACTTACTCATCAACATTACTATGCTGTGACAGCGGCAAAGGGTGCACCTCATATAGGTTTCCATTTTCACAGATGATTCTGGTGAAACATCTCAGATGTATGAGAAAATGAAGGTGGATCTTGCACTCTGGGAGCCTGAACGAGGCCCATTGTGGACATGATATCAAAGCAAATAAAGAAACCCAACATCGAGCCTTCGATGCGAGCAGACGGTGGCATATCTGAAGATATTAGGGGCAGAACACCTCCTTCTTTAAGGGATATCTTTTCACCTATGTGATTCATCTAACATGTTCCATGATGTGAAACCTAGGGAACTGATGACTTCACTTCAGAATTGAAAAACCCATTCTATCCCTATTTTCAGGCTGCGTCAAGATGTGTGCTTCTTCCGACGCAACAGATGAATAGCCCGTCACAAGTATTTCACATGTAGGCAAATTTAACAGGCTGCGTCCTAATCAGGGATTGAACATATAGGCTAAAATCATGTTTTAAAACTGTATGTTATACTTTTTTTGTGAAGCACAAAGTGGAACTGTGCTGAGAATCTGAACCCTAGCATTTACGTGCACCGAAAACGCAGTGGGAGGAGCTGTTCGACCAACAACATGTGTATTTCTGAAGTGCATCTCTATGCTCAATAACAGATCCTGTTATCCAACTCAATAGCACTCAGGTTAACAACCCTAGAAGGATGGAAGCCTGAATGGGCCTGTTGGTATTTGCACCTGTGAGCATGAGGTCAAAGACAGATCCCTGGAATGGATGCATTAGTCTCCTGATTCGCCAGAACCGGCCGCGACATAAAAAAAGAGACAGGCCTTGCTCTGGAGCTGGTCTTTCCAACAAGGAAGTGTTGGTCTTCGTACAAACACTGTCACTGAATTACTCTCAGTGAGTGATGTGACACAGCAACAAGGAAATGTAAACCAGTTATTTACTAGAAAGCAGTCCACTCTTATTAAACCTGGAAAACCTAACTTTCAGCTTCACGAGTAATTGTAGAATGTTAGATGCCAAACAAGCCCAACTGCTTGCTATTCCTAGGAGAACCGGTGCCACTCGATCACTTAAACAATTTGCCTTTCAAATAAATCATCAGCCAGAAGTGAAATGGCCTGTGATGTAAGCAGGAGTTAGACTTGCAGGTCTACACACACAGATAGAAACACGTGCATGAGTGAAATGCTGGTCAATGGCTCCCACTGGCTTAGAATGAACTACTGTTTGTCAGCCTCGTTTACTGCATGTGCAACTCGCACCAGATTGTTTGTGATCAATTTCCTTTACTTCTTTCAAAGAGAAATAAAGGACTTGCCAAGCAGAGAGGAAATTCAATTGGTCGCGTGTTGCCTCCGACATAGCCATTTTCTTTGCTAAATTGGGTCATCGATGACGGTAGCCTTTGGCCATGGCTGTGCACAGTGGCAATCCATTCAATCAAAGAGTAACTATTGACTAAAAGTGTTGAAGTGAGAACACAACTAGCAGAGGTGGAAGAGCAACAGTGATGATGCAATGCTGAAAACCAGATATCCAACCACACGGGCTAGGTGGATCCCCAGTTACAATGGGGAAGGGGCAGCTTTCCCCCGCTGCAATGCACTGTTCCATTGGTCCATCAGCATGCTATGGAAGAACCAATGCATTGACCATCAACACATGCGTTGTTGTACAGTGGTATTTGTATATCACACACAACTGCGCGACGGGGGGAATTCCTCATGCTGACCAGTTACTAAAGCATGGGATCCAGATGGAGAGTACATTCTACTGCACGCCTTTCTTGGGAAGCACACAGAGTTAGCTGTAAATGTGCTATTAGTTGATGAAAGCACCTCCTGATCCAGGTTAGCACTGATCAGACCTCTCTTTGTTGATTCCCAGTGCACACACTTTGAGCCGCAGGCTGTGTGTAGAAAGTACAGTTCAGCACAGAGGCTGCATAAGAAGATGGAGGCTGACTGCAAAGCACAGGCGTGCTCCCCTGATCATCCGCAGAGCCGGACCGGACGTCTGGACGCGTGTCCCTGGGGGCATTGTGCTACTCTTAGAGAACATCTTCGTAGCAAATACATGTTTCCGAAAACAAGGCAAACATCTTCATTTTACAGTGCAAATCTTCAACTAATGACTCTAAAGTTAGACTATACTGACATAATTCTGAATTATCACCGAGGACCTAGAGGATAGCTTCTCAGAGCTAGGGTACAGCTTTACAGTGCTAGGTTATACCTTCACTGGTGTCGGGTATCGCTTCACGGTGCTAGGGTATCGCTTCACGGTGCTAGGGTATCGCTTCACGGTGCTAGGGTATCGCTTCACGGTGCTAGGGTATCGCTTCACGGTACTAAGGTATACCTTCACAGTTGTAGGGTATCGCTTCACGGTGCTAGGGTATACCTTCACGGTGCTATGTTATAACTTCACAGTGCTGGGGTACAACTTCACAGTTGTAGGTTATAGCTTCACAGAGCTAGGGCATAGCTACATGGTGCTAGGGTATCGCTTCACGGTGCTAGGGTATAACTTCACAGTTGTAGGTTATAGCTTCACAGTTGTAGGGTATCGCTTCACGGTGCTAGGGTATCGCTTCACGGTGCTAGGGTATCGCTTCACGGTGCTAGGGTATCGCTTCACGGTGCTAGGGTATCGCTTCACGGTGCTAGGGTATCGCTTCACAGTGCTAGGGTACAACTTCACGGTGCTAGGGTACAACTTCACGGTGCTAGGGTACAACTTCACGGTGCTAGGGTACAACTTCACGGTGCTAGGGTACAACTTCACAGTGCTAGGGTACAACTTCACAGTGCTAGGGTACAACTTCACAGTGCTAGGGTACAACTTCACAGTTGTAGGTTATAGCTTCACCGTGCTAGGGCATAGCTACATGGTGCTAGTGTATCGCTTCACGGTGCTAGGGTATAACTTCACAGTTGTAGGTTATAGCTTCACAGTTGTAGGGTATCGCTTCACAGTTGTAGGGTATCGCTTCACAGTTGTAGGGTATCGCTTCACAGTTGTAGGGTATCGCTTCACAGTTGTAGGGTATCGCTTCACAGTTGTAGGGTATCGCTTCACGGTGCTAGGGTATCGCTTCACGGTGCTAGGGTATCGCTTCACGGTGCTAGGGTATCGCTTCACGGTGCTGGGGTATCGCTTCACGGTGCTAGGATACCGCTTCACGGTGCTAGGATACCGCTTCACGGTGCTAGGGTACAATTTCACGGTGCTAGGGTACAACTTCACGGTGCTAGGATATCGCTTCACGGTGCTAGGGTACAATTTCACAGTGCTAGGGTACAACTTCACGGTGCTAGGGTACAACTTCACAGTGCTAGGGTACAACTTCACAGTGCTAGGGTACAACTTCACAGTTGTAGGTTATAGCTTCACCGTGCTAGGGCATAGCTACATGGTGCTAGTGTATCGCTTCACGGTGCTAGGGTATAACTTCACAGTTGTAGGTTATAGCTTCACAGTTGTAGGGTATCGCTTCACAGTTGTAGGGTATCGCTTCACAGTTGTAGGGTATCGCTTCACAGTTGTAGGGTATCGCTTCACAGTTGTAGGGTATCGCTTCACGGTGCTAGGGTATCGCTTCACGGTGCTAGGGTATCGCTTCACGGTGCTAGGGTATCGCTTCACGGTGCTAGGGTATCGCTTCACGGTGCTAGGGTATCGCTTCACGGTGCTAGGATACCGCATCACGCTGCTAGGGTACAATTTCACGGTGCTAGGGTACAACTTCACTGTGCTAGGGTACAACTTCACAGTGCTAGGGTACAACTTCACAGTGCTAGGGTACAACTTCACGGTGCTAGGGTACAACTTCACGGTGCTAGGGTACAACTTCACGGTGCTAGGGTACAACTTCACGGTGCTAGGGTACAACTTCACGGTGCTAGGGTACAACTTCACGGTGCTAGGGTACACCTTCACGGTGCTAGGGTACACCTTCACGGTGCTAGGGTACACCTTCACGGTGCTAGGGTATACCTTCACGGTGCTAGGGTATACCTTCACGGTGCTAGGGTATACCTTCACGGTGCTAGGGTATACCTTCACGGTGCTAGGGTATACCTTCACGGTGCTAGGGTATAGCTTCACGGTGCTAGGGTATAGCTTCACGGTGCTAGGGTATCGCTTCACAATGCTAGGGTATCGCTTCACAATGCTAGGGTATCGCTTCACAATGCTAGGGTATCGCTTCACAATGCTAGGGTATCGCTTCACAATGCTAGGGTATCGCTTCACGATGCTAGGGTATCGCTTCACGATGCTAGGGTATCGCTTCACGATGCTAGGGTATCGCTTCACGATGCTAGGGTATCGCTTCACGATGCTAGGGTATCGCTTCACGATGCTAGGGTATCGCTTCACGATGCTAGGGTATCGCCTCACGGTGCTAGGGTAGCGCCTCACGGTGCTAGGGTAGCGCCTCACGGTGCTCGGGTATCGCTTCACGGTGCTCGGGTATCGCCTCACGGTGCTAGGGTAGCGCCTCACGGTGCTAGGGTAGCGCCTCACGGTGCTAGGGTAGCGCCTCACGGTGCTCGGGTATCGCTTCACAGTGCTCGGGTATCGCTTCACAGTGCTAGGGTATCGCTTCACGGTGCTAGGGTATCGCTTCACGGTGCTAGGGTATCGCTTCACGGTGCTAGGGTATCGCTTCACGGTGCTAGGGTATCGCTTCACGGTGCTAGGGTATCGCTTCACGGTGCTAGGGTATCGCTTTACGGTGCTAGGGTATCGCTTTACGGTGCTAACGTATGTACTATACTAGATCTTTATAAAGCGCATGGCTACCCTTTGGGCCTGTGCTGTTGCTACAAATGGAATATCAGCATTTGACCATACAACTCCGCCTACTAAAACTCGCGCATGTTTTGGATAACGAAAAATGGTCCTTGTACCTTCTTCTGGCTGTCTTCAGAGCGGTACCTTTGAGCTGTGTCCATCTATACATGCAGCATTTGTCTACAGTGTGCCTTCGGGAGCTTCAAAAGTCCAAAACGTTATCAGCAACAAAAAGTAATCACAATACATGTGTTTAAAACACACATGAAAACGTACAATATTCCCCCGAAAACTATTAAATGGCTTTGGACACTTTTTTCTGTGTTTCCTAAATTATTCTTTGATTAATTTTATTAATTATTAATTTGACACGTGCCTGTGCATTTTATTGCTCCGAATGTTTCTACTGTGGTCTCGGTTACCGATCTAAAGAGAGTGATGCGGCTCATCTCTTCAAAAAACAATAACTCCACACAATGCTTCAAAATAAAAACTTGTCCCAGACTAATGTGGACTCGTTATGTATAGTGTTAACATAGCAACTATTCTACGAGAAGCACTTTATACCAACTTATGTATCTAGCACAATTATTTGATATTGCAGAATAGCACTTCTGAACTATTAAGATTTTGATGTCCCGATAGTCATGAAATGTGACTTTCCATCATGATGTTTCTAAAGCTCATATACCCAAGGGGTCTGGAGAAGGAGGCAGATGGACCACAGATATCAATTTCCAGGCCATCTGTTTCAGGAAGGGAACCCCTAAGCATAATGCGAATCAATTCCACAGTCCTCCACGCACAACAAATAACTAGTTACTCAGTATTCTTGCTTTGAGAATAACCCATCCTCTGTGTTGAATTCATCCATCTGATATTATTGTCTCTTAGATTCAGAGTACTCCATATTTTTTAAAACAAGTACAATGGTAAAATGTTACTGAGTGTGGTAAGAACAGCTCACACCATTAAGATTCGCTAATCCTTTTTGTTGCGACTTTGGGCGCACACATGGACATGGGACACCAAGTGGTGGCCAAGTTCTAGCACATTGTCAGAAATGCCCAAGTGGCTCCTCTTCATAGCTCAGTTTTACTAAGGGCAACCGCAGCAGAAAGAGATGATCACTCACATTCGCCTCGACCTCCACTTAAAAATAACCACAGTGCGCATCTTGAGCAAGCCATGAAAGAGCTATCATGTGCTCCCCAGGCCACTCTCGCAGCCACAATTTGGGGGCGAGCCTGTGATATGAAGAAGACGGGAACAATGCAGCTTTTTCCTTACACCGCAGCATTAAAGGTATCCGTAAGTGATCTGTACTCTCCGGTGTTGAACTATTATTGTTATTGATGGATGTTAAAAATGATCTAATATTTTTTTAAGGGATCTTCCAATTCAAGCTCTCCAGGGCACTTTTGGAGTAGAATCAACCATCAACACATGGTTATTGACTCTGCCTCAGAGGCTGCTTTTTAAACATCACCGTTTGAACTTCTCACTGGATTGACTTGGGTTCAGCTCCCAAAAACATAACGGTGAGTGCAAATAGGAAGTGAAGAAGCCATGAGCCCTTCTCGATGACGCCAATCAATCAGTACTTGTCAAGCGCGACTACTCACCCATGAGGGTCTCAAGGTGCTGGGAGGGTGTGGGGGGTTGCAGATCCAGCTGGGCACTATGGTTCAGTTGAAGAGCCTGGTCTTGAGATCCTTCCTGAATTGGGTCAGCAACGGGGATAGCCAGAGGTGGAGAGGAAGGGTGTTCCAGGTTTTGGTGGCAAGGTAGAAAAAGGATCTTCCTCCGGTCCTGGACTTGAGGATCCGAGGACGGTGGCAAGGGCGGGAGGAGCTGGAGTGCAGAGGTGGGTGAGGGTGCAGTTTCGCAGGAGAAAGGTCCTTGGGTGTCTTTTGGCGGCACGAAGTGGCAGGCTGCGTGGTGTCTGGTGTTGAGGACGAGCAGGGTGTTGGCGTTGTATCCATGGAACGTCTGAGAACCAGGGTCCGTGGCGTTGGGCGCGGTCTAGGTGCAAAAGGGCGCAAATTAGCTTGCCTTTGGCGCACCAGCGGCACACAGTGGCCACCAGTAAGTAGTGTGAGGGGGAGGGCTGGACAGCTGGGAAGAGGAAAACACAGCGCTGGAAGGAGGGGGGCGCGGGGGTAAAACAGCAGCCTGGGCATGGCACAGAAAAAAAGAGTGAAAAGTTAAAAAAAAAAGTATGCAAAAGGGGGAAAAAGTGTGCACAGAAGGCAGAGGGGAAATCGAGTCAGTAGCACAAGGACAGAAGCAGACCAGCAGCAGAGCAAAGATGGTCCCCACTAGACCCCCAGGGATGAGGCGCAGGGGGAGACTGCAGGAGGAGGAGGGCCTTGAGCCACCAGCCAACAAGGCTCAGTCGACCTGCAAGGGGCAGCAGCTACCAGGCAGAGCTGCACAGGGAGGGAAGCTGATCACGGACAAGGAGACAATGAAGCCAGACATGGCTTACCATACAGATATATACTGAGGATTATCAGTGACTTTGTGACGTGCTAATGATTCTTTGACCTCCAAACTTCAAATATACATAAAAAGACCACTCGCACTGATGTGAACCCCTCGCTAAAGATGCTTCTTTCCATGCAATGCTATTTATGCACAAATCCTACTAATTCATCATTGCAATGTTTCCCATAGCGATGGTCACATGCATTTCAGCACAGGATTTGATTAGATAGGCCATAACTTTAGATCGGGAACCCTTCCATAAGGAGAGTATGGTAAGGTGGCATTTCTGGGAAGAAGCCATCGCAATTCCTGCAACAAAGCAAACTGTCCAGAAAAATGACTCCTTTTGTCTACTGTTTTATAAATAGAGTAATATCTGTCCTAACATTTGAAGGTGTCCTCAAACCCCGAGTCACGAAGCACCACCAGCGAAGAATAGATACTGAATCAATTCTCAAAGGCCTAGCAGAGCAGTGAACGAGCGTCGCAAAGCTCCATAAAGCGGGATCTAAGCACGTGTTCACTGTACCACGACAACATATTGGATGGTCTAACAAAGTCCTTTCATAAACAGGTTACACTCGGACGAGCTCTGATGTAAACACCTCTGTAATGTAGGGGTCTATTTAATTACCGAGACGCAGAACTACAGCCTGCTTTAAGGAGAGTAAATTTGTATTGATCCTCGAAGAAGTAAATTCATTTCTGTGTTTGTTCGGGCATCTTATGGTGAAAGCGGCTAGAGCTGATCTACCGAGCATCTCATTTCCTTTGTTTTTCGTTAATAAAATAAAGCTGTTTTAAAGGAAAACTTTGATGAAGCTGGACAGGATGAAAATGCTTTTGATGGGAAACTCTTAAAAAGCAGCAACAAGAAGTGCAATTTATTCTTGAACACAGAAAAGCCTGGCTTCCCTGATACGTAAAATGTTCAAGGTACCAGTGTACCTGCAACTCAATGACGCAAAATGGACTGTGGAAGAATAAGATTAGTTCTAGAAGGTGATGCCGCTAAAAAGGAGTAACCATCATATGCCTGCTCAAGCTGCTATTAAAAGTGAGGGTAGAACTTGAAAGGAAAATAATAGCTATTTTTGTAGCTTTAAGGTGAGAAAATATCTCACTATGAACTCTGGTGGAATCTCACTCACCCCAAAAACCAGATCACACCATCCTCATCTCATTGGCTACGGCTCACAGAGGTTCAGCCAATAAGAGGAGGCGGGGACCTGCGTGTGACTATCTCTGTCCTTACCACAGTGCCTCCTCTGCTTTGTCATGTGTCCAATGGCCTGACTGGATGTTGAAGCCGCTAAGATATCCACTGTTCTTAAACAGCAGAGAGCAGCAGTTTCTAACCTTTCGGCCTTCTGAACCCGGGATGGGCAAAGCACCACTTCACATAGCAGGGCTCGGGCTCCTGACCGGCCCTTAGCCAAGCTGAGCCCGAATGGCTGCTTAAGAGTGCTTCGATGTGTAGGGTAAGGACGACCAAAATGGGAACTGGAGCTCTAGTTGGGTAAATCAAGTTGTGTGCATTCATATATGCGTGAGCAAGTGTACATGTGTGTAAACACATTTGTCGGTCTGCTGGTCTGCATTTCAAGAGGCATACAAAAGGTGATGGGAGAAATGCTTGTAATTTGTCTAACCACTGGCAATCATTTGGGCTAGCATCCCAACCCATCGCTCGTTCTCTTGCTCGCCATATTTATATACAACAATGTCCACAGACACGGAGTAACTCAAGGTTGATTATATCTTTCAATTCCTGCTCAAAGAAGATTGTGTACAAACTGTTGGCATATGCTTCGCATTCGATGAATCTTAAGATCAACCAAGGGATGTGGGTGCCCAAGATGTTTTGATCTTAGGTCACTAGAAGGGCCGCATCAGGACATAGTCAACTGTCTAATTCACCAATATTGATCTAAACACATAGGTACCCACATTGGTCACCATCAGAATTGAATGTCAAGGTTAACTGCTGCGTAATAACTTGCAAGCATGAAGAATTCCCCTGGGTACTAAGACTTAAGAACCAATCCAAGTGAAGCCTACTGGTCAACGCGTGGGTATGCACCACTGTGCTCCAGGCCGGACCGGCAACCCAAAGCAGCCCTGGCAATACTGTCGGACCAGCCCCAGGAGGGGGGTGGGGGGGGAGGGAGTTTGAAGTCTAAGGTACTGCGGCCTTTGTTACTGAGGGCCTATATTGCAGTTCTGCCGCAAACCGGCGCCCATCGCTGCAAAACCGGCCCCAGCCTTCCAGCCTCCCGGGTAAAAGCCCGGGGCCCGCCACGACCAGTCCGGCCCTGACTGCGCTCTGCATCGACGTCCCAGCACTTGTTTATGAGTCTTAGTACCGAGGGGAGTCCTTCATGATTTCCATGAAAAACAAAACATCCACTATAAAATGAGATAATAAACAATGACTCGTGTTAAAAAACAACACACTTTTTCCGAAACTAAAGCCCAATCCTAATTAAAGTCGCTCACATTTATATATAAGCAACAGCGTCTTTTAGGATCGGTTCCGGCATTTAAGGCAGGGTGACCCATCACACCGCGCTGCAGTGCATGGTTACCAGGGCAGGTTTATTGCAATATAAAACTGCCTGGCTTCCATGAAATATAGTGAGTTTCAAAGCCCCTGACCAGCATGCACCTAATATTCGCCTCTGCGACTGCGGCAGGAGTTTGATGGCTCGATCTCGCTGTTTAACTGACTGTGCTGTACCTGACCTGCATGCGAGGCAGGCTCCCTGCCAGCAAGGCAGGCTCCCTGCCAGCGCGCGCCGACAGCGCGCGCCGACATAAACTGATCGCCTTGTTTTATTTGCTTTCCTGGTACATTTCCTGAGTAGATCAAGAGGCCGCGCGTGCGGGGCTCGGACGGAGCGTTCAGCATGGCACAGGAGGCTGAGCAGCTCCCTACATACATGACGTGACATGACAGGCTCCGTGTCAGACTGGACTCCATTGTGTCAGACTGGACTCCAGTGTGTCAGACTGGACTCCAGTGTGTCAGACTGGACTCCAGTGTGTCAGACTGGACTCCAGTGCATCAGGCGGGCAGCTCTCTCCTGGCTGTCACTGCCAGTCTGCCAGGCAGCGGGCATCTCTTAGCCGGGTAGTGACCTCAATAAACCCTGCGGGTGAACTGTGTCACCGGGAGGCTGCTGATCGGGGCACACGGCCTGCCGTCGGTTCACAGAGGAAGCGAGGCTTTTTATTCGGAAGAGCTAACAAAACACAAAGATTACAAACTAAAACAAAAAAAAAAAAACATACCTCCTCATGAATCTCAACAGTTATTCTGTGTTGCCCTGGTAGATGGGTTGGCAGTGAGATTCAAATCCCAGCGCAATGGATTAAAGCAATGGACCAATCCAGGCGGAACCAATCAAAAGGCTAATAATGGGCTGACGCACGAGGGTTCAACCCAACAGCCCAAAAGAGGCAGATGGAAACACTTTCATTAACCTGAACCTCTGATGGGTACTTGGGGGGCCTGCCACCGCTTTTGCAGCTGGTCTGCGGCACTGCAGGGATCGTTTCACGCTGTCTGGAGTGAAAGCAGGTGAACATGAATGTTTACTTGGAAAGGAAGCTGCTGCTAGTGATGCTATGGGGGAAATGTCAGGTGAGGTAAGGTGACACATGGCCTTGTGTTGCTGTGAACCTGATGTTGATGGATGAATGAATTAACATGGTCTTATGAAGTGCAAACAGCACCTCCGAAGAGTATCCCAACGCTAAAGACTTCTGAGAAGGTGAAAAGATAATGCCTGAACAAGGTGCTAGGTTGTGGCATCTTAGATGCTACAACGGATGGATGGGACCCTTCATGGACAATAAACCTATCTTATGAAACGGTCACCTGCCTTCTGTGCTTCATATACAAAGGTCTACCTTGCTTCACAGGTCTTGAGCTTTTCTTTGACAGTGATTCCGAGGCTACAGAACGAACCTCAGAAGGGAGCTTGTTCCAGGCTAGAGCTACCAGAAAAGAAAAAAGAACGACCGACCTTTGTAGCGTGCTTATCCTTGGAACCCTAGCCAAAGCCACATGGGACGAGCGCAATTCCATCTCGGAACACTAAGGATGCATTCTGACTTCCAATCATGGAGGACCAGAGCAGATGCTAGAGTCTCAGAGACATAATAGAACATGCTTTATGCATGTGCTCTCGAACATGAATGATCAGCAATTACTTATGTGTCGTGCAGTTTATGATGTTTTATCACTGTGGCCATTACCCAGCAAGATATCGTACTTAGTACAGTCCTTGTACCAAGAACATGAATTTGTGGTTAAGTATGCTGAAAATATTTGACCGTAAGACCTTGGGAAGCCAACAATGTTACAATGACGAATTTCCATCTACTGATTTTGATCTCACTTCCTTGTCTCTGTAGAAGAAGTGACAATTGGGAGTGGGAGAAGAGGAGGGAAATGGAATAGAGTTACCACGTAGAGACTCGGTCTCCGACCGCCTAAGACAACGGTAGTGGTTGCTTGTGCAGAAACGTATTTTGTTTACATCCTTGGTTACAGCTCACTGAACCTTTCATCATACTGACCCAAATTATCTCTGGGACAGTGTTACCCACAATGCCACACACAAAGAACCCTAAGATCCACGAACGCTGACTTGCAGCATGTTCCCAAACTTAGACTGGCTACTAGAGGAGGCAGATCCTTTTCTCTCTTAGTCGCAGGAGCCTGGAACCGGCTTCCGCTTAGTTTAAGATTAGAAGAAAATGAATTTGCTTTTGGGAAGCTACCTAAGACTTGGCTGTTCTCCTCGACATAAGTCTCCCGTCTATTCCCTTTTCATATGGTGCTTTCTACTTAAAACTTTAACGATTTATATCTCCCATATTGGATTTTTGTCATTTTATTAGATTGCTCTCTATTTCTCCAAGTCAGTTTGGGATTTTCATTATTTTGCATTTTGACTTTCTTACTGTTTTGGCATTGCATAAATTACTTTGCACATTGTCCTAAGTTTAGCCTGTCTGGTCTGTGCCGCAGCTACCTGCGGGTGATCTCAGGTTAATTTAGTGACTTTGAGGGTTCACCTTGGCAAGAGTTGTGACTGTTCCTGGAGGTGGGTAGTCAGCCATCGCCAAAAAAAAGCCAATTTCTTACACTGAGCAAGAATAGAGGGTCAACGGTAAGCATCACCATTAAGCAGTCCTCTCAGAGGGGGTGCCGGTGGTCCGCTCCAGCGCACTAAACTTACACTGCCATGGACAGATTGCCTGATCTTGGTTCATTAGAGAGCGGAGCCTCTCATGTCTACTACACTGCGGATGGACTTTGAAAGCAGCTGCACTTTAACAAGTTGTGGAGTATGCAGGGTTTTCTAGGGGTTCTGGTATCACTATGCTTGTGTGAGGGGTACTCCAGGTAAACTGATCTTGGCGTGCTTGGCTGTTTGGCATATAGATAGAGTGGCGTGACTTCTCATAATTGCAATGAGGCTTAAATGTATGTTCAGTATGACGTCGCATAGGCTCTGTGACTGTTGCTACTGTTTTGAGATGTCTCACATATGTGCACATTCACATAGGCATTGTAATTAGCAGACTGTCACAGTCTAGTATTTTAACATGTGTCTCCACTACCCTCTAATTGCCACATTGTCTTTGTGGGTTTGAAAGATTCGACAAACAAAAAAATAACAAAATGTTTCAAAATGTAAAAAAATGAGTCACTTTATTCGTTCTTGACAGTATTACTGTGGTGCATACAGTTAGCACATACCAAATTCATATACACGTTTAAAGAACGCGAAAAAGAGCCAATGAAAGTAAAAGGTCTCATGCAGCCATGTGCCCATACAGTTAGACAACTACAGAGAGGTAAACACAATACCAGCATTCATGCACGTCTGAGCGGAAGTGGTGATACGGACATCTTCAAAACAAGCCCGACAGAGCAAGTCAATTTTCATCCTTTTAATGATAGGATACAGGCAAAACAGATGCTTAGGATGTTCTGGGTAACTGGTTTTGTTCCATTTCTCACAGACCTCACACGCCGCTTGGGTGCAACTTAGATGGTTCCTTTCCCCGCTTCTGGAATTTGGGAACCCGACACATTGGGTCACCCGTGATCGAATGCACTTGCGGCTGGAGTAACTCTTTACAGTGCATTCACTCTCACATACCACCGCCGTGTTCGAGGTTCTTTGCTAACAGACGGAGGAGTGTGTTATTACAGTAATGACACACTGCAATATGCAATTTCAATTAAGCCGTGCACCAAACTCTTCATAGCGTGACAAATACTGATTAAATGTCGCCATGACTGTAACTCAAAGCAGGCCCACTTGGATTCATTTCAAGCAAAGAAACAACACCAAAATCACGCTCTTGAGAAACATGATTAAAAATAACATTTTAAAAGCATCAATACTGTAGTACAAGTGACGTGGCTTGAGCGTCGTGCCTGGAGCTTTTTGGGAAATGACTTCTCTAGCACAGTCCTATGTCCAGCCATATCAAGTCTGAAACCTGGATGAAACAAGCACCGGCAAAGCTAATCGGTCTCGCCACTGGGACCCATTTGCTTTACTAATTGCTTTCGGCAGTGCTTGACAGCTTCAGGACACTGTGCAGCGTTGTAAAAATAAACAAGCATTTGCAATGCAATAGGCCTCGCATTTGCGAGAGTTTAAGCTGTTGGTATTGTAAATGACAATGCCTTGGATTTATTTGTTTTGATAAAAAACACATAAATAAAAAAACATCGTCATTTATAATGCCAATAGCTCAAACTCTTGTAAATGCAAGACTTACTTCATTTCAAAGAAGCGTCCGCAATTGTCCCGGGCTGCTTGGAAAGTGAAAGCTCGCATGGCTCACTGAATGCTGCCGGAAATGCAAGTCGTGCCTGCAGTAGGAGAAACGCATTAAAGAAAATAGTGCTTACTGACTAAATAAGACATACCGTGTAACAACCGAAGTAAAAGGGCCAGTCCTCATGAGAGGTTACAAATTGTTATTGTTATTGTTAATTCAATCTTGTATAGCGCATATATACCGGCAGGTCTCCTAGCGCTCAAACAAGGCGCTACTAAGGAGGAACTAACAAGTCTATTAACGAATCAGAAGCCAACATTTACAAAAGGACAATGACACAAGCCAATAAAAATATGGGCAAAGAGTGGGCGGAGCTTCAAGGCCATACTCAAATACAGCATGCCTCGCAGAGCAGCGCATGCGCTGCTCAGGCTCTACCTAAAAAAGCAGTGATGCCGGTCATATAATTTTACTGATGCGCATGTGTCGGAACGCATGCAAGCGCCAGCGCAAAAACGTGGGTGCCATTTGCTATAATTTTTCACGGTTCATTAAATACAAAAATACGTATTTGTTTGGGCTAATAATGGGTTTGGAGGGAGCTAGGGGTAATGGAGGAGTGGCTACACAAAGGAGCAAAATAGCACCAATGGTAAAAGGGAGCACCAGGGTGCACGGGGTGGGGAGAAGAGGACTGCGCAGATGTGAGACAGCATCATGGAGCAGGAGTGGGCCAATAAACACACAAGAGAGACAGCTGAAAAAACACTTGCATTTTTGTGTACTGCTTAAACAAATAAAGTAGTTCCCTAAAAGTGAGCAGTGGAAGGATACAAGTAAAGGGGATATGTTCTAGGGAAGGGACATACATAAGATTGACAGGGCAAGCCACTGAATAAGAAGCAAGTGAATGAGATTGACAATAAAACAAACCAATGGTAAGCAATGTGTGCGCTTTAAGTCCACTTTAAGATCTTGGTAAGCTGTCAATACGTCTTTTGCAACCAGACAGTTTATGCGATCTGAGAGACTCGACATAAAAAGGATATAGGTAACATAATGAAATAAAGGAGGGAATCCAGGGGCTCTCACCCTGTGGTAATGTAAGTGGAGGCCCATGGTGTAGTGGCACTCGATATGGTGGAATACAACTGTGTCACGTAGTTTGCACAGGATCTGATTCCTACTGCATTAAAAAGTGATTTGTGTCCATGTCAACAGTACTTTTCTTTTCTTACACTGGGGGCAGTGAATTCAATGTGGGTGGAAGTAAGCCAAGCAACTCTCTTAAACAAAAAAATACAGCATTTTTTGAAATCTCAAGTTCCTGTTCGATATACAATAGTCCAAATCTGAATATGATTTATGTCAATGTGATAAGCACAGAGTAAGGGAGATGTGAGCCTCACTGTGATTTAGACACACTGAATTCGAATGCATAGCAATCTTCCTATTAACAGATGGAGGCTCCTACCAAGTGCAAAACTGCTGGTTCATCCGGAATAATAAACAGCGTTTTGGTTGAATAACACACTCATTTCCCTAAAGCAAAGTGTTCTCAAATCCTACTTTCTTTTCTAATCAAGATTAAACTATGAACACTTGTAGTAAAATGCAATTAAGCTGACACTTGTGGATGAATCCACTTAACAAAATTTCTATTCACCAATGGCAAAAGCGGCATCCATTATGCAGAATCACGCTGCCAACATTATGCAGCATGGATTCAACTGTACTTCGCTTTGCACCGCTAATGCTGCAAGCCTGAGAAATTAAAGCTCTATAAGAATATAGATTGAAGCAAAGTCTCGCAGTCAGGCCGACACGGAGAGAGCGGTTTAAAAAAGTACCCATCTCTTAACGCAAAGGCCATCAGCAGCAATTAATCTTGCATCAGTAAAAATTTAAATTCAGCATTTTCAATTTGTAAATCCTTTTACTTGGCTTGTTTTCCAGCAGGCAGCTGAATTAATAGCCACTATCACCGCCAGATATACTTAAAAAATTATATATTCTATCATTTTAGCTAATAGCTGCTATTGCTTAGGTTTCCATAGTAACCTGGAAGAGAGGTCGCGAGTGTCTGAAATGCTCATAGTCTCTGATAATTAACCGTATGATGACAGACTGGCAACATTTAATGATTAATTAGGCAAAGTCCTGCAATTCTTGGCAGGAGGGAAAGCAGATAAAGCTAACGGGTAAAGAGTTATCTCACAGAGATCACCATAGGTATGATGTAGGTTAAAAAGCCTAAGTATTCATCTGATTGCCAGTCATCTTAACTGCTCTAGAACTTCACAGAGTAGGTCCTGGGGGTTACAAACGCACTATTGTCACATCCTAAGGGCACACTGACCAGGTAAGACTCAGAAGCCGCATTACCACCAAGCCATTCACTTACTAACCAATTTCCTGCAGACGCCACCAAATTGGCAAGCTTTCTTCTGAGGGCGTTCGGCCACTGTTAGCAAGCGCGTTGCACTGTGGTTCTCTGATTTGGTCTACACTGTGTGACAAGGTTAGAAGAGGAAGTCAACGTCTGTATTCTCATACTTTACAAAACTACTGAAGTTATACATTTGCACTAGCAACAGCAAAATGCAAAGGATATGAGGGCAATGGGATCACAACATACTCTGCAGCTAGGAGTTTGCAGAACACCACTGTGACATAAACCACTGGCTGAGCTTCTTGTTGAATCTAGTCTGTGATGGATGCCACACAACCCGGAGGAGTAACCAGGCCCTACATCCCTGGTCAGTGAGATATGGGAGACTCAGGGCCCTCTCACCACATTCTGCAGGGCGCCCATTATTTTGTGTTATGCCACTGACACAACCCAAAGGATGAAGACAGGTTGGCCATAGGGGACCAAAACAGTGTATGGTTTGCACTACTGCTCCTATGAGCACAAGTTCTAGAGAGTGGAACTGAGTGACTCATTCAAACGCCTGAGCTGAACTTCGAGAAACTGGGATTGTGTTCGGAGTACCACTTAATGCGTTTCAAGCAAAGGTTGAATGCATTTACCACCCTCACAGCAGACTCAGTATGTGCCATCTAACGGGCATAGGACATATACTGGCCAACAATTGTACTGGGTTAGGCAAGGAAAACACCTGGTATCATGCTGAGTCTGTGCCGTGGGCAGATGGAGACTGGTACAGTGGACGCCTCTCTTTTTGCTATTATAATAGGTGCTTTTGTATAGGTTTATTAACACTTTTAAAGTGTGCATTCTCTAGGAGGGCTTCAGCTATCTCTTTTCAATTAAGTGAAATCATTAGGAGCCGTTGTTTCCAGCTCAACTCTGAGGGATTCTAGATTGGCTCCTTTCAAACTTCTAGGCAGTTCTCACAATACCACCATCTGTGGGGCGGCCACGCTGCTGCACTGATGGAGGATGTGCATACTATGCCACTCAAATACCCGTTTCCAAAAACAGCAACAAACATTTCAAAAGATATTGAAGTTCAAAAGGAGCCAGGACCCTCTCGAACGGCTAAGGGCTATCATAAAAAAACCTTTACAGTACAGGGAACCTTACCTTTCAACTATTGTGCTGTCTTCAGCTTCCCATGACACTGCAAGGTACCGAAAAGCAAAGTTACAAGAAAGCGCCAAACATTTGTGGAAATCCACTAGCTCCGCTTTGACTGATAGTTGTAACTGCAAGCAATCCAGAAATGAAGAAACAAATCTGACGACGTAGGCGAGCAATGGGCCAAAACATTTGACGACAGCTAAGAAACAGAGGTGATACTTCTCATCTTTTCTCGTGACACGGGAGACTGTGAGATCCTGCCCACCAGACAGCAGGAATGGATGCTGGCATTTCTATGTATTTGGTATTTATAAAACACAAACCCAGCCGAAAGGCAGAAGATCACTCGACAGAGTCGAAGGCAGAAATATAATCAGGTGTGATGGTTTTCTAGAAGTGGTAGTCTATTTATTATGTAACACGGTGGTGTTCTTCAAAGAGATGTGTCCGCAGCAATCACGTAAATTGAAAAAGGGTAGAGGCATTCTTGACGGAAGAAGGAATGTTGTTCCAGACCTTAGGTGCAGAGCTGGAGAACGGTGGCTACCTATTTGTCTTGTATCTTTTACCCCTTTAGCTCCAGGTTTAATGAGAGGTAACAAAGATGGAAGTTTGTCAACCAAATAAAAGTGGACACTAGTTGTGAATGCTCTTTAGATGATACAGCTCGCCTTGAAGGTGAAGTTGGCCGGCAAGCGCTGTCAGTTGAGTTCTACTATCTGATCACAGCCAATAAACAGGAACTGAGTACATCACAGTCTCATGCTGTATGGTCTCCCAGAGTTCATCACGTTTGCCACTCCTTTTGACCACTTTGAAGAGAATCAAGAGATCATCGCAAAAGGATTCGACACATCCACTGGAAGGAAAACATCTGTGCTAGCATGGGCAAAGAAGTGACTTCTTGATGTGGTGATCTACGCCTAGGTACATCATACCTTTGAAATGGGATCCTGTTCTTGGAGCCACCCTAACCGAGTGCAGAAAGTATTGATGCTTAGCACAATGTTAAATGCTCAAGCCACTTTATTTATTGCATGGATGGTATTCTGATAATCTAGTACTTAAATACTTTACCACAACACAGGTGTCTGAGCGTCTAAAAAACAGAATGCTGTTGATAGGATAAAGAACTTTAATGGAGCATTCCCAGAATTTCTTCATTGAATTTGTAAAATATTGAACTGTTCTATCATGCCTAGACGTTTCATCTCAACCCTACCGTTTGAAGCAGACCCATATCTGCTGTTTTTAGGAACATACATTTCTAACGTGTGATGATGCTGGGAGGAGATTGTGCCATCTGGGAGGAGATCTCTGTACTGGGGTGAATGTATGACATTGTTCTGCATTCTGTCCATCAATTGTTGTTTTTGCATTTGTCACCCCGAGTGGGAAGGGTATGCTCAGACGTGAGTCCCTTGCTCTCCATGCCACTGGAATCAAGCTATCCTGGCTGATGAGGGCTGAAAGCCCGAAACCGGTCCTAGGATGCTTGTTTCCAGTCCAGGGAGGACCTGGCTTGGCAGTTCGGGCTGGACTGTTCCCATGGGGCACAGGGTCAAGACTGATTTGCATATGGCTGGGTTCAAACTGGAATGGCATGGTGAGCAAAAAAACGATGGATTTAGGCCCAGATCTCTGTACTGGGGTGAATGTATGACATTGTTCTGCATTCTGTCCATCAATTGTTGTTTTTGCATCTTTTCATTCCAGGCATCATATTGAACTCAGAAGAACCCTATGCGGCCCTGACTCGACCTGTAAGATTGTATGCGCAGGTACAATCAAGCAGAAAGCAGAGACACGCCAAGATATCCATCCTAAACCACCAGATTGTTCTTGAATGACTAAATGAATTAAATAGAGCACTTATGGCCCTCTTTGAAATCCCTCTTTTGGCTCAAAGTTATAAAAAGTCCACATTTCTACAAACTGCCTGCAAAGACTAGAGAGACAACGATAAAATATCTCCAAAACCTGTGTCCCATGCCACTTCTGCTGGGAAAGTCAAATCCACCAAGGTCATGAAAATCGAAACTTTGTAGTCTTCCTGCAATTGAAATTTAGATTTTGTTTATTGAAGAAGAGGAAAATAAGAAGCTGCGGTTAGAACCCAACCCTCTCTGGGTTTACAGCATCTCAATATAACCATACAGCTTGCCTCCGAGCGCTATACCATGAATCATTGGTTAGTTTGAGCCGGTGGATTCTGCTGCTCAGCACCGGCACTTAATCAACAGCGCACTTTTCATGAGCACCAGTTAAGGACACATTCATTTACGGGGAGATTAACTGATTTGCCCAGAATCACAGGATGTTGAGCCAACGTAGAGACTCAAACCTGGTTCCCCAGCTCAGAAGCCGGCAGTTCTGGCCATTACGCCACATCCTCTCCCCACTTTCATTGTTATTAGTTGGTTCTGTTTTAGGCGGCGCTAACAGGAGAAATGTGCTAGTGCAAGCTGCTTCCTTACAAGAGCCCGGACATTTGTTTTTACAAGAAATGAACCACTGACCGGAATGTGAATTATAAGCTTGAGTCACAGGGCTATAATGCTATTAGCACATGCCACCCACCAAGGGTAGAATTTTCTAAAGTAAAAAAGGAGAAAGAGAAAGACTAACATTAGAATATTGGAGAAGAAGGTTTAGCCCAGCCAGAATATCTCTGAGACATCCACTTGCCTTCAACTAAGCTCCCAACATTCCAAGAGTCCTAAAGAAGTTCGAACAAAGAATGTATAAACCACCAATGATAGAAAGTTATAAACATACATCGTCAGTACAAGACCCATAATGTAAGCAGAACTGACATTGGCTCAAGTGAGCAGATGTCACAATCGGCTGAGCCAAATTCAGATGCAAACCAATCAGGTTTGTGGAGTATTTTCTCTGGAGCTCCTGAAAGTTCTGTCATCTCTCCCCACTTTCAAAAAGACCCTAAGATGGCTTTCATAAAGAACGCCTGCCATCCACAGGGACCATCAAACCCCTCTCTCTCTTCATTCAAGGAATAATGCCTACCAATCAAGGAGCGATTCAATGGCCTCTGTCTGGCACCATGGCTCAACTGGGCTCACTCACTGTTTTGTACTATTCAACTAATCAGACTGGCCTTTCTTTGTTTATATGATGGTTGCAAATTCAGGGCTACCAAATAACTTCCACAATATGTCTCACTGATGCTCAATGAAAAATGGAAATAAAAAATCTGCTTTTCCCGTACATCAATACAAGGGGCGAGACCTGATGAAGGACTGTGAAAAGCCCCTCCCATAGGACTGAAGCCATTGAAAGCAGCTCAGACAGTTATTACAGCAAAACATGCCAGTCTCACACAAGAAGAGGGTGATATATTCCACCACACTACTACCCCTCCGCGCTCAGGCACTTCATCCAGCCCACTTGGCACTTGTTGACGTCCAAGGTCTAGTCCTTCTTATATGAAGTGTGTATTTGATTTCAAAATAGAAAAACATCATTCCAATTCCCGAGTCAACCCACTGGGACCCGAGAGAACATTCTTAAGCATGAAACACGGCTCTTCTAACGATTGATTTTCCATTTTCCACTGGAGCTAAAAAAAAACAGGCAAATTGGTTACTGTGGTTACAACACTTAGCCGGTTTAGAGTGTTAACATGGATTTAGTTCGAGATTGCAGGCTAAGAGATTTCATAATTAATAATTCTCGAATCCCCCTCCAATACAGAACTCTCATTTTCCTGAGGTTATGATTCTAGCACAGGCGTGAAAGCAAGTAAACGCTACATCCGCCCCACAAACTGGGCAAATAACTAGATGGTGTTTGTCTCGCCCCACATTAAGTGTAGCAGCTAATCCATTGATTTGGTTGTAAGCAAAGCTAGTCCTCTGCTGTCATATTTTGAAATTTCACTGGCATACAAGCGAAAGTTGAACAATTTCACAAGTCATTTAGAATCACAACAATATAATTAACAACAAAATATTCTGGAAACTAAGAATGTTACAAAATTGTGACTGCCCCATACTATGTATGCATACCACAGTTTTTTCCTCACTTCCAATTTCTGTATGTCTAGAGAGATCAGGAAACAATTCATAACTATGGTTTACATTTTTAAACTACCTTCCATAATTAATCATCTTGAATTGAATATGCATTTTGTCACAGTGCACGCGCTGTACTGAGTACATTGGATCACCTTTGTCCATCAGTAGGGCAGACACAAAGCATCTGCAAAGGACACTGTCATATTAAATCTCATCCATAATCAATTTTAGGGTCATTCTCCTCGCAGACACAAACACCTCAAATGGACAGTAAGAGTGCAGACGAGAAAGTTTAGTAAACAATAGTAAAATAATTTGGAGCACTCAGTACCTTTCCACAAATCCACAACCACATACTTGTCATGAAAAAGGGGTGAAGACAGCAATAACAATCAACACTAGAGCAAGGCAAATTTATAATAGTTCATAACGAAATTCTTCTATTTTTCCTCTTTGACAATAAAAGAACATGCAAACAGCTCTACCAGGGACAACAATTTACAATGAAACTCTGATTTATAAGCATTTTTACTTCGATTAGCCAAGATCAATTAAGAAAAAGCAAGAAATACTGCCCCGCCACCACATCCGGCTCCACAAAACCATCAACCACCCGTGTGCCACATCTATGCATAAAAACACAATAAGAAGAGCGTGACAAAAAAAATCCATATCTAGGAAACTGCTGCAGAAAGGAGGATATCGAGACAAAGGAATAGAAAACCGAGCTCATTCTGAAAGGATGGAAACAATTTATAAATTACAGTAATTATTTTAATAGCGATTGTGAAAAGGACATTAACAAAGCCCTCGCTTGCGCTTGCAAGTGCAGTGTCTGTGCTGATCCTAAGGAGGTGGTTGGGATATTTTTGTCTACAATGCTTTGCTAAATTGTCACAATCTGCTCACAGCAAGGATAATTCGCGCCATTTCGATTCTCGTTTTTATCACGCTTATTTTGGTCGCTGGGCAAAATAAACAAAACAAAACTCTTCAGAGTATTTATTCTGCCATAAACAAAAAAAAGGCAATTATCACAGCGCTCTCCTTCCATCGGAGGAGTGACACTAAAGTTTTCTGTGCACGATCATTTCAGAATTTGTTAGGAACTAGTTTGGAGTCTTCGGCATTATTGTGATCGCAGGCATGTTTAATCGGTGCAAACATCACGGAGCCCAATTAGCGGAACAATACTGCATGGATGCGAGGTGTGAAGGACCTGGAGACACAGGCTCCATTGTACAGCGGGGCAGGGAGGTCCTTCTCACATCTGCCCAGGATTTGTTTTTCAAAGGAAAATTGATACTGACAGAGCAGCGCATCTGTTTCCCAATCTGCTCATCTATCTATCGATATAGATCTATATAGATATAGATCTATATATATATATATATATATATTCACTGAAAAAACCATAGGTTTCACACACGTTATAGTTAGGAATTAGCATTTAAAAAACCTTGCAAATTCAGTGAAAAAACCATAGGTTTCACACACGTTATAGTTAGCTGGACATTTTACTCGTAAAAAAACATTGAAATTCCCCCGTTATAGTTAGTGCAGGCAACTATAACTCACGCGACCGCAATCCTCTGCTGATGCGAATACTGTATTTAGACACTTATTTGCCCATGTCTTCTTCCATTAAATTTTAGCTATACATATATTACAAATATTTTTTTTTCATAAAGACACATATGTCATCAGCAGAGGATTGCGGTCGCGTGAGTTATAGTTGCCTGCACTAACTATAACGGGGGAATTTCAATGTTTTTTTACGAGTAAAATGTCCAGCTAACTATAACGGGTGTGAAACCTATGGTTTTTTCACTGAATTTGCAAGGTTTTTTAAATGCTAATTCCCAACTATAACGTGTGTGAAACCTATGGTTTTTTCAGTGAATTTGTACGTTTTTTTAAATGCTAAGTTACTTTACGCCGTTCGTGGCGTGCGCGCCCACTTAACGCAGTTCGTTCCGTGCGCGCACAGTGTGCACGCGGTGTGCTTCGCGCACCGTGCGCCCACTTTACGCAGTTAGTGCCGTGCACGCACGGTGGGCACGCGGTGCGCTGCGCGCACCACGTGCCCACGTTACGCTGGATGGGCCATGTACGCACGATGCGCTTCGCGCATCGTCCGCACACGGAGGACATATTATGTGCTTCGTTGAGAAACTTTATCTATTAATTGTATCTTTGAATAAAATGCCATGCTCAAAAGGTGCACTGCGGGCATCTTTTGCACACGGGGGAGGGGTGAATGTGGAAATTCTTTTTTTTAGAATTAATTTTTACCGTACGCGTAATCGCCGTTTTTTCGAAAAAAATAAAAATTGCTTTTTTTTGCCTTGGGGGTTCTTGTGGGGCACCTTAATCATTGGTAGGTGGTTAGGAGCTGTCTAACATGCTCTTTTACATATTTTACACCTTTGTTTTTCCTCCGCCCCTCAGAGTGCGAGAGAGAAAATGGCGGCCGCCGCTTCCTGGTTTCGACCGATTCGAATGTTTACTAAGATCTAACAGCCAATCAGAATCGCGCTCGCGCACGTCACCGTACGCGTACGGTAAGCTTACGGTAAGCTTACGGTAAGCGCACCGTAAGCTGCCACAGATATATATATTGATTTAAAGGCTATTTTCTCAGGAACTACTGAACAGATTTACACCAGACCTACAAAAGGCACTTCCTTGACCTGTAGACTACCTCTCTGCCAAATTTCAAGTAACTCTGTTCAGCCGTTCGGGCTGTAGCTGTGTCTAAAGGTCCTATGGAAAAATGCATGGGAAAAACGCGTTTTGGGACCCCCCTTTTTTCTCAGCCCCCACTTGACGAATCCCCCCGAGACTTTCAGGGTAGGAGCGGAGCGTAGCGCCCCATTAGTTTTGAAAATTTTGCGAGGATTCGTCGACCGGCGCCAAAGTTATTCCAAATAGAATGTTGCGGTTTTCCTATGGAAACAGGGTCCTAACTATAACTACCTACTGGCGACCGCCAGTAGGTACTATATATATATATATATATATATATATATATATATATATATATATATATTCCACGTTATAGTTAGATCAGGTAACTATAACTTGCGCGCCCACAATAAACTGCTGATGACGTCACATATTACATCACTCATGACATGGTCAGTGACATCACTCATGACATCAATGATGACATCTGAAATTACACATTGTGGATTGCGGTCGCGCAAGTTATAGTTACCTGATCTAACTATAACGTGGAATTTCATTGTTTTTTTACGAGTGAAATGTACAGCTAACTATAACTTGTGTGAAACCTATGTTTTTTTAAGTGAATTTGCAAGGTTTTTTAAATGCTAATTCCTAACTATAACGTGTGTGAAACCTATGTTTTTTTCAGTGAATTTGTACGGTTTTTTAAATGCTAAGTTATGTATTTATTTTTCATTTTTTTTTCTGGTTTTTCACTGTGCGCACACCCTGCTGGCGGCCGGAGCAACTAAACACCAGCCTGCAGTACCAAGGCCAGTAGTCTTTAGTTCACTACCAGACACTCTCCTCGCCCTTTTCTGGCTCATGTAGGTTCCTGCTTTCTGTTTGAAATGGTTTTGTCATCTTTTTCTTTCTCCTGTGTGATTTTCCTTCTCTGAACTGACATTGAAAAATAAGTGCTAGTGCCCCCCACCGGCTCACATTAAGCATGGTCTGGACCAAAATGAGCCAGAGGAGTCATACCAAATGTTTCTCCTGATGACCATTTGCCAATTTGTACACAGAATTTAACTTAAATCCTTGATGCCCGTTTGCAATATATAGGCATGTTTGATCAGTGCAAACAACACAGAGTGCAATTAAATGCTACATCAATGCCGGGCGTGAAGGACATGGTTCCATTGTACAACTGGGCCAGGAAGGTCCTCATAACATAAGATATCACATAACATAAGATATCACATAACATAATGTATCACATAACATAAAATATAACCTAACATAACATGTGCATTTGTAAAGTGTCAAGAATTCCTGTCATGCGAGGGGAGGAAAACGGTAACCAGCGAAAACGGACTACATCTCCCAGGATGCTTAGCGGTTGAGAGGTTATGTAAACAGGAGAGCTGTTACATAACTCAAGGAAAACACGCCCTTATGTAAACAGGAGAGCTGTTACATAACTCAAGGAAAACACGCCCTTATGTAAACAGGAGAGCTGTTACATAACTCAAGGAAACACGCCCTTATGTAAACAGGAGAGCTGTTACATAACTCAAGGAAAACACGCCCTTATGTAAACAGGAGAGCTGTTACATAACTCAAGGAAAACACGCCCTATAAAGGGAGGAACCGGGAGGTACAACGCTGTCGGATATTGTGTTTACACCGACGTACCTGCTTAGTGAAGAGCAGTGTTCCGGAGTGGTGCTCCAGTAAGGCAAGAACGGAGGTAGGTCGAGTCGTTACTCCCTGGGCCGTGTCTTGCCCCATCGTCACCTGTGAAGGACCCGGAAGCTCTACCGGATAACCATTGAGCTTCGCTTTTTGACTCGGCTGAGTCAAAGCGCAGAGGCGCTTTTGCTGGTTGGAGTCGTAACTCCCAGCCCGACCAGAGATACAGGGACTGCCAGCTGTAACGCACACCAGGAGGTGTTTGCCGCGTTACAGACTCGGAAGTCCACAGGATCGATCGAGCGGCTGCTCTCGGTTCAGTCTTCTTTGCTTGTGATTGGGGTATCGGTGACGCATCACCAGGAGGTGACTCCGCGTCCCGGTGCAGTCTGAGGAAGAGGTTGAGCGGCTGCTCCCTTCAGGTAGAGACCCCGGCTGGGTGTTTCCCTGACTCCTCGATTCTCCCCAACACTCTTCGTGCCCCTCACAGCCTACCGATTGGCATTGTCGGCCATTTCATTTCTGCCCTCTGTTGGCATACGCCGGGATCGGCGTATATGCAGAGGACGGTTAGGACCATCCGTGCTGTGGGCTGGTAACGTACTTAGCCTGGAGGATTCCAGTGACTATAACCTTTGTTTATTCCTTGTATTATTTTTGCCTTCATTAAAATAACTAAACCTTCACAAGTGGTTGCGTTCTCATTATCGTGTCTGTTAAACGATCCTGAGACGTTCAGGGCGTTACAAAATATCCGACCTTAATAACACTAACTGTCTCCCGGTCGATAACAGACATGGCAACACTTGATGAGGTGCTGGCTGCTTTAGCGACCGTGCAAATTGAATTGGCTGCCTCCAGGCAAGAAACAGCCGATGTAAAAGCCAGACTGGATGCTATCCAATTGGACCCGCTCACGCCCAGCACCTCCCTCACGAACCAGACCCCTGCGGTAGTAGTGGAAATGCCGGTAGCCGTCCCCTTGGCAACACCATAGAGGTACAGTGGGGATCCTAACGCAGTGCAGGTATTCCTCACACAAGTGGCGCTACATTTCTCGTGCCAACCAAGGGCGTTCCCCACGAGTCAGGCTCGTGTGGCTTTCCTTATATCCTATTTGGCTGGAAACGCGGCACAATGGGCCGTACCTCTGGTGAGCAGGGACGACCCCATCTTATGTGATTGGGGTGCTTTTCGCGAGGAATTCCTGAAAGTCTTCGACAGAAGGGCTGACTCGTACACGGCGGACCGTGAAATGCTTGAGTTGAGACAGGGATCCAACGACCTGGTGCAGTATCTCAACGCGTTCCGAAGGCTGGTTGCGGAAACCAAGTGGCCTGTTGCTAAACAGACGGCGCTCTTCCATCACAGGCTGTGCGATGAGCTCAAGGACGCCGTGGCTCATATTGACCCACAACCCAAGACATGTGAGGGCCTTATCAACCTGGTATTACGGCCGGAACATAGGCTAAGTGAAAGAAAGGGGGATCATGGGAGAAAAGGAAACTCCCTTCCATCCTATGTGACAGTGGGAAGTCCTGAAACTTCCACCGCATCCAAGGGAGAACCCATGGACATCGGCGCAATACGAGCGAGCCTCACAGCCACGGAGAAAGAGTCACGCCGTAAACAAGGATTGTGCCTATATTGTGGCAAAAAAGGCCACTACGTACGTGAATGCCCTGCCAAACCGAAGACGTCACGTTATCGGGCCAACCGGTCGGTAACAGCCGTGGTGGACGTACCGGCGGAAAACTAGAGGACTCCCAGACCAAAGAAGGGGCATCTCGGAGTCACTCATCCATCCCTTCACTTTCCAACTCGGTCACTAAGGGACAACGACACCTGTTCCTCACAGTGCACGTGGGAGTGCATGACCAGTGGATACCCGTTGTGGCCATGGTGGATTCAGGGGCCACTGGCATGTTTATGGACCTCAACGAGGCATGCAGGCTAGGGCTAGTGCTTCTTCCCAAAGCTGTACCCGAAGACGTCTATGCTGTAGACGGAAGGCGATTGGTGTCGGGGCCCATCGGGCAGCACACGGGGGTCCTTCCGATGAGATGTGGGAGGAACCATTTGGAACAAATCGATTTTAACATCATCCGAGCACCCCAATATGGCGTCATATTGGGATTGCCGTGGCTACAGAAACACAACCCCTCTGTGGATTGGCCAACACATCGCATCGAACTGACGTCACCGTATTGCATCCTGCATTGTGGAATAAGAACGGAATCCCTTGACGCAGATGTGAGCGGGAGTCAGACGGTGGCTACAGCGGCAGAAAAAGATGTGGCTCTCCCCCAGGCTTATCAGAGTTTTGAGGATGTATTTGATGAGGTGAAGGCGGAAGTGCTACCACCACATAGACGGTTTGACTGCCAGATCGACCTGGTGCCAGGGGCCAGCGTTCCCAGCGGCAGGCTGTATGCCCTGACGGAGCCTGAAAACGTGCATCTCCGGGGGTACCTGGATAAACTCCTCAAGCTAGGATTCATCCGCCCGTCCAAGTCTCCGGCCGCCTCGCCACTCTTCTTCATCCCGAAGGCTAATGGGGAGCTGAGAGCCTGTGTGGACTTTAGGGCATTGAATGCGATAACCGTAAAGAATCGGTACCCCTTGCCTCTCATCAGTGTACTTCTGGAACAGGTCAAGAAAGCTCGTATCTACACCAAGTTGGATTTGAAAGGGGCATACCATCTGGTGCGCATGAGGGACGGAGACGAGTGGAAGACCGCCTTTAAGACCAGGTTCGGCCTTTTTGAGTACCTCGTCATGCCGTTCGGTCTGTGCAATGCCCCGGCAGCCTTTCAGTACTTTTTGAATGAGGTATTCAGAGAGGAGTTGGATATCTACGTGGTCGTATATATCGACGACATCCTCATCTATTCGTCCAGTGTGGAGGAGCACGTACACCACGTCAAGGCTGTGCTCCAAAAGCTGAGGGAAAACATGCTGTTTTGTAAACTCAGCAAGTGTGACTTCCACGTCACATCCGTGGAATTCCTCGGAGTGATGCTGAGTCCAGAGGGACAGGAGATGGCAGAACGAAAGATCAAGGCGGTGAAAGAATGGCCGGTGCCCCAAAGCGTGAAGGACGTCCAAAGTTTCATTGGCTTCGCCAACTTTTACAGGCGGTTTATAGATGGATTTTCAGGATTGGTGGCCCCAATCACACAGCTACTGAGGAAGTCCAAGGAGTTTGTCTGGTCCCCTGAAGCGAACAAAGCTTTTGAGGCCCTGAAAAGCGCCTTTGGTAAGGCGCCGGTGTTGGCTCACCCCGATCCGGATCTCCCCTACGTGGTGGAAGCGGACGCATCGGATGTGGCGCTGGGGGCTATCTTGTCCCAACGCAACCACGACACAGGGGTGCTTCATCCCGTTGCGTACATGTCCCGCAAACTCAACGACGCCGAACGCAACTACCATATTGCGGAGAAGGAGCTTCTCGCAATCAAGGACGCCTTCACCGAATGGAGGCATTGGTTGATGGGGGCAAGACATGTGGTATCGGTGTACACGGACCATCGGAACCTACAGTTCATGACGGCCGCAAGACACCTTTCTCCCAGACAGCTGCAGTGGATGATCTTCTTTGCGGGGTTCAACTTCCGCATCACATATCGGCCGGGGACGGAAAACCGGAAGGCGGACGCCCTGTCCCGTCAATCTGCAGTTAAGGAACCATTGCCTGCGACCGAGCATTCCATCATTTCCCCGAGGATGGTATTGGGGGTTATCCAACCGGATACTTTCCTGAGGGGAATAAAGAGAGGGATCAGGTCATTCGCATGGCGGAGGTGGCTCCTCAGTAACAGAGAATGGCAGCTGAAGGACGGGATACCCCTGAAGGGCAGGTGCCTATTGATACCCACGCCTAGGCTAAGGAAACAAGCATTCATCTGGTGCCATGACTCTCCATGCGCAGGTCATTTGGGCTTTGAAAAAACGGTGGCTAGCATGGGACGGCATTTCTGGTGGCCAACCATGAGAGTGGATGTCAGGAGGTGGGGACAGGAGTGTCCTACGTGTGCTACCATGAAGGCCGACCATGGCCGAACCCAAGGGCTCTTACATCCAATTCCGACCCCGGATAGACCATGGGATAGCATATCACTGGACTTCGTGGTGGGCCTACCGGTAGACCAGGGGATGACGGCAATACTGGTGGTGGTGGATTACTTGACGAAAATGGGGCACTTTATCCCCTGCAAGAGAGTCCCTACGGCCGGGGAATTGGCGTCACTACTCCTAAAGAATATGGTACGACTGCATGGATTACCTGGGGTGATCGTGTCGGACCGGGGGTCGCAGTTTACTGCGCAATTCTGGAAGACTTGGTGCACTGCGCTGCATGTTAAGACCGCCCTGTCCACCAGCTACCACCCTCAAACGGACGGCCAAACCGAGCGCCTGAACCAAATGCTCAAACAGTATCTGCGTTGTTTTGTGGACCAGGGCAGGGAAGAATGGGTCGACTTGCTATGGGTTGCAGAGATAGCCTATAACAACGCCACTCACAGCTCCACACAGTCATCTCCGTTCTATAGCAACTATGGCCAACATCCCAGGTTCTTGCCATTTCTACATCCGTTCAGAGAGGACAGGATTCCCGCCACAGCGGACAGGGTGGCACACATAAAAGACACGTTGATGCGCTCAAGGGCTGTCCTAATAGAGGCCAAGAGAAGATACAAGGCTGCGGCAGACAGGAAGAGAAGGCCCGGGCCACTGTACCGCACTGGAGACTACGTCTGGATATCCACAAGAAACATGAGGTTTCGAAAGAACAGTGTGTTCCATCCCAAGTACATGGGCCCCTATCGAATTACCAAGTGTATGGGTCCCGTGAACGTGAAGGTGTGCTTGCCCCAGTCATTGCAGATACACCCTGTCTTTCATGTATCATTGCTCAAACCAGCACCCTCCAAGCCGTCTGGGACACCTAGGCCGGTATGCGTGGAGTCGGAGGTGGAGTATGAAGTGTCGGGCATACGGGCGTCCAAATGGCGCAGGGGGAAGCTGTGGTACCTGGTTGCGTGGAAAGGCTATGGCCCGGAGGAGCAGTCATGGGAACCGGCTGAAGGGGTTCATGCTCCGCGCTTGGTCTCCTTGTTCCATCGGCGTTTTCCTGCCAGCGCTGGACCCGTGGGGAGCCGCTGAGAGGGAGGATGTACTGTCAAGAATTCCTGTCATGCGAGGGGAGGAAAACGGTAACCAGCGAAAACGGACTACATCTCCCAGGATGCTTAGCGGTTGAGAGGTTATGTAAACAGGAGAGCTGTTACATAACTCAAGGAAAACACGCCCTTATGTAAACAGGAGAGCTGTTACATAACTCAAGGAAAACACGCCCTTATGTAAACAGGAGAGCTGTTACATAACTCAAGGAAACACGCCCTTATGTAAACAGGAGAGCTGTTACATAACTCAAGGAAAACACGCCCTTATGTAAACAGGAGAGCTGTTACATAACTCAAGGAAAACACGCCCTATAAAGGGAGGAACCGGGAGGTACAACGCTGTCGGATATTGTGTTTACACCGACGTACCTGCTTAGTGAAGAGCAGTGTTCCGGAGTGGTGCTCCAGTAAGGCAAGAACGGAGGTAGGTCGAGTCGTTACTGCCTGGGCCGTGTCTTGCCCCATCGTCACCTGTGAAGGACCCGGAAGCTCTACCGGATAACCATTGAGCTTCGCTTTTTGACTCGGCTGAGTCAAAGCGCAGAGGCGCTTTTGCTGGTTGGAGTCGTAACTCCCAGCCCGACCAGAGATACAGGGACTGCCAGCTGTAACGCACACCAGGAGGTGTTTGCCGCGTTACAGACTCGGAAGTCCACAGGATCGATCGAGCGGCTGCTCTCGGTTCAGTCTTCTTTGCTTGTGATTGGGGTATCGGTGACGCATCACCAGGAGGTGACTCCGCGTCCCGGTGCAGTCTGAGGAAGAGGTTGAGCGGCTGCTCCCTTCAGGTAGAGACCCCGGCTGGGTGTTTCCCTGACTCCTCGATTCTCCCCAACACTCTTCGTGCCCCTCACAGCCTACCGATTGGCATTGTCGGCCATTTCATTTCTGCCCTCTGTTGGCATACGCCGGGATCGGCGTATATGCAGAGGACGGTTAGGACCATCCGTGCTGTGGGCTGGTAACGTACTTAGCCTGGAGGATTCCAGTGACTATAACCTTTGTTTATTCCTTGTATTATTTTTGCCTTCATTAAAATAACTAAACCTTCACAAGTGGTTGCGTTCTCATTATCGTGTCTGTTAAACGATCCTGAGACGTTCAGGGCGTTACATAAAGCACTCGTTCACCCAGAAGAGTGTTCTGGCGCTGAATAACAGATGTTTATTGTTACCTAACTCAATGGTACTCATTTTATCAACCTCAGAAGGATGAACGGTTGAGTGGACCCACCGGGTTTGAACCTGTGACCATGAGGTAAACACTGGCCCCTACAGTGGATGCATTATTCCACTAAGCCACCAGACCCGGCCTATCACTTCGGTCTATGATTTGTTCGTCAATGGGAAATTGATACTAACAGACAAGTGCCTCCATTTCCCAATCTCGTGGTCCAAAGATGACCGTTACCCAAGAACATGCGCCTGATTTAGAGCTTGGCGGTCTTACTGCTATTGCGCTGTGGCAGCGGTCCCAAATAGTCTGTCGAGATGATGGCAGTCTGCCCGCGGGACTTAGTTGTTGCAGCAATGGACAGAAGACCGCAGCGGTCTTTGCTTCTGGCTGACAGAACTCCATCACCATCACCCCAGCGAGTTTGTGCCAAGCTGATTGAGAGGTTCTAGCTGTGCTGGCAGTCTGCAAGAGGCAGTATCTCGGCAGAGTGAAGTCGTGGTGCAGTGAAGACAGGTTAGTACAACTTATTTATAGGTCTAACAACATGTGTCATGTTGGCATGCAATACAAATGTAGGAAATGTGTGAAATCCGTTTGTGTCATTTTTTGCATGTTGCTTGCACAACATACACACACCATTGCATGACCCCTATATGATACATAGGAGAAATGTACGAGTGTCTTACCTTTGATACCAGCAACAACGGACTCGTTTGGCGTTGTGGTGGTGTCGGGGCAGTAAAAGGGGGACCTGGACGAAGGCGTAGAAGAAAGAAACAGAAGCAGGAAGCAGAAAATAGATAAGTTACTGTGTAGTTTCCTTCCATTATGCCAGCTCAAAGTAGGAGGACTTCCCACCACAGGTGGGCCGGCGGGAAGGCACATCATAATCAACTCGGCAGGAATCTTGCCTGGAGTCCCGCAGCCAGCCATGTCAGCCTCTGCTGCTGTTGACACAGTCCAAAAAGTCCAGGCGGAGTTGGCGGGACCGTGGTGGTCTTCTCACCAATGGCCAACATCTAAATCGGACAAGTGGACTGCCAAAGCGGCGGGCAGCAAACCGTCAAAAAAGCAACGGCGGGACCAGTCCCAACAAGATCCAAATCAGGCCCTAAATTTACAATATATAGTTCATAGTTTCCACAAAGTTAAAAGCGGTTTGGTGCTGCAAAACTATGACTATTACCTTGATATTACTATCTGGACCTACTTTTTTCTCATGTCTCGTCCATATCTTCATTTCTGAGTTTTCTGGTAGTGAGTACTCTGAAATACCTCCATACCAGGCCAAGCCTGTGAACAGAACATTAGGGGTGGGCGTAATTAGCGAAAGTGCCTTTTGCAAAATATCGCGAAACGGCACAAAATCTCCGCGATCTCGCGATATTTCGCGTGATCGCGGAGATTAGTGCTTCCGGTTGGGGTTTAATTATTTTTGTGACAGGAGCATCGTGCCAGAATGAATCCTGCCCTGCATATTTACCCAAGAAGATGCCACCGTTTTGTGCAATACCTCTACTCAACTCGAGTACTTTCTACTGGCTAATCAGTAAGTGCTACCTCGTTGGGTAAATGTATAGTGCTTTTCCTACACTACAGCTGCGTAAAGGGCCAGAAGAGTTGTCTCCAGTCACAGTGGCAATGTGTGTCTGTAACGTTGCCACGGCGCCGACGGCCCTGGGGTCCCTCGAGTCAGCTGTCCATCATAGTGGGGGAAAGGGCGGGAAGACGTTGCCCACCGCTGGTGTGTGTGGCGGGGCTTCCATGCAGTTCACATGCCGCTTGTTTAAGGGGCCAGTGACCGATCAGAGCAGCAGATGAGGAGACAGAACCTCCTGGTGTCATGAGCTACACGGGGATTGCGCACGAGAAAGTCATGGGTGCACAGAGCTCCATCAAAGATCACAGCTAAGTTTTGACGGTAGATATGGGGAGAAAAGCACACCTGCCCAGCCTCGACCTAGCTCCCGAATGTTTTGTGCTGATTAATGCGTTACTGAATTTGAGCTTCAACTCGGGCCCCTGCTTTGTTTATATCTGTAAGTGCTTCCTGTTGAGGTTTAATTTTTGTGACAGGAAAGGACTCAAGGCGACAATTTCCGTTCCCTCGCGGATCGCGGAAATGTCAACATTTTCGCTTTCCGCGCGGAGCGCGAAAATGTCGAATTGTCGCAATTTCCGCAAGCGGAACGGAAATTGTCACCCACCCCTACAGAACATGCCACTCTACCTGCAAGGTAATTCCACCTGGAACAGTCACACACCGTAATAGTCCGAAAGAAATTTTGCATCGTGACACAAGTGTCATTGTTACTTGATACTCCATCATTTTAGGAGTTGTTTTATCTCTTTTACAAAATAGACACATGTAGTTGCATTCTGGGAAGACACCCACAGTCTACGGCCCCAGAGTCCCACTGGTTCCTTCCGTCTTGGAGACAAGTGACCCAAAGATAAAGTTGTTCACTTCAGGAACATGTTCATTGTGCAATTGTAAGGAAGGGCTCCTCAAATAAGACGATACTGTTTCTTGTTTGAAAGTCAGATGACATTCCAGATAACGTGAGCCATGAATGCCTTTAATGGCCAGAAATCTAGCTCGAACATGCTAAAACATGCCATTTAGAAAGACAGTACTCATTATTCAAGTGTCTGCGTTTGGATTTAGGTCCAGGCTTATTACAGCAGGTCCACAAGGCCATGCATGTCTTCGTATTCCAGAAGGGACTCAGGTTATCTAGATTACAAACTGAAAATCTCAGAAAACCCATGTAATCAAGGTTTAAGTATGTAGCAAAGGAACAAGCATTAGGGTGACAAGTGGTTAAGCCCCAACGTATTATTTTGGAGGGAAAAGAGTTTGAGAGTGTGTGTGTGTGGGAGAGAGAGTATGTGTATGTGTGAGGTTGTGTGTGTGCCTATAGACGTTTTAAAGCATGGGCAAAGTGGGCGCTGGTCCAGGGCCTCATACTTTCAGGACGCCCCCTGATAGATCCCACTCGATGTCCTGCCGGAACAATGTCAGTCTTTACAACAACGCCTTAACAATGAAAGTTTTAACAACAACTATATATATGTATGTATGTATGTATGTCCTCAAAACAGGCGGATGCTGATGTGCTACCAGATCGGCGGTGGTGCTGCCATGGGGAGAAGTCTGCTGACTCCTCACGTATATTAAGAAACTCTCGTTTTCACAATGCACAAGCATGGCACTCTGTAAGTCGATACTGAAGTTTGTTTATTTAGGGTGAGCGCTAGTCAACGTGTTATGCCATAACGCAAGTCAATCTGTGTATTCATTATATCGATCCTTCATGACATGGCCAGCGCAACAGTATCCAAATGGATTTATCACGATGAACAAAAAATATCATCGGGCACAGTGCAAATGTTATACTTTGTATTAGAACATTGGAATGTTGGGAGCTCTATTGAAAACAATGGAGTGCTCCTGGCTTATAATGGCTGGTATAAGCCCGGAGCACCAACATTCCAATGTGTCTTTGTTCACAGCTCTGGCTGTGAACAAAGACTTCAGGGAGCCTGAGGGGATTTGAATCCCCTCGCGCTCCCTGAAGGCTTCGTTTTGTAAGAACATTCTGCCCTCCAGTGGCAGAATGTTCTAATAGCCTTATAGCCCTTCGTAGCAGGGCTATACCGCTATTAAAGTCCCGCTGCGTTAGTTAAAGTCCCTCGCCTTCGGCTCGGGCCTTTAACGCTGCAGCAGGCCTTTAATAGCCAGTATAGCCCGCTACGGCGGGCTATAAGGCTGTATTAGAACACTGGAATGTTGGAAGTTCCATTGAAAACAACGGAGTGCTCCGGGCTTATAATGGCTGGTAATAGCCCGGAGCTCCAACATTCCAATGTTTCTTTGTTCAGAGCTCTGGCTGTGAACAAAGGCTTCAGGGAGCCTGAGGGGATTTCAATCCCCTTGCGCTCCCTGAAGGCTTGGTTTGTTAGAACATTCTGCCCTCTAGTGGCAGAATGTTCTAATAGCCTTATAGCCCTTCGTACCAGGGCTATACCGGCTATTAAAGTCACGCTGCTTTGTTAAAGTCCCTCGCCTTCGGCTCGGGCCTTTAATGATGCAGCGGGCCTATAATAGCCGTTATAGCCTGCTACGGTGGGCTATAAGGCTATAATATATACATCAAATAAACAGAGATATACATCTTGAGTATCTTAGGCAAGTGCCATATTAGGTGCATAAAGGATAAAGTGCAAGTGCTGTACTTCGAAATAAATACAATGAATAGACAAAAGTTATATGTATCCATGCAAGAGCCATTTTAGATGCATAGTTACCCATTAGTAGTGTTGCATCCATTTGGATACTGTTGCGCTAGCCATATCATGAATGATCGATATAATGAATACACAGATTGACTTGCATTATGGTATAAGAGAGAATGTGGCCTAATGGCGAGGTTGGTCGACCTCGGAGTCGGGGAACTGGGATCGAGTCTCGGCAGGGATGCTCAACATTCTGTGATTCTGGGCAAATCACTTAATCTCCCCGTGCCTAACAAAAATGAATGCGTCCGCCGGTGACATAACTGGTGCTCATGTAAAGCACTTTGATACCTTCGGCTCAAGTTCATGCTATATAAAACGCCCATAAAATAAATAAATAATAAGATGGCGCCCATAATGGCTATTGTAATAGACAGTGTGTAGTACCCTTATCAGTTTTGATTCTCATGGTTTGGTCACATGTCAAAAATGGATGTGTAATGGCGCTTCCCTGTCATGAACAAGTTTGCAAGTGGCAACCGAAACGCATTGACTAGCGCTCACCCTGAATAAAGAAACTTCAGGATCTACGTTCGGAGTGCCATGCTAGTTTTTCTGCACTGTGACTACGAGACTGTATATATGTGTGTGTGTATGTGTACATTGTGGTGACTATACAAACTAAAAATACCAGCACAAAAACGAGGGTTCACATCAGTTTGTTCCCCGCGGAAGGGAAGTTGCAGAGAACGGTGGAGTTGGATATATATATATATATATATATATATATATATATATATATATATATATATAAAATTACCCTTGCCACCCAAAGCCCCGTACCCACCCTTAACCCAAAAATTACCCTGGCACCAAAAATCCCATACCCACACTAAACCCTAAAAATACCAAAGCCACACAAATACTCATACCCACCCTATAAATGCCCTTGCCACCCAAAAACCCATTCTCACTCTAAGCCCTAAAATTACCCTTGCCACCCAAAAACCCATACCCACCCTAAACCCTAAAATAGCCCTTGCCACCCGCAAACCCATACCCATCCCAAACCCTAAAATTACCCTTGCCACCCAAAAACCCATACCCACCCTAAACTTGAAAAATACCATGGACACTCAAAAACCCATAACCAACCGAAACCCTAAACTTACCCTTGTCACCCAAAAACCCATACCCACCCTAACCCCTAAAATTACCCTTGCCACCCAAAAAACCTGTACCCACCCTTAACCCTAAAATTACTCTGGACACCCAAAACCCATACCCACGCTAAACCCTGAAAATACCCATGCCACCCAAACACCCCTATCCAACCTAACTGTAAAATTATCCTTGCCACCCAAAAACCCATACCCATCCCCAACTTGAAAAATGCCCTTGCCACCCAAAAACCCATACCCCCCTAAAATCACCCTTGCCACCCAAAAACCCATACCCACCCTTAATGCTAAATTTACGTTTGCCACCCACACGTACCCTAAACCCTAAAATTACCCTTGCCACCCAAAAACCCACACGTACCCTAAACCCTAAAAAAACCTTTGCCATCCAAATACACACACTCACCCTAAACCCTAATATTACCCTTGCCACCCAAACCCCATACCCACCCTAAACCCTCGAAAATACCCTTGCCAGATATATATAATGACATGTAACAGTGATAGGAATTCAATAGCACCAACATCATCGGAGTCCGTGCCCGTTTGTATCCTCAAATGGTGGATTACATTGGAAAGCAAGAAAAAAAGAAGAAAAAAAAATATAATATAAAAATGTGCTTCTTGTGGCCAGCAGAGGTTGGGACACCACTGGGTGTTTGAATATGCTGTTCACTGTACCAGCATTCAACAGCGAGAGGCAAGGAAAAATCGGCATGGACTAACGCAGGACTGACAAGGCTGGAAGTAGTGGAGGGCGGGCCATATTGTTTGCACCAATGAGCAAACAGTAATCTCATCTTTTAAACGAGCCCCCAAGTGCAACAACAGTAATAGTGAAGCGGGCACTGAGGAAAGCCGTCAGGCTGAAACGCGTCTGCCCATCGTTTCACCGTATTTTACAGGACATTTGATCTATGCCTGAAGAAGCAATAAATCTCTACCTGAGCCTCGGAGCATGTGTCGGACCCATTCTTGTAGTGGGACTGGTGTGGATATGGATATATATATATATATATATATATATATATATATACACACACACACATAAATATTTACATATACATTACACGTAATACTTACGTTTAATATTGACCAAAATAAAATTTTGCCACAATTTACTTTACAACGAAAGCGTTGTAAAGGCATCCGGGGTAAAGGCATACTCGTTGTAAAAAGAAATAGTTGTAAAAACATCATTGTTCACCCTTCGGTGTAAAGGCTGTTTCCCAGCCCCCTCGGTTCAGCTTATAATCCTGGCCTGGTGACTTTAATGTTTCTTAAACATATATTGTTTTAAATACATTTTCCTGTTAATGTGGTTTTAATGCGGGTAATGTGTGGGATTTTATTAAAGACATTTTACAGAAAATGTTGCGTTTGTGTTTTCCAACACTATGGATCATCAATAAAAACGTTTTTAGATCGAAACAGGACCTCACTTATGAGAAAAGGGAAAGGGTCAGAGAGATTGTTTGCAATAATAATAGTGAGCTCCAGCTGTATTACTCTATCGAAAACACATCACAATCCCTGAATATTGGATGGAAACAAATTTAGAGTTTGGACCAGTGTGCCTTTCAGTAACCTTGCCAAAAAAGGCATGAAAGAGCTGAAATTGGATCATAAATTCAAAGCTGTTTCGAACATGGGCCCCAAAAATACGTTTTGGCCCAGGGCCCCCCAAATCCTTAAGCTGTCCCTGTGCGTGCCGTCCATACCCTTACTTATAGGTGATTTTTGGAAGGTGCAACAGCTAGCTTTTACCATACAAACTAAATACGCAATAAAGTCTTTTAAGAATATGGGATTTCGATTTTTTCACAACATAGACCCGCAAAATAAAGAAGAGACTCTGAAAAAGGAAACAGTTGTATATTCATAACTGTGAAACCAAAATGGTTGAGCCTTTTTGACATACTGATCCTCTGCTGCTTGCACCCTCACGGGAGTGCCTCCTGAGTGGAAGCAACTCTAGGGTCGGTGCTGTATCTGTGCAGTGCTGTGGCTGGTGGCCAATGGACTCACCGGGGCCTGTGACCGAAGCAGCTATCCTCAAAGAATGGTCTTTGGAGGACACTAGGATTAAGTAAGGAAGTTGTAGCTAACGTCCGAGATGGCACGCCGCACAAGTACACCAGCTGACTGGTGTCCTTGTAAAATATTCAAACTTGGGGCCGTTTACTCCACTGGGACATTAAAGTTCGGCCTTCGAAGAGAAACAAAGAAACTGAACATCAGATGGATGGAAACAGATAGTTCTTCTTGTCCTCAGATAAACTGGATTATGCCATTTACTGAAATATACAAAACAGTGATGGATGGAACGCTTGAATTGATCTCCGTCACTGGCAATAACTCAGGCCGCATACCAATCCATCGTTATTTTGCACACCATGCCATCTCAGTTTGGATCCAATTATATGCCAATCAGTCTTGACCCTGCTCCAACAGGAACAGTCCAGCCCCAACTGCAGAACTATGTTCTTCCTGGAGCACAGCACAAGCAACCCAAGACCGGTTTGCCCTAGTTATGGGCTCATCAACCGGGTATAGCTAGGTGCCAGTGACACGGTGCGCACGGGACCCAAGTCTGGGCATACCCGTTTCACTTGGGGTGACACAATAAATATACAAAATGGTAATGGATGGAATGCTTGAGCTAATCTCAGTAACTGGTAATCACTTGGGCCGCATCCCAATCCATCGCATTTTTGCACACCATGTCACCTCAGATTAGACCCACTTCCATGCAAATCATTCTTGACCCTGCTCAAAAGGAACAGTTCAGCCCGAACTGCCAAACCAGGTCCTCACTGAACCAGATCACAACCAAAGCAGGACCGGTTTCACCCTAGTTATGGGCTTATCATCTGGGTACAGCTTGGTTCCAGTGACACAGTGTGCAGGAGACCCAAGTCTGGGCACACCCATCCCACTTAGGGTGACAAATATAAAAAAACGGTGATGGATGGAATGCTTGAATTAAGCTCAGCCACAGTTAATCACTTGGGCCACATTCCAATCCATCGCATTTTTGCACACCATGTCACCTCAGATTAGACCCACTTCCATGCAAATCATTCTTGACCCTGCTCAAAAGGAACAGTTCAGCCCGAACTGCCAAACCAGGTCATCACTGAACCAGATCACAACCAAAGCAGGACCGGTTTCACCCTAGTTATGGGCTTATCACCTGGGTACAGCTTGGTTCCCGTGACACAGTGTGCAGGGGACCCAAGTCTGGGCATACCCGTCCCACTTAGGGTGACAAATATAAAAAACGGTGATGGATGGAATGCTTGAATTAAGCTCAGCCACAGTTAATCACTTGGGCCACATTCCAATCCATCGTTATTTTGCCCACCATTCCACCATTCCACCATTCCACCTCAACGTGGAGCCAGATATAATCAAATCAGTCATGACCCTGTTCCAACAGAAGCTTATTGTGTCAACCTAAGTGGGACGGGTTTGCCCAAACATGGGTCCGGTGCACACTGTCTGATTTTCAGGATAACCGCAGACTGTGTAAAAAACTTCCATTTACGTGCATTGTCTCTAAATTTGCTGGATGTGAATATCATGAAACGGAGGTATGGTTCTGTCCATCCCTGACCATTGTTGGACATCCCTAGTTTACACCATGCACAGGAACCTCAATAATATGGCAACAGCGCAGACATTGAGATGTTACAAAGGAAATTCACACCTCTCTGTTCTCTCTACAAAGTCACACCGATCATAATAGCCGTAGAAAGTCACAATTAAATCTATTGATAGTTTAGAAGGTACTTTAATTACCTGGCGCCATCATCTTGCTCTACTGCTTCCTAACTACACAGTGTGCGCCTGCTTGAAATGATAGGACATCTATTTCAAGGCACATAAAGCAGAGTCATATTTTAAAAAGGCAATGGCAGGAAAGCGGGTAGGCGCAACAATCCATGCACGCATCTAAAGTACCTGGTCGCCACAATTTGTCCTGCTGTCAGCACAGCGGGAGCCCAAATTGGTACCTAGCAATGGAAGTGGGAAGAAATGATGAGGAAATCATTAAAGCGTAACGAGACTAGAATCCTCTAAAAAATGGAAGTATCTATCATTCACAATGATATTAAGGTCCCCATTTACTAAATGATACAGAGTTATAGAAGCAAAGCTAACGATAAGTAGCCCTCATCCCGTCTTCACACATAAGGGCGAAAGAAAGCAATGATCATCATATAACTTTACACAGATGATCCTGAAAACAGATACGCAAAGAGCGTATCTTGACAGATCATCGTTTGAGGCAGCAAGGCAAATCTCATTTTTCTAATGTCTTGAGAAGAACGTAAGAGTCAAGTTTTCAGAACAGTATTTTGTTTTTTTTAGAGTACACTGAAAGAAGTATAACTTCCAATAGCCACGTCTAATGCATGCATCAGTAGAAGTAAGAGGGGATGCCAACCACAGCTGCCAGTTTTATTTTCACAGCCACATGAAGCCCCTACATCCCATTTTCTATAGGCTAAAGTACCCTCCTCCATACATTATACAGATATTGCAAGTCGGATTTCTGTGATTGGATAGACGAACAAGGACGAAGGCAGAACTCCTTTATAAGGTCATAGAACTCTGAAGTGATGCACGGCAGAGGTACTCTATTCCATATATTACATGGTCACGCTTTCCACAATCTGTGGTGTGTTGCTTATAGCATGCAAAAAAAACATGCTGTCAGTAATGTTTCCTTTCTGCTGATCAATGTTCATTTAGAAAAATAAATCAGAGGAAGGAAAAGCCAGGTTTTGTTTTTGTCATCTAAACTACATCTGTATCTATGCTCTGTGTTTCACCTTGGTTGCTGGTTATAGCAGCAGAAATTATGATGTCAGAAATGAACTGTAATCTTATTACAGTTAAGCAGCTACTCTATGTATTACAAGTGACTAGACACGTCACAACTTAACTGTAATAAAGAAATTATAAACTGACTTTTATAGGGAGATTGCAGGATCCCATGTATTATAACTATCTTACCCTCGGGACATACTACAAGTCAAGTCGCATGCCATGAAGTCAGTTCATGTCATACTAGACATCTGCGGATGTACTCCAAACTGCATGCCAAGTCCTGCCAGCACCTAATGTAATTGGTGGCTTTAATGGAGCTCCCGTAAATCGAGGTTGTGTCGAGGGGGTATCGCAAGCTGGCTAGTTAGCAGATGTTGGAAGGACCAGCACAGTACATCCTCTATTTGCTCCCAGTCATGCACCACCACACGTGTCCCACCATCTGGTAATATATTCCCTGCATTTTCAGAAAATATTCTAATTTTTACCTTTTTGATTTATGCATCTATTTAGTAGATGTCATGAATGCAATGAGAAATTCATATACTACTGCGACAGATGTTTGGTTTATCCTTTTCTACATTTTCAAGAGGTTTCATTGTTTTATTCTTTTCAATCACCATATCTTAGAACCTTTTGACATGAACCTCCGTGAGGCTTCCTGAGGAGGGAGCGTAGCCACAGAGACCAATAACTGTGACAAGGACAGACTAAGAAGTGTCAATTCATCTACTCCAAATACTAATCTACATCACAAAAAACGCGGTTTATTACTACGAGTCAGACCTCATTCACGTATGAAGGTGCCAGCAAATGGAAGTTTACTGGTCCACCATGCAGCAAAGAATTATGCAAACACAGAAAGAGAATCATATTTCAATACTCTGGAAGAGATGATGGCGGTTCTAAAAAAAATGTACTCCAATTCTTGAGAATAGCCAAAAAAAAACTGCGACTTGGGGCAGGCTACTGATAGTTCCAAAACATACTTTTCACTCATGCACTACAATAGTCTTTTTTCAATTTCGATCAATTGTCAATTCACTTCACCATCTTACCTTGGAGCCTTTTATTTTTAAATCAAGGGCATTCTTTTTTGTATTAGCCTCCTGTGCACTTTTTTTGGGGGGGCGGGGGGGAGGTAAGAAATTAATATTATTGATATCAATTACTCTATGGCTAATCACAATAATAAATCTAATGCTAATAACTATCTAATCTTGAAACAATAATATTGACACCTACTGCTACTAATAATAATGTAGCATATATGATCTACTTTACAAAAACATTGGAATATGGACTGGCACTCAGACGTTCTTCTACACAGCAACCAAATCCCCGTTGGAAACGAGGGAAGGTGGGGCATACCATTTTGTGCTTTATTCGATCAAGTAACAACTATAACCAAGTGCTAGGACCGCAAGCTTGATTCATGCACCAACACAAAGCTGAGCACAGAGGACGGCAGTCTATTTTCACAGACTACACAACTTCAAAAAGCTCATGTAAAATTTGCTAATACATTAACCGCCATCAATGTCAATATTAGAGGGTGTTGTGTTCAGGCCTCATCTAATAACCACTGTGCACATGACAGCTAAAGCTGCTCTTGGAAAAAGAAATTCACATCAAAGCAGCTTCCCCTTCACACATTTCAAACCAATTAGAAGCAGTGAATATTAGTGTTACAAGAAGGGTAATTTTAGAAAAGGCAGGCATGGAAGTCAAACGTGTTTAATTACTTCAAAGAATAGCTCGCATGGAAAAATCTAAGACTCAACAGGGCTATATATGAGGAATTCGGAAAGGATAAAGGTCTATAGCCCATAGGTGTTATGAACTAAACTGGACTGCAGACATTATCCACAATTGTGTTTAATATGATATTATATTCAGGTGGAGATGTGGTCTAATGGCAACAGTGGTCGACCTTGGAGCTGGGGAACCGGGTTCGAGCTTCGGCAGGGACGCTCAACATCCTGTGATTCTGGGCAAATCCAGTGCTTAATTTGAGCCGGTGCTTTCCGGTGCTCAGCACCAGCACCTTATTGTCAGCACCGGCACCTTATTGTCAGCACTGGGGCTATGACAGTCTGCCACATGGTGGCGCGGTCCTGCAAATTTAGGTATGAACACAACAACAGAGGGTTATTTATTCAATTTGCATTATGAATGACTAATATCTGCCTCCCAAGCCATTCTTCTGGCTTTGGGGGCTTGTAATAGTCTGACTTGTCACACTTGTAGGAGTGTGCAGGTTAGTAGCTGTGTATGTACTGTCATTGGCAGCGCTGGCATGGGTTATGTGAGGTGCAAGCTGCAGTAGCCTCCCGATGAGAGCCCCGGCACTTATCCTTTTACAAATTAAGCACTGGGCAAATCACTTAATCTCCCCGTGCCGAACAAAAATGAATGTGTCCATCTGTAACGCAACTGGTGCTCATGTAAAGGGCTCTGATACCTTTGGGTTGAGTTTACGCTATTTAAAACTCCCCCCTGCACCCCAAAAAAATGGCAAAGCCAATAGGTCTGGCTTTAAAGTGCCATCACATATAAACACATGCATTCACAAATGTTGTTTGAAAGCGTTTCATGCAGAAATGCTGTTTATCACACTAAAACGAACTCTACCGGCATTGCCAATGCTGTGGAAAAAAGCAGCAATAAAGAACTGTTTCTGTATAGAATGCACGTAGAAGATAAATAAATGAATGTAACAAACAAAGTGCTAATTGAGCATTCTTTTCAAATGTAAAATAATCCCTCATGCATTCCAGTGAAAGCACTTCCTAGAATGTGGGATGATGCATCAAACAGCCAATAGTGTGAAGTGTGAGGGTGGAGCCAAAGTGCGCTCTACATAAATTATAAAGAATTGGTACCAAAAGGTCATACAGACATCTGTGCTGTCAAGCCAGGTTTGGCTGACTTGACAAATATTGGGGTAATAATCAATGACAAGCCGATTAAGTCTGGCTTTGTGTTTTTGTTGACGAGGATGATCATTCTATAAGATGATCGCGTGCCAACAACCGCGTCATGAAAGAGGCTGAGTGTCCTACACATGTCTGTCCACAGCGAGTCCAAGTGAAAGAGATTTAATTTAATGATGAGCATGTTTAAGAAAGGACAGTCAGAGTGACTCTATTGTAAGTGCAAAGTCAGAGGTGGGAGTTATATAGCACCTGCAAAAGTGGCTCAGACAAGTACCTGAAAGGACTAGAGAAGCTTGTGGTAAATCTGCTGTGAATGTCACTTTAGCTCTGTAATGTATGCAAGTGCTTTCTTGCACTTTTTCTCGCAAATATGCTGCATGTAATGGTGTCACTGCTATAGAAATGAAACCATGTCAGATAGGACTCTGCCCTGTATTGCCACAATTGCTCTCCACTGCAGTTGGAATTTATTATTTTCTGTGTGAAGCCTTGAACCTAATATCTTCAGAAGACAGAGGCACATGCCACGTGCTAATGAGCAAAACGTCTGATTGAGCCGTCTTGGTATTCTTTTAATAATAATACTTCTAATGAACAGCTAAAAGATTTTACAGTCATGCCTAAAGAGAGAGGTACGCTAATTCACATAAAAACTCTTCTAACCTGCAAAAAACCGGACAAAATATGTAGTGCTGAGTAGCCCGACATGTAGGGTTTGAAAGCCTAGTACTGCATTGTAGGTGGATTGAAAAATATGTTCCAACAAATCCCTCACCCTCTACATACACGTGAAAAAGAGTGTTTATGGTGTGAAACCATCAAATTGAGATGTGGAGGTAGAGCGTTTTAAGTGGCCGCATCCATGCGGTGGAATGTGCTCCCTCCCTCCATTTCAAGTCTCCAATCTCCTATTCCATTTCGAAAGGCCCTAAAAACTTGGCTTTTTACTCTTTACGGTTAGATAGTGGGATCAATCTTTTTCTTCTCCTTCTTTACCTTCCAAGACTAACTCCAGTTCCTTGACACCTTAGGGCAATTGATGCGCCTTAAATATCTTTTTCATTTAATTTCAAACCAACCAGGGCCAGATTGCATAGAGCCTGGGGCAAGCATCCACTAGATGTGCATCAAAATAGCAAATATAGTTTGCTTTGTGTCAAAACAATGCCATAGCCCTGCATAAAGATTTAGCTCCATGACAAGCCTAGCGGGACCTAGGAGCAGCCATTCAGCCACATTGAGAGTCTGTGATTACACACTGCTTGTCAGCACGGATTGTGGAACGTGGTCATGACAACGACATGGTGACCACACATATTGGAGAGGGATGCTGGTATTTATAGAGAGATTCACCCTTTAAGGCTAGCATGTCTATTGTTTAATAGTCTCCAGAGCTGGCCATACAACAATCATACTTTTATTTTACAAGCCTTCTAAGCACTGCAAACAATGCCTGTTCTTATTACCCAAGGTACCTCGGAAGGATGGTTGGCTGAGTTTGTCTTGCCACGAATCAACCACGTGATCTAGAGACTTGTGGTCATTTAATGTCAGGGGCCAGCAATTTACTCCCCGAGCCACCCTGCGGCCTTAAATTTGAGGATAGTGCACAAACTAATGTTAGGCTCCTGAGAGCCTTGCTGAAGAAGCGACCAGGTTATGACAACACTACAGGTTGACATTTGGAAATTGCCTTTTATATGTATATGCAGCTGACTTTGGTAAAGTTCATACAGAAACTTGGCACCAATTACCAACATTTCTTTATTTCCTTATGAAATCTAAAGGATTCAGGTTAAGGACAGGAAGAAGTATTACCATCAATGTTTTAGTCTGCAGAACTGCAAAAAAAAAAAATTGAAAATGTCACTAGTGTTGCCACTAAAAAATGTGTGCAACCTGTAGCTTTGCAGAACTTATTTTCGTTGCTCACATGTATACCAGAATACACGCCGCAACCAGTGAGGCACCAGGCATCCAGAGAAAAAAACATTATGAGAGGGTTGGTGGCCCTCAGCTAAAGTCTCACCAAAGTATTAATTTATTATGGCACGGTTTCAAATAAAAAATCCGTATAGCCCCCCTTGTTGTTTTGGGCTTTATAAAATAACGTTAGTTCCTGTAGCACATCTTTAATGAAAAAAGCACAGATTGATAGATAAAAATCGGAAATAAAATGAGAATGCTGGATAGTATTGGAGGAAAAGGAATCGCAATTATTATAAAAAAGCGAATCATTTGATCCACAGAAGAAGATGATCAATCGTAGACTGGTCGCAGAATTGCTCGTTTTAAAGGCACATGTATCATTTACAACAACCTTGGAGAAATCAATAGTTTTTATATTCTCTTTTCACACTTACCCCACACTGCTTTAATTTGCACTATCTTCCAAAGGTATAACTACAGCATCTTCACTATGGTGAACTTTCTAGGGCGCACGCAGCAGCAGTCGGAAAGGCTAATCCCAGGTGACGAGCCCCGTGTAGTCCTCTGCTGGCTTTTGATTAAGGTCCTTCTTCTCCGAGTGCCTTCCTGGGGTCATTCCACTCCACGACCCGGGTTAGAGCTCTTTGAAAGATCTCCTCGGATAGAAACCGAGATGCCCCCTTTGCCTTGAGTGGTATTTGTTCACTTGGATATCAATGAGAGGAAGAGAACATCTTCTGCTCATCTCCTTAGGCAGGAATTCTTCCATGTGTTGCTACCATTGGATTGCCATGCTTCTGTACACTCTGCCTCATGCCAGTATTCCAGTGCAAGATTCACATCTGTTTATTTCACAAACATTAAATATCATATTTCTTCAAGCAGTGGCTAGTGAAGGGGGTGCGGTGGGTGTGGGCCACCCTGGGTGTCATCACTGAGGGGGTGACAAAATAGCAAAAATATGTGTTTTTAAATACATTTTTGCCAATTTAAGCTGGGGGTGACAAGAAATTGTACGCACCGGGTACCACCTGACCTTGCTACGCCACTCTCTTCAAGAAGCCACATCCATTCAGCTCCTTTCCCTTCTCTCTCTCTGGGACAACACTGGGTTACTCCCCTTTGTTTACAGAGTTGTGGTGCAAACTCTTCTCTCTAAATATGGTCACCAAATGTAGGTGTTATTTATTTGCCTGTCTCTTGCCCTCTTTGGCCTACATTCACTTTCTTTTCAATGGGATGATACTCTTCTTTCTGCAGATAAGAAATGTGCTCTTCTACTTTCATTGTGCAAAATATTTTCTTTTCTTAGATGCTTTCCTGTATTATCCTCGGAGATTCATTTCCACAATCACATATTTTCTTGCTTCCATGTAACTTCCTCATGCTACGTCAGTAACCTGAATTACCGCAGTTAGTGGATGAGTCCTTCTGCATCCTGGAAGATACTAACCTTTATGTGGTAATGTCACATGTTTAGCCCAATCAACTGATCTGTACTCCACCCTGATTGGTTCACAGTCAAGGGAGAATGCTCCAGTCCATTGTACAGCAGAAGCACCCATGAGCATGCCCTCTGGTGCTGTGCGCCTCACAGATGCATTCTCCCAGTCAGATCACAGCTTCTGCAGTTCAGCCAGCTTGCTTTGTTGGTCAGATTTGCTTGGTCCCTCCTCCTTGACGCAGCTGCTCCCCATCACCCTGGTGGCACACTGACTTCATGTACCCCAAGAAACCAAGTATGTTTCAAAGGTGGCTAAATACCTCTTCAGCACAACTTCTTTGCAAGTGTATGAGCGTAATGCACATTTGGTGGACCCTAAAAAAAGCTGAAAATAAACTCTACGGCCTGAGGATGAAACTATAATATGCCCCTTCCGTTCGAATCAGCATCTCTTTTTTCCCTCTCTTTAATTGACAAGACTTTTTTTACTCAAGCTTGGAGTAACTGCTACGCTACCCTTTCTGCTTGTACTTTGGCATGGTTTGCTACCCATAGCACGATGTGAAATAACTGTGAGAGTGCAACCCACGAGGAAAATAAGTACAGTGTTGTGGAAGGTCCAGCAGAGGTTTAGAAAAGTAATGTGGGGGCTAAGCCTAAGATATGGAATCCATTGACCAGTCCATCCCTGAACAAGTTAATGCTATTAAAGTCTCCTGGTCAGCGATGTAAGAAAGATCATGGGGCCAGATTCGGGTTTTCTCAGATGTTCGTAATTGTGATTCTCTCTGAATTACAATTAGGAGAGCGGTACTCCCAGTGCATGAAACCCATTGAGGTTCATTTAAGGATTCCTTGTGGGTCACATATCGACCTACCTCATGAGTATTAATGAGGTAGGTCGCTGTTTGTGACCCATTAGGAATCACAGCAATCACAGGGATGGTGGCATGCTGAGGTCAGCAGACCACCATGTCCGGGATGGCTTTTTTTTAAGTGCTGCCCGTTTTCCTTAAAGGAAAATAGGATGCATATTTTTTTTCTTCTTTTAAATGAAACCTTGAAGTTTAATTTTTTTAAAGTAGGCAGTGGTCCGTGGGGCCACTGCCTGCTCTCAAAAAATATTTTTATTTACAATCTCAAAGGGGAAAGGGAATTCAAAATGCGATGTGGTAATTTGCGACCAGAAATATGCTTTGTACATCTGGCACTAGGTCCTCACAGATCATGCCCTCTTGCCATATATGTACTTCATAAAGTGATCAATCCTCCTAAATGTTGTGGTCAGCAATACTGACCTGCTTATATACATTGACAGCAGGACATCAACCACCAGTGTTTTGTCAAGGTAGTCGTATATAGGGAAATACAGATTTACTATTCCTAGCTTCACATCTACCTACATATATGACTTCTTGGCAATCAATTGACCGGGATTGATAAAAGTGCAGATCAATATTTAAAAGTGGATACTTTGGTGCCCTGAAGAATTCCATTGTTTAGTGGACGAAAGGCGTTGGCTGTTTTAAGAACAATCACAAGAAGCATAAATAAAAGAAGAAGATTGTGCAGGAATTATTATTACGCGCTTGCTATCAGCAGTTGGTTTACCGATTGTTTATGTGTGGTGCACCCTCGGTTTTCATGTTCTGAATTTGCTTCCCCATAGGGAGGAGAGCATCTTTTTGGGCAGAAGGCGCATACAAGTTTGTGCACACATGACATGAAATATTGTCGAACCTTTGAAATTCGGCGCTATACTGGTGTGTGTGCTGTGCCTTTCTGAAGGTCCACTGCCCTTTGTTTGTTGTATTGTTTAGGGACTGACAGACTGACTGCATGTTCTCCACCCAGGCTGTGCATTACAGACCGGCAGAGAAAAGGCAAAGTGTGCATGACTGTCTGGCCAGCCAAACTGTCATGCGCACTTAAGGTGCAGCAACCACTCCTCCTCTCTCGACGTCACGGGAGCCCAGCCCCAACTCACCTTAACCTGGCTGCAAGATTCTAAAAATAAAATGCTTATAACTTCTGTTATTATCCTTTTAATTTTCCTTTTACACTGCTCTGAGAGCAGTGGGGTGTCGTTCCGCTGCCTTGGAGTAGGAGCTTCCACTGTTATAAGAAGTGGTCTACTAGTTCCTCTAGTGAAAACTACTTAACTCATACTTTTTTGGGTTTCTGCTCCATTAACGTTTGTAGTGTTTCAGTCTTATAATGTTACTTGATCTGAATTGTCAGATCAGATCTCTTGAGTTCTACTGCTTCCACACACTATTGCTCCAGACCATCAAGGTTGAGACACAAACTCAGTCATTACTCTACACTCGAGTCCGCTCCTTCAATCATCGCTTTGAATACTTCCATGTCTAGCAACACCTGCATGCAGCAGTTAGACATTTGATTCCACTGCCATGCTTGAAAAGATAAATCTATTGATTTGCCAGACAAAGATTGACTCTTGAGGATCCCTTTGTTCAACTTGCAAACACGGGGGAAATTAAACATATACAATGCAATAATGCACATTTTATCTCAGAACCTAATGTCCAAATGATAGTAACTAAAAGGTCAGATACAAAGAAGGCTGAATTTGTGACCACTTCTACGCTGTTTACCCTATGTTCCATGAAGGGCTAATCTGTAGTCTAGCTGTAAATTAATATAAAATATCTTTTGATGATGAGTCACTTGAGTCGCCGGCTCTAATATGGTCAAAATCAAGTTTCCCCTAAGGCAGCCCTCAGAATCTGGGACCACTACTTTAAAAAGCAAAAGATCCAACTATGATATTTAGAAATGTGCTTCAACTCCACACACAATGGTGCAAGCGATGCACACGTCTCAACAGAACGAATACTCCGGTCCCCGTGATCCTCAGGGGTGGAACCGACAAGGAATTAACAGTTATCTGTTGGCGTGCTTTGTTTATACGGATTAAGCCAAGGACTTCTGAAATCCTTTTGGAAAACACAACATGGGTGACATTGTTAGGGTATTCCAAGCAAGGTTAATGTTCTCCTCGTGCGGAGCTGGTTCAAGTTTGTGACGGACAATTCAATATAAAAATGTTTTCTAACAAATTATCCCGGTCCAATGTATAAGTCACTGCTGGATGTCCTTCTAAATAAATAATTGTATAATGAATTAATACAATACTGCTGGGAAGCAATTAATTCATACATTTGCCGTCAACACGCTTAACAGCCATTTTGTTGAATAAATTGCTGTTCTTCAATTACCTTACTGGCAGCATTATATATGAAAACATTGTTTTTTAAACCACTAAGAATTTAAACTATGTACAGTCGATGTCTTTATCGGAATACCTTCATGAGAAAAAACATTCAACTGAAAGAATACATCAGTGGTTGCCGGTTGTAATTTACATGTGTACACTTTCAATGTACTAGGATTTACCACAGTTTCTGTCCATCAAAAGTACACATTTCGGCCTTTTTAATCTACATTTCTCTATTCCTTTAGTAAACCTGAAGCTTTTTGACTGACCTGTTCCACAAAACAAACTCAAATTCTCTAGTTCTTTTCGACAAACTGTTGAAAATACAAATTAGCTGCACACACTCCTCTGTCTACCTACATTAATACCAAATCTAGGTGCTCCAAATACTATATAAATGATTTCTGTACAAGAACCCCTGAATAGGCTGTTATATCTTTTTAGGTCTCGGCTAGACAGCGCATGAGCTGTCTTGAAGAGTCGTGTTGTGTTCTATCTGTAGGCTTACAGGGTGCCCATTTCCTACCTTTGGTAAACTTCAGTATCGCTCTCATTTTCTTTGATGACATTCATCACGGCATGTGGGCATCATGTTCTCTTCTTGTGTTTGGTCCTCCCATAGCACAAGGACCAAGTACATGTCTCCTTACACTGCTGCCGGGTTTTCAAAAGCTTTTTCTTGGTTTTCAAGCACTCCATTGGAGTATGTGTGTTTTCAGGCCGTCTCTCTTGTACACATACCACTAAAATGCATGTGCAAGTACATTATCTAATGCATTTCTTATAAAGTAGTTAAAACGCGAAAAGCACTTGTTTATTTCTTTTTTTCACCATTCGATGGTATTGAAGAGCTCGCTCCCTTGTCCATCTTGCCATAGCATGAACACATGCTGATGGTATTGGAGCACTTTAAGTACTCACCAGTTACATTACACAATGACACATTCATTTATGTGACTGATACTCCTTCAGTTAAGGTTTTTTTTGCCAGTTGTTGCTTGCCGTTCTCCCCATCCCCTCCTGCTTACCTCCTTGACCCTCCCCCCACCACCTCGGTCATCGCTGCTGCTTTTCTTTTCTGTATGATCTGATGGTATTGGAGTGCGTACTCCACCCTGCCGTAGTGCTAACACCAGCTGAAGGTATTTGAGCAATTTCAGTGCCCACCTTTTACATTACAAAATGGCACATTCATTGTTGTAGGCAGAGGGAAGCGTAGTTGATTTGCTCAGACAACCTACCTCATGAGAGAGCGGGAAAGCCAGAAATCACACTACCACTGTATAACTAGAACATAGAAACAAGAAGAAGCAGATACCTAATAGTATACGTTGCCTCCTAATGGGCACATGAACCTCCGTTTTGAGGTACTTTATATGGTTTCAATGACACAAATATGTTATCCTCCAAGTGAGGGGGAAAGAATTAAACACCTTGGTCAAGGAACCCACCAAGAGATCCATGTAAGATTTGTACAACATACAAGTAAAAACACCATGACCATGCGCCTTATTGTGTGGTATGCTCCTTATAGCTGTTCCTCGATTCATCCCTGGGGTTCTGCAGTTGTGTTACTGCCTCCACGTCAACAAATGGGGATATACAATCATTCAAACATGCATCAACCTGTGCACCTTCTACCCTCAGGTTGTTCTAAGAAATGTGTAGTAGGTGGAAAATATATCACTGATCGCAGGGTTTATATGTCATCTTTGTAGCGCCTTAAATGTGTCCGCTAACAGACGATCTGTTTTATCACCAAGCTCATGGTAGTTTTGTTTAAGGCCTAGAATAGCTAAAGCTGTCACACCAACTACAGGCTATTCTAGTTGCCCCGTCTTCCTCAATGACTTAATAAAGTTCCTACCTACAGACGAGTTTATGATGTTGTTCGAGAATTCCTGTCTGCCTTACCAGAGGGGTCATTATAGAAGAGTCCTGTGACTATATCCTGGTGAATGATGCACTATATGGGAAAAAGGGTAGCGCAGTATGCGTGTTTCTAGGCAGACGAAACACCCATGAGAACACACATGATGTATAAACATAAAAGTATTAGTTCTCAGCAAGATAAAACTGGAGGTAAAGGAACCTTTGGTGAGGGAAAAAACAAGTACAGTGAGAGAGAGGTTGCTGAGGCAGCTGATTATATTTTGAAGATCGAAACATATCTAGCATTAATACAAATTGAAACGAACAAGAGTGATAGAGGGATGGTGGGAAAAATGCCAAACATGAAAGATGTGATTGAGGTGAGTGCAAAAATGCTAATGTGATGCTGATATGAAGAGTGAAATCGAAGGTGCGAGCAAGGCTGCGAAAGCTAAAAACAGCTGTAAAGTGCACTCCAAAGCAATAGAAAAAAATCACAGAAAAATACAAGAAAAGAATGAAAAGCATCAGAAGAAGTGATGTGGACTGAGCACCATCGGTCAGCAGGGAAGGAAGAACAGGGCGAAAGCCTGTGACATATGGATAAGGTGACCACGGACAGCAGCGACCCCCCTTCCTGCCGTTGAGTGGCTGACGATGACCGAGATTAGACGTCAAGAAGTGAGAGATGACCGTACGAATTAAAATAGATGCGTCAGCGCCTTTTTTACGAAATACCGACACCTAACCTGAAACGTCCTGCCAAGCACATTTTTTCCAAGGTCTCCACACAGACCAGTCCCAAGCATTACTCATCACCTTTTCGGGTGAACACAAAGACATAAGATTTAAAACCAACTACCTATTTTGGAGACGCCAAATTACCTTTTAAAGCAATTAGGGAGCCTTCGAATAAACAATGGATTTATCAATTATGCATCTTTGTTACGTTTTTGACCACGAGATATAGGCAACAACACTGACTAATAAATAAGGAGATTCCTCCCTCCTTCATAACAATCCCACTTGCCACCAAAAAGCGCTTCAACACCTCATCAGGGGTAGCAAGCACTGTATGAATGCAAACCCTTCACTCTGCTATCCCCCCTCCACTATCCTCCTCAACACATAAAGCAGACTAACATGCCCACCGCTCAAATTAATTTCATATTTCCCTATATTAATTCACCATTAATCCTTTTTGGGTTCTGGAGTAGCATGCTACTCGCCGAAAAAGCGCTTCGACTCCTTGCCAGCGGGTAGTAAGCACTATATAACTGCAATTACGACTATGAGTTGATCTTGACGTTTTTGCTGGGTCTTGGCCAGCACTGCAGTCACAATTCATAATATGTCTACATTGGGACTCTTTTGTGGGCAGGGAGGAGGGTTTTTGTTGAGTATGGTGGGTGGTAATGGAGTTTAGGTGGGATGTTTGCTTAAGACTAGGGAGAAGAAACTGGATTCTAGGAGGTGGATAGGCTAGGTCGAGGGAGTTGGAAGGGGGAGTCTAGTTTGGTTGAATGGTGGAATCTGAGGGTTGCACAATGACGTGTGAGTAGATCTAGGGATAGAGCACCAGTGGGTGGGATTCCATGCCAAGGTTTCCTTTTGTATATCCCCTTTTCTAGAGTGACCCCATCTAGTACCCCTGGGCTCTTGCCTTTCACACTGTATCCTGAAGACAGGAACTTCTTTTGCAAGTGAAGAGGCGTCCAATACTTCATTTGCATTACAAATGCTATGGTAGCTAGCTGCTAATCTGACTTTCCACGAGTATGAAACATTTTAATACCAACATGCCGAAAACAGTTTCTATGCTCTGCAGTGCCCAAAGAAAATATATTCTTTGGCAGTAATAAAGTCTTACTGGGCCAAGAAAAGAAATATGGAGGAGATTTGGTGCCTGGTGTCCTAGTTGCTGACTGTGCAAAAGGGAGGCCTAATCCTTCCTTTATCACTTAACCAAGCACGGTGAGATTCTGGGCAAGCCACTTTATATCTGTGGCTCTCGAAATCTGAACATGTAGTAGAAATGTGCATAATGTGTCATGTTCAAATATGAGTGTCTTTAAAAACAAGCATTGGCAAAGACAGTAGGTGTAATGCTCCCTCACGAGCATTTACAACGGCAATTATTAATGGCTGCTTCAATGCAAAACAATTTAAAATGAGCTTTGGCAAGACCAATAGTTCTGGACTGGTCAAGTTTGTGCAATGGCAAACTTTTTATAGCAAGCATGGACCACAAATTAGACAAAAAAGTGAGGGGAAAATATACCATTGCCTAAATGTGGCGGCAACATGCTTCCAGAATATTTAATTTAAAAAAATGACAATGGCATACAATTTTAATAGAATAGTATTGGTGCTTTATAGAAGGTAGATTACTTAAGGCATGTGTTCTTAGTTTAAAAAAACATCAGAAGACAAAATATTCTCGTTGGTGCAAAGAAAATGTACCATTGGCTTTGAATTACTGCAGATATAGATTACATAAATGTTGGCAATATTTGAGATGAGCAGATTACTGAAAAGGATCACCTTCGTGCAGGAATCCTATATCAAAAGTGTGTTTGTATGTGTATGAGTGAGTAGCAGGGGGGTAGATGGGTTTTCTTTTTCATTCTGAAATTGATGTATGTATTAAAAAAAAAATATGAGTTATCAGAACATTGGAATGTTGAGAGTTCCATTGAAGACATTGGAGTGGCTCCAGGCTTATAATAGCCGGCATAAGATTCTGCTCCCACATTCCAATGCTTGTCTGTCTGTTTCTCCCTTTTTAAATTAGAACATTCTACCCTTAGTGAGCAGAATGTTCTCAATGCTTTATAGTCCTTCTGCCTCAGGCTGTACCTGTTGTTAAAGGCCCTCATTCTTATTATAGGCCTCACTGCAGCCTGAGCCTATAACTTGGGTGCAGGGCCTTTAAGAACATGTATAGCCCCCTGCAGGGGGCCTACAGGGTTATATTGATGAATCTCTAATATTCCATTTAATGTTAACAATTTCAAAGGAAATAAACATACATTTTCTGTACAGTACAAATTGCTTTCATGGAGTGGAAAACAAACCATTTATAGTCCTAAGCAGTATTTATAGTGTTTGGCAGGAAAGGTTTTTGTAGGATTTGTTATTTGGGTCTGATCATTACTCCTGCTGAGGTAAGGAAATGAGGTTGAATATTAGACAGGACACCTATTACAACACAGTTCAGAAGCACCATAAAGGTGGGCATCTCAACAGCACTCTCCTCTTAGCAACAACATTCAACAAGGCAGATTAGACAGCACCCCCACACATTACCAGGAGTCATCTATCACTCTCTTACTTCTAAGCTGCTCTTGGTGGAACATTCGTCGTCTTCCAGTCAAACAGTTAATAATTAAGGATACAATAAAAAGAGCATTTTTCCTTTGGTACATTAGGCTGCAATGTTCTTCCAGCTTTCATGTTATTCGGTATATTATGCAAATTGATGTCAATTATTTTAAAATGCCTCTCCTGGCTGTTGCAAAGGAAACATTATCTGCTTTGTGGCTATTTGATAGAGATACACACTTTTGAGAAAGCAGTGTTTCATAAACATTCTCTTAAATGGTAACACACAGCAACAAGATGAAGAGGTACAGAAAGAATAGAACCATTCATAATATATAGTCTATATTTGTTTTTAAAAAGTCATGTGGTTTTATTTCTGAAAATGTGGATGACTGGGAAGTGTTCCAGATTGGTAATTTGTTTTAGAAGCATAACACTTTCCAATTGCAGGGTATTTTGTAACCACGGAGTCTCTGTGCCCTTCTTTTTGCAATAATCCGCACTAGCAGATGTTGGCACTGACTGGCTTGATCTCTCTGTGCTTTTGTAAGGTGAACTGATATGGTCTTAAGGAGTCCATTTATTTCACACCATATTTTCTCAACCACCCTTGAAAGAAAATCCTATTGCACCCTTAATCGCCTTGTGTTTCTCGGAAAATATCAAATTTCTGCTCTTTTCAACACAAAGCAATCCATGTAAACACTGACTCTAGGGTGAATCCTGAACTGATGCGATGTCTGACTCGATCATGGAATATTGTATAGGGTCTGTCTTGCTTTTTCATTTCTACCATCAACAATTTACTAATTGGACCTCCCCTTCATGAAGGTGACAAGAGAAACAATCACTGGCAAAGCCAATACATTTGATGTTTGCATTCTACCTCAGACATAAAGGAAAAATGCCTGCTGCAGTACAAAAGAATTTTAAAACGGTTTGTATTTTTCAGATGTAAAATAGTCCCTCATGCATGCATTCCGCTGGAAGGATGCATCCAAGCAGCCAGTATAACAGGAGACTAAATTAACCCAGTGGGGTGATCCAAGATGTTACTGGTAAGGTCTGACGCTGAAGGATCTGGAGCCAAATAAGTCGATGGGTCAAGGAGGCTCAAACAAAGCCCCTTAGTGCATCTGGAGAACACTAGGTTTGCCATGACACGGCATATCAAAAAATTGAATATTGTATGTGTGTGTGTGTGTGTGTATATATATATTCACTGAAAAAACCATAGGTTTCACACATGTTATAGTTAGCGGAAATTTTACTGATAAAAAAACAGTGAAATTGCCCCGTTATAGTTAGTGCTGGCAACTATAACTCACGCGACCGCAATCCTCTGCTGATGCTAATACTGTATTTAGACACTTATTTGCCCATGTCTTCTTCCATACATTTTTAGCTATACATATATTACAAATATTTTTTTTTCATAAAGACACATATGTCATCAGCAGAAGATTGCGGTCGCGTGAGTTATAGTTGCCAGCACTAACTATAACGGGGCAATTTCACTGGTTTTTTATCAGTAAAATTTCCGCTAACTATAACATGTGTGAAACCTATGGTTTTTTCAGTGAATTTGCAAGGTTTTTTAAATGCTAATTCCTAACTATAACGTGTGTGAAACCTATGGTTTTTTCAGTGAATTTGTACGGTTTTTTAAATGCTAAGTTACTTTACGCCATTCGAGGCGTGCGCGCCCACTTAACGCAGTTCGTTCCGTGCACGGTTTTTATCAACTTTAATAAGCCCTGTACATTTGGTGGCCTTCGGCCACCAAAAGCACAGGGGGTGGGGTCAATGTGGATAGTGTTTTTTTTATTTCGATTTTATAATTTCATGTTGCCAAAATTTAGTTTTTTTTACCTATTAATAAGCCCTGTACATTTGGTGGCCTACGGCCACCAAAAGCACAGGGGGTGGGGTAAGTGTGGATAGTGTTTTTTTTTTTTTTTTTTTTACCGTACGCTTACGGTAAGCGTACGGTAAGCGTACTCGGCCAAATTGCCGAAAAAAAAATAAAACCGTTTTTGCTCTTGGGGGATGTTTGGGGACTCCCTCAACATGACTATGTGGGAGGGAGTTGTCAAAACAGCCCCGTAACATGTTTTTGGCCATCTTGTTTGATAAACAACACTCAGTGCGAGAGACAAAATGGCGGCCGCCGCTTCCTGGTTTCGGCCGATTCGAATGTTTACTAAGATCTAAGAGCCAATCAGAATCGCGCACGCCACCGTACGCTTACGGTAAGCGTACGGTAAGCGTACCGTAAGCGGGCTCAGATATATATATTGATTTAAAGGCTATTTTCTCAGAATCTACTGAACAGATTTACACCAAACCTACAAAAGGCACTTCCTTGACCTAGGGACTACCTCTCTGCCAAATTTCTAGTAATTCTGTTCAGCCGCTCGGGCTGTAGCTCGTTCTAAAGGTCCTATGGAAAAATGCATGGGAAAAACGCGTTTTGGGACCCCCCTTTTATCTCAGCCCCCGCTTGACGAATCCCCCCGAGACTTTCAGGGTAGGAGCGGAGCATAGCGCCCCACCTATTTTGAGAAATTCGCGAGGATTCATCGACCGGCGCCAAAGTTATTCAAAATAGAATGTTGAGGTTTTCCTATGGAAAAGGGGTCCTAACTATAACTACCTACTGGCGACCGCCAGTAGGTAATATATATATATATATATACATACACACACACACACATATATATGTATTTATATATTCTTCACCAATTTCTTCCTCACAAGGAAGAAACCGCACACCGGAGATTGCAAGTAATCTTTTTTTATTGCAAACGTGCAATTATCATCACCAAACCACCACCAACGCATTTCAACCACCACGGGTCTTGCTCACGGTATGTGAGTTCTAGGTTTGAATTTCTCTTTTATAGGTCTCCCATTACTGCCCATTAGGAGGCATTATGGGATATGTAGTGTTCAAATCTTTTGCTGGTTTTCACGTTTTAATGATGTTCATGTATTGCCTGCGAGACTTCATGCAAAATGATCTTCATATCCGTTATTGTCAGCGCATTCCCAATCCTTTTGCATTTTTCTATTCTCTATTAATTTGGTTGTACATTCACTTTCTTTTTGTATTTTTTTAATCTCATGCTTTATTGAGAATAACAATGTTCTTTGGACATCCATTAGTTGTTATTTCGTTCTTATCTTTAATTACATAAATTGTAATGGTATCAAAAGAGACCACTTTGATTAATCTTTTCGTTATCGTTATGGTTGTCGCCACATATAACAACTTTAGGACGTCAATAATGGCTAAGTGCCCCCACATTATGGGCTAATGTCGCTTTCAGGTTACAGAAGGCTCACTATTTGACTCAGCAATTGCTTTGTGCGGTTTTCACAAATGAACATGCAGTTCTTCGTCCGCATTCAGACCATAGGGGGTCTTAGTTTTGAATCGAATTATCATTTTTGATTCTAATCTCTGCAATTTTAGGGTTCTGTTGCCCCCTCTCTCGTTCTTTTGGATTGTTGCCAGTCTGTTATATTTTATATCTTTCCAATCTATAGTTCAGCGTAGCACCCGAGCCACTTGCAATGACGGGCCGTGGAGGGGTCGCAAGCCTCTATATACAAACAAATTGTTTTCAGGTGTATTCAAAAGAAAACACTCCTGGGCCAACTTGTCTCTTTCAACGTGATTTATTAAGGCAAAGTCACTCAATGTGTTTCGGAGCGTCCGCTCCTTGCTCACGATACAATATATCATAGTAGCAAACACCATTGTGCCACTATAGTTAGGTCAGAATTTCCAGAGGAAGAGCATTTTTTGCTAATAACTTTGGTGAAGTTTGCTACATCTACAAAGTAAATAAAATAAAAATCCTCAACCTTTAGTCTTTCATCAAAACGTTTGAGCAGATCCTTCAAGTGGAAGGGGTGTGTGCAAAAGAATAGCGTGGGAGCCCCACAACATCAATTTCCCATGTTAGTTCATAGAGGAAATTTTGCTCTCGGATACAGAAAAAAGGGATAAATTGAATTACACCAAATGTGACAAAAAGTTGCAGCTCTACTGAGAAAGCGTGCTTTTTGCCACTTTAGGAGATTAGCTTTTGGAAAGGTGCTCTGGTTGGGCAGGAAGGATTTAAATATTTAGGTAAATTTACACAGTTGGTTCTGTGACAGTCCAGTAGTGGCGTAAATTCAAAAAATTGGGCAGTCTGATTCGCCGAGGAGCTTTTTCTCCCATTGGCCATTTCGGTACCACCAGACAGACACCATTCCTACAATCCTTAGTGAGCTGACTGGCTGGCAGCAACTTGGAATAAAATGTTGTGGTCACTATTACAGGACTTGGGTACTCTGTCCATGTGGTCTGAAGTAATTTAGAAAACAAAGATATAAAAGGGGAAAAGTAGGGATGACCTGAACCCCACGCTCTTGAGGGGGGAGAGCTGGGGGGGGGGGGGGGACACTGACACAGGCCAAAATAAAATAAATTACCTTGTGGGTACCACAGTACTCCTGTGGGACACAGATGCCCTCCAGGTTACGTGATACTCCGACACCGCTCAAGCTTCACCCGTGGTATTGCCATACCCTAGTTTGGATGCCTGAGCTGTGGGTACCACAGGAGTACCGTGGTAACCAAACAAGGGGGGATTTTTGCACCTGCAGAGGGGTTGACACCAGAGCCAGGAACTAAGCCCAATCTTGCCATGGCTAGCCAACTTCCACTTTGGCTGTGAGCAGTGGGGCATTGACTGCAGGACCCTGCACCCAACCCTGCATCGATGCCCAACCACCCAAGGCATCCAAATCACATTTATTTTCCGGTCCTTGTTTTGGCCAGCTGCAGTGAGGCTGAGTGTAGGGACTGACCACAGGTGGTGAGGCCCTCTCACCAACTCTCACTGCGAAGAGCCCAGCGGGGGTTTGGCACCAGTGGTGGGTTGGGTGTGGGTCTTGACTGGAGCCATGGTCCTGCAGGCAAACCACCACTGCACATAGCCAAATCTCATGCACAGTAGTGGGTTGGCTGACTGCGGCATATTGGGTGCTTGTACTGCAGAGCCCAATATGACAGAAACCCCAGAATGGTAGTTCTTATGGTGTGGGAATTTGAGCTCTTTTGTGGTCAGTGAAACATAATGGACTTTAAACTAGAAATCTCTGTTCGTTTGTCTCCTTCTAGAAAGTGTACATGGACAGCACTCCAATTTGTAAAAATTAAGCTGCTTTATTCAAATGTGGAGATGTTGACGCGTATCTTCCTAAAACCATTACAATAGTGTCCACCCTTTTTAAAAACAAAAGTCGAACCCTTACTGGACATAGACAACATACTTCGAAGTTAAGGTAGTGAAATGTGCTTGTAACATTTCCATATGAAAAACAATTAATGCCAGATAAAAATCATTCATATACTGTTATATTAATTGAATCAATGATTAACATAAATGTGTTTCATAAAATAATTTCTGAAAGCTATGGAATGTCTGCTGCCTAATATTTGAACCATCACAGTCATGAAAATAGGAATAATATTCATTCTGGCAGTTTTCTGTAAAAGGCTGTGAGGAGGGAAAAGGGGCTGATAAAATGCTCATGCAAAGAGCTTTTACAGGTATGTTAATTAGGTTACAGTATGTAAAAGTATATTTAAAAAACAAAATAGTGTGTGTATGTAAGCTGAAAGAAAATGTGTAGCTTCTAGACACTATGCTAGAAGAGAAAAGAGAAGAGTGCTTAGATGAGAACATTAATTAAAAAAACAGTGAGTGGGAAAGGAAAACGAGGAATTGGCATACTGGATGAATAATAATTTTATTATCAAGTATAAATTAATGTGTTTTAAATTTGATGTTGGTGCTTGCTTTTAGTATGTAATATAAAAGTATGTAATTTGCACACGCTCCTAACCTAAGACAGACACTAACAGACCCAGTTACACTCCCACAAAAGCACTTATGTACCCATTACTCAAATGGCCAGATAGTGACTGCCACACTTACTCACACACCCATAAAACCATTCGCACACCCATTTATTTAGAAGTACATCTAGGTTTGCGTACTAGTTTGCCCTTACAGCCTGGGTGGACATCTGTAGAATGCAACCTGCACCACAGGATGTGCTTTAAGAGGACTACTTCAGCACTCTTGAGAAGGAAGAACCCTGGTTATAGTTCACTTTAGAATCAGGGCCCCTAATGTCATTGGTTCTGAGACGGATGGAAAATAGTAGAGAAATGATTTAGCAAAAGTTCAAGAGGGGAGAGGGTAACCCCCACAGAGAGAGAGAGAGAGAGAGAGAGAGAGAGAGAGAGTTCCCTACTGGATTTGATGCAACAAGTAGTAACTCCTCCCAAACTCAGTCCCCTGATGAGGACAGATAGGCTGAGAGGGACCTGAGGATGCAGCTGGCCCAGGTGGCCCAGAGGAGAGAAAAGCTGAGGCTGAGAGAGCCTTGGAGAAGAACAAGACTATTTTCTCCTTGGAGGAGAAAAGAATCTTTCTGGTTCATGAAGTGGTTAGCAAGAAGGTGGACCTGTAGGCCAAATAGCTGCGAGAGTCTAGCAAACATGGTGGGAGCGAAACTACTATGTGCAGTGCAGAAGAAAGAGTCCATATACCCAGAGACTAGGGGATCGATTCTGATGTTGGTCGGAGTTGCCTCCAACCGACACCATCACGGTCCCGACGCCGCAATTACAATGTGATCGCTCATGGTGCGGTCGCATACTCCCATTTCTCTACTTGAACTGAGTGATATGTTTATTCACTGTGTGAAATGTCACATGCTTGTTGCTGTAAAAATGCCTTCTGTTGGTGCTTTCTTTTTTTTTTTGTTTTTTTGTTTCAATTAACCACATAATGTTTTTTGAAGACTGGAGACACTTGCCTCTTTGCATTTCCCCATCCTTACCGCACATATTTTGCTAATACCTTCTTTTCCCCAGAAGGTATAGTAAAGGGTTTCCAGACATCACTTTCTTTTCTGCAAGGTGGTATATCTTCCCACTCATCCTCAATCGATTGTGGATTTTTATCCTGCACAGAAGATGTAGATTCAGCCTTTCTGTAAAAGCAGAGCACCACTGGTTCTCAATCCTCCTTCTAAAGACTTCACTAGAGATCTAACTGTTTTTAGGCGTGGTTTTCCATGTACATGGGAGGGGTCCTCATATATCCAATAAAAAGATGGGTTGGGTGTGGTTGCGATTAAATCCGGTACGTGGATTCACGAATCGCAAAACTCGTAATATGGGTAACTGTTGAATAACAGATATAAGGTGACTTATACATACTTGTGAATACGTTCACACTGATGTCACTAATAAAAATGGATGGGTGTACATATTTGAAATAATGTATAACTTTTCGACTAATCCACGGATTCGGACTCACGGATTCATTCCGATCACGTGATCAGGATTAAAAAGGCAAAGAGTAGTAATCCATCAATGTTTCCGGACCAGCGAAGGTACCATGGTACTCCGAATTTTTGTTTTTTTAAATTACATCAAAAAAACTTCATATACTTTACATTAAATACATAAGTGATTTTTATATTTCTAAAAGTATATAAAGTATATTCATAGAAAAAATAATGTCTACAGTTATCCAATAAGAAAAACGTGTGTGTGTGTATATATATATATATATATATATATATATATATATATATATTCACTTAAAAAACCATAGGTTTCACACATGTTATAGTTAGCTGGACATTTCCCTCGTAAAAAACCAATGAAATTCCCCCGTTATAGTTAGTAAAGGGAACTATAACTCACGCGACCGCAATCCACTGCTGATGACGTCAGATATTACATCACTGTATTTATTCACTTATTTACCCATTTTTCTTTCCTTTAACCTTTAGCTATACATATTTAATAAATATTTATTTTACAGAAAGACACATATGTCATCAGTGATGTAATATCTGACGTCATCAGCAGTGTATTGCGGTCGCGTAAGTTATAGTTCCCTTTACTAACTATAACGGGAGAATTTCATTGGTTTTTTTACGAGGGAAATGTCCAGCTAACTATAACATGTGTGAAACCTATGGTTTTTTAAGTGAATTTGCAAGGTTTTTTAAATGCTAATTCCTAACTATAACCTGTGTGAAACCTATGGTTTTTTCAGTGATTTTGTACGTTTTTTTAAATGCTAAGTTATGTATTTATTATTTATTTATTTATTTATTTATAAGGTTTTGCACCGTGCGCCCACGTTACGCCGTTCGCGTAATTTTCCCGTTTATACCGTGCGCGCACGGTAAGCGCACTCCGCGATTTTTCGTAAAAAAATTAAAAACATTTATGGCCCTTGGGGGTCCTTTGGGGACCCCCTGACAATGGCTAGGGGGGTCAGGAACTGTCCACCCTGCCCCCTTTTCATGTTCTCCACCTTTATTTTTCACCTCCCTCGAACTGCGAGAGACAAAATGGCGGCCGACACTTCCTGGTTTCGACCGATTCGAGTGTTTACTAAGATCTAACAACCAATCAGAATTGCGCTCGCGCACGGCAGGGTGCGCTTACCGTACGCGCACGGTGCGCGCCTATAGATATATATATGCTTTTAAATGCTAGTTTCTCAGAAAATACTGAACAGATTTACACCAGACTTGCAAAAGGCACATCCCTGACCTGAGGACTACCTCTCTGCCAAATTTCAAGGTTTTCTGTTCAGCCGTTCGGGCTGTAGCGCGGACTAAAGGTCCTACGGGAAAATGCATGGGGAAAACGCGTTTTGGGACCCCCCCCTTTTCTCAGCCCCCGCTTGACGAATTCACCCGAGACTTTCAGGGAAGGAGCTGAGCGTAGCGCCCCATTAGTTTTGAAAATTTCACAAGGATTCGTCGACCAGCGCCAAAGTTATTCCAAATAGAATGTTGCGGATTTCCTATGGAAACACGGTCCTAACTATCTACTGGCGACCGCCAGTAGATAATATATATATATATATATATATATATATATATATATATACATACACGGCAGGTAATACAGTTCTGCATGCCTCGAGCCAATAACCTTGACTATCTGATACGCAGTATCCCCTATGTAGAAATGCTGCGCATCAGACGGATCTGCAGTATGGACACTGATTATGTGGAGGCCCAATTGAAGAGTAGGCAACGCTTCTTAGCCAGAGGATACACCGCTAAAATGCTTGACATAGCGATGAAGAAAGCTAATTCCATCTCTCACTCTGCAGCACTAGAATACAGTTCTGTTTCTATTGCATCATCTGAATCCATCCAACCTAGAGCTACCGAGGCTAATCACCACCTACAACCAGCAACATAACAAATTGCGCATGATCTTCAATAGAAATTGGCCGGGTTTTCGTAACGATCCAATATTGGGTGATTTGTTGTCTAAATCCCCGGCTATCACATTCCGTAGGGCTCGCTCCATGAATGACATGCTGATGAAGAGCAGCCCAGAAATCAACACAAGTAATTTGTGGATACAGAGCTCTAAAGGTTTCATCAAGTGTGCTAGTTGTAAAGCTTGCAAATTGGGTAGGAACAAGACAACATATAAAATTCCTTTCAGTGACGTTCCTGTTAAGATTTCGAAAAAATTGACGTGTAAAACTGAATATGCCGTATGCGTGCTGGAGTGTGAGTGTGGCCTGCAATATGTTGGTAGTACCAAGTTGCAGGTTCACAAACGCATTCTCCAGCACATGCGGGATATCAGCAACAACGATGCAACTTACCCAGTTGCCAGACATTTTAAAGAGATCCATGGTAGCAGTTTAGACTCTGAGTTATTTTGTAGTGGATGTAGTCCCACGGCTACGCCGGGGGGGTGACCGTGAGTCCCTGCTGAGGCAGTTGGAGACCAGGTACATTCTTGAGCTGGATTCCAGAACCCCCAATGGCCTAAATTCGAGTGAGGATCTTTTTACCTGTCTATAATTTCATTCAGTACCCCATCAGGCAGTTGACTGTAACATCACGACACCTTTAGAATTGGGTCATATCCCGCATTCATATATGGTTTAAGCGTGGGTTGTCCATTTCTGCCGCTTTTTTTTGTAGATATTTTTAGCACAGATTACTAGTATTTTAGGTATCTCCATTCCAAAATCACCTCACTCCTTAACCCCCCCCCCCCTCTTTTTTTTACACACTTTACTGGTTCGTGACTTTTTAGGGCAGATTGGATGGGTGGTGATATCATCGCAGCTTTTTTATGGTTTAAATATTTATGAAATAATAGATATTTATCAATGCTCTCCCAGAGACTTAGTAATCTTGTTCCTATAACTAGAAAGTTGTATGAATTTTACAATCAAGATGGTTGATATTAATTTTCTTCCAGTAAAAGATTCCAGGTCTAGTATGTGGGAAGACTTAGGGAAACTGTCATTATTTAATGTATGTTTTTTTTTTTTTTTTTGAGTGCGATGAGATTGTAGGCTAGATACTGATGACAATCTTGACAAATTGTGTGTTAATATTGGGGTCTCAGAGAACAATAAGTGTGGGGTTGTTGCTGCTTCATTAGGAACAATATTGCAGCAGAACTGTTTGGAAAAAGATGTGATTGCATTGCACTTTAGCATGTTATACATTATTTAGTTGTTACCTCATTACGGTGAACATTTCTGACATGCCCACATTTGCACTTGGGGAAATTTGCACCTTGCCCAGTTTGCACATTTGCTTAATATTGCTGCCATCACACTGAGTAACTGATATGTTGTATTTTTCACAGTCTATGCATTGGCTAAACAGTATTATGTAAAAAACATCTAGCATTACTATTCTAAGTGAATACCATTTTTTGTCCACATGGACTCTCAATTTTGATGAACTTGGCATATTCTGTATTTTGCACAATTGCTTTTTGCACACTTTGCGCCGAACACTTGTATCAACATTGTAAATCCTTGCAGTCACCGAGTCCGGTTTGAGATCTCATGGATATATATACATATTTTTTCTATATCTATTGGCTCGACTGTCATGTGTTATGAATACTTGCACTTTAAAATTTCTTGGCTTCTACCACATGCGTCATGTGATCAAGGCCTCCGTGTTGAGGCCGAAACGCGTCATGGTGGTGCACCTATGGTTAAATAAAACTACCTTGCACTGAATGGATTTGGGTCCGTTTTCGTCTTTCCAGTGATTGTGGCAGCAGTTGACGAAGTTATATATATATATATATATTTTTTTTTTATACATATATATTTTAAACAGCCGAGCTCTATGTAATCCTCCTTTTTAAACGTTGAGCAATTAAACTTTCCAAAGGCACTAATCTGAGAATTTAAATGTACATAGAAGGCAGGTAGATACATGTAAAACAGCAGTATTGTAATGTACCATATTAACTAAGAAGGTCAATCAATTTCCCGAGAACATACAGGGCACTGTATCTCAGAACACACAATCTGGATTCTTTTTCAAAAAGGGAAACAAATAAAATACTAGAATTGTTATTGTTAATTGCCTCATGTTTTGCAGCAAAAAACCCATTTAGGCAACTCCCACTTAGTGTAGGTGGCACAGGACACGCATATCAGACACCATTTTTAACAAGCATTGGAAATTCAATGGGTCGCGCATTTATTGGAGTTGGAGCAATTGGCATTGTAAATGCCAATGTTTTTTACATATGTAATAGATATGCCCATCCTTCCTTAACGAAATAAAGAACTCCGTTGTGTGCATTTTTCTGTAGTATTTTGTATACCATGAAGTACCTATTTGAAAAAGCTCTTCTGTTTTATATACTTCAAGTAATGCAGGGCAATTTAAATATGTAAAATAAACACGATAGTGCTCTACTGTGCAAACTGCAATGCTATCTGCATGAAAAACATGCATTATGGCAACCGTGCATACATTTTTTTAAAGTACCGTTCAAATTGGAAGAAATGTTTAATAAACATAACTGCATTTTAGGAAATGAAAAAAATAATATCTTCAAAATTAAATATTCCAACTGGAAAAAATGAACTACAGCCAATTTTAGGAAAATAAAGAACAATGAGGCAGTAGACTAACAGTAACACATCACCCTAACCTGGCTCTCCGTGGTGCACTAGTTGAGAAAAAGAAGCCATGGCCAAGGCTAATATTCCAGACTCAATTTATTCCCATTGCTCCAGGGAATTTCTAGTGAAAGGACTGTAGCTGCTCCATTATTACTGGAGTTGGAACGCAGGAACGGAGTTCATCGTTTGGAATGCAGAAAACCCTTAACAACAGACCTACCTATTAGAGCAGTATATGTAAGACACGGGTAGTTAGGGGGTTTCTATTAAAACAAGCATTCGGCATTGGATTATGAGCTGGAGGGTTTTGTAACAGAGCAAATAAGGGAACAGTTTAAGAAAGACTGCTTTTAATATAGTCACTGTTTCATTAGCATGTCAAAGGTGAGGTCTTAGAAATGTGTCTGCTGTGTGAAGGCTTTTTGCAATTTACTCCTGTGACCCTGCCGAAAGGAACATCCTGCAAGTACCTGGTAAACTAAATGTTTCAAGGTATGAGAAAACCTTGAAAAGATACTTATGGACTGGGATACGGAGATGTTCGAAAATGAGGGGGTGGGGAAGAGGAGGAGCAAATTGTCTTGATGGTCTTAAGAGATGGAGGCAGTGAAACGGCCCTTGCTAGAGGGCAACCTGAAACTTACACCTTTCATATAACCGACCCCCAATTGATATGGAACCTCTCTAAGGAAAATGTAAAGGCAAATTAGACACTTGGGCGGCAGCTTACATGTCATTGAAGTTTTGGACATTAAAGCACCCAGCTCCGGTAAAGCAGAACCTTCTTACCAGGCAAACTTTATAAATGAACTCAGAGGAGGAAACTGCTCTGTCACAAATAGGTTTCATGGATGTAAAATCCTCTTCAAACCGCAGCTTCAAATTAGAGACTTCAAGGAGCCTAATGGGTGCCCATTCCATGTAAAAAAAGCTCTCAGGAGTGAAACAATCAAACATAAATGTTGCTAAAGACTGCAAACCACAGATCCTTACTCTCGCAATGGAACACTGGGAGTGCATGGTCTCTACGGAAAGCCTGTTACACATTCAGGACTTGCAAGAGCCATGCATTGCTTGAAGCAACCAACGCAGCCAATATCATTAGCTTGAGACATTTACCGAATTAAGATATGTCAGCAAGATGTTAAAGATCTGCATGACCACTGGGATCCTCACACTGAGATGGCCATTTGTTTCTGAGGGGTCCCGAATCAGTCTAAGGACTCCACCAAGTGAAGATATGACTTTGACTGACTTTGCTTTAGGAGCGTTGATGTGATCACTGGGGCAGCATGGAAGCAATGTTAAAGAGTCAGGTACAGTTGCCTTACTGAGAAAGGAGGCCATGGAGGAGAAAGCTGACAAAAACTGGTGAGGGCCTCCGCCAATGCATGGAAGTGAACGTCAAAGAGTCTGTACTAGGGTGCCAGAGACACACGACACAGTTCTTGATGTCAAACGAGGTTTTATTTTATGACAAATGGTTTTCTTTCTGCTGGTCAGTCTTTCTCGAGCAAAACGGGCCGGATCCGTGTTGTGGGCGGATTTGGAGTCTTCCTCCTCTGGGTGCTGGGACTCTATCGAGGGGTGCGGCTTCTTCAGGGCGTCCGTTTTCTCCGGGATGGCAGGTACCCCCAAAAGCAAGGAGAAAGACTCTGGTCAGTTATGCTATAATAGCCTGAGCTCCTGACCCTGGGACCGGGTGTGAGGAAGACCCCTAGTAGTGCCCCGTGTATTCTGACCCCTCCCCCCTTCTCCGTACTCCTCCTATTAATCCCTCGGTGACCCTTGTGCAAAACGGTGAGGAGAAACAAAAATAGGGGAAGGGAGAACACCAATACACAAAACCACACGTTACCACGCTTCCCTGGGTTGGGAGCGGGATACTCTAGGGAGGCTTCCCTTCCCGCCACCCCACCCAGCCTGCTACGCGGTTTCGTACCTGTCCTAGCCACGCTCCTCCCCTGGGAACGTGGCTGGGCGATGCGCAGTATCCCGGGATGTCGTCGGGTCGGTTCTCGCCTCCTCTCTTTTCCTCGACTTCGCTGTTCGTTGCCACTTCCGATCGTCCTCCTTTCCTCGCCTCACCGCTGCCTCGGTCTCCTCCTGCAGTCCTCCGGGAATCGCCGTCCATCCACGTCGGGGCTTCTCTTCCTTTTGACTTTGCAGACGTCGAGACGTCATCCGGGGGTGTGTCAGAGGGTGTGTCCGTCCAGTTAAAGGGAACGAGATCGTAGTCTAGGCTTCCCGATAATGCTGTGGGAGCTTGACGCCAGTCGTCCTGTGACAAGGGGACAAGAGGGGGTGAAAAAGGCACTACAGTCCACCACTCGTCCTTTGCGGCCCCGCTGCCCACGTTACACTCCTCCCCCCCTGGCTTCTCCCGTTCGGGGAGAGAATGTAATCGGGACAGGTAGTCCGCTGTACAATTGTCTGTTCCTTTCTTATGCCGCACCTCAAAAGAGAATGGTTGCAAAGCTAAAAACCAGCGGAGTACTCTCTGGTTCTGGCTCTTCTGTCTATACATCCATTTCAGGGGTGCATGATCCGTATAGAGGATGAATGGCTTGCCCTCAAGGTAATACCTTAGTTTTTCCATCGCCCACTTGATGGCTAAGCACTCCCTCTCAATAGTGGGATATCTAGTTTCCCTGGGGTGTAACTTTCGGCTGATATATAAAAGGGGATGCTCTAACCCGTCCACCCCAATTTGGGACAGAACAGCCCCTATCCCCGTCTCGGAGGCATCGGAGGCTACCAAGAAGGGTTTTTGGAAGTCAGGCGAAATCAGCAGCGGGGTAGTGGTGATGGCCGTTTTCAATGTCTGGAATGCGTGGAGAGCCTTTTCCGTGGGAGTCTGTAATTCTTTGGTGGAGCTGTGTTTCTGAAGGAGATCAGTTAAGGGGGAGGCTATTTCCGCAAAGTGCGGTATAAACCGCCTATAATATCCGATCAGACCCAAAAAACCCCGCAGCTTCTTTTTGGTTGAAGGAAAAGGCGAATCGGCTATCGCTTTGATCTTCTCATTCTGCGGGGCGATTACTCCGTCACCCAGTACGTACCCGAGGTATTTCACCCGTTGGCAGACGGCTTTGGATTTCTTGGCGTTAATGTGTAGTCCGGCCCTTCCCAAGGCCGTGAGAATGATTTGCAGGTGGTGAAGATGTTCCTTCCAGGATCTGCTGTAAACCACAATGTCGTCCAGATAGGCCGAGCTGAACGAGGGGAAGGCCTTCAAAACCGTGTTCATCAGGCGTTGAAATGTGGCCGGCGCCCCGTGTAGTCCAAACGGTAACACCGTGAATTCGAACAGGCCCTGGTCTGTGGAGAAAGCGGTCTTCTTTCGATCGGCCTCTTTCAAGGGGACCTGCCAGTACCCTTTGGTTAGGTCGAATGTCGTTATGAAGGCGGCATCCCCGATTTTCTCAATCAACTCATCCACCCTGGGGATTGGGTAGGCATCGAAGGTAGATATTTCGTTCAGCGCTCTAAAATCCATACAGAAGCGGGTGGATCCGTCAGGCTTCGGTATCATTACTATGGGAGAAGACCATTCACTCATGGAAGGGCGTATCACCCCAAGGTTTAGCATCTCTTCCACTTCTCTCTGGATGGCTTCTCGTCTAACTGCTGGTATGCGACACGCTTTTTGTCGTACGTGTTTCCCGGGGAGAGTCTCTATCCCATGTTCTATGAGTGTGGTTCACCCGGGCAAGTCTGAAAACAGATCCGCGAAAGGTGCCAAGGTTTCCTGCAGCTCTTTTCTTTGGGTTGTCGGTAAATCCGGGTTAACAAGGAGATCCCTCAACGAGGAAATGTCGAGGTTCCCGGTTGGAACCAGGAAATGTCCGGACCTAGGGGGTGGTCCAATCCATTTTTTTAATAAGTTCATGTGGTAACTTTGGGTTTTGTTGGGGGTCACCTGTATTTTGTAGGTTGTATCCCCTATGGTGTCCTTCACTGGATAGGGGCCTTGCCACTCGCTCTTGAACTTGCTAGTGGAAGAGGGGAGAAGAACCAGCACCCAGTCGCCTTTTTGTAATCGTCTTAGTTTTTTTCCTTTGTCGTAGTGTTTCTTCTGTCTCTGTTGGCTTTGCTCCATATTGGTGTATGCCAGGTCTCGGAGTTTGCCAAGTTTAGACTTCAACTGTTGAGTGTACTCGAGAAGGGAACAGTGGTTGCTTCTGTCTTCTGTTTCCCATGCCTCTTTGGTCATTTCCAATAATGACCGGGGTTGTCTTCCATACAATAATTCAAATGATGAATATCCTAAACTGCTTTGGACTTGCGCTCGTAACACATATAGAGCCAATGGAAGTAGCCGGTCCCATTCTTTCCCCTCCACTGTCAGCATTTTTTTTAAGGTGTTCTTGAGGGTACGATTATAGCGTTCCACGAGCCCGTCCGTCTGAGGGTGATATACGGAGGTACGCAAGTGATGGATGTTCAGCGTGTGGCACACTTCCTTCATCAGACGAGAGGTAAAAGGTGTTCCCTGGTCAGTCACCACCTCCTTGGGGAACCCCACTCGGGAAAACAGTTCGATTAGCTTCTCGGCCAGGTTCTTTGTGGTAGGCGATTTCAGGGGGAAGGCTTCCACGAAACGAGTGGCGTAGTCCACGATGACCAGGGCGTGTAGATGTCCCTTCTGGGTCCGCGGAAGGGGCCCTATGAGGTCCATGCCTACTCGTTCAAAGGGGGTTCCTATGATCGGCATCGGTTGGAGGGGGGCTGCAGGTGGTCGGGTGGCACTCTTTCGCTGGCACGTCTCGCAGGCTTTACAGTACTTGTCTACCTCGGCATAAATGCCTGGCCAATAAAACCACCGTAAAATCCCGTGTAGTTTTCTCCTTCCCTCCATGTCCAGCTGTTAGGTGAGCATGCGCAAAGAATAGTATCTGCTCCCGAAAGGGTTGAGGCACTAGTAATTGGAGGGTGTCCCCCTCTTTCCCTTCTCGATAGAGTAACTCCTTTTGAATCAAGAACCTTGGACAAGCGACCCTTTCCCTGGTTTGGTCCCTGTGGGCTTCCTCCCACGCGTTGAACAATGTCCTATCATTCGCTTGGGCAAACCTAAAGCTCCTATCAATGACCCAGGGTTCGTGGCCTACCATCGCCGGGGCTGCAGGGGGCCCTCTCTGACCTGTCTTCTGTAACTCCTGTTTAAAAGGGGAGAGAAAACCTGGATTATCCAACCCCTAGGATCACTTCCTCGGGTAAGGTATCGACTACCCCAACTCTTACGTTATACTTTTCTTGGGATTTAGTAATTATCTGGACCTGGGCCAGAGGGTACTGTTTCACATCACCATGTATACATCTTATGTGTACTACTTCCTTCTTCTGAAATTATCGGGGATGGACTAGGGTTTTCCTCACTACCGACTGTCTGCACCCTGAATCTAACAGGGCTTTTATTTCTTTGCCATTCATTCTCACACGTACATAGTAAGAGGGTCCCATCTCTGCTGAATATAGGACGTGCGCCGGTAGATATCCCACTTCCATCCGTTCGTCTGTTCTTTTCCTGGGACAGAGATGAGCGATGTGTCCCCATTCTCCACATTCGTAGCACTGGGGACCTTTGAGGGAGGGAAGCTCGGGTCTCCCGCTTTTAGGTCGGGGTGCATCCGGAATCCCCCTGCCTTTCCTTTCGTTTCGTACCCTGGATTGTCCCTTTAGGGCCAGTTTTTCATGCTCCCCGGTACCATATCGGGGTTGGGCCCGAGCAAAGTTGGCAGCCATTTCAATGGCTTGGGTTACGGAGAGGTTTGAATGCCGTTTCAGCCACCTTTGGGTTCCATATGGCAACGCCTCCATAAATTGTTCCAAATATATTCGGGCCATAATCTCCTCTTTGGTGCTACTTTCGGGCTTTAGCCATTTATCGGCGGCCATTTTCAGTCGAAAGTACAATGTCTTAGGGTTTTCACCGGGTATACCCTTTTCCTTGTGGAACCGTGCCCTGTAGGCCTCGGAGTCTAGGCCCAGATGATCTAATATCACGTCTTTGATGACCGGATACGGAGTGTTACCTACAGGATTGGCCACTTGATACGCTGCTTGCGCTTCTCCTGATAACAAGGGGGCCAGAAAGAAAGGCCATTTGTCTTCTGGCCACCCACAGGCTCTGGCCGCTCTTTCAAAGTTGGTTAGGAAAGCGTCGGGATCTTCGCCCACCATATTCTTCTGTAACGCCATCTCCGTTGGGTGAGGGACAGGAGCCCGCCGTTCCGGTTGTCCGGATCCGGGAGCGTCCAGGGACCCCTTTGAAAGTGATTCGAGATGGGCGTTTAGGGTGGTCTGCATGATCTCTCGGTCCGCTTGTGCAGAGGTCATTTGCTGTTCGACTGCCCAGCCTAGCTTTTCTTGTCCCTGGATTAGGTGCTGGATAAGGGCCTCCATCTTGGGACAGATAGATGTAGATCCCACTTCTGACACCAGTTGTACTAGGGTGCCAGGGACACACGACACAGTTCTTGATGTCAAACGAGGTTTTATTTTATGACAAATGGTTTTCTTTCTGCTGGTCAGTCTTTCTCGAGCAAAACGGGCCGGATCCGTGTTGTGGGCGGATTTGGAGTCTTCCTCCTCTGGGTGCTGGGACTCTATCGAGGGGTGCGGCTTCTTCAGGGCGTCCGTTTTCTCCGGGATGGCAGGTACCCCCAAAAGCAAGGAGAAAGACTCTGGTCAGTTATGCTATAATAGCCTGAGCTCCTGACCCTGGGACCGGGTGTGAGGAAGACCCCTAGTAGTGCCCCGTGTATTCTGACCCCTCCCCCCTTCTCCGTACTCCTCCTATTAATCCCTCGGTGACCCTTGTGCAAAACGGTGAGGAGAAACAAAAATAGGGGAAGGGAGAACACCAATACACAAAACCACACGTTACCACGCTTCCCTGGGTTGGGAGCGGGATACTCTAGGGAGGCTTCCCTTCCCGCCACCCCACCCAGCCTGCTACGCGGTTTCATACCTATCCTAGCCACGCTCCTCCCCTGGGAACGTGGCTGGGCGATGCGCAGTATCCCGGGATGTCGTCGGGTCGGTTCTCGCCTCCTCTCTTCTCCTCGACTTCGCTGTTCGTTGCCACTTCCGATCGTCCTCCTCTCCTCGCCTCACCGCTGCCTCGGTCTCCTCCTGCAGTCCTCTGGGAATCGCCGTCCATCCACGTCGTGGCTTCTCTTCCTTTTGACGTTGCAGACGTCGAGACGTCATCCGGGGGTGTGTCAGAGGGTGTGTCCGTCCAGTTAAAGGGAACGAGATCGTAGTCTAGGCTTCCCGATAATGCTGTGGGAGCTTGACGCCAGTCGTCCTGTGACAAGGGGACAAGAGGGGGTGAAAAAGGCACTACAGTCCACCACTCGTCCTTTGCGGCCCCGCTGCCCCCGTTACAGAGTCCTAACTTCAGAACACCGCAGCTTAGGAAACCTCTGTGATCTAATATCCAATCTGCGACTTCAAATTACATGAATAAGGCTTGTTCCTTCACTCCATGTGGATTTGAGATGTTCACTTGCCTGGGAGAGACTAGCATGGTCCCATTCAAGAGGGCCACCAGAAACCCAAAAGTTGGTCAATGAGACTTACCTACACTCCATGGCATAGGGAGAAAGTATACTGCTTCTGAAAACTCTGAGAAAAAGGAAAATACAAACTCTACCAGGAAATATGCCTGGATGAAACAAACTTCTCCCCCGAGTACATAAATAAAGTAAGGGTTGCTGTCTCTAATTGTACTCAGATGACTCAGGGGGAGAAACTCTACCTACGTCAAAAGTTCAAAATCTAGGAAGGGCAACTAAGTCTGTGATTGTACCCACAATAATAAAGTGAGCATCATTACATTTGGACACTGAAACACTCTTATAAAGTGTTAAGATGAGTCAAATGAAAACACATTATTTTTATTATTATTATTACCGGTGGATACACCTGACGGAATGTATGTGTATATCATAACTTGAGCTGGGAGGCACTCACACATAGTTTCCATGCCATCTTCTACCTCTGAGGAGAAGAAAGAGGCTAGGCCCCAATCAAACCAGGCCCAACTATAAGCCAGTGTTTAATTTGTGGAAAAATAAATGTCCGTGGCCAAGATATTTCTCAGGCGGCCAATGAAGCTTTCACCACACACTATCCTTGTCAGCACACCCAAATGCCAGTTCCAGTGCTATTTGCTTACCATCACACTCCTACAAATGTGACAATATGAACTATTCTTGGCCATCCAAGATGTATGAATGGCCTGGAGGTGCTAGGATTATGTTTCATGCATTTTGCAATGTTGAATCGTCTGTCATTGTTACCATGAAGTGGAATGTCATAAATATGTGCCATGTCAAGAAATAGGTGCTGAGGTTGAGTGCTGGCACACACCAGCACAAAGTAAGCACTGGTATACAGTCAGGTTAATCAGGAAACTTGTGTGATGAAATGGAAAAGTTTAGAAAGTTGGTGTTAGTCTGCTGAAGGAGAAATAACATTGCTAAGAATGAGCTACGGAGTCAGAAAAGCGACAAGAACGCGTATGGTAATAATGGGTGGAGTGCGAAAAACACCCTCAAAGGCAGATTAGCAAATGTATCCTCTTTGAGATCAAACAGTCAGCATGGACTGTTCTTTTACATACTAACTTACAGAAAAAAAGAGTTTAAGAAGTCTTCTAACGAAGTGTCTAATCACGTGAACATTAATATTATTAATGTAGTAGAAGGCCAGGAGAGCAGGGGCTCTGAAACTGATTGCTACTACTAATAAGTGAGTTTTTACTAGGCCTAGATGTAAAATAATCATGGGCAACAAAGAAGATGCTTAGCAGGTCAATGCTGGATGTGGTCCAGGAAGAATGTATAGCAAATTAAATGAATTGCTTGAATTGCATAAACCTAAATTAATTTGCAAAATTCCTAAAGCCCACAGAAAACATTTTAAAACCAGCATTGGCAAAAACTGTAGGCTTAGCTTTGTTATATCTGAAAGTTCTTTTATGTTGGCAAGTTTGTGTGTGTGCTTGTGCAGATAAGAGAATGTGACAATGAATCAATGGGTGTATGGATACTGAGTGAGTATACAGATTGAGGAATAGTGGAATGACTGGGTACATGGATGGATGCGTGAGTGACTGTTACATCGATTGATGAATGGATGAGTGAGTGCATTGATGGGTGTGACAGAAGCAGCAACACGCGGAGAGAGGAGTCTCCTTCCACCATAGGACTGCATCAACATTCATCATTCACAGTGTTATCATCCATGCCTTCATTCATCATCTTAGCCATACACAAATCCATGCTCTCACTTATCCATCACTCTTTCATCAATTCATGCACACACTTCCCTCTTCATATATCAGTTCAATTATTCACTCTCACTCCTTCATCCATACACCCAAATTGGCAAATATGCATTCATTAATGCACCAAATCAGTGACCCATTCGAAAAACAACTAACCATTCATACCATTCATCCATCCAATCACTCATCCATTGGTTCATAAACTCACTCATCGATCAATTCATTCACAATCCCTTGACTTATTCTCAGAACCAACCTCTCACCATTAGACTATGACACATACAAAATCACCAAAGTGGTGTTTTCATTAAAAAAAGCTTGTCCAATTGATTTACCAATTGTTGTTTTAAAAGCAGTGGAAGAAGGAGCAGGAAAACCTTGCAATAGCATAGCTTTTTGACTGGAAATTTCTGAATAAAACCCCAAACACCAACACACTTCTACAAAGACTTATTTCAGAGCGCCTACCTGTGAGGAGTTGGGTTTCAGTTCCACCACATACATGTACATGAACGTCAAAAGTAGCTCATCCGCACAAAATGGGAGCACCCAGAATCCTCTTTCTTAGTTTGCACATACTTTACACTTTCCTTTGGAAGATACAGACATTTTTGCTAAATATCAAAAGTGATACTTTGCTACAATATTCCAAGTTGTAGTGCGTAATGGTCTCAATATTTTATCAGATAGTTTGCTCAGTGGATTCACTCACTTTGATGACCAGTGTGAAGCTCTGTGAATATTGGCAATCCACAGGGAACAACCAGGAAGAACGCCCAGGGTAACGACGGACAGAGCGTTGCCTCACGCCCTGAGTTGCTACCAGGAGTGGAGGGTGTTATCTCCGACTTTTTGCGGGTGATTGCCTTGTATCCCTGCAGTTCCGCCAACTTATGAATACACAGGTATACTAGTTGGTTGTATCGTTCCTTTGATTTATGGTTTTGTGACAATCTTCACTTTATTCATAACAAGTGTTGCAGTAGTATCATCATATGGTCCTGAAGAAAGCCATGATCATATTGTCAGATCATATTTGGCTGAAACATGTAGACCGCATTTGTTACTAGCGCGTTCGGATATTTACCTTGAACACGCTTTCTTGTTTTTTACCCCTTGACACCATGAGATACTGAATAAACATATTTTTCTCTGGGTAGTCAATTTTAATACACTCTTTATACACACTGCACTCTTATTATTACTCTTTTTCACTACACCTCAGGGAGCTTCATTGATCTTTAGTACATCTAGCCCTCTGTTTTTTCATTAACAACATCCGTGAGCTCCTCCTTTTTGACACTAGCAAAGAGTTGTAGCTCCTTAACTGCACTAGGTGCGGTTAAGAGGAGGTCCCATATGATGAAGCATTCCACTTCGGTGGGTGATGGGATTCTGTCCTCTTTAAGAGGACTTTCCTTATAACTTGTTGTTTTGCTGTTATATCAGTTAGTTCTCAGTTTCGATTCATGAGACCCGCAGACTTTGTGCTGATATAAATACATTTGCCACAACATACAACATTTTAACTTCTCTAGAGAATGTACAAACATCTTCATATTGATTTTGTACAATTTGGAACAGAAATGCATTTTCGTACATCCCGAGGCATGCATAGATGCTCTGCCTCTGTGGAGAAAAGGTGAGAATTACAAAAAAAACATTAAAAGCTTCAACATTCTCAATGAGAACATTGGATGCGTGACTTAGATCATGTAGTAAAGGACATCAGAGTATTTGCTAGATTAGAATATGGAGAGAAGAAAGTAAAAGTTTAAGGAGCCGAGCAGGAAATATATGCAGCGCTTGGCTACTACTATAGTTTATGGGACAAGAGCGAAGTTCACCTTTGCTGCACGCCCACCATTGTTTAAGATTAATGGCATGCCGTGCTACTCAGAGTCGTGCAAGACACCTGGAAGAAAACCAACACCAGGCAACCTATGTTGGATATTAGAAGGAGTGCTGCACTGCACTGTTAAATATTGTATATACAAAAATAAAATTTGGCGAGCGCGCACAAGAAAGGCCCGGCTGCCATTGTTAAAGATGATGGTTACCATGCAGTTAAGGCACAGTGATAGCTGGGAAGTTGAAAGTGTGCCTGCAACAGCATGTAGAAGAAACTCATTTAAGAAAAGAGTGCTCACAGATTCTAAATGAAACATACTGAGTAACAATACAAGTAAAAGTGACAGTCCTCATGGTAGGTTACAAAAGCAGAAAAAGCAGTGCTAAGGAGGGACTACTAAGTCTATTCACTAATCAAAAGAAACCATTTAGAATGGACAGTAACACAAGCCAATTGAAAGATGGGTGGAAAATGGGCAGAGCTTCAAGCCCATACCTGAATACAGCATGTCTCGAAGAAACAGCGGAAGCGCTGTCTAGGTGAGACCTAAAAATGAAATCCACCCTGATGTCAAAATTCTGACATGCCTGCAGGTTAAACTTTTTGGTCCGATTGGAAGCTGCTGCCAAATTTTGCACTTAATATTCATGTTCTTTTCTTCTTTTTAGGTCTCGCCTACGCAGCGCGCATGCGCTGCATAGGAGGGCCTTTAGCCGTCACTCTGATCATTTTCAAGCACACACTCGTGCTTGTGGCAGCATCCACCCTGCGGGAGCGAGCAACGGCGCGCATGCTAATTGGTTGTAGCTCGCTCCCGCAAGGTGGATGGTGCCACAAGCACGAGTGTGCTTGAAAACAGCTGCATTAGTCATTCCCTCGTGCAAGGCTCTCTCTCCTGAAACCAGCTGCTGTTACACTTTCTCCTTCTTCTCCACATTTTGAAATACCCTGTTCATTCAGTTGGTGTGTTAGTTTGCTTTCTCTATCCTGTCTTTAAACTCACCCCCTTCGTTGTAGGTGTTGTGCTTCCGTGACCACATTTTATAGGGGAACGGAAACTGGGATTGGAATTTAAATAAAAGGGTTCATAGGCAAAGATTGTTTTAAAACTGTGACATAATTGAGTAGTTCGCTCTTTAAAACACGGTTTGCTGTAGGTTGGTGTTTTACTGCCTCGAGCTCTATTGGCGCCTTTTTATTGTCCGAAACGCACTGTAAATTGTGAGTGTACTAACACATGAAATGTAAGAGCCGAGTGAGCAGTGACTCTAGGCGCTAGCGAGGCAAGTGCTCATTTGAAAGAATAGTTCATAGCACGGTGATACATTTACATGTTTCTGCCGTAAAAGCTTGGTTATCTCTGCCCCAGCAGCTAACAGCTTGTATGTGGCCACCGCATGCAATCTTTCCCAGAATCCTTCTCACGTGCATAGGCTCATTAAAGTGTCCTTGTGTAACGTAACTAGAGCTCATGTAAAGCGCTTCAAAACCTTTGGCTCAAGTTTGCGCTATATAAATCTGTCCAAAAAAAAGTGAAATTACCTGTCCCTGTTCCAATCCAGGGAGAGGCATACTGTAAACAGCGCTGCAGGTGGGGCTGCAGCTTCTTGGCGCTTTGAAGCACATCCCTGTGAATGCAGTGCATCTAATGCTCCAAGCACAGCCCTGTGAATGCAGCGCACCTAATGCTCCAAGCACAGCCCTGTGACCGCAGCGCACATAATGCTCCAAGTTCAGTGGAGTGCGTGCACCAGGTAAAGTTTGTAAAGGTTGGGGTGGTTGTGGAGGGTGTGGGGTTGTTACAAGGGCAGTTTCATAATCGGGGCAGAAAAGCCCAACTATAGTATAGAGGGGAAAAGCGCAGGTGTACAGCGGATCAACGGCTGTGCGACGTAAAACACATTGACAAAGCCAATACATTTGGCATAGGTGAAACCTTCTGGCTTTGCCACTCTATTTTGGAGCTTTTTTGCAGAAACTTTTCAGATTCTAATTGCTTTCAAATAAAGCCTTTGCAAAACAACACACAAGTAACAAAACAATGTATTGGATTTTAAAAAACTTTAAAAACACATTAACCGCATCACACTACGCACATAATTAATCTCATTACAATTGTTTTTTTGGGGGCGGGGATAAGCTTACAAATCCCACCAACATACACACCCGCAAAAAACACTACACACATATACCAACAACATCCATCATATCACAACTCACCACTACATTCCACAGCATGCCACTGCCCTAACATCACTACACGAAGCACAACTTGCACACAAACTTTACAGTATTAAACACAGCAGCTACATTAATCTACAACATACCTTAAAAACATTGCCAATATCTCTGGCTAAACACTTCTAAGATCACAAAGGCGAGACCTATTGGCTATGCCAATGCTTGTTTAGTTTGGGCACTGAAATATCAGGAGTAGAAAGACTTTTCCTTAATTAAGGACATTTTACAGCAACTCACTCTGTTCGAAGTACTTTATAAAAATTAACAGCTGGAAAACATTTGATTGGGTCATTAGCACAGATCGGATTTTAAAATTGTCTAAGTAGTTCTTCAATGACTTTGTTCCAAAGAGCAAAGTTAAGAATATGCATTTGCTTCCAATTCAAAGAAACTTGGAAGAAATTATCCCCCATGCCTGAAATACTGCAACGATGCCTAGTGCACCCACAACCCTACAGAAGAGGTTAGTCTGACTCATCCACAGATCATTAGTCACAATAATTGGGATTATCCCACAAACTGAGAGCTCTTCTTGGCTTTCTGACCCAGACTGGCACTTTCAACTATCAAATTAATTCCTGCCAGACCTTTAAAGCAAATCAGCAGTCAAGAAATTATTGTTTATTTTACCATTTCATGGATTTAAACATTTATGAAGCAAACCAAAGCACAAGGGCGAAAGGACACCGTACAACAATAAATCAGCAGAAATGAGCTCATCAATAAATAAGATAAAGATATAAAATACCCTTTCAACATATAAAACAAAAATTAAGAAAACAATCTGAAAAAATAATTTGCATGTGAAACCCAGATTAAGAACTGAAGGTCTGGCAGAAGAATATCTAACGAGAATTCCAGAAACAGAGCAGCTGTAGAGACTACGAGTTTATGAACGATGTAAGAAGGCTAATGAAGAATGAGGGCATTGAATTATGTGTCGCAAAGTTTAAACCCAATCCCGGTGGAAGGGTACCAAGTGCAAGTAAAGTAGCACCAGGGTAACATGCCCAAATGTCCTTACACCTAACTCCTAATGAGAAGCATTGTACAAAGATTTTCAGGGAAGAAAATGGCACCATAATGGCATTTCCGCGATCCATGTTTGAAAGAACAAAGTCCTGAATGGTGGTCCTGAAATCAAAAGGTGCATAGGAAGAATTGAGGTTTCGCAGCAAGGATATTGAATAGTAATCTCATTTTGAGATCTTCCACATTTCTCCTTTGAATGTTATTTCTGAAACAAAATTACCCCCCTAGATCTTGCTATAGGAGAAATAACTTGACCAAGAGCAAGCACTCTTGAGGCAGGCTTGAACAGTGTGAAGTGTGGAAGCAGTTGTAAATTAAGATGGAAGAACTGAGCTTCAAAAAGACATGTGAGCCTCATCTATACCAAGGCAACCTACTGATGATGAACATCTTCAACAGGTGACACCCTATGATAGATGTAGGTGTCAATCTACTGGTGGCAACAAATGCCAGGGCCAAAGATTGCCATGGCAACTTGTATATGATAAACAACATTCAGACAAAGATCTAGCCTTGGTGTTTGTAATTTGGTGAGCTGAACAGATAGTTCTGGTCAAAGTAGACACTTATAATTGAGTTAACGTAGCCAGGCTTAAAGGAACAGTAATCTCATTGGAAAATACATTGAAACTGAAAGGCCTTGAAACTGATCATTTAGAGCACCTGGCCCAACATGCTGCTGCTAGTTTCCTCATCATATGGTCTCTTTAATCACCCACATATGAGCTTAGTTGTTGCATCCCATAAAATCAGAGAGGCTGGGAAGGAGAGAATATTGTGTTTGTTAATGGTGGACAGTAAAACAGTGTTTTCTGCATATCTGCGACAAGTAATTTGAAAATAACTAAATTCAACTTTGAATTAGGTGCATTTCGCATCATTATATGATGTAGCTACCTCTGCCTTGAATACACACATGTCTAGGAATATCCTGAGGGAGTTCTTAGATATGATCTTTTTCTGGATAACACGAGTCCAGTTGCTAACTAAAAATACTCAGGGTATACCAGAACGTATCCCTTCAGTACTGTGGTAACCTCGGTATGGATAAAAGGATTACCAACCGACATGTTTCTCCCCTTTCCTAAAAGCCTAATATGTCTTGGGCATTCATCAGGGTTAGTAACCAACCCACTATCCTATCAAAAAGTAAAGGTAAGAGTGGATTTAGTAAGCACAGAGAGGCCCTACCTCTTTGAATTAAACATCGGATTTAGATACCTATACTCTAGTGGCTATTTACCTCAAGGCCAGTTGAGGGGGGGCACCTCCTATAGTCACACATTTGTCAAGGAGTGGTGCTCTCGTGGATCCTACCCGTTCCCTTACCAACAGCTGACTGGTATTTTTAGTTAGCAACTGGACTCTTGTTGTCCAGAAAAAGATAAGAATATCTAGGAGCTACCTCAGAATAGCCCATCCTGAGGTTGAGTCCGCTCTGGTGGCATTATATTACCAGGGTGGAATGAGGTGGCCTATGATGAAGCATGTCACATTACGTGAGTGAGCCCACCTCGTTCAGTTCTTGGTATCGCCATTTTTAGTAGGAGACAGACAAACATAATACGTTTCTTTACATAAAAAACTTTTGACTCATAAACCTTTGCTTCTGGCATTTCCCTCCAGAGGCTTCCAATATAAGGACACCACACCATTTTTGTGTTATTTATTAGCTTAACAAATATGCCAGAGAGTCAACTGAATAAAGGTACCATCAAAGAAGAGGAGTTGCCTAGTATTGGACCACTTGATAATGGTTTGTGCTCTAAATTTTAACATTCAAAATGTTTTTCTCCTGTCTAGAATACTCAAACCATTTAGGAATCATACACAAATTCAAATTATTTACTTGTTCAAACAGCAGATTAATTGGTTTATTAGTTCTGCTTCTTTAACCAATTCCTTAAATTACAAATTTTGCTGAAATGAAGGTAATTGCTAACAGTATGAGGGGAGTCTGTTGGATAGCCATGCAGAAGTAAACAGTTTAGAAGGAAGAAGCACAGCAATTAACACACACAACAGGCATCGCATTTTTTAGCTCTACGTGTTGCGCATATTTCACAGCTGGCAAAGGAACACTTAGAAGAACTGAGAAGAAAATAGGTTTGTTTTGCATCACTTTGATAAATTTGCAAGCAAATGATGACAGCCAGCGGATCCAAAGTCCAACAAGTGATAAGAGACTGCAGATCAATGTGTAGCCGAGGTTGAGGATAGTCACAGGGCAAGAACTGGTCGTGTACCGAGCTGGGTTATACGCCTAATGCCAAATAAAATGACAAACCTAGATTAATCCCAAAAGCGATTTCTGTTTTTTTTTTTCTAGAAATGTCTCAGCTGCAAACCCTATTCTCTCCAAACGTCGAAGTCCAAGAGTAAGTGCAAATCTACCCATGTACTTTTACACTTTTTTGGTGAATTGGGAAAAAATCTACCTAGGAAACAGCTCACAAAAGCCACTGAGAACCCACTCATCTAAAGAAGTGACGATAACAAAATATGTCAATGTTCAGCTAGACGGCTTCAAGGCCTGTCCATTCTGAGCTGTCCTTTCTATTCTGGTCTAGAATCATTGTCTACTCTGGCTCATCCCCTGCACTCACAGGATCAGCCACTCACAAGGAACCTCTTCAATGTACCTGTACTATTGATCGGTATATAAGACTGACTTCCTTTTGGTGCTACAAAAATCAACAAAAACTGAAATAAATGTACCAAAGTCATTTAATTCTATTAAGTTTAAGGGCAAGCATTTTTGTGGATGCCAGGATACCCTTGCGAGTGACAGTGCGCTTTACAAATACACATAACATGCAAGCTGCAGTGATTTTGACAAATGTTAGACAACTTTTGTATTCTTGACAGTATATTTAGTTGGGGGGGCTCATGTATATAAAAACTATTGATGCTGGAGTGATCTGTGAATATTTTGGAATCAAATGGAAAAAATCTAGATCATCATTTTTTACTTGGAATAATATACATTGCCCAGGTACATAAAACGTAATACTGCACACATTGACAGCCTAAAGAGCTCAGCTGGATTTTAGTAAATGCTATGCTCAGTGAAACGCTCACCATTAACACCTGTTCCTATTCGCAGGAGGCGGTCTTTAAATCCTTGCAAGGTAGACTCAGCATTGCATCCTTTCAAGGATTGTGAAATAAGTACCAATTAATTATGAAATGCGTCGACATGTTACCCAGAGTGTTTACCAATGATAGATGTCCAGAACGGAAGTGATGTATATAAATAACTTTGCTCTCGTTCTCTACTTGAAGTCACCCAGAACACCCAGATGAAAAAGCTCCATTATTCAGCTATCCATCTATAGTGTAAGTAATTTCTCGAAATGTTTTGAGTACTGAGTTATTATACTGTCGATTCAAGCGTCATTAAAACATTAATCATTCTGGGTATAAAATTAACTGTGAATGGACTCAAGAATCCATCTTAGTTTTCATATTATGATCAGATTTTTACAGCTTAATTCTTTTGATGAACTGCCTTTCGAGTCACATTACCCACACTTGTTTTTGCAGGTTTACATAACGTGAACTCGACTTAAAGGTATTGGAGCGCGCTTTACAAGAGCACCGGTTCCATTACATAACGTCTCTCACTTTTTTTCCCCCCAGAATCAGAGGATGTTGAACCGACGCTGAGACTCGAACCTGGTTTCCCAGTTCCAACGTCGGCAGCTCTGGGCCAGCCCTCAGCCACATCTTCTACCTCACACATCGGGAAGGGGAAACATCCTTAACCACGAAGGCTTTTCTACGCGTTACGTTTACAACGGTACACTTACCACGTAAACGTCTTTACCACGCATACGCCTTCCACGACCGTCTTTACCACGAAAGCTGCACTGGAACGTCTTCATCTTCGTCCGGTTCAGTCCTTTTTTAATGTCGGCGAAGACGTGTGTTAAAGGGTACAGTTAGAAAAAGGGGGCTTGGGGGGGTCTCCACCCAAAAATAAAAATAAAATGCGTGCAAAAAAAAAAAAAAAAAAAAAAGGGGGCTGGGGGTGGTCTCCCCCCCCAATAAAAGAACCTGTTGTAACGCCGGGAATTGGAGACAATTGGCATTGTTTTAGAGGAAACGGAATGACGCTTCCTATTTACGACGTACAACGGCACCAAGGAAGATCGAGGAGAGGACGTGAAGAGGTAAGGGGAATATAAGTAAAAAATAAATAAATAAATAAATAAATAAATAAATAAATAAATATATATATATATATATATATATATTATCTGCTGGCTAGTTAGGACCGTGTTTCCATAGGAAATCTCAAAATTCTATTTTGAATAACTTTGGCGCCGGTTGACGAAGCCTCGCAAAATTTTCAAAACTAATGGGGCACTCCGCTCAGCTCCTACCCTGAAAGTCTCGGGGGGATTCGTCAAGCGGGGGCCGAGAAAAAAGGGGGGTCCCAAAACGCGTTTTCCCCATGCATTTTCCCATAGGACCTTTAGTCGAAGGTACAGCCCGAACGGCTGAACAGAATTACTTTAAATTTGGCAAAGAGGTAGTCCTCAGGTCAGGGATGTGCCTTTTGCATATATGGAGTCAATCTGTTCAGTAGTTCCTGAGAAAATTGCAGTTAAAGTACATAAATATCTATAGCCGCGCACGGTGCGCGCACCTTAACGTGCGCGAGCGTAATTCTGATTGGTGGTTACATGTCAGTCAACGTTCGAATCGGTCGAAATCAGGAAGTGTCGGCCGCCATTTTGTTTGTTTTGAGTGCGAGAGTGAAAAAGGAAGGTGGCGAACGTGAAAAGGGGGCAGGGTAGAGAGTTCCTGACCCCCTAGCCTTTGCCAGGGGGTCCCTGAAGGACCCCGGAGGCAGAAAAAAACATTTTAATTTTTTTTTTTAAATCGCGGGGTGCGCGCATGGTAAACCCCCCCCCCCAAAAAAAATTTAATACGTAGTTTATTGTGAAATACATATATAAAAAATATAATAATAAATACATAACTTAGCATTTAAAAAAACGTACAAATTCACTGAAAAAAACATAGGTTTCACACACGTTATAGTTAGGAATTAGAATTTAAAAAACCTTGCAAATTCACTTAAAAAACCATAGGTTTCACACATGTTATAGTTAGGGGGACATTTCACTCGTAAAAAACCAATGAAATTCCCCCGTTATAGTTAGTTCAGATAACTATAACGCGCGCGACCGCCACTCTATCAAAAGGATGATGTCATCAGTGACGTCATGAGTGATGCCACTGACCATGTCATGAGTGATGTAATATGTGACGTCATCAGCAGTGGATTGCGGTCGCGCGAGTTATAGTTATCTGAACTAACTATAACGGGGGAATTTCATTGGTTTTTTTACGAGTGAAATGTCCACCTAACTATAACATATTTGAAACCTATGGTTTTTAAGTGAATATATATATATATATATATATATATATATATATATATTACCTACTGGCGGTCGCCAGTAGGTAGTTATAGTTAGGACCACGTTTCCATAGGAAATCCTCAACATTCTATTTTGAATAACTTTGGCGCTGGTCGACGAATCCTCGCGAATTTTTCAAAATAGGTGGGGCGCTACGCTCCGCTCCTACCCTGAAAGTCTCGGGGGGATTCGTCAAGCGGGGGCTGAGATAAAAGGGGGGTCCCAAAACGCGTTTTTCCCATGCATTTTTCCATAGGACCTTTAGACAGGGCTACAGCCCGAACGGCTGAACAGAATTACTAGAAATTTGGCAGAGAGGTAGTCCTCAGGTCAAGGAAGTGCCTTTTGTAGGTTTGGTGTAAATCTGTTCAGTAGATTCTGAGAAAATAGCCTTTAAATCAATATATATATCTGAGCCAGCTTACGGTGCGCTTACGGTACGCTTACCGTACGCGTACGGTGGCGTGCGCGAGCGCGATTCTGATTGGCTCTTAGATCTTAGTAAACATTCGAATCGGCCGAAACCAGGAAGCGGCGGCCGCCATTTTCTCTCTCGCACTGAGAGTTAGGTTTTAAAATAAAGCCAAAAAACATGTAAAGGGGCTGTTTAGACAGCTCCCACACACATAGCCATGTTGAGGGAGTCCCCAAAGATCCCCCAAGGCCAAAAATGCAATTTTTATTTTTTCGCTAATTTCGCCGATTACGCTTACCGTAAAAAATTATAAAAAAAAAAAAACTATCCACACTCTCCCCACCCCGTGTGCAATTGGTGGCCGCAGGCCACCAATTGTTTATGGCTTATAAGAGGTGTGATAAACTATAATATTTTAAACAAAAATAATAAAAGAAAAAATTATCCACACTCTCTCCACCCCGTGTGCAAATGGTGCCCGAAGGGCACCATTTGTGCATGGCTTATAAAAATTACGAAAAATTAAAATATTACCTTTCAAAACGAAGTGCATCATATGTCCTCCATGTGCGCACGGTGCGCGAAGCGCATCGTGCGTACATGGCCCATCTAGCGTAACGTGGGCACGCGGTGCGCTTTGCGCACCGCGTGCTTACTGTGCGCGCACGGAACGAACTGCGTTAAGTGGGCGCGCACGCCACGAATGGCGTAAAGTAACTTAGCATTTAAAAAAACGTACAAATTCACTGAAAAAACCATAGGTTTCACACACGTTATAGTTAGGAATTAGCATTTAAAAAACCTTGCAAATTCACTGAAAAAACCATAGGTTTCACACATGTTATAGTTAGCGGAAATTTTACTGATAAAAAACCAGTGAAATTCCCCCGTTATAGTTAGTGCAGGCAACTATAACTCACGCGACCGCAATCTTCTGCTGATGACATATGTGTCTTTATGAAAAAAAAATATTTGTAATATATGTATAGCTAAAAATGTATGGAAGAAGACATGGGCAAATAAGTGTCTAAATACAGTATTAGCATCAGCAGAGGATTGCGGTCGCGTGAGTTATAGTTGCCTGCACTAACTATAACGGGGGAATTTCACTGGTTTTTTATCAGTAAAATTTCCGCTAACTATGACATGTGTGAAACCTATGGTTTTTTCAGTGAATATATATATATATATATATATATATAGAATGAGGTAGCGGGCAGGGGTAATTATAATGAGGATTGGGGGCTGGGGGGTCACGTAAGAGTACAGGGGAGGGTTATAACCTTTACCAAGAGTATGCCATTACCATGCATGAATTTACAACGAAAATTGTTGTAAAAGTATGCGTGGTAAAGGAATATTCATGGTAAAGGTTATCCGTGGAAATAGAATTCCGTTGTAACGCATGCGTGGTAAAGGCATGCGTTGCAACGGAATGTGTTGTGAGGACATACAACCATCGGGAAGCACATGGATGGGCTGTTTTTGAGATGCAAACGTGCGTTCTCTAGATGGGTCACTGAAATGAATGAAAAATAAGGGAAGAATACAACGGGTTCTAGAAACGTATGAAGATATTACCTACTGGCGGTCGCCAGTAGGTAGTTATAGTTAGGACCCTGTTTCCATAGGAAATCCGCAACATTCTATTTGGAATAACTTTGGCGCCGGTCGACGAATCCTCGCAAAATTTTCAAAATAGGTGGGGCGCTACGCTCCGCTCCTACCCTGAAAGTCTCGGGGGGATTCGTCACGCGGGGGCTGAGATAAAAGGGGGGTCCCAAAACGCGTTTTTCCCATGCATTTTTCCATAGGACCTTTAGACACAGCTACAGACCGAACGGCTGAACAGAGTTACTTGAAATTTGGCAGAGAGGTAGTCTACAGGTCAAGGAAGTGCCTTTTGTAGGTTTTGTGTAAATCTGTTCAGTAGATCCTGAGAAAATAGCCTTTAAACCAATATATATATCTGTGGCAGCTTACGGTGCGCTTACCGTGCGTTTACCGTACGCGTACGGTGACGTGCGCGAGCGCGATTCTGATTGGCTGTTAGATCTTAGTAAACATTCGAATCGGTCGAAACCAGGAAGCGGCGGCCGCCATTTTCTATTTCGCACTCAGAGGGGGTTGAAGAAAAACAAAGGCAAAAAACATATAAAGGGGCTGTTTAGACTGCTCCCAACCACCTAGCCTTAATGAAGGTGTCCTCAAAGAACCCCCAAGGGCAAAAAAGCAATTTTAATTTTTTTCGAAAAATCGCCGATTACGCTTACCGTACGCGTACGGTAAAAAAACTGAAAAAAAATAAAATCTCCATATTCTCCACACCCCGTTTGCAAATGGTGCCCGAAGGGTACCATTTGTGCATGGTTTATGGAACACACCATATCACAAAAAAAAAAAAACATTACCTTTCACAACGAAGCGCATAATATGTCCTCCATGTGCGCACGGTGCGCGAAGCTCACCCTGCGTGCACGGCACTAACTGCATAACGGAACGAACTGCGTTAAGTGGGCGCGCACGCCACAAATGGCGTAAAGTAACTTAGCATTTAAAAAACCGTACAAATTCACTGAAAAAACCATAGGTTTCACACACGTTATAGTTAGGAATTAGCATTTAAAAAACCTTGCAAATTCACTGAAAAAACCATAGGTTTCACACATGTTCTAGTTAGCTAGACATTTTACTGATAAAAAACCAATGAAATTCCCCCGTTATAGTTAGTGCAGGCAACTATAACTCACGCGACCGCAATCCTCTGCTGATGACATATGTGTCTTTATGAAAAAAAAATATTTGTAATATATGTATAGCTAAAATTTAATGGAAGAAGACATGGGCAAATAAGTGTCTAAATACAGTATTAGCATCAGCAGAGGACTGCGGTCGCGTGAGTTATAGTTGCCTGCACTAACTATAACGGGGGAATTTCATTGGTTGTTTATCAGTAAAATGTCCAGCTAACTATAACATGTGTGAAACCTATGGTTTTTTAAGTGAATATAGATACGTAGTCGTTATTCAGAATCTACTGTTCTTACAAATCTACACCTTCCCCGGAAGCGGTGATAACCGATGGTGACTTTTTTCTCTTGAAAACGTATAATCCAGTGCCAGACCAAGCACAAAAACACTGACACCTGCAGTCAACATTCAAGTACACCAGTTACGCTGGATGCCAAGCTTAGAAGCACCCTCAGTGCAACACACTTTTCATGACTTTTTTTTTTTTTTACAACCAATTGATAATATTACATTTTCTGTAGCATTTCACAGTGGTTATCACATGTGAACAGCACGGGCTACTATTAGCAGATTTAATGGTACTCTGTTTACTAACAGATGGGTAAAGATGAGTGTACTTTGCCAGGATTGGAACTCATGCCTTGCAAGTCACAGAAGATTGCAGTGACATTTGATGCATAAACGTTATGCCTCGGTACACTTCATACGACTCGAGGTGAATTGAATACATCGGATAAGAAACATCGACAACTTTGAGTCTCCCTTTAGACCGACAAGCCCGGATTTGCAAATAAAATGCAGTGCAGGTTGGATGGTTGCTGTACTTGTCTGCTGACCAAAATCAACTATTCGGAACTACAGTGATTGCAAATAAACTGTTGTTTTGCGTTTTCAATAATATGCTAACGCATTATATTTTGGGAAATTTTAGAAGGATGTACATACACCCTTGGGTCTACCACTGTAAATCGATACAAACATTTAAGAACATGATTCACGAAGGTACACGTCACCCTTCTACAGATGTCACGTTTAAAAGGTAAGACAAGATGATTTATTCTTCCATCTACAGCTTCTCAATACCACAGACTTACTGCCTCTTCATTCTACGATAATGTGTACATGCCTGCGAACCTCACAAACCTATGTTTTACAACCACGTCTCAAGGGTCTTCTCGCTGGAATCTTCCTCTGATTACACCGAGTATCAGCAGCAGTCCACACAGGTAAGCGTGGCGGAGCGGGTGGGACGGATGGGGTGTCGACAGATGACGAAATAGGAATTATTTATTTAATTTTCCCTACTCTGTCCTCTGTCGACTACCCCCCTCCCGCTCTGCCTCACCACGCTTACCTGCACGGACCGTCGCTGCACAATATGTGACCAACACGATGCACAATAAAACACATTCTTATATTTTCACAAAACAATGCCCACCCCTTAGAATATGGTGAGAGGCCTCAGAGTCCATATATCAAAAATATTCATTGGTCTTGGGCTGCATTTAGGGCCAGGGCCGGACTGGCTGTAGTGGGTACCAGGCATTTCCCTGGTGGGCCGCCAGGATGGGGGCCAGTTCTGGGCCCCGGGGGAAGGGGGGGGGGAGGGGGTTGTTACCAGGGGCTGGCTTGCAGTTTGCCAGGGCCGGTTTCAGTTCCCAGTCCGGCCCTGTTTAGGGCCTCCTGAAAGGTGGAGTACCATGCTGTAGGCGCTTGCTTTACACCCCTGAAGGGGGCATTCTAACCTTTTTGCCTGGGGGACATTCACAAGTTATAACAAAACAAGCTGGATAGTAGACTTTGCAGTAACAGGGTGCCGGTGGAGGGCAAGCAAGCTAGGTTCCTTTTATACTAATCAAGAGGTTTCTATCTCTTTTCTTTGATATTTAACATTCCGTCACTACAACACTCTTCCCATGTTGCTATGTCAAGGGTCACACACCATTATTTCAGGTGCAAAATTAGACCCCTTACTTTTATTTCAAGAAAATGTAGCCTGTTTGTCCTAAATACAGTCTAAAATTACTCTTCTCCTACCATCTTCCAGAACCCTTTAATCAGAATTTTTAAATTACAATGTCAAAATACACCAATCTTCCAAGCATCCATCCCACCAACATCTGCAGAATTTTCAGCTGCCACCTTTTCACTCAGTCTAGCCTTACTTTAAACTCAATATCGTGGGACCAAGCGACCTGATTACGCACCTCCACTTCCCCAATCTAAACATACTGTGTGATCCTGGGCAAATCACTTAATCTATTATTTTATTTATTTATTGAGAGTTTTATATAGCACTAGCTAGACCCGAAGGTATCAGAGCACTTTACAAGTAGTGTGCAAAAGATAATTCGAGATACATGAGAGTATACATGTAGGTCAAATGTGGTCAGCGGGAGCTATAAACAAAACATTAAAAACTGAGAACATACAGTCAAAGTACAAAAATACAGCAACAAGGTGATGATGTTACACAATACAATACAACAATAAGGTAATGATATCAGTGCCAAAGTGGGATTGACTGGATCAGAAGGCTACAGTGAGAGAGTCTGTGGCGTGGGTCAAGGCCTTTGGGAAACGTAGATAACTTGTTTGCGAGTAGATGCAACTGTTGAGTAGCAAAGATTTGAGATCTCGTTTAAGCAGTAGAAGGAGAGGCTGCATTTGAGATCTTTGGGGAGTGCGTTCCTTATCCTAGGGGCATTTCCTGAGAAGGCGCGAGTCTGGGTGAATTTCTTTTTCAGCTTAGGGGGTATTAGAAGAAGTGATCTGGAGCGTCTCAGTGTCCGGCGTGTACCAGCTCTAGAGAGTTTGGTTTCGATGTATACGTTTTTTGGTATGCAGAGCGCTGTGGGTGATGCAGGCAGTTTTGAGGATTCATCTTCCTTCAGCGGGAAGCCAGTTGAGACTCTTAGGGGCAGGAGAGATGTGGCCAAACCACTTTATTCCTGTGACGAGTCTCGCCGCCACATTGCAAGTGGCTCTCAGGGGTGCGAGATGACTATTTGGAGTTTCAGCAATGATGGCGTTGCCATAGTCTAGTTTAGAGAGGACAAGCGATTGCACTGGGAATCAAGATCGACTGCGAGCTCTCTATGTCTAACCAAGTCAATTCGGTGGTGGGCACATGCATTGGTCTTCTAAGATAGCTGAGAAAACTGGTTCCCCTGCTCTCTGTTTTATCTCTGAAAACTATTGTATCAGCAACTATCGTCTCACGACTCGACTATGACAACACGCTTTATGTCGGGCTCCCCCAGAAACTTACGAACAAACTACAGGTGGTACAGAATGACGCAGCTAGGCTGACCTTCAGGCTGCCCAGAAGAACTCACGCCACTCCCTTGCTGTGTAAATTGCACTGGCTGCCTGTCAAGCAAAGAGCAAAATTCAAGGAACTCTGCATCGCCCATAAAGCTCTTTACGGACACGCCCCAGGGTACATAAGGGAACGCCTAATCAAATACTTGTCAGGGCGGGCGCTTCGCTCAGCAGAAGCCGCACAGCTGGTCTGCCTGCGGGGTAACTTTGCTTCCAAAGGAGGACAAGCTTTCTCTGTCCTTCTGCCACAAATCTGGAACCAGTTGCCCGATACCCTCCGTAAAGAACCTGGTCTGCTTCCCTTGCAGGAAACAGCTAAAAACCTTTCTTTTTAGGGAATCAATAGACACTACCTAATACTTCTCAGTACCGTGGAGACTACCCCGCCCTGATGCGGTTTTATTTCTTCCAAAGCACTAAGAGACCCGTCAGTGTAAATGGGCTATACAAGAATAAAATAAAATAACATAACTAGTCTTAATGTCGTTGGTGGGGATAAAAGGTTTGATTTTTTGGGAGGTTTTTTGAGTGTGAGAGGGCTCCTTAAGCTGAGTTGTTGATGTGCCCCTTTATTGACATGTTTCTGTCCAGGGTGACACCTAAGGATTTTAGAGAGTTTGAAAGTGAAAGAGAGCAGTCTAGTGAGTTCCATTTCTGAGCCATTCTTGGATTGGTAGGGGATAGCTTTTAGTGGAGAGGAGTAGCAGTTCTGCCTTGCTGGGGTTCAGTTTTAAATGGTTGGAACTTAACCAGTTTTGTATCTTGTTTAGTGTGGAATTGAGATGGGGGATGTCTCTAGGTGACTTTATATTGTAATAGAGTTGGGTGTCATCAGCATATAGGTGATATTTGACCCCTGCTGGTTTCAGAATAGTTGTGAGGAGTTCTATGAAGAGATTAAGTAGGGGTGGAGAAAGGATTGAACCTTGAGGAACACCTTGTGACACTGGAACAGACTTCGAGAGACAGCTGTTGATTTTCATTTGTTGAGAACAATGTTGCAGGTAGGATGAGAACCATTTCAAGACTGTCGTTGACACCAGAACGAGTCTTGATGGTCTCTAGTAGAGCTGGATGGTTTATCGTATCAAAAGTCGGTGATGGGTCAAGTAGACTAAAGAGGCATGAGTCACCTTCATCTAAGGATTTGTGAATATCAGAGATATTGAGCAGAGCAGTTTCAGTGGTACAGCCTCTCCGGATGCTCGATTGAAAAGTGTTGAGAAAGTTGAGTTCATCAATATGCTGGTTGGGTTGTAGGAGAACACATTTCTCAATCGTTTTGGCTAGGAAGGGTAGGTTGATGATCAGTCTGAGGTTATGGAAGTTATTATCAAGCACTAACAAGCTTTGAGGGGCAAGCCTGTGCTTGGTGGTCCGTTTTAAAATGGCAACATGCCAGTGTGTAGATCACAATAGATATTGTTCTATAATGCAACAGTAATGTACAGATATACATCTCTACATGCATGCAAACACAAATGCATTCTTTGTATTTAAGGATACCAAAGACAAACATATTTAATATTTAAAAATGTGTGCCGTTTAATTCCTAAATCAGGCAGCCTACCACCTTTAACGTTACAGAATAGTGTAATGGTGTTTACTGACCAATGTCCGTGTCCCGGTATTAGGACAGAAATTTAAAATAATTAAAGAAGGATGGTCTGGTGATATGGGGATACAGCTGGGTTGTGCTGGATGACCTCCTTTGCAATGGGGGAGCAGAGAACGCATGCTTAAAAGGTAGCCTTCCCATTCAATGCAACTAGCTGCACAGAAATGATAGAGGGGAGGGTAAAGAAAAAGAAACAAACTGGAGTTTCATGTGTCTCGTGCACTGCTGGGCAGAATCAACGCGCACTGCTGGCTTTCATTGGTTCGTTGGCTTTTTATCTCTATCCATATTATCTTGAGTAATTCTCCTTGTGAGCATACTAGCCTGGGCATTAGACCTTACAGGGGCGGCTACTCCACTTCAGCGGAGGAGCGTCACCCCACAATCCCCAGAGCTGGAAAATAAAATGGTAATAAAGTTTATTTATTACCATTTTATTTTTCAGCACCCCATCCAGATCTAAGTGTCAGCAGGGGGTGGGGCCAGCACTGTCGAGTGGCAGCAGCAGTGAGCTATGCACTTTGAAATGTGCATGTCTCTTTGGCCGGCCAGCAAGACATACGTATTTTAAAGTTCTCTAACCCAACTGTCCTAGATAGCTGGGTTAGAGGAAGTGCAGGCCTCCAGTGCTTTTAGGAGTGCTGAGAGAGGCCGCTCGTCCAATCCTAGTGCGGCTTTCATGCTGTGAAAGCAGTGCCAGGGTTGGGTAGTGCAGTTTCTTGCTTTGGGGCCTTACAGAAGATGCCAGAGGAAGGAGGACATCACGTGGTGAAGAAAGAAAGGTACTTTTTTTTTTGTCCCCCTGCCCCAACCTCACCCTCGGAACATGCCACTGCCTCTTAAGAATATTGAAAAATGCAGAAAGTAAAAGTTAACCACAGTTCCCACAATCCTCAAAGAGACATACAGAGGTCTCCAAGTCCTACTAGTAAATTCAAAATCTTCAATTTTTCAGATATCTTTCTCTGGAAATTAAGTTGTTTGCAAAGGGAAACTGATCATCTATCTACTTGGTATGCACTGAGCAAAGTGACTTTTCAGTTATAAGAGGCGTTTCTTTACCCATCATGTGCAAGCTTCTACTTGAGGTCAAATCAACTACTTTAAGACCAAGTCAACACAACTAAGGCACCACCCACGATACAGGCTCTAAAATCTGCGGTTTGTCACTCCCAGACTGGTCATAAATGGCCTCAAGTACTCAGAAAATCAGTCAGCCCAGATGGAGATTGCATCAACCTTTCTTTTCAGGGCTAGAAACAAAAAAGTGTAAGCAGCACATCATCTGAGAGGACTACCATGTGGCAGTCATAAAGATCCTGGCAAGTGAACTGCTGACGAAGCTGTGTAAACCCGTTGCAGTGACTCATGCGAATTAATCTGGCGCTATCCCACTCAACCACCTCATCCTGCAGCTAAACCACAGAGCAGCATAGAGCACAACATTTGTGATGAAGGATTTAGCATCCAATGCAGGCTGAGTAAGAAAAGACAGCCTTACAATGTCACTGTCCAGTGACAAGTAGAAGATTAGCAGCTTGATCAAGTCAGATTTAAGCTTCGCTCCAATTTTTTAAAAAAAATTGCGATTCATCTTAGAAAAAAAAAAATAACAAGGTCACTTGCCAGGAAAGAAGGAGTGGCCAAAATGTTAAAAGTAAATTTATTAGACAATGAGGAAAGACTTACTTGCTGTCCAGCTAGAGAAATCACAACTTGCAAGACTAACTACCAACATGTCTTGTAATAACATGTTTATTCAAGGCAATAGTTTATAGGCACATTCCACTTCGAGAAGGAGGAACCTTAACAAACCCATTTTAACAAGTTCTAAAGTTTAACACTACCTGTAGACACAAAATATCAAACAAAATTAGCACATACTCATCAGAGAAGTGGAGTCATCCAGGAACTACAGAGGTCAAAAGATTTCAAATACTGATGTGAAATACTGCAATGATTCCTATAGTCATCATTCAATTTCAGTCACCCAAGACACAGATACATACACGAGGCCCGATTCACGTAGGTGAATGCACGCCCACGTTTAACTCAGATGCCCATTTAAGAGTCAAAATTCCAGCTCATTGATCAAGAACTAATCTTTAGGTCCATTATCCCTCGATAACCAACAAAAAAAATGATTAGTCACTTCAGAACTTAGCAATAAAATCAATAGACAAATAAAACTATTTATTGGAAGATGGTCTCCATTAGTACCAATCATATCGACTGAAATGTATTCTATTGCAGTATAATAAGGTGTTTAGATACATTGGGCCACTGTATTTCTCTACTGTATCGCTGTACAGAACATACCGTTTAAAACGTAGAAACGTCCTTAAAAAGACACAGTGTATAGTGTCCTCATACTACATGTTGTATTTCCAAATATTCGTGTAATTCATCAAACCTATCTGTTAAATTCACTATATGCGTAAATATTTCAAACTTCTTCGGTACATGCACCATTACAGATTATATGTGAAACATTTCTGATCAAAATGCTATGTTGTTGGTGATAAATACATTTAAATAAAGAAACCTTCTAGTTGAAGGTTTTCCTGATGAGATCAAGCAAGTATTTGGAAACCAAGGGTATATTAATAAGTAGTTTTCACTCCAACTTTGTAATATTATTGGGTGAAAACGGCTTGGAAATGTTAAAAGGAGTAGTGAGGAATAATTTTATTCAGAAGTGTGAATTGGTCAGAGAACTGGTTGGACTTTAAATCATTCTTCTGTTTTTCATATTTTTTAACGAAATCTACCTACGCTACACTCAAAGTTAATAGACTGTCATAAGCCTTTCTTCTCATGCTCGATCATTATATGGATCAGGCTAGTACAGACCATTTTTTAGATTTACAGTCGACATTAAACAGCTGACCAACTTCAAACTTGCAAAAGGTGAATGAAATCCACGCAAACCCAAAGGGGAGAGGAGTTGGCCTAACGGCTCGGGCGCTCGACCTCAGACCTGGGTTCGAGTCTCAGTAATGACGCTGAACTTCCTGTGATTCTGGGCAGATCACTTAATCTCCCCGTGCCTAACAAAAAATGAATGTGTGTCCTCATGTAACGTAACTGGTGCTATGTAAAGTACTCTGATACCTGATTGGATTCGGGTCAAGTTCGCGCTATATAAAACTCTGCAAAAAAAAAAAAAAAGTCTCTCACCAACTACATCACTGAGCAGGGCAACACAGCTCCCATAGAATAGAGCTGTCGGTGCATGGGTGCTCAAAATGTAGAATACCATTCAGAAGAATATTCATTAAGATTCTAGACTCACAATCACAGCAAGCTCAACGGTCCTCCACTAGAGCACCATTTTTTGTTTTTGCTTTAATCCTTGAAATTCTGTTGCAGGACAATATGGTAGCATGGAAGGGAAAATGAAGAAAGGAAGGAACGAAGAAAGGGTAAATATAGAAGAGTGTAAAGAGGAACAAATAAAAAGTTAATAAAAGATTGAAGCAAAAAAGAAATTTGAACGTGGAAAGAGTAAAAGGAGAAGGGAGCATGGAAGAAAAGATGGTAAAATTAAAAAATAAAGGCGTGGATATGATGAGGAAGAATCAGGATGGTCCTTTCTCAAAGTTTACAGCTGAGTGTCATTAAGTGGGTGTTAAAAAAAACATATTTGCAGCCATGTTACAAGATACAGCAGTTAGGTGAGCAAAAATGGATCCCATATTTAGTGGAACTTGGGTAATCCAGAAGGGTTTCTCTGCAAGATCATTACTGAGAATAGGCAATTGGTGGATACTTGCCTGAATGAGAGTGCCACAGGCTTAGATTTCAAACAGACCTTCTCTACATTGTCTAATTACATAAAATCTCCATTGACGAGGCTAGTGTACAAAAATACAGGGATGGTTTCACCATAACTGCACAGTTGCTCATGCTGCCCTCTCAGCGGCCTGGAGAAGACAGAAGAGATCTCAGTCAGAGATCCCTTTACAAAGAAAGAACTATAACATAGCACTTGCCCAGAGGAACAAAGGAATTAAAGAGGAGGCATAGGCAACGCTGGTCACGCACAGCGAGCAACGAAAAGGACAACACAGCATTTTGGCAAGATGTAAATCATCAGTTTTTTAGAGGCTAGGGGGGCCCAAACTAGGGAAGTGGCAATCCCCGCATAGGAATGGGTAGCCCATTTAAGTAGAATATATGCTAAAGCTTTGGAGCCGAAGAGGCCACAAAATAATCTGAGCCAGGCTATGATATTATTCACCTGACATTCTTATGAAGTCCCTGTATTTATGTCCACACTGCAGGAAGTGTACATAAATAAGTGCCCCAACCAGTGGTGTAACAAAACCTGAGAGGGCACCACAGCAAAGTACATGGAGGACCCCCCACCCCAGACCCAGTCTGGGGCTCTCAGACCAGGGGCCCGCCATGTGTCCGCAGTGCCTGAGGGGTCCCCTAGAGCCCAGGGCTCCCTGCACCGCAGGGACTGCGGGGGCTAATGTTACACTATTGGCCCCCAACGCGAAAGCTCCATGCCCAGATGGAATCCAGTTGGATCTCTTTAAGGTCAACACCGAGCCCCTCTGTAGACCAATGTGATCAGCGCCACTTGCAAAACTAGGAAATTCCCGACCTACCTACCTGGCAGGAGTCAGTGATCGTACCAATCTATATAAAAAGAAATCAGGAAGACCGGACTTGTTATCATCTAATCTCACTCTTATATGCCCTAGTTAAAGTATTGAGTTCTCTTAAGAAGGCTGGAAAATTTGTTAGATACTCAGTATGGGTTTAGGAACAGCACTGGCTCTGTGGAGTAGTGTTTAAACTGGTCTCTACTATTTGGTAAATACACCAAAGCTAAAAAGAGATATAATTTATTTAGCGTTCATGGACTTGTCAAGCACATTTGACTGTGTCTCACATGATAAGCTCTGGTGTCCGATGGTGGACATGGGTGTGGATCGGTCTAGTCTAAATATACTTAGAAACATTTACAGTGGGACCACAGCCAAGGTGCGGTTCTGTACCAATGGGGAATACTCTGACAGGTTTCAAATTGCAAGGGGAGGTGGGTCAGGCAGGGATGTGTCCTTGTGCCCTTCCTAACTACAATGTATTAACAACTTGCACAGAGTGCTGGTGGAGGGGTGCAGGACTGCTGAGGTTGGTCATCGTAGATGTCCCGTCCTTTATGAGGATGATGCTGTTCTAATGGCCCACACATTATTACTGGATGTTTTTGATCTATTCATGGCAGATTTGGACCTTAAAGTGAATCTCTCCAAGTCGTCGGCCATGATTTGTGATTCTAAGACGGTGCGCAGGGACCCCCCCCCCCCACCTCGCTTTAGTAGCTTAAGTGGGGGCTACTACTGGGCCTCATAAGCTGATGAACTTGGTCCACACACAATAATTCATTGTTTATGGGCTTCTTATGCCTGCAGGTTTGCAGACAAAATGACAATAAATAGCACTGCTATCAAATAACGTTATAGAGGCTTGTGAGCTGTCCGCTGGCATGCGCAGGGATGGAAACACAAAGAAAAAAGTCAAATAGTAGAAAACGCAGAGGCAGGAATACTTCAAAAGTGAGTGAGTATGACAGAGTAAGATATGAAAGAGAAAGTAATGATGAGAGAAAAAAGATGGGTAGATACAACGGGAAAATAAACTGAAGAAAAAAGAAAAGATGACAGGAAGGAAGGAAACGAAGTGAAAGATAGGTATGAAGAAAGGGTGAATAAATAACTTAGTGGAAGAGAGAGAGGATTGACCCGTGAAAGTGTGAATGGATGGGAGTATTGAAGAACGTATAGATAAAGCAAAGTGAATGAATGAATGGTTAAAAGATTGATGGATACATGAACATATTGATGGGTAGATGGTTAAAAAGATGGATAGGGCAATGGGTGGGTATCTGTAGAGGTGAAAGTATGTACAGATGAATGGATGAATAGATGGAAGGATAGATGGATAAATGAAAGGAGAGTGAAAGAAACTCTTCTTAGGAAGCTTGCATTTGCTTGCTATGTACGTTCGGTTTGATTAGAGGTATGTTTCAAGTGGGGGGGGGGGTAATTTAATTTTCTGGCCACTCCCTTGTTCTAAGATAGCCACTTCTCACCCTTTCTATGTGAACGACACACAATTAACACAGATTAAGGAATTCTCTTTGATTCACAGAGCACCTGGCAACAGCAGATATCTTCGGGAATTGATCATTTTGTGAAGGCCTCCAATGCCCTAATTGTATTTTCATCTAGGCTAGGCTTGAAGCCATTGAGGAAATGATGTACCATATACAAAGCAACATGTACATTTTTAGCAAAATATGGTGCAGATATTTGGGGACATTTTAATGTAAATAGGGTACATCAGTCAGAAAATGTGTACTTAGAGACTGCTCTCAGTCCTAACTCGCTGTCTGTCGGCCTTGTGCCATAGTGAACTCGGAGTCCCATACGTTGAAGACCTCAATAGGGTACACTCTCCCTTACTATGGCGCAGGGTATGGACAAAGATTGAGGAACAGTTAAACAGGGCGATAATTCAAGCCTGTCTACATTTAGATCAGTTAGTCTATACCCCTGGTTAGGTTAGGTTAATACATTTTGTGACAAGTACCTCTTTGAGGATCCTAGCAAGCTAGAAAGGATGGGAAAGGGGCAACTAAAGACCATTTGTCTCCAGTACCTGGAGGAGGAAAGAGCTATTGCAAATAGACAAAAGATAAGCCATGTTCCATATTCAACCTTAACAGTGTTAGATGGCATGCAATCCTACCTGGCCAACACTAAGCACAGCTATCAAGGATAATTAATCATCTAATTTAGATTACACATGGTATTCTGCATTGTGACTTTACCAAATCAAAATGACTGGTCGAAATACAAGAGGAAAATGTCCCTCTGACGAAATCTCTATTCAAGGGATGCTTCATGTTCTGCTTTTTTTTGGAATCCTTTGACGTGCTGCGACGTTTATTTATCAAATCGGCATTAAATATATATATTAGAAAGAGATTGGAAGGCCAGTTTTAGGAGATTTTATGAGGGTTTTATAGTTACATGGTTTTACCAGTTTTGATTGTGTAGTAAATGTTTGTATTTCGATGTTATGAAATGCTGAAATAGAACTGTAGTTTTATGATTTTAAAGACTCATAATCAAATAAAGTTTATATTGATTGATTGATTGATTGATTGACCAGAATGGAGAAACAGGTCAAGGTGGAATAAAAAATGGGAGGTTGTAAAATGAGGGAGGGTTGAGGATATCTTAAAACTTAGACAAATAGACGTGCTTATTTTGGCTGCAATTACATAAATCCTATCTTATTGACAAGTTCACCACCTGTGATGGCTTTTGGCACACCAACAGGCGGCACACCCACACACTGGAGACTTAGAAGAAGAGGTACGGCAACTGGCCTTCTATCCATGCACCTAGGATCTGTAAGATATCTCTGTGCCCATCTGGACTGCCCCAACTCTGCTCCAATTAAGGACAATGCTGAAGGCTCCCTTCCTTAAAAGAACTCTACATCATGATGCGGTAACAGTCCACGAACCTGCTACCTCCACTGTCATTGGTTGACTGTGTGCTTGCCTTTGACTCTTTACAGCACTCTGCAGCCTATTGGCTACGTTTGTCTTATATAAATATCTCATACGTACATAAAAGGCAGCTGTGTAATGATGGTGGATTTACTTGAAAGACGGGAATTACCGGATAGCCCTTAATCCCCCAACTTCTGAATACTTCTCTTGGGACTCTATATAGTCTCAGGTACCCTGTCTAGTCGCTTCCGTGGTTATTGGTGCAGCCTTAAAACATACAATTGATGGTGCTTTTCAGCAAGTTTAACAATGAAGCTTAGACATGCAATTATATATTGTCTGGAAGATGTTAAAAAAAATCACTAAGTCTGAAACACACCTTAAATACAGTACATGGTCAACGCGGCAAATCCGATTTGTCAACTTAGGGAGCAGGTTGTACAACTGTAAGCAACTTCCGAAACCATGTTTGAAAATGTATGTATGCATAATTACTTTGACACAAACAGACTGTGCCCATTTCCTTGAATTCATATTGTGATTAATAGTGCTCTTTAATAGCGATGAATGATTTATGACATAGCCCATGCTGTATTAATACAATGTGCCAGTAATGTGTTTGTATTGACTGTCAGGAGAGTATTTCAGTAGTAACAGACAACAAACCAGAAATATTGCCCAAGCATGTCGAGCAAGTGTTAAAAGGATACGATAAGCCTATTTAAGTATTACCAGATGAATGTATGACTTTATAATGCAAGCCTTTACCACGCATGCCTTTTTCACGCATCTGCCGTTAGCACAAATGTATATATTAGAAATGTTAACCCCCATCTATCTATCTTTAATTTAGCAGTAACAGTAATTGACCCCCCAGTCAGCCTGTATTTTAAATTTACTCAACCTCCCTTTACAACTACCCACCCCTGAATTCTACATTTATGCGTACCTCCCTTTACCACTACCCCTGTACATTTTTATATTACCTTTACCTCTCTCTACCACTACCCAACCCCTAAACCCTAAAATTAACTTTACCACCCCTTTACCACAACCCACTCCTAACCCCTAAATATACCAATACTCTTGTTCACCACACACAACCCTAACATTTCCCATCCCTCCCTTTACCACTTCACACCCCTAAAATAACCCTAACCTCCCTTTACCACTGCCTACATTCTTTTTTTTAAAATTTTCTTTGCTTGAGTGCTCCGGTGGCCACCCAGGGCACCCACACCCTTTTTTAATGTTGGGGGCTGCAGATGTCCTTGTCAGCCAGCTACCGTCTTCCCTATTTTCTACTGGTCCCCACCCGGCACGCATGTTGCGCACCCATGCTTTCTTCAATGGTTCTGCCGGAGGGACACAAACTTGTGTTCAGTGCCCAGGAGACTACAGCCAAGGAATATTTATCTATTCCCTGCCCACACTCTCTCAGGCAGGAAACTGCAGTGTACCCGGAAATTATGTTCTGTACATGAACCGGTCAGAAGAGTCTTTACCATTTTCTGTTCAGGCTCCTTTGCTCAGCTCTGGATACTAAAGTGTTACAACCCTTTCTAGGCCGAGCCTAGAGCAGCGCATGCGCTGCTTGCTCGACTTTTAGTAAGGGGGTTTTCAAAGTGCTACCAGAGGCTTTTTGCTGGCCTCAAGCTTGCATGCATGTGCACGTGAATGCGCGCAGCTGCCATCTATCTTTTCTCCGTGGCAGGTATGAAGATGTTAGGCAGCAATACTAGGGGCGCTCCATTCCCTCCTTCTTTCCACTTGCCCCTCCTAAGTCCCCATCTTCTCACTTCTCCGCTCGGAGCAGTATGGCAGTCCCCCCTCTCCCTGCTCCGTTCCTTTCTCCCGGAGGATCTTTCCCCCTCCTCCTCACTGTGCTCTTGCTGCTAAGGATGGACTGCAGCTCCGTCCTCACTGCACTTCTCTATTCCTGTCACTCGGTGTCGCTGCTCTTCTTTCAACAGTGCCTCCTGTTCTCACAGACTCCCTCCTACTTTCCGTCCTACACTCACCATTAGGAATCTCTGCCTTCCTATCGGTGCGTCTCTTTTTCTTTGCTGTTGGCCTCTTCCCTCGCACCAGTCTGGCATTCCTCCCCTCGCCCCCTTGTCCTTTCCACTGTTTCCTCACATGTTTCTGCCATGAGTCAACGCCCTCCTTCCCTTCACCTTTTAACTAGCCACTGGGAGTTGGGATGGGAACAGCGTTACAGCGCTTCCCTTGTCTGCAAAGCCAATCGTTTACCTTTAATGTGCTATTGCACTCACCCATTATTTATTTCTGCATGTTTGTCTATGTATGCGTAAGGACATGTATTGTCATACTTACATTTTTCATTTAGAGGACGAATGAAAGGTACAGACCGTGCAAATCAGCTCACGCGAACAAAAAGTATTCAAAACAAGCAGCCTGAAATGATGAGCAGCATCCCTATTTATGCAGTATTTCCAGGCGGTGCAAATCAACTCATACGCACATAGCATGGAAAGCGGCCAGGACCATGAGCTTGAAATGATGGAGCAAGGACGCTCGGAATCTAGCTCAGCGAGTTAAGAGCTCACTACTGAAATCAGTTTGCAACCTGCAAGTCTTGGGTTCATATCCACCCTACTCTTGCTTTGCCTTTCATCTTCCTCGGGTCCATAAAAAAAGTAGCATTAAGTTGGGTAACACTGACAGCTACTACTAGTAGTGTTATGAGAGCAAGCACTACACATATTATTATTAATGATTAGGTGTGCAAACTGAACAAGGGACATATTCCACATGAGTCAGTTTTCCTGATCTTGATTAAGTATTAATTGATTCAAGAGAGATGTGCTATTTTTAATTGATTTCAGAAGGATTTCTGCTATTTTTCTGCCACTGTCATGGAGATCCGGAGAAATTGCAATTTTAAGGGTTTTCGTACACATTATCTTTCAAATCGGTGTAAGGAAGATTGTCAGCGAGGCTCTGACTCCATTGAAAATCCACAGTCTGCAGAGCCATGCAGCTCACATCTTGCTCAATAAATAAATGTGCCTCTCCCAGCGCTGTCTTTCACCTTCTCACCCTCAAGGGTCCTAAAGACGGAAATGGAGCCGAACACCCGGGCACCATTGTTATGTTAACATAAGAAAGGAAGAGCAGAACAACAGACTTAGATCACCAATAACCAATGTTGTTTACTCATGTATTTTTCTCAAAATGTAAAAACGAAAGTCTTAAGTCTTACTGTACTTTGATGTTGCTATTGCGATGAGATCTGAAGCTCTGAACAGTGTCAGCGCTTGGAGTCCTCAGGGTAAGAAAGCGCATTAGAAATCGTTTAATGTTGTTGATGATGAGATTGCGTTCTGGGGTGAGCCTTTTAGGTTGTGCTGTTTTGCACTAGCATGGTTGTACTGCAGGCCTTGAGAGCCATAGCATCATCATAATATAGTATAATGCATATAAGCAAAGTCTTTCGTGTCCATATGTTGCACCCACTTGGTAGCCAACTTCCCTCTGTGAAACTAGGGGCCAGGTCTACTTAAAAATGTAGAGGCAAAAAGTGGTCCCAAAATGCATCGATGTTTAATAAATTGATTCAGATTTTGCAAACTGATTTACCAATTAATGTAGAAGCAAAAAGTGGTCACAAAATGCATCAATGTTTAATAAATTGATTCAGATTTTGCAAACTAATGTACCAATTAATTGGTCTGTTCACAAAATAAGGAATCGCAGTGAGTCATAGACTGTCGAGCCTAATGAATGCTCGTTAGGCAGGTCACAATTCGCGTCACACCTGGATTGGTTATCATCAGAGGGATGGTGGCCTGTAAGGGTTAACAGACCACCATCCCTGTGACTGCTTTTCAAAAACGTTTTGGTTTCCAAAGCAGCCGCTTGTCCTTAAAGTTAACAGAGGGAGCGTCTCTTTTGGAAAACTTTACTTCTGAGAAAACTCTCGGTGAGAGTTGCCATTGATCCCCTGCGCAACTGCCTACTTCCCCTGACATCTGTCTCCATAAGTTACAAAGGGGAAAGGGCCCATAGCAGTACGTATTTTAGTTTTATTTACCAATCCATTTCATATCAGTAAATTTTAAAAAAGTGCAACAGTGCTATTTTAAAACACAGTGCAAAATCACGTTTAAAACAAAAATTAAATAGATGAGAGATGCAGGAGCTTGGTAGGGGTGAAGCAACACGGTGGGCAGGGTGGTGAACCAACACGGTGCGCAGGGGCGAAGCAACACGAGGGATGGAACATGTAAAATACGAGATCAACGTGGAGCCGGGTGGGGGTGGGGAGGGGTGGTTGAGGAAAATCACAGGTGGCCAGAGAGAGAGAACAACATGGAGGGGAATAAAAAGCACACAAGGGAGACAGCTGGAAAACCCATGGACTCTCGGGGAGTGCTTAGCCGAAATAAGTAGTTCCCTAAAAGCAAAAAGAGAAAGTATAGAAACCAACCAATCAAATTGATGGTAAAGAGGCTATGTTCCAGGGTAGGAGCAAACACAAAATTGACAGGCTAAAACAAGGAAATCCATCTTATAGAATGCAAGCAAATAAGAGTAGCAGTAAAGCCAACCAATGGTAAGCAGTGTGCTGGCTTGTAAGCCCCTGTATGTTCTTGATAAGCCCACAATATGTGTTTTGCAATCAGACAGCTTTCGTGGTCTGAGGGGCTTGAAGGGAAAATGGCATATCAGCAAGTAAGAGACATATATACTCCCCGGCCCTGCTATGTAGTCATTAAAATAGTTCTTGTTTTCATCTGGAGTACCCACAACTGACCATCCACTCTTTGCATCAAAGCCACTTCTTGGCTTCTTCACAGGACTGTTGTGGGAGAGACGTAACAGACTTCTTGGTGAATAAGTAAATTGTTTGTACTGTTATTTTTCCCGATTGGAGAATTAGGCTTATTCCTGGTGGGTCTAGTCTGTTCCAGGATATACAGGTGGATAGCAATGCAAAGTCCCTTAGTGCTACTAAGCCTGTAAAGACTTACTGCCAAGTTTCAGGGTGAATGTAACCAATGCAATGTCAATGAACCCATGGAAGTTAATATGTAGGTGAAATTCCTCATCTCTTATGAAAGTGATTCATTTTCCAAACACCTGGCTTATCTGCTAGTGACCGAGAAATTGGTACAACTGAAGGAGTTCTCTGGAGGTGAAATCAAAAAATAAGTAGTCCCACCCCAAAAAAACCCCTATAGACAGGAAGAAGAGTGCCCAAACTATCTATCTATCTATAACTTAACTTCTCCCATGTGCGTAATTTCGACTTGGTATCTGTTTTTGCTGTAGGGTTGACTGGTCCTGCGCTTTTTTCTCCATTGCCTTTCTCAAACATCGAGCTTAACAGTTCATTCCGTTTAGCTTCTCGTTTCTGCATCCTCTTTGCCTTTCAAACAAGCCCCTTGGTTGTATGTCCCAATGTCCTTTAGAATGTGCTGGAATACGACCGGGGATTTATGTTACTTTTTCTAATCAGTGTTTATATACCGCTTGTTCCCTCATTGAAACACTATTGCGGTTTCCAAGACTGTAGTTACACACCCGACACTTAGCTGGCTGTTCACTTTCATGCGATTATTTTGCCACACTGTTAACTTCCGCAGTCACATGCTTACCTCGATCTGTTTCTTCGAGCGGTGTGCAATGCCAATTATCCGTTGTTTACTTCCAGCGGTCACTGCTCCCGGTCCATTTAATCCTTTCCCTTGGTTCCACTTTTACCGGGACATGCAGCGTTCCTCGTGGGTTCGTTTCCCTGTGGCAGAACCACGCCGCTCCATATACATACAATGATCTCTCCAGCCGGAGAGATACAGATGGGACGAACTCTCGTATTCGTTTCTTTTGCACTTTTTTTATTATTCTTTCAAAATAGCGAGCTGTTTTAGGCAAAGCAAGATCTACGCGTTTCGGAATGCCATGATTCCTTGCTCACGATCAACCTGGCTTTTGGGCACACCCATACATATATTCAAACAAGCTGTTGCATCATTTCCTGGAATCTTTGAGGATCAGACGAATTCGCAGTGAGGAGACAGAATGGAAGAAACATGGGAGCAACACAATTGAACGTTTCAAGAGAAGAAATTACAATGTCAAGAAAGTCCGGAAATGCTGGGAAAGAACAAATAGAAAATCACAAGAAGAATGTTGAGCTGTGAAACAAAAAGTTGTCGAGGCAGAAAAAGAACCAATCCGGCTGATAACAGATTACTCGCTGGAAAATAAACAAATAAAGAGAATCCTAATAAAAAACTGGAAAATTTTACAGCTGGACAGCACAGTGAAACAAATAGTGGGGAAACATCCAACAGTGACGTACAGAAGAGCCAAAAACCTAAAAGATCATTTGATCCATAGCCACTTCAAAGGGAAGAAAAAGGAAGGCACGTGGCTCAATACGAATGGCTTTGTGAAATGTCACGTGTAAAGCTTGCCAAATTGCAAAACAGACAAAGGAAATAAAGATGACTAACAACAGAGTATGGCAAATTCGTCAATTAATAACATGCAAAACTCAATACACAGTATAAATTGTGGAATGTCCGTGCCCCCTAAGATATGTGGGGAGCACCATATTTGAACTAAAAAAGCGAATTTTGGAACACATAAGGGCGACAATCCATAGGGATAGAACAAATGCTGTAGCAAAACATATGGAGGACCATCGCAATGGAGACTGGAAAAAACTAAGATTTTATGGCATTGATACGATCCCAAAGAAAGAACGGGGTGGAGATCGTGAAAAGCAATTACGCCAGAAAGAATCGCGTTACATTTTACAATTGCGAACATTGCATCCACAAGGGCTTAATCAGTCGGAAGAACTTTCCATTCATTTGTAAATTTTAATGGCTTCTCATGGTGATGGTGAAAAAGAAAAAAGTGAAAAAGAGAATGAAAAGGAAAAAAGAACAGGATGAATAAAAGTAAAAAAGAAAAAAAAGAAAATGATCAATATATACAAATGAAAAAGAAGGAATGGTAGGAAAGAACTATGAAAGCTTAAAACAGAAAAGGAGGAAAATGATAAACGAGCTTGAGTTCGAATCTGGCCTCCGATAAAGAAAGGTGTTAAAATACAGGACAGAAGAAGTAACGAATGGATTATTTCCCACTGGAGGGAAAAGAAACAAACAAAAGGATTAAGTGTCTTCGTTTCTAAAAAGAAAAAGAAATGGATCGAAACTGCACAAATAATCATCCTTGTAAACTTTGACTTTAAAAATATGCATTACTTTGTTTATTTAATGTCACCTTCACGTTTTAATATAAAAAGGACATAAAACTACATCCTCCAGAAGGCATAGGGGCACATTGAACTGTGGCAGGAAATGATGTAACAGCTTGTTTGAATATATGTATGAGTGTGCCCAAAAGCCAGGTTGATCGTGAGCAAGGAATCATGGCATTCCGAAACGCTTAGATCTTGCTTTGCCTAAAACAGCTCGCTATTTTGAAGGAATAATAAAAAAAGTGCAAAAGAAACTAATACGAGAGTTCGTCCCATCTGTATCTCTCCGGCTGGAGAGATCATTGTATGTATATGGAGCGGCGTGGTTCTGCCGCAGGGAAACGAACCCACGAGGAGCGCTGCATGTCCCGGTAAAAGTGGAACCAAGGGAAAGGATATAGATATATATATATATATATATATATATATATATATATATATATATATCTTTTCAGCTCTGGAACCTTCGGATCAGTACCATCTTAGGTGACTAAGCCACTAATAGTCAGCTACAGACGAGAACAGTTCAGTTGTAACAGACACAGTCACAATTTTTCACAAATCCTATGCAGGAGTGTGACCACAGTTCAATCGATTATCCACAAACTACGTCTGGTTGGATGGGCCTTTTGGTGTGGTTTTCTTTCCCACAAGGCCATTTATTCACACCACCTGCCCATTACGTTTGAGAATTTGAGGACTCCCTAATGTTGTACATTTCGCTTTTGACCGCCATACACCAGTTTATGTTACTACACCTGTCCAAGAATGAGGACGACAACCCGCTAACCAAAGTCTCACAACATCACATCTAGCCACTGCCAATCCAGTGTCAGTAAGTAGTTCCATATATTAGAAGGCAAATTATCGACCTATATGCCTCAGAGAATAATTCTGGCATCCCACTCCGCTTGCATTTCTGCTACTAGTGACAGGTGCCAACCAACATTGAGGCAGAACTTAGTAATATTCGCAGGACGTCCCCCTGCAAAGTACAGGGAGGGGCCAATCTCCGGACTCACTCAAGAACGCTCAGGCCTGGGTACTGTGCTATGGGGGCCCCCTTGAGCTCCGCCCCCCTCTCCCCTGTGGGGGCCTTTGTTACCCCACTGACTCATGCTATAACCTCTCAGACTGTCTGTAGAAGTTCAAATGCCTCGATTTGTGCCCTGGTGTATTATGTTTGGTGTTGTAGTTTAAGCGTGTCCTACAGCCACCCATCTGGTGTCCCATTTTGCCTTTTCCAATTCTGAATCATCTCCCATTCCTCTTTTACAGCCTAGAGTTCCTCTGGGGAATAATTAATCAGCCCGATAGTCTCCCAAGTCTTGCGTCACCCATGTGCACTTGAAGCCTGTGATTGCGTCAGCCAAGCGCATTTGAAGCCTGTGATCTGTCCTCACCAAGCTGCTCATACGTTTTAATTTGTACTGTTCCCCATTTGACCCTCACCGTGGATGTTCCTATTGCGAGATCGATTGGCTTTTCCAATGCTTGTTTCCTTCAGTGCACAGTAACACCCTCCCTGGCAGACAAAATCGAGCTTTTCACAGCAAGGTCGCAGTTTCCATAAATGCTCTTGGCGGGAGGGGTCATGACAGATGGGGAGACATGATTCAGGGAGGAGGGCGTGCTGCATGCCTTAACAGTGATGTTCTGTCTCCTGAAAAACTAAAGTCTAATCTAAGGGGGTGAAACCAAAATCCTCCCAAAGCAGTCTGTAGCACGACAGGAAAATTAAACTGGTTGCAGCTCACTATTGAACAGAAAAAAATGAGTGACGAGAAAACCAGCCAATGGGAAAGAATGGGTAGGCTCTTAGCCGTTTTTGATTTTTTTTTTTTTTTTTAAGGAACATAAGATTTCGCAAGCAACAGTCGAGACCTAAAAAGTGGTCCCTTCTTAGAACATTAACCTCAGTTCCGTCGAATAACAAAAAAAAGGCTGCAAAAAAAACAATGACCAGCCACAAACAATGAGTACCTTTTAAACAAGTGTCATTAGGTTTGGTGCAGTACCATTGATGGCCTACGGATGGGTACTAGAGAGCAGGGTGAGAGTTCGGATGTGAACCGCCAATGGAAGGCTTCTAGCGTAGGGTCACAGAAAGGAGAAAGCAGTTCACACATGGTGGTAGGCATTAGGGGGAGCTTGCCAGGAAGACAAGATGGGACACAGAGTCTGAATGAGCAACTGAGACAATGGAGAAAACAGGGCATGAGGCCCATGGAAAGAACAAAAAATAACAGGCAAGGACGGTACAAGGGGAAAAGTGTGGAAGGCATGTTATAGTAGGGAAGCAGGTAGAGCATGGCGGCGACTGGCAGGGGAGATAGCGGGGTCCAGAAGGTGTCAGAATGTACCCCCCCCCCCCTCCCCTTCCCCGGGCTAGATTGAGAGAGGAAAGCGGGACATGCAGTAGGGCCAGGGCGAAGCGAGGTCAGGCTTCAATGAGGTCTCTGTTGGAACAACTTAGAAGTAAATGTTTCAATGTTTGCAGTTTCCACTTGTAACCCTGCTGATTTAAAGCTCACATTGTCAGTGCACTGCAGGGATGTAGCTCTGGAGGCAGGGTTAGAACCTGTACATACAGGATCTCCAGATATGGCTGCACTCTGTGCATTAACACGCTAGTCTGCCTCGATAGGATTGAAACCTGTGCTCAGGACACTGCACACAGAACTCTGCAGCAGGCACTACAGAGTTTTTTTCTAATCGGATAAGAACTTGTCACTCGATATTAACCAATTGAACTATCCATTACAGGATAATTCCCCTGAAGATTCCAAACGGACCACAGCAACAGGAGCATCCGTCCCTGCGGTGGGGCGCTCACATTTGTATCTGTGATTGCCTTCCTCTTGTCATTCAGTTCCCTTTCAACCCTCCTCTGTCCCTCTGCCTAACTCGGACTCCTTTTCATCTGCAGTCTCCCAAGTCCCTTGACTAAAGAGGAAAGAGCCACGAAGGAGAAGGCAGGCAAGAAAGCAAGAGAAAGAAGTTAATCTGTGCCGTGAAAAGAGACAGTAAAATGCACTTATTGAGCATACTGGGAAAGATACAGGAAGCACAAAAAGGGGGAAGTGACTGGAAAAGACATATGGAACCTAAGTGGAGGAGGTTGGGTAAAGAACGGAAAAGGCAGTGAGAGTACAATTCAGACTGGCCTGTTAGGTAACAAAAATTAAACTGAGGCATATGGTTGTTTCAGTTGTATCTCCCCATCCCCATAAAGAGGCACTAAAATGTAAAAAAATAAAAATAAAAAAATAAAAATCACACAAAATTTGATTTTAAAATCTGAAAGTTAACTGCTTTATCTAAATACATTTACAACGTAAAAAATAAGTCTTTAAAATTGTACTCGAAGGATTTATCTAGTTATTTGCAGTATTCAAAATGAATGCACGAGTAACTGCGGCACCGACGCATAAAAACCACCATAAAACATTACCCTTACTCAGGAATGCGTTGATGACTTTGCTGAAAGGTTGGTTTAATACACAAAGCCCAGCATAACCTTGGGTTTGTGTCCTCCTGGTGAGATACTGAGTGGTGTGTTTGCAATCTGACATTCCTTGGGCAGGGCTGCCTTTGCTCTTCAGTCCTGTGGGGGTGATCCGATTGGTGAGTTGCCACTGCCAAGGAATCACCGCCTTTACAGCGGCCAAGGTTTAACCTACAATCAAAACGCGCGTTCTGTTCGGATGCCATGATACCACCCAACCGTGCGCGTCTTCATTAAATGGCGCCTCACCGCTCTCTTCCTCGGTTAATGTCATTTCAGAATGTAAGAGGACATATTCCCCAGGGCTCGCGCCAGCTGGAACTATGTGATTATCATTACGGAGAAAGATTGAGCTATTCTCACCAAAGAGCAGACATGCAAATGAACTGTAATACCGCTTGGATGACAACGCTGAGCAATGGGCTACGGTGATCCTTTCGAAAGAATCCATGCCCCCTTGATAAAGAAAAAAACAGGATTACAGAAAATTAGATGTTCAATGGCTCCCAGCCCTGGGAGCTTCCACATCACCTGACCAAAGAGCAGAAACAGAATGAGATGGGAAAACACCACCCAGCACGTGACCTGTGGGATCTAAAGTTGTTAAATCGGATGTCTTTTTTTCTAATAGACACAAGTGGACTTAGTTATGAAGACACACAATTATGAGCAGTGTATACACTAAATCGCAACGACAAAGGTGTGAGTGTGGATTCCCATATCCTTATATTTCATGACGTGTTCACCACATTGTTAATAAGCAAATGCAGATGGGCACGATAAAAAACTGTCTTTTATTTCCTTATCGAGTACTTATCTCCCCCCAAGAAAAAAATCCAGTTTGCCAAATATTATGCAGTGAATTAAGAATAAATTAATTGTAATCGTACGTTATTAATGATCAATTATCCCAAACAGTGGCAGGATATTAAATTATGGCTGTTAACTAAGGTCCATTTAAAGATCTCTGGTAAGAATAACTAAGCTAGACAAGCTCAGCCTTACATCAACTCCTTACCTGCTCATTCCTTCGAGAAGAAAGGAGGAATAATGAAGACTTTCCAACCCAGTCTGTATTAGTGTAGGGAGTTGTGGAAAAGTTGCCTACTTCTGGTCTCTTTACTTTACTGCATTAGAGAATTTTTTTTGTTGCCTCATTGACAAAGTACCTTGTAACCCGCGAGACAGTTAAAGTGCTAGGGAACTCTCGTTTTGTTGTACATCTGCAAGCAGGAGTGAAATTAATTATTTCAAGCATAGTTTAAGATAGTGATTTGCATATTAAAATGTCTCCAAAAGTCCAACATTTGGGACCCTATGCGGCTTCTTAAGCATTGCTCATCTTGTCTTCAACATAATTAAGGGATGAGAGGAGAACTATCAGGTTTCTCAAAATCATGGCATATGGTAGCCTCAAGCTCAGACAGTGGTATTCAGTTGTGTGGATACATGTCGGACACCTACCACAAGGAGAGGAACAAGCTTGTTAAACAACAAGAAACTACATTGCCAGCTCAAGACCGCCCAGAACACCGTAGCCAGATTAGTCCTAGACATCCCCCACCGCCACCACCACATCACCCAACACCTCCGCCATCTCCACTGGCTCACCATCGAAAGAAGAATAACCTTCAAGCTCCTCATCCACGCTTACAGGGCCCTCCACAACATCAGACCAGCATACCTAAACAACCGCCTCTCCTTCCACGCACCCAAGAGACACCTCTGATCAGCTGATCTCTCTCTGGCCACCATCCCATGCATCTACAAGACAAAAACAGGAGGGGAGTTCTTCTCCGACTTCGCAGCCAAAGTCTGGAACGACCTCCCACTCCGCCTTTGGCAACCCCCCCACACTGCCCCAGTGCAGGAAAGACCTCAAGACCTGATTCTTCAGATGACCCCAGCATGCTACGGAGTCACCCCCCCCCCCTCAATAGCGCCTTGAGACACTTGTGGGTGAGTAGTTGCCCTTTATAAACCGCCGATTGATTTATTTAAACAATAATAATAACACCCCCTACAAGTGCAAGATATATCCAATGGACTGTTGAATATATGATATTTTAGCAGGCCTTGTAACCGTTTTAGGAAATCAGTAAAACTGAAAACTTAGTACTGTACGTACGCAATTCATGGCTCTTCTATGTCAGACCACACACTACTACAACAACATCGCAACTTTTGCAATTTTTGTGCAGAGAAATATATGTCGATTCAAGCAGCCAATTCCCAAGTGTATGGTGGTTGGCGGCATGGATCTTATGGAAAAGACTTACATTTGGAAAAACTGATGTTACTGGACAAGTTAATGAATAAAGAGTAATAAAACAGATGAACTAGACACAAATTATTAATTTGGCAAAGTGTCCCACATCAATACCTCTGCAAACTGGGCGTCAGCCTTGAGTTAACATTACGGCAGTGCTTCTTGCAGAAAGTGGGGGATGTGGATAAGATCTGGCTGTGTCTCTTCTCACGACCGCAAAAGGAATATGCCTCCAGAATGTATCTGTGATTCGGCATTCCACCTGCCATAAAAGCAAAATATCCACTCCATCCCTTGACACAAAAGAGTGCACCTTCTCCATAAACGGAGTATGTCAGTAGCATGAGCATGTATGAAGCCCTTAGCTAGATTACTTTTAACTGTCTGTGTAAGGTGTCCAAGCGGTCAGTTTCAGCAATGGAAGAACTGGTGGTGCACTGCACTATTCTTAATGTTGTCACCATAAACTTGGGCAAGACTGAGTAAGTGTAGCCATCTGAACCGAACTCAGCGATGCTTAAGTGAGGTATCCTTAAAAGCAGGAATGTTTGCAGCTTATGTCTTCTGGAGACTGAAACGAGCAATTGTCAGCCAGTGACGTGGTCACCATCAATAAAGAAGTTCATTCAAATCAGTGTCCTTGAAACTGAATCTTTTTTCCTTCTCAGGCCCCCAAACAGACCCAGACGGAGGCTGTAGCTTGGCCTGCAAGGTACACATGCTTTAGTAATAAGACACTCAAACAGCTCGAAACCTCAACCTTCATTGTTCAGGATTGGGTTATAATATCCAGTTCCTCTTAAAGAGACTTTGAGTAAAAAACACAAAGTGTCACATAATGGGAAAACCGGGCACAACCGTGTATGTTTATTATGGTCCTTCTTCCCTTTCTACTACAGATCATTTTAATGTCAACTATACTCACTATTTAAAAATATCTAATAAATGTCATATTCTGAACATAATTTAGCTTTATGGCTGGCCAGATCCTGACAACTAAGTGTATATAACTACAGTAATATTTTAGGAAGCATGAAATAGCACTCCCCATCCTCTCACTCAAAAGCAACGTGCCAGGTTTTATGGACACCTGAACAGATCACGAAACATTGACATTTCTGGGGGCAACAAATGATCTGGATGCAAAACAAAAGCCCCCCGTCCCCCGCGATTCTTTAGGAGCATCAATCTCGCAGTCCTTGGTCTCACTCACAAACCCTCAAGTGTTCTCCCTCTGCCACCAATGTTTACAAGCAAAAGTGTTGCCGTTTCATCAATGCACCGCCTGCTTGCAGCACCATACAGCGTGTCTGGGAGAAATGGTCTAACTTCCGGGAATCCGGGTACAAATGCCGATCACAGCTCAAAGGCGCACTCGCGGTCTCAGCCGCCATACTTGTTTGCTGTGTAAGAGCAGCTGCCAGCACGCAACGTAAAGCATCGTGGCGGGAAACCCTCTCGCGCCTCCTTGATATTCGATTTCCCAATCATTCAATAATGGTTGCACCGCTGAGTAGCAATTGGATGTATTAAAGCAGAAATCGTAGTGAGTCTCCAGCTGCCTGCACATGGCCTTGGTGAGTGAGGCTCCATGTTAAATTTTCCAGAAGTGTACATCGAGTACATCGTTGTGGCCACCAGAGGGAGATGCGTCACATGGCAACCTAAAACATTTGAGAGGAAGTGTGGGCAAGAATAGTATAATAAATACACGCAGCTCATAAAGCATGCCAGCCAACCGGGTAACAGAGTTTCGCGCAAATTTTGTGCTGAGCGATGAGGGGCCGGAAGGTGTTTGCCCCAGAACAATTTTTCACCATATCATGAAAGCAGAAACCAATAGACCGTAATGCGTGACAAGAACGACAGTCTGCATTTGTAGTGTGGCATTTTTTGTGGTGGTGAGGTGTTCTGTTTGTGCTGCTGTGTTTTTGTGCTGCATTTTGCAATGCAGTTTTGTTAAGTTGAACTGCAGTTGGTGCTGTGGTTTGACTATTTTGTTGTGATATGCACTTTTTTGGTTTTAATTATGTTTCTATGTTGTTGTGTGTGTTATTTTGTTATGTTCAGTGGTCTAATTTAGACAAGTCAAAAAAATATTGCTTAGAGTGTTCCCGTGACAAGCAACCATTTACCACTGTCAAAGGTGGTAAAATAGCAATTCCCAAGGTCTTTAACTATTTAAGACACCAAAAACCAAAACAACTGTGGCAGGGGTTGTCTCTCAACCAGGACCACTGGAATTATGTGATTCTGCTGCTCAGGCATGTTCTGCATAAGTGTGCATTTGCCACATAAATACATCATCTGCTGCATATTTGGATATTTTAACAAAAGAAAACTGTATCTAGCTTAAACGGTTCGAAAATGATACCCGTGTTGTTGCATTGCAGTGGAAGGCCATTTGCAAAGGTTGACTGGTCACATTTCAGTTGCTCATTTCTGTGATTGGGTGCTAAATTGATACTGAGGGGGTGAACCCTTTGCTCACACAGTGCACAAATTACAAAATAATGAAGTTATACTTTCCCAAAACGAGGCACATTAGACCAGTTTGCCTTTTCTTGCAGCATAATTTGGTTCTCCCCTTTCACATAATTCCAGTGGCCTCGGTCATAACATTCCCAGTGCTGATTTTATGTGATACAGCCGGGGAACCCATGTCTTGGAATGTATTTACCATGCTTTAGGATGTGGAGGTAATTCAAAAACCAAGTGTAGTCGCACTTGAGTGGCCCGGCACTGTGCAGAATGAGAGGCCATAGTTCTGTGCTTAATTTGCAAAAGAATGAGAGCCGGTGTCCTAAGCTCTGCCCTGAAGCCCGCTGCGGGTTCTATTAAATGTCTGTGCACCGAATACCAAGGCTAGGAAATCTTGAATCCTCCTCATCTCTCTTTAACCCACTACCAGACACTTCCTGCCCCTTTAGCTCACTCATGCAGGATCCTACATTCTCCATTTCTGGCGGTTTTTCCATCTTTCTCTTCTTTCTTTCCACTGTGTTTTCCCTCTCGTGCACTCAGGAAATGTCTGATGTGAAAAATAAGTGACAGTCCCCCATGAGTGTCGATGGGCTCCACTGGATCGTATTAATCACTGCATTGGTTTAGAAAATAGCAAAGTGTTTAATTATTTACAAAGTGTGACATTAGTTTGTGTGGATTTTGTTTTGCTGCCTTGGTAAGTACCAACACGCCACCCTTTGGCTGCAGCTTGAGAGCGCTTTGAGACACTGTAATCACAGAGCTCTTTAAATATGTCAGGCACTAAAATACAGGTAGTTGCAGCAAATAATGTGTACATTACATATTTTGAAAAAGAGACAAGGGCCCGAATGTTAATGGTTTTTGCACAATTACAACAACATTATTTGTGGGGGTAAATGTTGAAAGAGAAATTGCTGCTGCACTCAGACAATTCCTTGCCAGATTTTTTGGAATTCAGGGATATTCCGCCAGCGAGTGCAGGGTGTATTCTGGTACTTGAAGTCTTCAAATCATAGCAATTTAGATGGCTGATGTTGTCCCCAATGCATTCTGGTATATGAGAGTATGGAGGGTTCAAAAGAAGGAGGTTCAGAGAAATGAGCACATTCTCCAGATAGTAGCAGGAGCCAATAAGTGGTCATTGCAAATAAATACTACTATTTACTCTTGAATATTTTTCAACTCGTGTTTTTTTTAAATAATAGCACAAAAATGCACTAGAACAATAAGTTTGGAAACAAAATGCTGAAGGGGGTGCGGGTTGAAAGAGAGTCCCCAGCATACATGTACAGGCAATGGTAATGGTTACGTTACCAGCAATATAGAAGATGTGGACACTTACTTGTAAAACAACTACAAGTAAGATGGATGTGAAAATGTGCAAATTCTCCCCACACATCTGACTCACCTGTACGTCACAGACAAATAACCTTGAATGCTGACACACTATCATCTAAATCTATACGGTTGCGGGTAATTTGTGGGGTTTGGTGCTACCCTTCAGTTAATAGGCCTGCTGGACAACGGGCTGAGTTGATATTGTGTTCTTAGATTTGGTACCTTTTATATCGCTCATCATTTGTAATGTGTACTTTGGGCATCGCCCATTCTGTACCCTTAAAAATGAATAAAATTTATATGAAAACAAATGTGCAAATAAATGACATTATACGTGAAATTATTTTAAATCAAGGGGGTGATAGGGAAAAAGGAGTGGAGAGGATAGGAAAAAGAAGTAAGCTGGGAAAGATACAGAGGAGAGAAACACGAGAAAGGTGAAGAAAGTGGGGAGGATAATAAAGTAGAGTGAGAAAAAGGAGAAGACTATTAGCTATGGAGGTGTGTATAAAAGTAAAGAACAATAAAAGACGTAAAAAGAATGCTGAGTGGAGAAATAATTGGAGAGGAGGGAGAGATGGGGGAAACAGTGTGGTTGAAGAGATGAGAAAAGTAGGGGAAATGAGAGACAGATCATGGTGGGTCTTTTGAACAAACAGGTCAATGGAAGACCAGAGTTTCCTGGACTAGTGAGTATCAGAAGACACACCTAGACAAATATTGTTTGCACCTCTGGTGAAACAGAGCCACTTCCACCAAGTTAATTAAGAGATTTTGTGAGAACTTTTTCATTCGGAAAGGATCAATTTAACACCCAAGGCTAGCATCAGATCAGGTAACATGAAATTGGATAACGTGAGGGGTAGGAGGCAGTACAATGCGTATACACCAAGAATAGCCGTTGAGGGGCATAAGGTGACTGATATATTAAAGATCTCACAGATCAATTTTTGTATTTCAGACGACAATGGAGAGACACATTTACATTAGAAAAACATGAGTTGGGGAGCCAACTGCCTCTTAACAGATCCAACAAGTATCAGATGTGGATAGACCCAGTTTAAAAATCTGCGACGGAGTCCAGTAGGTGTTGTGAGTGGACCAGAACCTTGATTGGGAGATTGCGGTGGAGATTTTACCTCGTAAGGCTGAAGTACAAATTTTACTAACATCGATGAAGTAGATGATGGATTGTTGAGGGGGGAGTAGGTTAAGGGCCTTTTTAGGAGTTTGGCGTTGCAGGAGTTTGACTGCCTCGCTCTCGCACCGCCAAAACTGCGTTTAAACCGCCCGCCAGATTAGGAGTTTTCTCAAGGTCTGGCAGGCAGTTCTTTGGCGTGCCCACGGCAGTGCCTATGAAATAGGCACCGCATTGGAAATTTCAAAATCAGTCCCTGCACGGCATGGGCTGCTTCAGTCCATGCCGTGCAGGTACTGGGGTGCATGCATGCAGGTGGGCACAACATGTGCCACCGGCATGCACCTCATGGCCTGAGGCACAAGGGGGCCCTGTGGGGCCCCCTTAGTTTCCTCACCGCCACACTTTTCATGGGGTGCACTCCCACATGAAAAGTTGGGCAGTGAGGAAACTCATAAAATGCTTGGCACGGCCGCAGCGGCCTCGCAAAGCATATTGTGGCCTCAAGACCGTCGCACCACTGCCAGGGATCTCTGATCTCTAGCGGTTGCAGTGGTCCCAGGGGGGCCCGAACGCCCTGGTCATAATAGGGCAGTTGGAAGACTGCCACGCCCACCGAGTCTGGCAGTCCACTCGTATTAAGCCCCTAAGTCAGGATTTACATAAAAGCTTTGTAAGGTATTTTTTTTAGGAGTTAGCAGGAAATTGTATATTTTTGAGGCAAGGCGGCCAGGGGAGTTAAGTTTCAAAAGGAAGGATGGGCGGTCAGACAGATAAATTGGGGATATTTTCCTTAACGCCACGTTTAGTGTCAGAAAATTAAATTTTTTTGTATTAGGTAAGTTGAATTTAGACTGGATTACTGTGAAGCTCCTCCAAGATCTTTGAGGTGGTTGAGCCCTGATTTTGCCCAAAGTACCCAGTTCTTGGAATTTTAATTTGACAGAACAAAGTTAACTTATTATCGACATTTTCAAGCCTTTTCTCCACTATTTGAACCAGGATACAGGAAAAAGAGAATTTAAACAATTGTGATTACATAAAATATTTGACTACAGAAATAAGTGTCTGTCATCGGGCTTCAACCAATGTAAGATGTAGTACTTAAATGTGGCCTTTACCCTAAGGAACTAAGTATATGCTATAACTGAATACAATTTAATTATAGTTAGAAACGTTATATCAGGCTCCAATGAAGTGTGGAATGTACATGAGGATGTGAAGTAATTGCTTTGGTTAATCTAATAAAGTATTTTGATAGATCCAAAGAATGAGGTTTTTGACAAGAAGTTTGTTATGGATAGCCAATGTGCATAATAACAGGCCAAAATTTGCTTCTCGGGGGCTACAAAATCATAAGCAAAGGAGGTAAGGAACAGTGAGATAAAGTGGTCTGTCAAGGATAACACTATTTGGTCAAGTAAAGAAGCCAGGATAAGAGTTTAATAAACTCTGACATGACTACTTTAGGAAGACCAAAATACTTTTCTAATCCATATCCTGTCAATGAAAGCTGGAGACAACAGGCCTGATTCACAAACTGCATTTTGTAGTACATAAAATAGTACAATAGTCTTGCTTACGCACTACAAATTGCAGTTCACATTCCAGCATATTTACTCTGGTGAGATACTCGCACATGTAACTTTACAGCTTAGTTGTAAATGTGGGAGGGACCAGAGGAGTGACTGCTAAACGGGAAGTGTTTCAGGAGAGGTTAGGAGCAGTTTTCGGAGGGACAGACACCCAACAAAAAAAGCGTAAGCCCTTTGCTATTCACAAACTGTTCTGCTACTAAGAACCCAAAACAACAGTAAATATACTCCAGCTCAGATCTGAAGTAAATGGAGTACGTGCATGGCAAAAAACACGGCCAGCCACTAGGACTGGACCACCATCCCATAGAAAATAACTTGAGGCAGGGACTTAAAACAGAAACCCATAGGAAGTAAAATAAATTAATTTAACCATCTTTTCAAAATGTATATACATTCAATTTAATGTTAAGAAAATAATATATGCATTAACATTTTATGATAAAATATTTTAATATACGTTTCTGATTTAAATTAAACTTAACTATTTCTTAAAGAAATACATTAATGTAAATTAATTCTATGCACAACATGTTGTAATTTTAATACATAATATAATAAATATAAACATTTTACTTTAGATGGGATTTTTCCAAAATAAAACTATAAAAAGATAATTTAATTTAATGTATTTAAATTTATTAATTCAAAATTAAGTTAATAGGGCTACAGCATTTTTTCTTTTTTGCTCTACATTTAAAATAAATATATACAATTAATATTTAACATAAAAATATTTTACTTTGTGTTTTTGTAAGTTGAATACACTATTTACATTTTCCCTTATACTTAAACATAAGGAGAGCTTCTCTTTGGTGGTGGGGAACTTTGCCTGTGTAGGAAAAGTTGCTAGTAGTAACTTTAAACTCATACAATTTTAGCTCATAAATTCCGTGAGAGTCTATACTTTGTAGTAAACTAACACCCAGAAATGGAAAACAGCGAAAAGTAGTCAATTTACTACAAAGTGTAGGACTTAAATCTACACATGTAGATGTACTTGTGTGTACATTTACCTCAGTGACTAGGTCCCAATGCGTTCTTAATTCTTATTTACTCTTTGAGTGCTTTTACAGACCAAATACAAGAATTTAGAAGAAAAGCTTTGGAAGCGTAGGGGTTTGCCATGTAGGAGGGTAATATGTATTCTTAATTCAATTCATCAAGCCAAGTATGGCAAGTCAGCTGGCTTACAAAACGAATGCATCTCACTGCAGAACCTGCGTTTGACCGAGTGTTCACGGGACCATAAGCAGGGCCAATGGAATTATGCGGTAGGAGAACACCAAATTATGTGGCAGGGTTGACTAAATTATGCAGCTAGGAAAGCCACATTTTGCGGCATAATATGGCACATTTGTTATAATATTAGTTCACAGTTTTTGTGATTTTTACTGATGGTAATACTGTCTGGGCAAAGATTTCACCTCATAAGTACCAGTTTAACAACCAACTACAGAAACAAGCAGATATTAGATGACCAGTTAAAGTTTGCAAAGTGCCTTCAACTCAGTTAGAACACATTGCAAAGTTTTTCATTCATTTTGATCCATTTGAGTTAAAATTCTTTTTTGTTAAAAGCTGCAAATTATGCAGCAGATGCTGTATTATGTGGCCAATGCGGCAAATCCACAATTATGCGAAAAAAGCAGTGGCCGCAGAATTGCATAATTCCAGTAGTACTGGTCATATTATCGTAGTGGGTTCGATTCAGCCATAATTTAGTTGTGGTGATAAAATGAGCACCATTTAGTTTGACAACAATAAACATCCGCTAATAGCACTTTGGCAATGACAAGCCCTGTTATATGTGCATATAACAAGTGAGGAGATGTGTTCCCTTGGTTTAATTTCAGGACTTGGAACACGAAGACTAGATCATATATGTACTTGAGTTCCTCACATCCATGCTATTTCATCGATAAGTGCTTTGCCGGCACTTTCCACTCACTACATGTAATACCCTTATAACGAAGACCATTTTCAAAAACTGAATTCCAAAGGTCATTCAAGGGCTGGCAATATGTTTACACCAATCTGTCTGCACTACAATCAGGGCCACTGTAGTTATGTGATTATGTGTGTACGAGTTGTTTTCGGCAAAATATGAATGTTACTGTACTTTCTTCATAATCCACCACTTGCTGCATAATTTGAAGATTTTAACAACAACAACAAAAGTTTCTACCTCATGTGAATCAAATAGTACCTAAAAATGCCGCAGCACGTGGTGCTGAGCAGTGGTAGATCCTTTGAAAAGGTCAACTGGTCACGTTTCACAAAATGATGTATCCGGATGTGAAGCTGGAACTATAGAAGTGAAACTACTGCCCAGCCAGTATTATTGTGTGTTAAAATGTCAAAACAGTGAAATACTATTGCTGCAGAGTTTCATTATCTGCTTTTTATCCCACATAATTTAGTCAACTGTGCCGCCTAATTTTGTGTTTCACTGCCTCATCATTCTAGTAGTCAGGCCTACAATCAACAAACATGAGCGAGGCAGTGGATGGTAAGAAATGTGTTTTTTCCACATTTTGATCATCGCCATTTTCATTGGGTTGCCTACTAATTGCCTCATTCTGAATACTGTGGTATACTTAACATTTGGCACACCCTTTAACCATTTTTTCCACAAGCAGGATTCAGTCTCAGTGTTTTTATGAATTCCTTCGATAAGAACATGAGATAATCGAACAGGCCAAACAATGCAGGAATCAACATACCACCCAAAAACATCTGTAGCAAAGACTTTTTCGACAAGTTATTCTCCATTGCACAATGACACAATACATGTGAAAAATGGAATATCCCTGGTCATCTTTTTGAAACCAACCCCAACGTGAAAAAAAGCATATGTTAGACGGCGGAAAATCATGGAGGATAAATAGTGCTCACAGCCCGTGCTTCATTTGTAAAAATGTAAGTGCCAGGCAAGGGCAGAGGTATTTTTCAGGAAGCCACTGTGGTTGGCACTATCCACTGGTCCTGCCAGCACTGCCACATGCTAAACATCACACAATACATTTGTCAAACTTTGACTGGTCCATGTCATTAATGCTGTAAATATTGCCAGGACACACAGCTTTTATATTTCGTTTCTTAAATATATTGACTACGCTGCTGAGGTGCTCTGCATAAATATATAAAGACAGTGCCACCACATGGTAAACGACCATACATAAGTACCAGTGTTTACAAATAAGTGTCTGAGCTAAGCTCCTGCAAAGACTGGAACAAATTAAGCACTGCTCACAGCCCAGCTAAATCATATATTTTTTGCTATGATGCTTATTCCTTGAGCTTGCAGATAATTCAGAGAGAAATTCACACATAGGTCTTAAGTGGTGACTAACTTAGGTTGAGGAGGGGGGCAGATCGCCAAACTGTTTTAACTGGCTAGATATTGCATGTTACAATTGAAGTAGGAGTCAAACCTCAGCACCCAAAGGTGAGGCGCCTGGCCAGGACAGGGTATGAAATCCTGTGCAAGGGTGCTTGAAGCCGACTCTCAAAACTCTAGATATCCCAGGATACCATGCAAAAAAGATGCTGTTTGCAAAACCTAAAATTCGTTGGTTGTTCATGGCCTTTCAGTCAGTTTTATTGGCATTTGTTTCTGCTTTAGGATCGTGCTTTTAATCAGAAAGGCATATTTTACTGCATACCTCCAAGTCTATCTTTATATTGCCTAGGTTGTAAAAGCTCACTATCCCTGCATTCTCTCATTAGTGCTAAGTTCTGATATCCAAGATCTGGCACTATAAAATTGAGACCGATGGGCTGGCGCTAGTCCAAAGCCAACTATGGACGTTAGGAGCCTGCCAGTAAGAAATAGGTTTCATGACCAGTGTAAGAAGATATGTTAAAACAATAGCGTTTCTGTGGCATTAATCAGAGGAATGTCATAATAAAAGATTGTGTGTCAAAAACAGAATTCTAAACAAAATTCCAGACCTTATAAGGAAAAATTGCAAGCTATTACTTTGCAGAATTCTGTATGTGGCGAGTGTGTAAATTACTTTAAACTCTGACGTAAACTTCTTTGCATTGCTCTGCCCATGAATTTTGGACCCATTTGAATTACAAAAAACTCAAAGGTTCAGGCTTTATGTCTTGGGATTTAGAAGGTGATATTTCATGACTGTCGGAACTGGCAGGGTCTGGAAAGCACAGTGTTACAAATCAAAGAAAGCTAGGTAGTCCAGAGATGTGGTCCAAGATCTTAGCTTTATTCTTCAAGCAGGATCCACAACAAGTTCATGCTAGGCCTTAATCAGTGTCCAGCAATGCCCCACCAGGAGCAGCCTCCCTGCTGCTCAGCCCATCCACACCAACTGATCTTTGCTTCCACTCAAACACACTCAACATTCCGATGACATCACACAGACGGAGCAGCAAGGCAAGGACAGCAACAGAGAGGATGCATCATTTACTTCCTAGATTATAACACATCCCCCCCTCATCAAATTTGTGAAAACAGGAACATGCAAGAACAATGTACTCTCATGCAATTTGTGAAGATAAGAAAATGCAAGAACAAGGTACCTTCATGCAATTTGTAAAATTAGGAATATGCAAGAACAAAGTACTTTCATGCAATTTGACTAAATAAATAAATTGTGCGATGATAAAAAAAGACACACACCCATAAACCAATGAGCTTCAAGTATAACACGAAGCTTCAGAATATAACCCTGAAAGGGGTAATCTTGCAACCCCTGACAGGCAAATCAAGATGATAAAAAGATAATAAGTTTCCACACGTGCGCTCCTGTGACGCACAGTCCAACCCTTCACACCAGGTAACCTATTAAAGGGTACCACCAGACATAAGTCTGAGAAACCTCTTAACAAGGAGTCTTCTAACGTGCATACCGTTAACACACAGACCAACATCTCACACGAGGTACCCAACAACTCATGGGTACAACCAGACAGATAAGTCTGAGAAGCCTTAAAACAAAGGTCTTCTTACGTGCGCACCCACAACGCACAGACCAACACTTCACACGAAGTAACCAAGAACTCATGGGTAAAACCAGACAGGTAAGTCTGAGAAGCCTCAAAATAAGGATCTTCTTACGTGCGCACCCATAACGCACAGACCAACACCTCACACGAGGTAACCCATTCAAGGGTACAACCAGACAGATAAGTCTGAGAAGCCTCCAAATAAGGGGTCTTCTTACGTGCGCAACCAAAACGCACAGACCAACACCTCACACGAGGTAATCACCAACTCAAAGGTAAAACCAGACAGGTAAGTCTGAGAAGCCTCAAGATAAAAAGTCTTCTAACATGCGTACTCATGACACACAGACCAACACCTCGCACAAGGCAAAAACATACACTAACAAGACCAGAAACACTACACTCTCTATCTCCCTCTTATTCATACCAACACACAACAAGAACAACCCTCATAAACACCAGCTCACAGAACTGGGAACACAAGACACCTCCCCTACAACACCCATTTACGCACTACAGTGCAGTAACACTTGCAGGACTGAGAAGGTAACACAAACACCCCCTTCATCTGCAAAAACCCAGGACTTAGGACATACGTAATCCCTCACCTGCACACACCTAACACCATATACTGGTAATGACATACACCAGAAAACGTTCACTCAACACTTCAAATATTCATGAAAGAGCATGGAAAACAAAACGAAAGCATAAGGATGGCGTTAAACATTACAGCAAAAGCTTAGACTTCACATTAAAGAATTTTAACCAAACAGTCACGTGACCGGTGAGCGACTTCTCACCCGAGGCTCACAGGTGCCTTTAGACAGCAAAACCAAGGGAATTCCTCCAAGTGACATCTGCGTTCCCTTTGGTACTCGAGGAAAATCGCTGCAAGTCAAAACAAAAGGAAATCTTCCATGCTACTCCGCGTCTTGCTCAATCGCCGCTCCTTGGTAGTGAATCTTGCATGCGTTACCCCTAGTAACCACAGAAAAGTCTCCGCTCCTCCAATTGAGCCCTGAATCTAAAATGGTGGCACGTAGGTGACAGCGCGTCGGGTGGCTCCTGGCACGTTGTTGCATGCAGGCAATGAAACAAGCATCGGCAGCGCTCGTCGAAGAGGATCCATGGCAACCTCACCGCTCACTACGAAACAGGTAATTCTGCGCGCGCTATTCAGGTCACGAACGTTGTTCTCAAACTCCAACGCCACAGCCAACCGAAATTAAGGTGGCGCTTGAAAATGCTTGAAAATAGTATTGTATAAATACCTCCACTGTTCAATAAGTCCAGCACTCCTCCTTTCAGACACCCGCCGGTTCCTCCGTTTAGACACACTTCAGTTGTCTTGGTACACTATAGGACATGCAGCGGCACGTAGGCGACACAAAGAAGGTGCGGGGAAATGATCATGCGCCAGACCGCCCAGACCACAAATGGGCTCAAACAGGCTCCAATATAGTCAAAAATTCCCCACAGGGAGACACATCCAAGGCTATAAACTCCAATCTTGGCGCTTACCTAAACACGCAGGCAATTAACAACTAAACGCCCACAGCGCCCCTCTTGGTGTGTAATCAAAATTAACGAAAAGTTGTGGCATTGGAGTTTCAGGGCAAAAGTTTCAGGCCAAAAGTATCCTCAGATGTCCAGGTTGTATGCCGTCCATGTAGAAATGTTCTCCCACAGCAGGTTACAGCAGGCCAATACAAAGAAAAAGTAGCAGGAACTGGCACCGTGAGTTGTGGGCGACCGTTCACAGGGTCACTGGTGGGGCATTAGGGGTGCCAGGTTCCTTTATATCCAGATGTTCCACTTACTGAAATTAATTTCTCAGCTTTAAAAGTCCAATCAGCACGCAGGTTCTTAAAAATCGTCGCCAGTGTTACAAATCAAAGAAAGCTAGGTAGTCTAGAGATGTGGTCCAAGATCTTAGCTTTATTCTTCAAGCAGGATCCACAGCAAGTTCATGCTAGGCCTTAATCAGTGTCCAGCAATGCCCAACCAGGAGCAGCCTCCCTGCTGCTCAGCCCATCCACACCAACTGATCTTTGCTTCCACTCAAACACACTCAACATTCCGATGACATCACACAGACTGAGCAGCAAGGCAAGGACAGCAACAGAGAGGATGCATCATTTACTTCCTAGATTATAACACACAGCAGAGTGGCCCTCCGTGCAGCAATGGTGGGTTGGGCCCCTAGTACCGGACTGCAGTGCTGTTCATCCAGAGGATGGTGATGTAGGGATACACAGCCGTAGATAGTCGAAGACACTCACACCACTCTCAGATGTGGGAGGCTCCCAACTCTGTTCTGATAACAGCGGAAGAACTGTGCCTCACTTGCTAATGGGAAGGAGTAAATTCTTGCTACCATTCAGTCGTTTACTTATTCCCTCAACAACCGTAGCGGGCGGCAACATTAAAATATGGTATGGTAGGGTACGATGCCCAAAAAGCTCACCATGCTGGGTCTGGTTGTGGTCTCGCTCTTCTCCTGACGTTCTCCTCGGCAGTGAATTAAGGGCGGTAAGGGAAGGACTTCCTCCCTTATGCAAAGTGAAACCAACCAATCCTGGAGCTGCAGCGGAGCTCCAGGATTGATTGAGGTAGAGGTGATTTCAATACCATGTTTGAACCTTAGCTAATCTGTGTCATATAAGGAAAATGCACTAAACTATCACTGCAGTGGAGTACGTCAATCAGAACACTCTCAGTATCCTCAGTCACATTACACAGGCGAGTTACTCCATCCTGGCTATCAAGGGCATTTCTGAATATACGGTTCAGAGAAGCTAGAAACAGGAAAGCTACCAATTGAAGAATCCGAATCACACATTTGAAGTGAAGATCACAGATGAGGTAACGTGATCAGCATTGCTATAGAGTGTCTCTGCCATTCGTATGTCCTCGTAGCCCTCTTCGTAGTCTGGGGTTCCATAATTCTAGAGTTTCTGGTTGACTTTTCAGTGCTGTGAGGTATCATTTCATTGGTTTGTGTGATGGTGGATTCCTTCAGGGAGGATTCCTATTAGTTTTAAGGAAAAACCACTGTATTTAATTAAATGCCACCAGCAGCACAAGCTGCATCAGAGCACAAGGGAGTCGTTTCAACTGTATTTTACAACTCATAGAGGGGCACAATAAAACACAATGCAGCTAGTTTGGTAAGAGCCACTTTCCACCCAAGGATTTGAGGAAGTGACAGCCTTTAGGCGTTTCTCAATTGTAAGGTGTGTCCCAGATACCTGCTCCTCTGATCTGTTGTAAATTGATGACTCCAAAAAAGAGTTTATTTCTCTTGCCTTGTAGATGCTTTATATAGTATATGTGATTTAAGGCTTCTCAGAAGTACCAATCTATTGAAGCCTAGAGGTCCTTCGGCACAGAACACTCAAATACTGATTGTATCATCTTCCCTGACCCTAGGTACCCACCAATAAATGCGACACACATGGAGCTTAGTATTACATGTCTTTATTTGTTTGCGTGTAACTGCAAACTCAACATTCTAAACCAGTCTTCAATGAATTTCACTCTAACACTTACGTCTCAGTTCTACGGAGACTATCAGGAGCCAAAAGGGTTCTATAATTTGTAATTCACAACACGCTACACTAATGAAGGCATTTTAAGGAGTAAACAATGGTCTAAGGTGCGTAAACCTAGTTTAGTATACGTCGAACGTATTACCGCAATCTTTTGACAAGTACTTGAGTTGTATGTATGAGTATCATATACAAAAATACCATCAGCCATAAATACTGTGTTGTAAATATCATTTACAAAAAAAAAGTCTCATTGGGTGCAGGTTTTTAACTACTAAAGCCAATGGGGTGATATTTTAGTTAACAAATTTAAGATTTAAAACAATACTTACGTCAGACAATATTATGACAATGATATTCTATCCCCATATTGTAGTTATTAGTAGTCTCTGTTACACCTGGAGTCAGTAATTGTCTTTTTCACTACAGCATCCATTTTGTGTCTGAAATGGCAGGCGCAATTCTAATACCATACAAGATGTAAGTCAGCCACATACGTCCCTTAAAACTTTAATGTAAAGTTACTACGGAATGATGCAAGACATCTTTTCTTAACATTACAACTTACAGATATGGCTGCAGTCAGCCTTGAGAATTCCCACCCCATCAGAGTACACCGATAAAACGTGCACTTATTTTTTCATAGATACCCTGGGATGGAAGTGCATGTTAGGGAGTAATTAAAAGCATACATTCAAGACCGGTAAATACAAAGCAACTAGGAGGATGATAAGGTGAGATTGGGTTTGAATGTAAACATTGTTGAAGAGCTGGGTGTTGAGAAGCTCTGTCCAAATGCAGGGCATTTCCATGGGTTGGTAAAGCGCGAACTTGAGGATGAAAGCCAAGAAGGACAATCTCAACATTTTCAGGATGATCCCCTACACTGTAGGGATAACCTTCGGACAGGGTCTCCCAGCAGCATCAAAACAGACCGCGTTTGATGACGCGGCATTTGCAGTCCTGGTCAGTGTTTAAAAAGAAGCGTATTCTCCACAGATGTCAATCTTTCGACAACGCATGGTGGTTCCCTACTCAATTTAAATGTCAACCATGACACTCTACTTGAGAGTCTTCAAAACACATGCCTTTAATAAGTTTAAAATACTAGGGTGACCATAGTGCTACAAAGGTGTCAGTGTGTAGGTACAATAAAGAATTTCTAAACAAAAAACGAAATATGATCAAAATAGCAAAAACTTAGTATAGCATCTTAATTGGTTAAGTCTAGTAGGCAAGCAGATGAAGAAGTGTGTTACCATATTTCAGCTGCTCATTATTTTATATAAACATCCATCTTTATATAATATCCCTCTTGCATTTTAATAGTAGAAAAAAACGACTGGAAAGCAGTAAAGACCTATTTCCCTATGACTGCTTCCCTTGCCCCCTCTACACATGTGTCTTAGGTGCCACAGTTTCTTCATATTCATCAAATATAAAATAGTAAATGAACTGGCAGAGTAAACAGAATGCATGCTAAGGAGGAACGAAGAACATATGAATTTCATGGCTATATTTTGCTCAATAGCAGAGACTAGAGTGAACACATTTTGAATAAGCAATGGCTAGATAGTACTCCAATACTCAAGTTTATGTTTAAGGTTCAAAAAAGAGAGGCTGGCAGGAAAGGTTTCCTTTTGGGTACATCCTCATATGCAGATGTGATTTAGTGGTGTAATGTAGCTCCTAGTTATACTTACAACAATAGGAATTTAAACGTGTAGATGTATTTTTGCCTTTTGTAAGTAAATCACAATTTGCTTTTTCAGCAGGCCTGGGTGTAGTGGGCATAGGGGTGCTGCGCGGAGGGCCACGCAGGTACGAACAAACTCCATGGCCTTCCGCGTAGGTCCGCTACGCCACCCGCCTCCACCCCCTATATTAACAATGAATTTTAGTACTTAAAAGTAAATTAAAACACACTTACCTGTACTGCGGCGTACCCGGGCTGCCCTCCTCCTCTTCGTCACCGTTTCTTCTAAACCAAGCAAACGGCACATGCGTGGACGTGCACACAACTCCCTCCGCCTCTCTCTCCCACTGCAACCCCCATCTTTGCATTCCCCGCGACCAATGCTTGTTTTTGTGAGTACTTGCACTTATTTTTTTCCATTTAAAGCACTGCAACAAAGTGAGCTCAGCGCTCCCCTAAGAAGAACCTTAAGACCCCCAGATTTCCTTGAAAAGCAGCTCCGCTGTCGTAAATCCTGAAGGCCTCGTGTTCCACTGACAGTAGCTCTACTTCAGGAACACCGTCAAAACCACCTCGCCTCTCATCCTTCCAAGGCGGATAGTAGGAACACTGCTGTTTATAAGCAACATCTTTAATGAACGCCAAATAAAGATGTACAGTTATTGCTGATTTGTCACACTTATTTTATTTGTGCAGTTCTATGTAATGCGAACTTGGCCTAAGGGCATTGAAGCGCTTTATATGAGCACACGTTACACTACACACAGTGAGATTCATTTTTTTTAGTTTTTAGCCCATTGGAAGATAATGTGTTTTGTCAGAATCACAGGCTGAGTCGACGCCAGGACTCAGACTTAACTCCACAGTTCTAAAGTTGGCAGCTCTGGCAGTAACGCCACATCCTCCCCAGGATACCTGGTGGCTAGTTATTCCTTTGTGTACACGTGGAATGATAATGCGTTCTATCTGCTTTTTATTTTTATTTTTAAATAATGGCTTTTATTGTCGGGAAACATAAATAATGACTACTGTAATTATAAAATCTAACTGTTTAATGGTGAAGAGTGAGTTGTTTGCCATTAAACAGCATGCGTCATGAAATAGGTCATGTGTGAACTCTACACAGTTGGGCTCCCCTTGTTAGAATGTTGATTTCAACTTTGTTTAAATTTTATTTGGGAGGCCGCGCCCTTTTTTTTTTAATCACACGGCGCTGCCAAAACGGCCGCAGTGCTTTATGTTTCGGCATAGCAGACCTGACTAACTTTACATTTACAAATACTGTGCACACTTCCAGGGCGGTTTTTCAAATGTTTATTTAAACGCCGATTGCTTTCCCGTCAACTAGTGTTTAATACCCCAAATGGCCCGTCATCAGGGTCTCACAAGATCGCAGCAAATGGATAAACGGGTAAATAAATGAATTTCTCTGTCATTTAAATAGTTCAAAGGGCCTGCTTCACACAAGAACTAGATAGCGGTCGTCGTTGGTATGCTTTAGAAAGTGTCCAATTATTAATGAGTCCAGACTAATTGTTAAATGGAATAACATCTTTCTCCATTTGCACATCGAGCACCAAAATTAGTGCACTATTAAACGGCATGGTAACATGGAGAGCGGTCGACTTTGAAGTTGGGGAAGCAGGTTTGAGCCTCGGCGTCGGTTCAGCATCCTGTGATTCTGGGCAAATCACTTAATCTCCCTGTGCCTAGCAAAAATGAATGTGTCCTTGTGTGCAACGTAACTGGTGCTCATTTAAAGCGCTCCGATACCTTCGAGTCGAGTTTGCACTATATACATCTACAAAAAACAAATAGGGTACGGATTGCTTTCAGGCTTTTAGTTCAATTTAAAGTTGTAATATGACCACCCTCTCTAGACCATTGATCAAAACAATCCTCTTACTGTTAACGGACATATTTCTAAAATTTACGGTTTCTGTCGAATAGTGTTCCATTATTTTAAAATTACAAATAGATCCTTTAAAAAAATAGCTTTATTTCGTATTTTATTATATTTGAGACTCGACCAATTAATCCATCTCGATTCATTAGGGCATAATTCCAGTTATTTGTCACCTGGGCAGTAACCTTTCAATTGGGTATAAAATAATGTAAATAACAAATGTAGTGGCCACTTTAAAAAGAGCCAAAAATAATAATTTTCAGAGTTTGTTTCATCATTATTAAACATTTTGATACAAATCCGCGCATAATAAGTTTGTTTACTTCGTACCTAAGAGAGCATCGCTGCACATCTATGACAATTTACCCCACCCCCTACCGCGGTTAAGTAATAATGCAAACAAGGCGCATTGGCATATACTGCTCTGGCCACAAATAAATACTCCTACATGTACCAGCGGTAAGATTGCATCCTGCCGCCTCTTGTCTGTAGAGCTTGTGCCAGACACACAAAATACCTTAAGTAGATGGTCCATCTTGTGACAACTAACAAGCCCATTACCAGCAACAACAATAAATGTGAGTGTTGGCAAGATGTGAGCTTAAATGGGTTTGAGGTTAACAGTAAATGTTTAAGCACCCAGAATAATGTGAGCCATGGCTAAATACTTATAATGTCCCAAAGGCGAGACCTATTGGCTATGCCAATGCTTGTTCCATTTGTTCTGAGTGGTCACTTGCTCTCTTCATACTAGGGGGTCGACAATGGAGATGTTGGCCCCTCACCCCTACCCACCCACCACAAAGAGCTGACCCCTCTCCTGCAGACGACAGTGCAGAACTACCTTCAGCATCGTCCACCATCTTTCACCGGGTCTAAAACCTTACTCATTCTGCTTGTATCAATCGATTCATTATACTTTTGGTAGTGTTCATCTCTCGAGGGCATATAGGGCCAGCTTGTACGTAAGGCATAATCTTTTTGTGTCATTGTGTTGCAGCACACCTTTACTGACTGTGCTCTTGTTCTGCTAAATGTTGTACAGACTTTGGTTTTTAACGCTACACCAGACCTGGTTGGGGTATTGCCCCTCCACATTTCAGACATTTTCTTGTGGTTCCCAGGGCACAATCGATGTTGAGGTTTGATGTGGCCCTGGTGGATGCTTTACGAGCATCGCCATATACTTTAGTGGAAAGTCACAACAGTGTGTCCAAACAGCACAGAGGCAAGGAGGGATATAGGAGCTACGGAAGCGAGAGGCTAGTGACATGCTCTCCGGGAAGAGGGAAAGTAATGCCCGGTTGCTTCACAAACATACCTAGGCAAGAATTGCAGTCTTTGATAAACCAGAGCAGGAATCTTTCTTCAGTGTGCTGGCCACCTCTTTCTCATTCTTTCGAGGAGTGAGGAAGAACAGTAAAAACCTTCCAACCCTCCAGCTCCAAAGCTTGATGGCCCTGAAATGTACATCTCTGCTGCTGTTGCTTCCTACGTTCTTGTTGTTGGGCCTGTGTCCAAACAATTATTCCTTCATTGTGATGTCTAACTTAGAACCCCAGGTTGGGGAAATTGTCAATTTCTCCATCATTACACAACACTCACATTTCGACAATAATTTACTGGCAAGGGTCCATTTGGACACCACCGCTTCCTCCACTTCTGTCTCACAAACATGTAAGTGCGCACACCATGGAATGACCAGGACCCTGGCACCCGGAGAACTAAACCCACACAATGCCTACATAGCATAAGACAGCAAATGTCGAAGAGGACATCATACAAAACATATTTAAACTAATTGCGTGCACTTACGTCTAGATGGTCTTTGCTGTAGTCTCCTTCATTTTTAATCGTAATTAATTTATTTATGGAAAACCAATCAATCAATCTTTATTTCGATCAATTAAGATCATAAAAGACAGTGTACAGTAAAAAAGCACTTAACCTTCCATAAAATGCTACAAGTCTAAATATAGTAAGTGCTATATAAAGTACAATCATATTAAGAATCCAAACATTAAAAATTTCAATTGATAAAATAGATTATTTTAAAATTCATATTAATATAAAAAGGACGTAAATGACTCAATAATACCATTTGCATTTCGAAACAAGGCAAATAATCTTGGGGCCCATATCTTTGTGTGACACTAGCGACAGGTACAGAGAAAATAAATCTTAAATTAAGCAGCAGCAAAGCCAATAGGCCTTGGTTTAATGTGATAAAGCATTCAACATTAGCACATTATAGTGTGACACGCAGGAGGCAGCCAGTGGTATTTATAAAGTGGTGACTCATGAAGGCAAGCACTTGTGTGAATAGAAGGATACCCCCGAACAGCTAAGGAGAGAGATAAGAACTCACTAGGCTGAGCCGCGATACATGATTGACAAAGACTCAAGCCAATAGCTTAACCCCTTCGATGCGGCGCTGATTCCCGCTCAGCGCTGACCGTTTCTTGTGCGGGCGTGGTCATGACGGAACGGTTCCGTCATGAGCACAGCTCAACCGACGCTCATGACGGAACCGTTCCGTCATGAGCGCCGAAGGGGTTAAAGAGACTAGTCGAAATAAGTATATGGCTGCAAAGGGACGTGTGCAAAGCCTACACTTGTTAGCCATAGGTTTGTTTGACAGTTGCACTGTTAAAACTCAGACCTAAAAAGGAGTATGCATTGCCCATTAAGTTTTAAAAATACCTAATCTATTCAAGAGTGTGGAGTAAATGTTATTCTCGAAGGACACTGGTGTTTTTTTCATTTGGTTATACATACACACGTATCTAATAGCCGGGGCTTTAAGTGGGCCGGGTTTTGCTGGTGCTCAGCACCGGGAGTTTTAAAAAGCAGGTGCTGGGACAGGTCCCTATTGGGCTCTCCATTTTTGCCCTCACTCTCAGGATGACAAAAAAATATCTGAACTCTGCAGCAGCGCTGCCTTCGATGTCATTTCAAAGAGACTCGTTATATTACTTTCACAGTCTCATTTCAGAGCTGAAGCATTTACAATATACTATACAACGAAGCCATAGTTGTTGGTTACTTATCTTATGCAGCTAACAACCATGGTCAAAGCCAATAGTCCTGACTTGTTGGAGGTGTAATGTTACTTGTTGTATTATATATCTGATGCAATGACAGAAGCAGCAAATTACCAGTCAGGTGTCACACTATGATAAGCTCAGATATTTAGCTTATGTGTTTTAAGCCACACCCTTATTACATCGGCCAGGTCCCTTTGAGAGACCCCCAGTTTTTTCAGCCCACTTAAAGCCCTGCTAATAGCAGAAAAAAGGCGAGAGGATTACTATCCGTAAACTATTTTTAATGGAATTAACACATGTAGTCAGCATTCTATGCGAATGAGTAGCTTTCAAGCACATCTTCATATCTGGTTGTCTAGGAGACTGATTTTGAGGAAATAAACATTAAATTATATAACCTGTAGGGCTGGAATAATTAAGGCAAATGAATGGACACTGTAAATGTAATCTCAATTGTGCATGTGACTATTAAGTTGTTAGCATTCACTTCGTACTTCAAAGCAAGAGCTAGGTTTTCCACCACTGAAGAATGTGCAAACATCTACATGATTGCGATTGGTCGGCTCAAGTATATGGTCATTGATATAATTTAGCAGCAAGTCGCACATATTAACAACGCTGCTTTCTTAAACTAGTTTTCAAAGCTCCTAACTTGGTGGCCACTGCACACGAGACATTTAAGACTCCGGCTTTTACTCTAGAGAATGTAAAGCCATGGTGCGAGTGTCTCCTGTGGACCCGCAGGTGGGATATCTTGCAATGCTATCATTTATGGTAGCATGTGAGAAACAGGCTACAGAAAAGTCTTTCACCTACGCTAAAACAGACTGCGAAAATCCCCACCTTAAACAAACATCTCTTCAAAAATGTTGACTTTCACCTCCTTGGATTATGAAGACCATGCCTGAAGATACACGAATACTGGAGTTTCAATGGTAAATAACCAAGCTCTAAAGGAAGTAGCTTCCGAGTGTAATCATTTTTCGGAATTACATACTTAAGGAATTTTAGTCTGAAGAGGTCTATGAATGGCCGCCATTTTGGCAGTCTTTAATTTGAAGTCTGTTTCCACACTGAACAAAAATGTCCACAAGCCACACAAAAAAACACTACATTTGAACAATTTGCTTCACATGAAACCCATTGAGTTCATTTTACATTCCTCTGGCGCCATTATCATTCCTAAACAGGTCTTATTAAGAAAAACCTCCAGCCCCTGTGTGATCCAAAGAAGCTAGTTAAGAGTAAAGCAGGGGCCGAGCTCTACCTTTCAACACTTAGGGCTGGATTTAGACCAAGACAGGAATACAGCGATACAAACTATGCAGCAGTAATAGCCGAAGGGACAACACGGCACTAGCAGTGATTTCAGACATTGTAAGAACCACTGGTAATCCCAACCCTACGCGGCCACCACCATCAGAGGGCAATTCCAACCTCACCATTTCATTGTGCCAAATGAGGCATGAATGGGTGAGCTTTCAGCATCTGCACATCTATGACCCAAGCGACCACGGCTTGATGGGAATGAAGCAATGATGACAATGCTACTACATTGAAGTATATACCCGCTGAGCCTGGAATGCATATTAAATGTTTTGTGCATTCCCAAAAATGTAGCAAAAAATGAAGACTCCTTAATGCGGATGATGTGATCTTGCTTGTGTCCAAGTGAACGCCAATCTCTTATCTTAAGTCTAACGCGGATTACGTCTTAAGGGCATGACGGGGATCATGGAAATTGGCCAATGGGAAGATCAGTAGAATGAAGCCAAAACTGATGTCCTGCTAAGCACCGTCCTCTAGGTGTCACGCTACAGCACTGCATACAGGTTCATGTCTGTTTAACAACCTTAGCCAACAGATTTTAAAACCAGAAACTAAAACAGAATTTTTCAGCAAGCGCTAAAGATTGCACAAATACACTTTGAATGTTAATGCGCACCATGTCAATAAAGCTAATCATGGTCATATTTTGTCTCTTGTATATTAAAGCACCAGGCGGGTGGGTAAAGTGGCAGGCACAGCTTAATCACATTTGTACTGACTTGCATATTAATATACACCATGAGCTTTCTCCTATCAATGGCAGTAAGCAGTAATTTCCCTGATCCTGCTAAGTCTGCATTACCAACAGAAGTTTATTTTTGCAAGAATTGTTTTAGAGGAAACTCAAGGGAGGTAGATCATACTGTCCATTAATGAAAAATGCTAAACTCAATAAATCCCCAACATAAATCACACTGTGGAATAAAAGCATTTATGAAAAAATAATTATACATAAGCAAGGTCCTTGAATGATTAATCCATTTAAAACTAGTGCTGACACAGGCATCCATCGGCCATATATTTTTGTCGTCTCACACTCCCTTCTGGGTTGTTAAGATGCGATGCACATACCTCATAGAAACATAACTAGGTACAGGGCAGGGTTTTATACTTCGCTCTTTTATTAGTTTCGCTAATATACTAATTACTTTGTTTTAAGGGGATCACAATGAGAGTCACAAAGAATACAAAATAAGATAGTTGTAAACAAATACATAGCTTGCTTTTAGCATGGCTGACTGTTTAAAAGCACCAATCGTGATTTGACTACCAAGCTAGTTTATCCTAGTTCAACTCTCTATTTTGACTTTAGTTAAGATGACCAGCATTGTTATCCAAATGTTTTTAGTCTTTAAGCTACAAGACCCCAAGGTTGAGCACTTCCCATATAAATTAAGTTATTCCCATAGAAATAAAGTTATTTAATATAGTCACCCTGCTTTTCTTGGCATACAGCCACATTCAAATTACCGGTACCCAATCACTGGAATGAATGAATATGTATTTGTAAAGTGCAAAATTGCGTTCAAAGGCTTAGAGGTGATAAAACTGAAACGGTCTATCGATAGAAACGTTGGGTCTTTATTGAAGAAACAGTGGAGAGATGATCGCGAGGGAGGGTGTAATCACAGAGAAGGATTGCCCACCACGGCGAGATTTTCCGATATAGGGAACCGCTGTCATGGATAATGAGGTTGAATGTAGTGGACAGTGCAAACCAAATCTCGCAGGATGATCTGAAGTGAAGAAGGACCTGTCCTGTACACCACTCTGTGCACCAGAGAGACCTACGGCTGGGGATTGCCAGCCAGTGGAGGTTCCTGCGGAAAAGTGAGACCAAGTTGAATTTCTAAATGTCAAAGACCCGCCAGACAGCTATATTCAGTGAATGGAAGAGGCTGAGACGTCAAAATAACATGCTTGAGCATATTCAAGTCTGGATATAAACAATGTTTTCACATCACAGGGTCTGAGGTCAGGAATGAAAGGGAGGATCGTCATTTGAAGATAACAAGAGAAAACTACTGAATCAATCTGAGGGAATAGATTAACTTCCTTCTCTTAACAGAATCCTACGTTCTTTACATTTACAATATAGCCAGGATCACATTAATGGAGGAGGGCCATATTTCCAGGACTATAGAGAATCCTATCCAAGTTTAAGTACTTCTTGTTAGAAATGGGATTCCTGGTTGGCTGAGGTATGCAGGAACCACCACTCTAGTCAGGGTAAGCCAAGAACACACTAAAATATAGCCTGTGCAGACCCTCTGGTAGATTTGCACAGAGCAGCCAGGCTTATCTAAAGAGGCAATGTGTAAAGTATTTGTGCAACACACACCCACAGTAAAACAATGAATATACCACAAAACGACTCCAAACTAGTTTAGAAAAATTGATATTTGTATTAGCGTCAAAACAGGACCAGAATGATAAAAACAAGTTGGAAGTTTTTCAAGTTATGAACGTTTCAAAGATAGCACTCTTTATACTCAATAGTGATTAAATCAGTGGTTCTCAAGTTATAATGTTTCAAAAGATAGGCAGGGAAAATCACAGTGCTCGAAATACACTCACTTCCGTTAGGAAGATTATGGTAAAGTTCACGAGGAGTGCTGCAAAGAAACACTCGTTACGGGACCGGTATGCAGTAAAGCAGTTATGCACAAACTGGGCAAGAATTAATGCAAATAGGCTACGGAACGGGTCGTAAGATATCAGATGACCTTGCGGGCACAGTACACGCAGTCACGCCATCAAGGGGAAGTTTGGTTGCTATGGCAACGCGTCAGGAGGGCTTCCCTCACTTCTGCGGCATCGGCTCGGGATAAGCGGCGGGGATTGTACTCAGCATGTGGCGCTGAAGTTTGCAGGTCACAAGACTCACCAGTTATGGACAAAGTATAATGCTTGATCTCTGGAGATGACATCTTTCCCTTCTGCAGAGAGAAGCACTGGAAGGGCGCTGGTACTTACAGGACAGCACTTGCAGCAAGGGAAATCCTTAAAGCACAGAAATGAAGTCTTTGTTGGCCCCAAGACTTCGGGGAACAGGACGCAAGCCAACTAGCCCTTGAAAAATACTTAAAGTCACAAATGCCGAGGTGGTAGACAGCAGGCCAGCACAACAAGGCGGATAGCAAAGTGGCAGTCCCTCCTGCAGCTCAACAATCAGCAGGCCAACATATCAGAGCAGTTAGCAAAGTATCAGTCCCTCCAGGCAATGTGCAGATGTAGAGCCAGTGAAGTGCACAAGGATCCCTTTCAACCCATTCCTATCTACCAGGCGAATGATGGGGTGTTATCCTTACCTTGTGTGGGGATAGGACACTGCCTATTCAAGGGGAGGGCTAGCCCTCCCAGCCCAGGAAGACCCATCAGAATGCAGATGCAGTTGAGTGACCTGTGTTATGGCTGTCTAGATGGAATGCAAAAATATAGCTGTCACCCACCCCAACCCAGACGTGTACCAGAGACAGGCTATCAGGCACATAGAGCAGTAAGCAGAGAAAAATCCACTTTCTAAAAGTGACATTTCTAAAATAGTAAAGGTCATTCCAACCTCACCAGCAAGTAGGTAGGATTAATCAATACCATTCTAAACATAAGAAACATCAAAAAGCCACTCCTCTCTGATCAGGAATTAACACTTACAAAGTTATACGGGAATTCCTAATACTAATATATGGGAGGGGTAGGCCTCACAGTAGGGAAAAATAAAACAGGTTGTTTGTCACTACCAGGACATGCAAACCTCCACAGTACATGTGCTACCTTTTACTTGAATAGCACCCTGCCCTTAGGGCTACATAGGGCCTACCTTAGTGGCGACATATATGTAATAAAAGGGGAGTTTAAGGCCTAGCAAGTAGTTTTAAATGTCAAGTCAAAGTGGCAGTACACTGCACACACAGGCACTGCACACACAGGCACTGCAGTGGCAGACCTGAGACCGGTTCGAAAGGCTTCTTCTGTGGGTGGCACAATCTGTGCTGAAGCCCACTAGTAGCATTTAACTTACAGGCCCAATTACAAACATGTTTAGGAAAGGCGCATGTGCAGATCAGCACTGGTTAGCAGTGGCAAAGTGCTCCGAGTCCTAAGGCCAACAAAAAGAGAATCAGCAAACCAGGAGGTAAAATGCAAAAACTCTGGGGAAAGACCACCCTAAGGATGCCAGGTCTAACACTTCCGTTTTAGAAGAATTATGCTTGAGGAAGTTGAGATTTATCCTGTGGTAGACTGCATAAAGACCAGAGTTAACCCATTCTCAAACTTCACCAAAGATTTATCAAGCCTCAAGACAACCTGGCTGTCATCAGCATAGGGGGATAGATAATTTTAAAACCAAAGGCATTATGGACCAAAACAAGCAGGCAGAGATAGATTAAAATAATTAGGAAGAGAGAGGAACCATGTGGAACTCAACATTCAAACTGGGTGTGCTTTGATCGAAATGGACATTAGGAATTGAACTCTGATCAAAAGGAAGGATACCAACTATTGTTTTGTGGATCCACATATACTAACCTCAACTCGCTGGATTGAAATAGAGTGACCAAGTATGTCAAATGCAGCTGATAAAGCCAGCAAAATGAAGCAGGTAAGCAAGTTTTCAATCCCATGGCCCCATTTGAGCTAATGGATAGCAGCCACTATTGCCGGCTCTTCCCCTAAACCCGGTGTAAACCCCATCCAACTGATTTCTAGCAGTTGGTGGTTGTCAAGGAATCTGGAGCTATTTGTGGCTACAAAGGTCTTTCCAGTCTTGCTAGTGGAAGAGGGAAGCAAGATAGGCTTACAAATGACTTCTTGTTCGTTGACTGTATCTTGGCCTTTGACAGTGTACAGTACTCCACTGCATCTGGCTACGTGAGTGCTATAGAATTATCACATACACTTATTCGAATCCTTGAATTGGGGAAGATTAATCCAGGGGCTTTGAATATACTGATCTCTTAAACATCCCCGCCACGCACAGCTGGCATGTGAAATTATCCCTGACAAGATTCAACTTTGAAAAAATATAGCCTCAATAACTTTCATCCAAAAATGTATTGACCACAGGTATTTTGAATATTACAATGTAGGGTCAATCAAAAAGTCTGATGCACTTAGTATATTCTGTTGTAGGCCTCTCCCATCTTATTTGTGGAAACCTTAGCGTACCAGAAAGTTATGTCCCACTGCATCGTTCACCTATTCACTAGTTTCTATGAGCATCACCTCCCTCAATTCCATCATGTCATTCTTCTCAGCAGCAGGCTAATGGGTAGAACTGGGACTACAGGGGAAATAAGGGGACATGAACGGGGCTTTGCTAGTCTGTTCCTGTACCCCGCTTTCTTGAAAGACAGGGAAAAAAACATTTCGAGCTCTATTTGATGGTCAGGTGATTGAATTACAGAAAACACTAGTCGGCACCAATTCTCTATTAGACGGAGTAGTTCAATAACTGGTTTTGTGGCGCATGTTACTCACAGATGATTTTATTTACCTGCGCATTCTTTACTCGGACTGGATGTCACGGGGTGTCACTCTGCCTATGACCAAAGGTAAACCATATTTTTTCCAAAAATAAATCCCCCCTAGTGTAATGCAAAATAATGTCAGATCCCAAAAAGGTAATACTTCTGATTTTTATTGAAAAGGTCCTGTTTGCCAGACCTCAGACATTTCTCAAATTGGGGAACCTCATACTCAACATCAAATCTGAATTCAGAAGGGCCTAACTGAATCTACAGCTTGGTGAAGGAAATCTAGGAGTAGATTCAAGTTCAAAGCAAACAAGAGAGGCAATTAGAACAATCAACAGACCCTCTTCGGACAGAATCCTTTTTCTAATTGTGTGGGGAGAAGGTTAAATGTCTCTTACAAATGTCATGCACTTTAAACTAAGCAAACACAAAAACACAGTCTAGTTACTCTAACGAGTCACCAGCCATGATCTGTACGATGCACTTGAAAGAGGAAGACCAAGCCAGTGATGGACACAGCCTTCTCTGAAGGAAAGAAAGTCCAAATGGATGTAAAGAAATGCATTTGGCAGATGTATCTAGAACGTTACAGAGAACATTTTTGCTCGTTTATTGAGAAACCTTGGTAACTGAGGAGAGATCATTCTCAGTGGTTTGCCTGCAGTTTAATCAGGAGTTCCCATTACCAGTTACGGTTCTCTGATGTCGGGGGTATATTCTAGGAAAAAAAAAGAAGAAGCAAGCTATTTCGCCTCATTGATACAATATACAAGCATTTTTCTGATGCAGCTTGCTTCCAGTGTTGAACCATAGGAGCCACCATGGTCCGCTGTGGAGGGGTATTGACATAATAGAAGGTGCTGTAGATGGTCTGCAACCAGAACCCAAACTTTCCTGCTGCCGCTCTGCTCCAGCCTCCGGGAGTGTGCCAAGCTGTTGCACTGGGCCCTGGCGCAGTCTGGTGGAGTTAAATCTCTCCACCTTCCAGCTATAATGGTGCCATTGGGCGGCTGCACATCCACTACTCATTCTAGGCCTTGATGCACAAATAAGGCCCACACAGGACACAGCTGTGAGCAGGTAACTGCACAAGGAGCAGCATAAGTGATTGTGGCTGTGTGTTAAAGGCATGTCAGTAATGAACACACCAGCACATCATCACTCATGTATGGGAGTCCAGAAACGCCACAGGCTGCCTTATTGGGAAATTGGGTGCCCAGAGGTTATGTTCGGGGTAGTGCAGGGCGGGATAGTGCGAATCTACTTCATCGACAAAAATGTACTGACGCTTCTGAAAGAAGACTTGGGTAGAATTCTTCATGTTATTGGGACTGATTCACAAAAAAAGAAGTTTCTGCAGGGATAGGCGACAGCGGCGGTGCGTCCATTTGGGCGCTGGGGCATGCACATTTCATCAACATCATCAACATCATTACAGCAGTAAAGAAGTAAATGTTATGTTCAAATGACTGGAGTATTATTTATTATTACATGAATTCCGGGCCGGGGCAAGTCGGTGTCGGTGATGGTCACCGGGCCACAGCCGAGCAATCATCAGGATGCCTAAGGGGGTGGTGGCATTTAAGCAAGGGTGGTGCGTGGTGACGTCGGGTCTAGCGCACTAAGCGCAGCAGAAATAGTGCGTAAGTTCGGTTTTGGGCTGGTCATTTTTCTGACCAACCCGAACATGCGCACTAGCCTGCACATAGGAGAGCGAGGGTTGCTTCATGGCGCAGCCCCCGGTCTCCTAATGAGCGGGGAGTATCCCCTGCTCAAGCCAATCCTGGCTATGGAGCAGCGTCTGGATTGGCTCAGAGTCAGAGCGAGGCATGCAACGCGTTCACGCAGCAGAAGCAGACTGCGCCACACACACGACGACATGACACACCTCGTGTTCTGGTGTCACCGTACCTGCTACTACTGCTCGTCGTGGGTGGCTCGTGCTCGGGTAAAGATTGAAGATCGGGATCCTGATCATCGAATTAGACGACGTCACGCAAGTTGTTAATCAAAGTACGGATTACGCTGATTGATGACCATAATATACTATTTTCCTCCTTTCACCCGCACCACCAAGCTGATTGTTGTAACGTGTAAGTAAATTTTAAATTACTTACAGCAATCAGCTTGGTGGCGCGGGTGAAAGGGAAATAGTATATTAATGGTCAGGTCATCAGCGTGTGACGTGATGAACATGTACAGGTACTGCATGCATGTTGCTGGCTGCGGCACGCGGGGCAGCAGTGGCACAGTGATTTCCAGCGCGAGGAGGAGCCCAGGCAGCTGGGCTCGACATGGTGCCCTGCCTGCTGCTGGGCCGCTGATTACCCAACAGCAGAATGTGTACAGTGTGCTGTGTGCGGCCTCTCGGCGGCCATGTAGGTACGCAGGCCCAATTACACTGTTTTTGCCAGTGTAGCGCCTCGCTATTTCGAGTGGGTATAAACGCCTTGCATTGTTCCCTGCTTAGCACCTTCCATTCAGTTACAGCAGCCCCTTCCACAAGGTCTTCCACAAAAGCGTCTCTTTTGTGTTCACGCTCTTGCTCATTTTCGAAAATACAGCCCTGCGATATTGTTAACAAATACTTATTACCCACATGCAGTCTCCAGCGACCGCAGAGATGTGCAGCGATGTGCCTGTCGGGACATAATGACCCTTCTGGCTCTGCCCTATACAATGATGCATGTGGTGAAGCAGGCCACTTATCTAGCATGCAACAGAGGAGGATTTCTGAATGAAAGGCGTGCTTCTACCAAAAGGTACACAGTCACTCAGGAGAGTTTCTATGTAAGTCATCAACCATGTCTCAGGTTCTGTGTTTCCCTGTCTGTGTATCCATGCACCCTGGTCCCTGTCCATGCCTCATTGAGTGTCCATGCACCCTGGTCTGTGTCCATGTCTCATCGTCCACATGTCAGGTTCTGTGTCTCTGTGTGTGCGTCAATGCACCCTGGTCTATGTCCATGTCTCACTGTCCACGTGTCAGGTTCTGTGTCTCTCTGTCTGTGTGTCCATGCATGCACCCTGGTCCATGTTCATGCCTCACTGTCGCTTTGTCAGTGCCTCTCTTCCTCAGGTGCTGTACTATCCTGCTCCACTGCCCATGTTTTTGTGTACGTGTATGACGGGAACGAGGTGGAAAGGCAGGGGAGGGATGCGAATATGTGCTGGACTGCTAAAGAGAAATGATAGCAATATTGTAAATCTATATCAATGAGGGCTCCATGGGCGAGGTGGGAGAGTGATACTTCTTCAAAATGAAATAGATGTTGCATGCATTATAACAAGAAAAAAAACATCAATTTTCAAACAAGATATTCAGTCCTGTACTGCATGTGCACGAGTAAAAAAGCGTAATTCAAATAAATGAATCTAGAAACGCCGTCATAACAGTCCACAGGGTGATGGTGCGGGAAATTTGTAATATGGTTTGCACAGGGACTTGCGGAGCAAGGTCTGGGATATGGGTGGCTTGGTTTATACCCTTGGGCTGGCTTTTTCAGGCAGTAAATAATTATGCATTTCATTTACCTTTGCCATTTGTCTCATGTATAACTTTTTTACTATGAAGTGGAACATTGGAAATTGGCTTGAAAGTGCACCATGTGCCCACTCTTTTTTCGAATTTTTGTCGGAGGCAGCACCCCACCGAACTCCACCACTCATTTTACACCTCACCACTTTCAAATGTCACCAGCCGCCACTGATAGGCGAGCTCAAGTGTTCAGTGAAGATGCTTTCATTTAGATGGTTCTCCCTCCATCCAGGCCCTGCCACGCCCTCTAGAATGGCATAACACAAAATTATGGGGCCCTCCTGCAGAAAGCAAAGACAGACAGGTACCCGAGTCTCCAGTGCATGACAGATATTCATTGGCGTTGGGATGAAGGGCGCCCCCGCCCCTCTGCCGCAGGGGCGGACCTGTGTTACGCCCCTGCAAGAGGGAAAACTGCAGCGCTCGTAGTTTCCTGGCCATATACATTCATTAACCTACACTTGTGAATTTTCCACCGAGTTGGTTCGGTATTCGCATTGTGGTTTGAGTAAATGTGCAATTGCACTCCACCCACCCCCTCCCACCCCAGTTTTCTTTTTCACATGGAAATCATTTGTGTGAAGAAATCCCTTCCCCGTACACTCTAATGAAAACGTGGGGTGTCTGGAGAACTTTCCTACAGATATTGCGCTAGGACTTGGATGCTCACTGTATTTGCAATAGCAGCTACCATGGCAACACAAATTCCCCAACCCCTAACTGACAAGAGTATGAAAGTTCCACCCAACCGAGGCTTTTTCCACCATCCGGTCATCTTCGATTTAAAATGCAGCTGGAGGGCTTGCAGAAGTAGAAAAACATGGGGCAAAGTTATTTCGCACCATACTTTTGGAAGTTAGAAAGACTTTCACAGACTACGCCACCGAAGCAATCTTCCGCTGTGCAGATATGAGACTCCTTTTAATACCGAGTCATCAAATCGGCAGGCTGCGGCTTCAACAATATGCCAGTAATTCCAACGAGTGCAAATGATGTGAGTGATGGTGTTACATTAGCAGCCTTTCACTCCTCCATCGTGTGAATGATTAATCTCTCAATATGATATTATTTCTGCTCTGCCGCATTGCTCGACAATTAAGATGATCAGACAGCTCTTCCGAGGAGAAACGTCAGCTGGTACTGTACGGTCTCCTCCCCAAAAGATTATGTTGCACTTTGGGTTGCAACTATTTCAATTTGGATGAAACTAAATACATATTTTTAATTTGCCGCTGTTCTAGAAGCCTCACGTTTTGTGGCCCTACCAATCTTGACACATGTGGCCTTCCTATTCGCGAAGACGATAGAGGTTTCCCTGCTGTGGCCTCCTAAGAGGAGCAGGAAATCAAGGTTAGGTGCAGCCACCCTGACGATTTTCACAAACGATAGATCTCGGAGGAGTCCACTAGAACGTCAACGGTACCATGTGGGGTGCTGGTCACGTAGTGATGTGGGCAGTGACGTAACGAAAATTGAGCCCCCCCCCTGCCAGGTACACAGAGGGGCCCCGCTCCAGATTTAATCCGAGCTCTCATGCCTGAGTTCTGTGATGAGGGGGGCCCCTGCAGCTCAGGGGCCCCTCCTGCACCGTGGGGGCCTGTGTTACGCCCCTGGATGTGGGTGTCGTGTCTGATTATAGCCTAAATGATTACGGACCTATGCAGCAGGGCAACTTTTGTCCACAAAGCTCCCTTCACGTGCAAAGTTTTCTCATGAATACATTTACTGCAAAAGTTGCAGTAATATTATTAATCATTTCATAGAAGATGTCATCAGTGATGTAATATGTGGGGTAATTATCAGTGCATAGCGAGGGCGCAAGTTATAGTTACGTTAGGGCACAAGTTATAGTTTCTTGAGGTAACTAACTATAACTGCTGAATTTCAATGGTTTAATATACGTAAATTCTGACCCTAACTATAACGTGCCTGTAACCTTTATTTTTTCAGTGAATTTCCAAGTATAGCGATCAGGTGTAATTATATTTGCTAATGTTGAGAGAATAGCTACATGTCTGACATAGATATCATTTAATGTAGCCGGTGTGTTTGAAAATTTCCACAGTGGAGGATTGGCCACAGGGCCTTATAACCCCCCAAATGTAGCCAACCCCATTCATGAAGCCAGCCCTGCAAGCAACCTCTCGCAGGCAGCCAACCCCACGGCCTTTGGCCGGGGTGCGGTGCAGTAGCAGGTTGGCCGCGGCCTGTAGCCAAACTACCCAACCTGTGAGGGGAGGAATGCACCCTTCTCCCGGAGCTGATTTTCGCCCCGAGGACCCCATTCCTCAGGGACCGCACATTTTTTTTAGGGGTGTGGAGTACATTGCCATCTCTCCCCGGGTCGTATTTAGGCCCCAGGAACCCCATCCCCCATGGCCTGGCCTTATTGTAAATGGGGAGGAGACATGCAGACCCCACCAGGGCCGATTTCTGGCCCCGGGGTCTCCATCTCCTGGGGCCAGGCCATATTTCTAAGGGGCAGAGGCCAGGCAGCCCCCCTCCCCGGGCCAATATCGGCACCAGGGACCCACTAGCATGGGGCTCGCCCAGTAAATGGTAGGTGCCCTGGAGCCCACCCAGGGCACACACAACATATTCAAGAGGGGGAGAGGGCACGCAGACCCCCCTACCAGGGCCAATATTGGCCCTGGCAACCCATGCCTGGGACCTATGTAATTAGGATTTGGGGAGATTGGCCATGTGGCCCCTCCTCCCCAGGCAAATTTCATCCCTGAGGATCCCATCTTCCGGGGCCCAGCCACATTATCGAGAGAGGAGGGCACACAACCCCCGTCCCTGGGCCAAAATTGGCCCAGGGAGTTCCATCCTCCAGGGCCTGTCCAGAGAGGTGTGGGTGCCATGGAACCAACCCAGGGCACTCACTTCCTTTTTGTTGGAGATCATGGAGGGAGCTCCACTGCCCCCGCTGCCTCAGCTGGCTACGCACCTCCAGCGGGACCTGGCATTGCTCCCATCCACAGGAAGAAGCAAAACATGTTGCTCCCTGTAGGCGGCAGAAATTTTTTCATCTGTTTTTTTGCCCCTTTCAACAGCGAGCAGGGAAACAGATGAAAAGTCTGATCCCAGTGGGCAGGAGCATTTTTCCAGACTCGGTGGAAGCTTTTAAATTGCTCCTGCCAAGCGAGAATTAGCTGGAGCCGGCCCTGGGAGATGGGGTACCCAGGGTCATTAATGCTCTGGAAGGGTGGGGGCCATTTGGCCCACTCCCATTGGTTGTATGGCCGGGCCATGGGAGTTGGGGTCCCCAGGGTGAAAACTGCCTAGGGAGGGGGGCCCCGCAGTCCCCCTCTTTTTTGGAAGGCCAGGGCTGGGGGGAGGGGGTCAGCAGTTCCCAGGGCTTAAATCGACCCGGGAGGAGGGCCATGTGCCCCCCTCCTCTATAAAATATTGTCCGTGCCCCAGGGGGTGAACCCCAGGGCAAAAATCAGTCCAGAGAGGGGGGCCGTGTGCGACCTCCAGCTCCCACCTGGGGGGCGGGGGGGAGGGGAAGGGGCAAAGTAATAAACAGGCATGGAATACCTCTTTACCTTGCAAATATTTTTTTTTTAAAGGTATTCCTTCCCTGACCTTTTTTTTTGGTGCATTTTTCGGAGACTTCATCTGGTTGCGGAGTACCAAGATGGCTGCCAACACTTCCTGGTTTAGGTGTTGACAGTCAATCCAATCTCACCATGCGATCTGTCACATCTCACCATGAGATCTGTAAGATCTGCGGACCCTCCGCTTCCCTAGATATCTATAAATCTTTTTTCTGAAATAACTCTAAAACTACTTAACGGATTTACACCAAATTATAAAAAGGGCTCTTTCTTGACCAAGAGTGAGCCTTTTTCCAAAGTTGGAGTAATTCCATCTAGCGATTTGGGATGTAGTCGTGTTCATAATCCCTATGAAATTGCATTGGGAAGACGTATTTTGGGACCCCCCCCCCCCACTTTATCTCCGCCCTCACTTGTTGAATCACCCTAAAACTTTAAAGACAGCAGCTGAAGTAAATGTCAATAATTTTGTGAAGATTCATCAAACGGCGCTAAAGTTATTAGCAAAACAAAAAATGCTTTGTCTATGGAAACTAGGTCCTAACTAGGTCTATCTATCTATAGCAAACATACTGGTCCTAGTAGTTGGGACCCAGCAACTCAAGTGCAGGAGAGACGTCCACAAATATCCAAGCCACTTTTCTCAGAACCGAAGACACGCACTCCAGTGCCAAATATACTAACAGGCATACGTTTGTTATGCAAGTTTATTCCAGTACAACACCAAAGAACAACCCCAAGTGTTTTGGCGTCTTGCACACCTTGGTCACGGGTTGAGGAACATCACAGTATCATCATAGAAATAGCGAACGGGTGCAACCATAAACATAAATGACATGCAGGGGCTCTGCAGATTAAACATAACACAAGCAATGCGGCGGCCATATTGTAGTATCATTGATTCATGTGTACACAGTGGGTCAAATGTATGCTATTACATATAGCAGACAAATACTGCCAATGATATAACAAATAAAAGGTAATTGGTCTAGTCAACCTTAAACACATAAACACACATATTCAATTAAAATACAAACAGTAATGAACAGCTGAAATAATAAAGGACTATAGTCCCCACATGCTGTGAATGTTTTACAAAATGAATAATATTATCCTGCCTTTCCAATAGGGCTTGTGTACTCATTGGATATATGCTTGTCCACAGCACACTGCAGTTATCTTATAGAACCCAACCATGGAAAAGTACTACATTGGCCCTCATGTTTAACATGACCAAGCAGCAATATTCTACGCTAAGTCCACAGGCAGTGTGCACCATCTGACATAGCTAACATGATGTGTAATATTTATATTTGTGAAGGATTTTGAGCGCAGAGCAGCATATCTAACCTAGATCTCATTATAGCTATCATTATGTGTAATACTTATTTGTTAATGTTACTAAGAGGATAGCAACACATCTGGCATAGCGATCAGGTGTAATTATATTTGCTAATGTTGAGAGAATAGCTACATGTCTGACATAGATATCATTTAATGTAGCCGGTGTTTTTGAAAATTAAATCTTCTGTGCAATCAGTATCTTCAAAAGTGAACGCAATATATAATTATGTGTCACTTTCACCGATTGTTCAAATTCGGGTACCTACATGGCTTCACAGCTGTTGTGAATTGAATTGAATTTGAATTTGGAAGGCGCACAGCTACCTCAAGGGGTTTCCTGGCGCCGGCCGGATAGGAGAGCAGAGAACTAGCAGAAGGTCTAAGAATTGAAGAACCAAGTCTTCAAGCTTTTGCAGAATAAGCCATAGACGGTTTCCTCACGTAGTGAGACCAGTAGAGAGTTTAACAAGATAGGTCCTAAATAAGAGAAGGACCGACCGCACATGTGGGAGAGTTTGAATTTCGGGACCGAGAACCTCATCTGGTGGGTAGAGCGCAGAAGACGCAGGGGTTGGTAGCACTGAACAAACTTTTGTAAGTATATGGGGACCACTCCAGTTTTGATTTTGAACATGTAGCAGAGGGCTTTAAATTTTATACGATTCTCCACCCAATGAAGGCCGCGAAGAAAGTTAGTAACAGATGAAAATGTTGCCACCTGACAATAATATGGCAGCCACATTTTGCACCACTTGAAGCCTTTGCATTAAAACTTTATTTGAGCCCAGGTAGAGAACATTGCCGTAATTCAGCCTAGAGGTAACAAGGACATGGACTACCGATTTCTGGGCAGAGAGGGGAATCGTCCATAGAATTCTTTTCAGCCATTTTAAGATAGTAAAACAGATGGCAGAAATCCTAGTGACTTGCTGATTCATAGAAAGATGCTGGTCAATGATGAAACCCGAATTACAGACGCGGTGTAGGGGCAGTGCACCCATTTCAGAAGCCCAGTGCTGAGGGCCTCACTGATCATGTTTCTTCCCTAAAATCATAACCTCAGTCTTTTCTCCGTTCAGTTTGAGTAATTGTTTTGCATCAATATGCAACTTTACTCAGACCCGACTGAAGAGCTGAGGGGTCCGACCCCTTACCCGAAGAAAGGGAAAAAATTATCTGTGTGTCATCAGCATAGGAAAAGAAGGAGAGACCAGCCTCTTCCACAACATCAGCCAAAGGACGGGCATACATATTAAATAGCAGAGGGCTCAGCACCGACCCTTGAGGGACTCCATAAGGGGATGGATAGGAGATTGAGTTTACTGACGCCGAGAAGACCTGAAATGTTCGGTCAGCTAAGAAAGATCTAATCCACTGTAAGGCTACGACAGTTAAGCCTGCCACTTGCAAGGCTCTCAGCAAGAGGAGGTGAGACACTGTGTTGAATACGGCGCTGAGGTCTAATAAGATAATGGCCACAGTTTCACCTTCATCCAACATGAGTCTTATCATTTCTGTAACTCCAAGGAGGGGTGATTCGGTAGAAAACCCAGCTCTGAAACCTGATTGAGAGGTGTGGAGAATATTCTGGAATTCCACATACGCGGTCAACTGGCCATTTATATGCTGTTCCAGAATTTGGAAAAAAAACAAAAGCAGCGAAATAGGACGGAAATTGGATGGCTTAGTAGGGCCGGCACTGGCTTTCTTCAGAAGTGGGAGGAGCATAGCAGGTTTCCATTCCCGAGGTACAGCGCCCTCCAACAAGGAGGCGTTCAGAGATCCATAAATATAGAGAGTATGGACGCACCCAGTTGTTTGATCACATGAAAGAGGAGGACATCACAGGGAGACCCCGATTTCATGTTTGCCAATAAGTGGCCAAAGGAACTAGGTTCCAGGAGGGTCCAAGTTGCCAATCTTTTGGAAGAGAGGCTTTTATCGAGTGACCCTGCAGACTACGGGGTGATAGTGATGGAGGCCGCGACTCCGGAAGAGAATATTGAGGGTGTTTACTGAGTAATGCAGATGAACAATGATTTTGTTACCAGAATAAACAGTTTCCAATTACATATGTCCAAAAGAGTTATATTTTTCAGGCCCTGAATGAAAATTTAATATATAGTAACATTTATGAGTCTACAAATCCTCGTAACTATGTAGTCTTGCCGACCTTATTTCAAAATTACTGGCAAGTAATGTTAAATTTTGCACCATGTAAAGTTGAGACCAAAACCAAGTGCCACTATCATGTGAATTCTGATCAATTACATTTGCATTAGACACTTTTCCTATAGTTTCTTCAACAAGCTTAAAATGTACATACACGCAACAGATGCCATTAAAACTATCACATAAGCTCCCCGATGTCTGAACGTGCCCAGTTTTAGACAAATATAAAGTAAACGAATTTCTCAATAAATGTTGGTTTGTTCCTCGACTTCTTACTTCTCGGATCTCCTGGGGGCTTTCCTCGCCTGCAGGCAGTTTGCACTGCCTGTCTGCAGCCAGCTGGTGAAAAACACACAACTCTCAAAGGAAAGCGTCTGCTACAGCAGCGGTTCAAATGCAGACACTTGAAAACAACAACATTATTGTAGGTCTGTGGGAAATCGAACACAAACATAAGGGAACATGACTCGAGTGTTGCTCACAGAGTTGGGTAGCATTTGCAGAGATTGCTGCTTTAGTGTAGCGCACAAATGAACCACGAGCGAAGCGCATCTTTGACAGCAGCACCATCGAGGCTAGCTCCGCATCAAACGCGGCTGGTCCTCGAAGCACACACAGTACCTTGTCCTTGTCCTCCACCAGGTCGGCCAGCACGTCGTCTGGGTCCAGGATGCCCCCATCGGTATACTCCAAGTGGTGAACCTTCACCCAGCCCCCGGGCTCCTGAAAGCAAAGAGCGATGGTTTAGCCAAACTTCCAGATCCACACACGCTTTCAAACCAGACCTGCACTCTATGAGGGACAGGTGTGCCCATATCACAACTGTAAATATGTTCATGCACGTCTCTTCCTTTGTATTACACTGCAGTGCCGCTGCTAACAACCACTGATGTCTCACAAATCTATATGGAGCACCCTGTGGATTCTAGGATGCCATATAATGCTGGCTCCCACGAGTTACCACACTGCGGGCTCAGCAGCAGTTCACTGCCTGTGTGTGGGTGTGTAGGGAGAGGGAGAGGTGGGCTGCAGAATGTGCTGTGCAGGAGCGGCTCATTGCATGTGAGGTAGCTTGCTGCGCTGCTGCTTACGCTGTATTTAGTGTGCGCAGGAGGGAATCCTGGCTGCATCGCTGCAGGGAGCGAGGCTTGTGATGCTGTTACCCGAGTCAGTGACAGAGTGCGCGTGCGTTTGCTTTGCTTCACCACGCGCTGTACTAATTCTCTGTAAGCGAGGGTTACCAGCATTCACAGAAATGAGCATGAAATGAATTTTGCTGTAAACAAGCAGCAAACAAGTTATTATAGCAAAGTTACAACGTTATAAATGCAGTGGCTCCTCCGCTGTGGAGGCGGAGCGTTGCCCCCCTGCCAGCAGCTTCACAAGTTGAAAAATAAAACTATAATAAGACAGGCTTATTATCATTTCATTTTTCAACTTCTAAGTGCGGCGTCCTGGGGTCAGGGCCATCGTGGGGACAGTCAGAAGGGAGAGCAGTAGGCCCTGATATCAGTGCGCATGTGGGTTTGGCTGGCCGTCTCAGGCCGGCCAAACCCACATGAGAACTGAGCTGTCTCCAACCCCAGCTGCGTGGTCAGGTTGGAGACAGCAGGCAAAGGCTCCAATCACTCCGGGAGCGCAAATCGAGGCCACCCAGGCCAACCCTGAAGCTGCTCTCATGCACGAGAGCAGCTTCAGGATTGGCCGCGGCGTAGGCTGGGAGGGAGCCTGTGCCTGCAGTGGAGCCACGAGAGGAGCAGAAGACCGGCGATGCGGCGGGCTGCAGCTAAGTTCATTTTTTTCTGTATTTTTCTTCCTCAGCGCCCCCTACCCCACATCTGTTCTGTGCGTGCACAGAACACCTACATTGCTTCAATAGGGTGCACCCATCTGCGTGCGAGAAAAGCCCCTGTTGCTGCGGATTTTACTGTACCTCTACTGACGTTGGGGGGGGGGGGGGGTACCATTGCTTGTATGAATGGTGCAACTATGTGTGTGCGTGTGTGTGAGGGAAGACTGCACTGATGATTTCCATGTTGCACCTGTGCTACACGAGTTAGAGAAACATGTACGTTTGCAGTACACGCTGCATCTGACCAGTGCTGTAACTGTCCCAAACCAGGGAAGCTTGAACTCTATGCTGTATCTGAACTATAGGTATGAAGAAAAACAGTTGCATAGCAAGGAGGCCATGGGCCCTGGTGCAAACAAGGAAAGTGCTCCATTTGACTGCCATTGTGATGGTAAAATACGGTAAAATACAGCAATGATCAGGATATCATGGGTCTCTTACGCCCTGGGCCTCGGTGCCACTGTACCTGCTGCATCAATGGTAGCTGCGCCCTTGAAAAAAGTATGCACTGCCACTATTGCTTGTGCTGTACTCGTGTAATGTGTGAAAGGGGGACTCGAATCTCTGCAGCCATTCTACATTGTGTTATTTAAGCTTGATAAAAATGTCAGTACACAAAAGGCAAAACTGCTGACTTTGTCAAAGCTTGCTGGGACAAGTGTCATGAGAATAGACGTGTCAAGGTGATGGGCGTCGATAGGGTTATGCAGGAATAAGTGTATTATGCTGCTGCTCTTCTTACTGCACGCTAAAATGAGAAATCAGCGTATCTCCATAAAGGGAATCTCTCCCGCGTGGTGTGTGTTAGGCAATTTTTTGAGCCTTAAAGAGCGTTAGCGTGTACAGCACAAGCAATAGCGGCAGTGCATAATTTCCAGGTGCGCAGCTACCATTGGTGCAGCAGGTACAGTGGCACCGAGTCCCAAGGCGCTAGAGACCCATGAAATCCTGAGCATTAGGGTGTTTTAACAGTAATATTTTTGAAGTGCTACACAGAAGGGGTGGACTCTGTGTGAGGAAGGTGAATTCGCTATATGGTTAAAGGCATCTCTGGTGCAACTGTTTTTGGAGCGTTGGACCCAATGACAATTTGCCTTTTGGTTGTTCTCACTCCCTTAGCAACAGATCATTTTTAGGGCAATGTGTTGAAATTTGTCTCCCTCTTGTGGCCTCTTGTGGTTACATTGAAAGGCAGAAGCTTGCAATGCCCTCAATACGCAGAGGTCCTTGTTCCAAGTAAATGTGTTTCAGGAGCAGAATGGGCAAGGCCATGCGCTGCATAGCACGGGCCGCCACTCTTCCAGTGGGCTGGGCAGCCACCCCCGCACGGGAGGCAGTAGTTTACTGCACTTAGGCATGCAGGCACCATCCATCAGTCCTCTGCGAACCAGGGAATAGGTATCGCAAGCGTGCCCAAAAAACTCTGCAATGGTTACAAAGCAGCATTTTATAAATGCAGCCATTTTAAACGGGCAATCTGGGTCTTCCTGCGCGAGTCATTCCCACAGGAGGATGTGCTCCCAGCAGTCAAGGATTGCAGGGGCGGGGATGGGAGATACAATGCCCCAACTCACGTATTAGGTGGGCAGACACGACCCCAATATCGCTGTATGAAGTGGGGTGAGTCTGTCTGGGCTCCTGAAGCATGCAGTAGCACTATTCAGGGCTAAAAAAAATTGGGGGCAGTAGGGCAGCGGTGCCTTCACAGGAAACGTTTATGCTACAGCATGGGGTACATCTTCTCACGATGGGGTGGAAAAAACTTTTTGGAAAAATAAAAAAAATATATATATATATCAAAGCTACCAGGTGCGGAGCACTCACGGGACAGTTGATAGAATTTATTAGATAAGCAGATGCATTTCGGCACACAGCCTTCTTCAGTGCTTTTCCTCGTGGCATAAAACATAGCACTTATTTAAATAGCATCCAAGTTGATTTCATTGGAGCACCACTGAGACATAGCCAGCAACGAAGGACTTGCAAAATACTTGGTCTAAATACCAGGTTCACTGGCTGCCATGTCAGTGTGTGTTTTTCTTACTTTAACCTTAATGCACATTTTTTTTCACTTATTCACTTCATTTTCAAAGTCTCTCATAGACAATTCATAATTTCTCTTGTATAGAAGAAAAACGAAAGTGCAGATGTCACTTACATCCTGGGTGGTGCAGGCAGTCCTAGGTCAGTTACATGGCCTCTGTGTCTCCCAACAGAAGTGAAATGTTCGCCACTTCTCTGTCCCTCGTCCTTGCCATTGTTTAGATTTCAGAGTTTCCCAAAGGTTGAAGTCTGTATGGCTCCATGCCTCCAATTAATGGCCTCCTGGCCGATAGGAAAACATTTCATCTTTGCAGCGGCGGTTCTAGCAGTAATTAAATCAACGCTTCCAAGTATCACCCAGACTGCAGAACTCCTGGACGGGTGCAGTGTGTGTTTTTCTTACTTTAACCTTAATGCACATTTCGTTTTTCACTTATTCACTTCGTTTTCAAAGAAATTATGAATTGTCTATGAGAGACAATGAAAACGAAGTGAATAAGTGAAAAACGAAATGTGCATTAAGGTTAAAGTAAGAAAAACACACACTGACATGGCAGCCAGTGAACCTGGTATTTAGACCAAGTATTTTGCAAGTCCTTCGTTGCTGGCTATGTCTCAGTGGTGCTCCAATGAAATCAACTTGGATGCTATTTAAAAAAGTGCTATGTTTTATGCCACGAGGAAAAGCACTGAAGAAGGCTGTGTGCCGAAATGCATCTGCTTATCTAATAAATTCTATCAACTGTCCCGTGAGTGCTCCGCACCTGGTAGCTTTGATTTTTAACGTGATTTCGCCCTCACACTGGCGGTAAAAAGCACCCGTCCAGGAGTTCTGCAGTCTGGGTGATACTTGGAAGCGTTGATATATATATATATATATATATATATATTCTGCTGCAGCATAGGGTACACCTCTCATGAGGGGGTAAGGAGGACCAAGAAGCTCAATGGTAGGTCGTGTGCCTATGGTGGCAAAGGCTCTCACAGGACAGGGGTTCGAATCCTGCCAACGCCGTCAAAATACCCTAAGGTGGTAAAGTTTAAAGCAGTACATTAAAATCGCGTAAGGTAATTTCGCTGGCACAGTTAACACCAGAGAAGGGCCTAGCCATGACCTTTCTAGTGGGCATTGGGGGGAGGCCAGATAGTCGGTCAACTATGCTGGCCTGTGGCGGTAAGGTCATGATTGGGGAGCATAGTTTCGGTTCGTAGCGGGCATCACCAGTTATCAAATGGGGACGCCCGAGGGGGAGACAGACAGTCTCACATGGAATTTCAGGGGCAGTTACAGCCGGTCAGTAGGGTGAAGGGGTGCGGGGGCCAGGGAGGCACTCTTCCAGTAGGCTGCTGCACGCGCATGCGCACAAGGGCGCAAGGATGCAGATTTGCAGCGCCCCTTTATGGCGTTAAGGCTCAGGGTGTAGGGGGGGCCCGGGGGAGAAATCAGTCAGTAAGCTTGACCCCTATGCAACGTTTACAACTCCAGGGGCGGTGACAGCCGGTCGGTAGGCTGTCGGGGTGCGTGGGCCAGGGGAGTCACTCTTCCCAGTAAGCCTGTCGCCACCCTCGCATGCACATCAGGGCGCAAGTATGCAGTATTGCAGCCCTCGTTAGGGAGTTAAGGCTCAGGGCGTAGGGGAGGCCCGGGGGAAAATATCCGTCTGATAAGCTGTACCCCCTACGCAGGCCTACTCCCGTGGAGTCTGTCGTTTTAACAGGATCTGGGGCCGCCAGTCATTGACCTTGCCGTCGGCTCTAGCGGGGACACGCAGAAAGTAATGTATATACATGTTTAGATTACAATAGGAATTTTATGTATTAGTAACATGTTAAGGTTAGACAAGTAACCTCGTGTATCGATCAAGGTATCCGGACTTTCTGCGTAATTGTACATAATGGTAATTAATATCAATGTTTTAATTATGTAATAAATACGGCCGGGAGGGTTACTCCCCTTAGTCCAAAAGAGTGTGGTCTGAAATACTTGCCTTGGAGGAGGGAGGGAGTCCTCATCCAAGGGCGGTCTTGGGTTTTAATGAAGAAGGAACTTAGGCAGTACCAGGCCATGTAGAGAACATCCCCGCGTTAGAGATATTGGTCGATTAGGCATCTCGGCTGAAGTCAACCAGGCTCCGGCTGACCCAGGTAAAATACTCTGCGATGCACGGGCTAGCTACTTGAAGGTTTAGGGTCTTTCGATGGAGCCTGGATTCACAGGTTCTGGTGTGCCTTCAGACCAGCATGCACTGCAGCATGTGGGAAAGTGCTGCTGACGAGAGGATGCAAGTACGGCGAGGAGACTGAGGTATGTACCTTCAGCTCGGTTCTCTCACACATTGATGCTATAGCTCAGGAGCAGATCAATAGGCTCTTGGCTTAGGTGTCCAGCAGATAGGGGCCCCCAATTACACATTTCATAAGGAAAATGTATTTCCACAGGAGTGGACAGGATTTTTAAAATCGGGACCATGATATATTAGAGAAGCAAATATGTTACATTGCATCCCGTCGCGAGGCACAGAAGCCCTCGCACACATGCCAACAGGTGGGAGACTCGATTTTTTTAAGACACAATTGGCTTTATTTTACCCATCTCCCCAATACAATTGCCTTTGATCTAATGTATGTCAGTGGGGAAAATCCAGTCTCACGATTTTTCTTTCTAAATCTCCTACTTGACTGTAAAATGTTGGCATTTATGTGGGAAGTTACGGGGTAGAGGAAAAGTGGCATGGAGGGCTGGCAGGGAGGCCTGTTATTCTGTCATGGCACTGGCCTGTAGTTTTAGGTGAAATAAGATTGCTGCCTGTGGAGCTCTCCCAGCATTACTCTGATAGGTGCTGGGCAGATACAGCATAGTGAGCACTTTAATACAATGAAAAGGGTCTGTTTCAGGCATTCTCCTCTGCGCCTTTTATAAACCAGGTGGGGAAAGTACTTCATCTTATAACCCTCCCCACCATGTTAAATAGATCTGTATTTTCATTTCACCCTCCCACAAAAAGTACATAGCTCACTTTTCTTTGGGTTCTTCCTGTAAAGTGCCAAACGTTAAGGTGGAGGCAGCAAGCGCTATGTTTTGGATGTTGCTCCCTCCTACCTAGAGACCTTTTCAGAAACATATGTTGGGCTCGCTATCTTCTCTGAAAAGATGACAACAGGGCTCTTTATAGGAACTCGCCAGCGGGGGACCGAGCTATACTGTGCGGGACAAGTGCTGCGAGTAGTCCTATGTAAGTTGCAGCAGAGCATGCTCTCATCCTACTGAGCCACCGTAGCCTCACAGCTGGGCTGGCCCATAGTGTTCCAAAGACCCTGTGAGGCACTGCAAGAACTGAATAGACTGCTTATAGCCCTAGATTACACTACCGAGGACACACTTTGATGGTTTTGATCCCTTTCAGCTTGAATTCTGCTAACAGAGGGGATTGGAAAACCTGCAAGAAACTGCCTTCATGAAGCAGTGTTGCGCATAACATACAGGCAGACACTTTCTAAGTCTGGAGACTGAATATCTGATTTAGGCGATGGATTTTAAGAAGTGACAAAGGGGATAATCAGTAGGTGTTGAGGAAAGGAAACAAGCAGGACGCTCTTTTGCTCTCCAATAATTGCCTCTGTACTTGGTCTCAGGCAAAAGTTATTTGGTAATATAGCAATGATATCCCTGGTGGGCGCAGGTGTCCGGAGGAGGGGTCAAGCAGTTTCAGGTCCTTGGATGTGAGGTATATACATTACTCTTATCGATGGGTATGAAAAGTGTTGGCGTCAATGACTAACAGAAATTGGGGTGAACCCACATTAAACCCACTCTTAAAGCACTTCCACTGGCTCCATTTGAATGCCAGGATCAAAGGCCCTGTGCACTGTCCAAACAGGATGGTGGGGCGAAGGGCTGGTACTACAGAAACTGGTCCTGCACCACGCCCCAACCAGAGTCTCCTTCCATGTCTGTCCATTAGATCACGCAAACATTATTCGATAAGATTACATACGCAGGAGGATTGCTGGGCATACAAGCACCTCAGCTCTGAAATCCCCTTAGCCTGAGTCTAAGATCCAAACCCAACTACATGCAGTTCAGGAAACTTTTGAAAACCACATTATTTGACTGGTCTGTAACTGAACTCAAGAGAGGACAGGCCTCAGTCGACTAATTCCAGACCTGGTTAATCAACCATCAATCTGACTCAAAACTCCCTGTGATAATGTCGCTCTCTTCGAAATCTCTTTCTAGCGGTCTGAAGTAGCATGGGGAATCATATAGAGCCTTCTAAACTACTTCAAGAACAAACAAATAAGATTAAAACAATGAAATGTAAAAAGGTGCTCTTCATATTAAATTTTCTTATAAAACATTTACCTGAGACAGAGCATGTGTACAGAATCTCTGATGGAAACCTCACAGAAAAACATGTTACCAGCCCATACACATATTTCAAATTTCACATAAAACATGACCCAGCTCAAGATGGTCTATTATGCTAGTAAACCTAGTTGTTCACACGACAGAAATAGACTGGTATCAAAGAGTGTAGCAATGATAAATATTTGGCATGCTTTTCGTTTATTATGCTTCTATATGGTTCAGTCTAGTCGTTTATATATTGGAAAGCAAGTAAACGAAGTAAAAGGCTGGGCAGATGTATGAGAACGTCATACATCGAACTGATTTTCTTGGCCAGGCACAGGCTGGTGAGGTTGTGTGCAGGCGAAGAGGAAAGCTCTCTCTGTGCAGCAAGCAGAGATCATGCTGACCCGAGACCAGTCAACCAGTTTGGTTGGGTCCTGGCACGCACGCAAGAGAAGAAATTAAGTGTGGGTTTCAGCACCGGCATCTCATGGAAGAACCAGCCTGATCTGACAAGTTCGAGTTATTCAAATTTGATAGAATAAAGATGAATTCGAGAGTAATTGAAATAAGTTGTTACCAGGGCCGGACTGGTCGTAGCGGGCACCGGGCAATCCCCCGGTGCGCCGCACGGGTGGGGGCTGGTTTTGGTCCCCTGGGGGCCGTTTTTGTTACAGGGCCGTTTTTTGCAGTATCGGCCCTGTAACAAAATCGGCCGAAAACCGGCCCTGGCAAAGAGCTCGGCGGCATCCCCGCCCACGGGGGGAGGGAGGGATTGGGGCTGGCCGAGCACTTTGCCAGGGCCGGTTGTGGTTCCCAGTCCGGCCCTGGTTGTTACCAGAAAGCTAAAAACTCTCGCTAACTCCGTGGCATGAAAGAGGGAACCCTCTGCACTTGCATTTCACCAATCTCCGAAGCATCCCCATTTCCGCCAGCCCCTGCGCTAAGCATTCATGGGCGCCTCCATCATGCCACAGCTGAGAGAGTTCATAGGCCTGCTGGGGCAAGGCTAGCTTCTTGCATAGTACATAAAGAACTCCAAGGTATATAGGAAGAGGAAATAGGAGGGGTGGAGGCGGGTGTTTATGCAACACTTGAGGTAGGAAAGTCAACAATAAACAATCGAATTAGATGGGAACAATAGGCATAGAGAGAAGAAGTCCTAGACCCAATGTCATGTGGAGTATGAGTCTTAAAGGATAGCACCAATGCAGACACTTTCAGCAAGAACAACAAAGGGCCACCACCAAAAGAACATCGTACCATCTATGGAGGAGTTAAGCGGAGGCCATTGCAACGCCAGAAGGATCTAGCATGTTGTGTGCTAATTCTTTTATAAATTCCATTTTGAACTGGCTAATTATCACAACATCAATGAAAATCACAAAAATTATTATGCATCAACTATATGCAAACAACGTATGAATCCGTAAAGGGTGGTTGCCTGCTGATGCCAAAAATACATACACCACATTCCTGCAAAGAGATGTTAGCGCGGAGCAGTAAGTAGGCTACAGGGGCAAGTGCCTAATGTGAAACAGCGTCTTGAGAGCTCCAGAACAATCGCCGCACAAAAAGTAGAAGACACGAATGATACCTTATATTGGGGTTCCACTGAATTCACCACACACAACTAAGCGCACCACTAACTCAGTGGATTTCAGAACCAACATCATTGCAGAGCTAAATATTAGAAGGATCCCATGAATGCCCAAAAAATTCCACCTCCATAAACTCAAATTCCTTTTCTAGCTAACCGTCCATGTCCTCTGATTTTATGTTTATTTTGTCAACTACTCAATATTCCTTCCATCAAATTCTAGAAAGTTGCTATTTCAAACCTTCCAGTTATTGTTTTTCTATATTTTCTGTTCCTAGATCTAAAAATAAGGTCATATGTCTGTCTTTGAAGGATTCAGACAGAGGAGGGTTTGATCTATAGTTACTGCATTTCCAATTTCCAATATAGAGAACCACGTGAAAGACTAAAGCCCAAGTAAAATCAACCTTCTTACCACAAGATGGAGAAGCGATGATCGACCAGCATTGTTGCCTGGTCCTTTTCTACTATGAAATGTAAGAATTTCACCACTTAATTGCCAAAAGTAGAAAGCAGACACCTGCAAAGACTGTAGCAGATATGACTCATGCTTGCACATGTCAGTTCTATGATTTGAAACACAGCTAGATTCTCAATATCAGAGCCATTATTTCCTATGAAATGCTATGGTCCTGTTGAGTTGATCCACAAAACCAGTCTGCAGTAGACTGCTGAGACCTCTATCGCAATGTCCTATTACCTTGACGATCCATCATCTGATGCATACGCAGAACTTGTATCCAGACACACGTAGCCCTATCTGCACCTGCACATCCATCCCCCCCAGGGATTTTCCCAAAGTAAACTCACACTTAGAGTGCCTTGTCAATCGTGTTAAGCTCAATGTAGTCAGAGTATCTGCCATTACAAAGGGATAGAACGATAGGGAAAGAAATGAAAATAAACGGAGCTTTGCTCAGTATAAGCCGCTGCTTCATAAAACAAAACAAGAGTATTTCACTAAAAAAATTAACTCTGCAAAAAACTCAACAAAAGAATTGTTTAGAACTGTAACCTCCCTAGCATATCCAGCTCCTCTACCCATTCCGGCGAGCCAGGAACTGTGTGAGAAAATAGCAACATTTTTCTTTGACAAAGTTGAGGCTATTTTTTCTACTTTGGCTGGCTCTTCGATTAATAGGTCACTGGCCAACACAGGAGATCTTAAGTCAGGAACAAGTCCTCTGCCACAATTTGATAAATTTGCTCCAGTTACGGTTACAAACACTTTTGATCTTCTCATGACAGCGAATTCAGGCTCACCATATGATCCATGCCCACCCTCAATGCTAAAACTTGCACCGAGCCTGTTACAATAACACTCCATCATAAATGCTATATTTGCGGAAGGGTACTTCCCCCAAAATATGGAAAAGTACATCCATACTGCCAACGCTAAAAAACCGAGTCTAGATCCTAAAGACTCCAATAACTTTAGACCCATCTCTAGACTCCCAATTCCAGTGAAAATTACTGAGAAAATCATGAATGCATAACTTAGTCTGTTCCTGGAAGAAGCTCAGATGCTGGATCCCACCCAATATGGCTTCTGGGGGTGGAGGGAGGGGTATAGTACGGAGACAGCTCTTCTTAAATTCACTGAGGAAGTCAGGGTTATACTCGACCAGGGAGGAAAAGCTGCTATGATTATGTTGGACCTCTCAACGGCCTTTGATATGGTCCATCATGTTTTATTGATGGACCGGCTGCAAAAGATTGGAGTCGAGGGTACGCCTGGAAACTACTCAAATCCTTTCTATCAAATAGACTACAGACTGTTTCCTTGCTAAACCGTTTACTCTGCCCTGTGGAGTCCCTCAGGGGGCATCTATGAGCCCAACACTTTTTAATATATATGTATCACTATTGGCTCCCCTGATTGAATCTTTTGGTTTTAAGCTGACTACGTATGCAGACGATACCCAAATTGTGGTGTCAGTTCTGCCAGTCAAGCAACAGGAAACAGCGCACCGATTCAATGATTGCATGACAGAGGTAGGTGTCTGGATGGCCCAAATTGCCTTAAACTCAATTCCAGTAAAACTGAGGTGGTTTTGTTTGGTAACGACCCTAACTTCTGGACCCTGGCATGGTGGCCAGAGAAACTGAGTCCTTTGCCTACTCCTATTAAGAAGGTAAAAAATGTGGGTGTCTTCTTAGACAACTCAGCTTTAGGGATCAAGTGAATGCGGTAGTCTCATCTGTATCGTATACTCTGAAATCCTGCAAGAAAATTATGCCATTTCTGCCCAAAGATAGCCAACAGTTATCACTGCTCTAGCCATGCCCAGACTTGACTATTGTAATAGTCTCTACCTTAATATTCAGGAAGGGCCTATGAACAAACTGCAACTCCTGCAGAATGCGGCTGCCAGATTGCTTACCGGCATACAAAATACGCTTCAATCTCAGCTGAGATCAGAAGGCTTCGCTGGCTGCCCGTTAAAAAACGTGTTCAGTTCAAGGCTCTATGTATGGTTTATAAAGCCCTTCAAGGAGCTGAGCCCAATCACCTAAAACAATTATTTCACTGGTATATACCAAAAAGAGCACTACGCTCTGCAAAAGCAAAATTGGTGTCAGTGCCCTTGGTAAAGAAAGCCAATTGGGGTGGCAAAAGTTTTTTGGTCGGTGCAGCCAAGTCATGGAATGGCCTCCCGCTACACCTTTGATGCATGGCAAATCTAATCGCTTTTAGGAAAGCCGTCAAAACTTGGCTTTTTACTAGTTCATCTTCACCGTCAATCTTCCCCGGGTAGGGTCTCTGTAGGACTTCAGTTAGCACCAGGTCACCTTCGGGTAGCAGTTGCGCTCTAGAAATATCAATAACATTAACATACAACAACCATTTGCTTCTATGGAGCGCCTCACGTGTCAGTCAAGCAGTTTTGTAACTTCAAACAAAATGATTGCTGATGCCCAACTCAATAACATTCCATTAATCAACCTCAGAAAAAGTCAATAAAACAACGATCAACCCACCACAGCACACACCTGAGTCCCACAGGTTACACACTGATCTCTTCATCAGTAGCATCAGTGCAGAAGGCTACATCAATTACTCGATTAGATTCAAAATCTTTATTCAGCAGTAAAAGATACAGCCAGAAAAGTACATAAAATACATGAATTAAAACAACATTAAAATCATTCCACATACATACTGTCAGTGTCAAATAACTATTAAATTCATCTCGGGAATCTAATACTTATGACGTTTCCTTAGATTCACGACTTTCAAGATAAAAAGGGCAACCTTATAACAAACTTAGTGTTTATTCAATGCAAGCAGATACTTAAATGCGACTATATGGGATCTGATACTCTGTGCAACAAACAGTGGTTTACGGTAATAGTGCCTGTATTGAGAATACATTTTACAAAACAACATAATGTGCTTTGTTTGCTTATGCCATCACATGGACATAGGACCATGGCTGAGGGACAAGACCTCATATTGGGGAAAGGTAACCAAATGGTGCACAATTCCAAGTCAAAACCTGGTCAAGACAAAACAATGCTGGTTACATAAGACCGGTGTTTCTGATAGCCCTCCTCGAACCCAAGGGACAGATAAGAGGCAGCTGTCAGCTTCATCTTCTCAGTACCCTCCCACCATTAATTTCTATGCAATAAAAAGGTGTCCCTAATACTTTTCTTAGTAAGAGACAGCACTTGGAGTGGATCAGTCCACACTGACAATTTAAATAAAATTCTAAAAGAAGACTGTATGTATAATAGCCGGGGGATACGTGAGACATTGTCCGGTGCTAAACAATCTGAAATGATGGATTTAGGGCCATATGTAGGTGGCCTAACATTTACCACTTCATAAATACAGAATTTTACCGATTCGGTATTTATGAAGTGGTAAATGCTATGTAGGTAAACCATCGGTAATATTTACCGATTCGGAATGGGTCGGTATTTTAGAATCGGTATTTACCGATTCGGTAATGGTAACTGGCTTCCCATTGATTCCTATGGGCCAGGAGGCCCTTAGGAATCAATGGGAAGCCAGTTACCATTACCGAATCGGTAAATACCGATTCGGTAATGGGGGGAGCACAATCAAGGGTGGCAGGGTGTCACAGTGACACCCTGTCGCACCCCTGATTCCTGCATGTGTGCACATGTGGCACACATACATGCCCTAAGGGCATGTATGTCTGCCACATTGCACACTTCTAAGTGCCAAAAGATGCTTTTTCAAAGCCATTCGTCATTTACCACCAACTTTTAGTTGGTGGTAAATAACGAATCCACACAACACCCACACACTCCCCCTACATCTCATTTCAGGATTCGGTATTTACCGAATCGGTAAAATTACCGAATGGGTAATTTTACCGATTCGGTAAATTACCGAATCCTGAAATGTCCCCCCTACATACCAAAAGCCTGAATACCGGTCGGTAATGGGATTTTTACCGAAAATCGGCCGTTACCGACCGGTATTAGGCTACCTACATATGGCCCCTAGTAACTAAACTACAACTCCAGAGTTCCTCAAAACAAATAGATGTTAAAACCGCTGCTGTCCATAATTCCTGATCAACTCGCAACACCTCTTTAAAACACAAGTTGTGTACGGTACAGTCACAGTTCCAGGCCCTGTGCTTATGATGAAATGTGTTAAGGCCATTATGCCACGTCCGCTACTTTACATTTTCAAAAATGTACTTAATAATGCAGTGGGAAGGCTCCCATCCCTCCCACTCAAAGAATATTTGTTTCATTCAAACAGGAGTAGAACATGTCTGAAATGAAGCCACATGGCAATGATGTCTCCAGCTCGACGGGACATAGCGTGAAAAAGAAGTCAAGCAACTCTGCAGTGTTTGGGAATTAGTCTCCACAGCTGTCTGGTCAACAAAGCAGAGCAGCCATGTTCGCTTCTGATGCCAAAGTCTAAAGAGAAGAAGTGTTGTGTGGTCCAAAGGAATGTGAAATTCTGCCAAAATACTGAAGTGTAACACGGAGTGATCAAGCCGTAAGAGTCGCAACCCTAGTTACCGCATAAGACTACAGCATGCTCTGGGATCCCACACCCACCCTCGGGTGACTCGCATACTTGGCACAATGTGTGTAGCTTGAGTAACATGTTGTGCGTCAGACGGAGTGTTTTAGAGCACGGGCACTGCAGTTGGCCTGCTCTGATTTAAGGAAATAATTTAGAAAAGCTGCATGGGATTCACTTTCCAATGCAAGGACCAGGTTTCAGTTTCAAGCCTCCTAACCTCAAGGCCAATGAAAAAAATATGCATTCAGGTTCCATCACAGAAGCTAAAGTATACTGTCTAATCCAAAAGTTGCAAGATCTATGCTAAAATACAAGCCTAGAGGGGTTCCTCAATCAGATCATAAACCCATCACAATTGGGCTTCCTAAAAGGAAGATTTGCGTGCAACAACATAAGGTATTTTTCCATATCCTAGAAAAAGCCAAAGCTCTGCGATCACTAACAGTCTCAGGTGCTTAAGATGCTGAAAAAGACTTTCATGAAAACTTACCTAAGACATTTTTAAAGGAAGTTTTGAAAAAACTTGACCTGTGGGACAACTTTAGCAGGATCTATTCAAATCCTAAAGTCCATGTAAGAATCAATGGCAGCTTGTCCAAATCATTTGAACTTAAGCAAGGCGTAAGACAAGGCTGTCCTCTTTCCCCACTTCTGTTTCTTTTGACTGCAGAAACTTTTCTCATAGCTAGGCAATACTAGGACATTTTTACAAATTCCTAAAACTGAAAGGGGCCATTCAAAAAATAGGTAAAGCCCACAACCCAGATTTACCTGTCTTTCTAACAAAAATTACCTGGTTAGGTCACACAGCCTCCAACATGTATAAATTACTAACCCTACCTAGACCACACATTACCTGCAAAGTGTTACCCTTTTGGAATAACTGCAGAGAGCACCCTATACCCACATCCTCATGGGGAAACGTGTGGCTCTTGCCCTTCAAAGGAAAAATTACACTAGCACTCACTCAAACGAGACTATGGACAAGACACAACGCTTAGTGGACTTCAGAATTTGGGGTTGAGAGAATCCAACCTTTGCTTGAATCAAATTCAGACACTGGATCTGCCCCACACACTATGGAACTGTAAGTATGTCCTTCCACTATCTTCATATTCAATAACTTATCCAAAAACACTTAACATAAAATTCAAGACAGATCATAACACAGCGTTATTAGGAATCTATCTGAATACTATCTGCATGGAAAAGTTCCCCCAACATCTCATTCCACACATAGTGGGCATGGTTGTGCTTTGTGAGAAGTGCGGCTAACACTATATTACACACAGTCCATTTCTTATGCCCATCTAGGGAACCCTGGAATTCTACTGACTTCAGTGTTCAGAAAAAGAAACCACTAGGCATGAAGAGATCTCCAAACTCATATGTAGGATACATGATAATAGATGAATAGACTAATTCGTATGGAGATACCAACAGCATCTAGAAAACTGCAAAATACTAGCAGTGTTGTACAAGGGTTGCCTTTAGCAACAGCATTGATTCAATGTAATTGTGATTACATTTTGGATTATAAAATACACACATTACGGGGGTGGAGGTGTAGTACTAACATCGCTAAGAGAGGCTTGGTTCTTTTAGAGCTGCGTGTACCTCCTCACCTGCTTTCTCCCTCATCTGGTTCTTTCCTCCTCAGTATCTCTCTCTTCTATCTCTCTCTCTTATCTCTCTATTTACAAATTTTCTTTCCTGATAAAATATTCTCTTTCTATTCTAGGTATATCTGTTGTACCTTTCATCAAGATAAATGTTAGGGCATATTAATTTGAAAATCCATCTTGATACTGTAAATCTTTTCGGTTTTCGTGATGTACCAATGTCCTGCCTTTCATATCTCTGAAGAAATAAAAAGAAATAGTTTTGCAAGTGCCAGACACTTCCCTGTGTTATTGTGCTGAACTCAGAGAATCAAAAAACAAGTGCTGGAAAATGAGTATCCCCTGAGAAGTGCCTACGCAGGCCTGAATTCATCAGAAAGCGTTTTTTGCTCAGCGGGAGAAGAGAAGCGTTAGTAAGGACGATAAGAAGGAAAGGGGAGATGCAATAAGATAAAACCTTCGGGCGTGGACATGATTTTATCTTGGATATTAAATGTAAACCATAACGGTTTTCAACCTATGGAATATCAATCTCTGTCTATGGAACCTCTGCTATAAACATTCCTCAAGTTTTAGGAGTTTTGTGCTGAAGGTTAGCCCCCCTCACGAGTATATGTCAGAGCGCGGTGGATGTCTGACTCCACACAAAGAGATAATCATAATCTGTGCTACTAACTAATGTTAACCAAGGTGCCCTTCCATCCAAAGTGGCCCTCTCCTTGAGTCCTCACTATTGTACCAGACCTAGCAAAAGTCAGAGGCAGTCGAGCATAATTACTTGGCCAATGCCTACTATAATACTGCCTGGCGAACATGGCTTTTAGCTACAGAACTTGCACCAAGACTCACAAAATGTGGATGTCATGGTCAGCCCTGAACAGAAGTAGCTGAGGTACCTTAACGTACAATGTGCTTCTTTCCACACCAAGTCACAACTCAACATCAAGAATACAATGAGCCTGTAGCCTATCGCGATACAAACAATGTTAAGAATTACCTGCTATCCTAATCCGAGCCAAACAACTTCCTACATTGAGTTCCTCATTGAAATGGTGAAGCTATCCAACAGTAAATTCTTATGCCCTGGAATGAAATACAAAGAGCGTCTTCTGATTTAAGTGAAAATACGACACCATTTTATGTTTAGGTTACAGGGCAACTCAGATTGTTAATCCTTGTAGTTGAGTCCAAATCAAGAAATGTGCTCTGTTTCAGTGCAACAATGTTCACATGAAATGAATCCATATTCTCAAAAGGTTTTCGGCAAGTGCATTTAAATTCCAGCCAGTTGCTTTGGTATTCATTGAAGGGAACAGCTTCCACAGACTTTCACAGTTATTTACCGGCACTCAGAGCACCTTTAGAGGGTACGTCTGCTGCGACATGCACAAGCAGCTTCCGTCAGACAGTTGTAATGAATGAGTTGTTCACACTCATGGAGGGATGTATGCTGCAATCATTCCAAATGCAAAGCACATATTTCCACCAGTACACGGTGAGAGCCAAGAGGTGGAAAAAGAAGGTCCCTGCACTTTAACTAGTTGTTTGCTCCACATCTTTAGGGATGGGCCCTGGTTTGTTTCACTACCGAAGGCGAGGTCATCTCCAAAGCGGACTGAGAAGGACAAATTAAATGGGCACTCACAGCTGAGACGAACATGAACAGAGACTAATGCACCGCTACACATTAAGTTAATGGTCTGCCGCCACTAAATAGTTCTTAGCACAGAAATACAATTTAGTATTTGAACTCTCAGTGAAACATTGCATGCCTGAAAAGTATACAAAATCACAGTATGTCACTTAGAGAAACACCTGTCAGTTGCTGTGCAACTTTTGATAAACAAGAGATGATTTAGGGCGCTGGGCAGCCCAACACCAGGGCAAACTAAGAGCCATAAAGTCTGCTTCACCTTAAAGTCCCACAAAGATACATTTACAGACTGTCTTAGAATCCAAGAATCAAGCAAGAACAATAAAAATGGTTACATGGAGGGTTACTGGAACTAAGCAGAAGTGGAGGAACAAATTAAGCAGCGGAGCTGACTGAGATTATGTGACAAGCATAATCAAATTACGCAGCACTTTCTATGTCAGTAACATCACATGTTTACCACCTTAAAACATATTGAAAAGTCAATAAAATACTTTGAAATAAAAAAATACAAAAAAAAACATTGATAGTAAAAGGATTATAAAGCTATACAAAAATCGAAGGCTTCTTAACCAAAAAAATGTGTCAACGGTCACCAAATACTATTAAAAGTATTATTCACCAACAAAGCACGAAATAATAATTTTATCTTGCCGAGAAGCACAGGGACATCGTGTAACTGGGGTGCCTTTGAACTCCCAGAGTGTTAACACAATTGGCCGCTAGATCCCCGTCTTTCCATTTAGCACAGACATGCTGAAAGCTATTGGATAAAAAATACATATAATGTAAGAATCTTGCTAAAAGGCATCCTAAGATGTGAGACATTTGACCTTACAAAGTGAACTAAAATGTTTGGAATTTATTTGTCTTCTGACATCTATCTTGAGACAAGATCTTTCATCTCTGGCAAAGATCTTGGAAATCATGGATCCGTGACACCCCCAAATCTTCAGTGGGTTTCAGCCTAGTTTCTGTCCTTTATGTGTTATGGGAACCATCCATTTCAGAAGAAGTGTTTACCTATTTGGATATGGGCCAGACTTGAACCTTAATGCGCTTTAATCTTTCGGTGGCATTTGAGATAATAAACCTCAATAACTATTTGTAGTGATGAGAGAAACGCTTCAGAATAGCAGGTAATGTCATTACACTTCTACATCTTAAGTCTTACACTGCAAACAGTGATTAAATTGTAAGAGGCATGTCCCAGCTAATACTAAACATCCTCTTATCAAAATCTGCCGATGTCTCCTGCAGGGTAGCCCCCGGTATTTTTGTATGTCTACATGATTTCACTCACATATGTACTAATAGGTCACAGCACTGGGTTCCATATGTATGCTAACCTACCCAGAAAGAAATTATAATACCTGCAGTATAGACTGCATGACGCATGGGCAGCAATGGAGTATTCGAGTGAGGCTATATCTATGCTGAGTATATTGATCCAGGATTATCTCAATCCATTTAAGAGTACAGTTTGCATTTTTAATCCAAAAAGTAATCACAATCTCATTGAATAGTCCATCATCACCTGGAGACATAAAAGCCATCACACAGGTGTACCAGTTCAGGCAATGGAAGTTGGTTTTATTCACAGAGCAAATGTGTTGGTGGAATGCAACTTCTTTGATCTTTATAGATCTAGTGGTAGGACACCAATCCACATATTTGGTCCAATGAATGAATGAGGAGATGTACCTCCCGGGGCAGTAGGAAGCAAATGTTCATGCAGTTCTACACATTAATCTAAATATTTGAGGAGATGGTAACCATAACTGGAGCACACAATCTTGTTTCGCTGTCCAGTTTGTATGCCAAACCATGGCTTCTTTTGCATCCTTCTGCTTTTTGACCCACACCACATGTAAATATCTTTCCAAGACGAGTGTCTTAAAGTCCCACTATACAGTCACTTCTTATTAAAGATCCCCAAATGTCAGTGGTCAGAAGGAAGAAAGACACAAATGTGGGCATTCATTATCGACAGATTAAGGAAGGTCACAGTGGATAGAATAATGGTCTGAGCCACGCATGTGAAAAACAGTGAATATGTAAGTTTAGAGAAGGTAGGAAGAAGGGAGAGACACCCTTGAGAGTAGATGGGACCAATGAGTTTCATGACAAAATCCAAATGCCTTCTAAACATTCAGTATCATCAGAGTTCTCTGGTCACTGTCTCCACGGAGGTTTCATACCAAGGTTTTCAGAGGCGGTCTCCCTTTTTCACTTCCCTGTAATGAATCAAAACTGAAGTTTTCCCAGCTTTAGCAACATTAGCTAAGCTGGGCAGGAAGAGATTCTAGCACTTGGTGGCACTGCAAGCATTTAAGCCTGCGGTACTCATAGTACGGCCAAGGGGCCGCCAGCGGTCCAACAGGCCTTCATTGGCGGCCCTCGGACCTTGCCTTGCTGTTTCTATGTTTCAAGTGAGGCTGGCAGTAAACACAGAAGATGACCGCAGGAGCATACGTAGTGAATACGTATTACAAAGGTATTCACTACATATAGTCCTGCGGCCATCTTCAGTGTTCACTGCCGGCCTCTGTGACGTCACGGCACCGTCGGAAAGCTTCCCAAAAGGCCCTTTAAACATCAGCTGTAAGGACATTCACAAGACACACAATTGATAGACGGAATGCTAAACAAATCAAAACATTCAGCCCCAGTCAAGAGATCTGGGTTAAACCCATCATTATTTTGCTCACCATGCCACCCCAGTTTAGACCTGGCCATATGCAAATCAGCCTTGAACCTGTGCCTCATGGGAACAGTCCAACCCGAACTGCCAAGCCAGGTCCTCCCTGACCCGGAAACAAGCATCCTAGGACCGGTTTCAGGGTTTCACCCCTGTTCAGCCAGGATATCTTGATTCCAGTGGCACAGTGAGCCCAGGACCCACGTCTGGGCATACCCTGCGCACTTAGGGCAATAAAGCAAATGACACACAATTGATGAACGGAATGCTGAACAAATCAAAACATTCACCCCCAGTCAAGAGATCTGGGTTAAACCCATCATTCTTTTGCTCACCATGCCATCCCAGTTTAGACCTGGCCATATGCAAATCAGCCTTGACCCTGTGCCCAATGGGAACTGGACTGGAAACAAGCATCCTAGGACCGGTTTCGGGCTTTCAGCCCTGATAGCTTGATTCCAGTGGCACAGTGAGCCTGGGACCCACGTCTGGGCATACCTGGCGCACTTGGGGCGAGAAAGCAAAAGACACACAATTGATGGACGGAATGCTGAACAAATCAAAACATTCACCCCCACCCCCCTCCACCCCCCCCATCTAGAGATCTGGGTTAAACCCATCATTCTTTTGCTCACCATGCCACCCCAGTTTAGACCTGGCCATATGCAAATCAGCCTTGAGACTGTGCCCCATGGGAACAGTCCAGCCCTAACGGCCAGGTCCTCCCTGGATAAGAAACAAGCATCCTAGGACCGGTTTCGGACTTTCAGCCCTTATCAGCCAGGATAGCTTGATTCCAGTGGCAGTGAGCCCGGGACCCACATCTGGGCAAACCCGGCGCACTTAGGGCGAGAAAGCAAAAGACACACAATTGATGGACGGAATGCTGAACAAATCGAAACATTCACCCAGAGTCAAGAGATCTGGGTTAAACCCATCATTCTTTTGCTCACCATGCCTCTCTGACGGTCTTTGTCTCTTTCTCTATCTGTCTCTTTGTCTTTCTCTATCTGTCTCTTTGTCTTTCTCTATCTGTCTCTGTCTGTCTCTATTTGTTTCTATCTCTGTCTCTGTCTCCATCTGTCTCTCTCTCCGTCTCTCTCCGTCTGTCTCTAACTCTGTCTCTAACTCTGTCTCTAACTCTGTCTCTAACTCTGTCTCTAACTCTGTCTCTAACTCTGTCTCTAACTCTGTCTCTAACTCTGTCTCTAACTCTGTCTCTAACTCTGTCTCTAACTCTGTCTCTAACTCTGTCTCTAACTCTGTCTCTAACTCTGTCTCTAACTCTGTCTTTAACTCTGTCTCTAACTCTGTCTTTAACTCTGTCTCTAACTCTGTCTTTAACTCTGTCTCTAACTCTATCTTTCTCTGTCACCATCTCTGTCTCTATCTTTATCTGTCTCTTTGTCTTTCTCTGCCTCTATCTGTCTCTGCCTCCATCTGTCTCTGTCCAAACAGGAAACTTCCCAAAAGGCCCATAAAAGTCGTCTGTGAAAGTCCTTACGCAAAAACAACAATTGATGGACAGAATGCAGAACAATGTCATAAATTCACACCAGTGCAGGGATCTGGCCCTAAATCCATTTTTGTTTTGCTCACCATGCCATTCCAGTTTGAACTAAGCCATTTGCAAAATCAAAACATTCACCCCCAGTCCTAGGATGCTTGTGTCCGGTCCAGGGAGGACCCGGCTTGGCAGTTCGGGCTGGATTGTTCCCATGAGAGAGATAGAGACAGAGAGAGACAGAGACAGAGATGGAGACAGAGATGGAGACAGAGATGGAGACAGAGACAGAGATGGAGACAGAGACAGAGATGGAGACAGAGACAGAGATGGAGACAGAGACAGAGATGGAGACAGAGACAGAGATGGAGACAGAGACAGAGATGGAGACAGAGACAGAGATGGAGACAGAGACAGAGATGGAGACAGAGACAGAGGCAGACAGAGATAGAGGCAGACAGAGATAGAGGCAGACAGAGATAGAGGCAGACAGAGATAGAGGCAGACAGAGATAGAGGCAGACAGAGATAGAGGCAGACAGAGATAGAGGCAGACAGAGATAGAGGCAGACAGAGATAGAGGCAGACAGAGATAGAGGCAGACAGAGATAGAGGCAGACAGAGATAGAGGCAGACAGAGATAGAGGCAGACAGAGATAGAGGCAGACAGAGATAGAGGCAGACAGAGATAGAGGCAGACAGAGATAGAGGCAGACAGAGATAGAGGCAGACAGAGATAGAGGCAGACAGGGATAGAGGCAGACAGGGATAGAGGCAGACAGGGGTAGAGGCAGACAGGGGTAGAGGCAGACAGGGGTAGAGGCAGACAGGGATAGAGGCAGACAGGGATAGAGGCAGACAGGGATAGAGGCAGACAGGGATAGAGATAGAGACAGAAACAGAGACAGATAGAGGCAGAGACCAATAGAGACAGATAGGGAGATAGAGACAGATACGGAGATAGAGAAAGATACGGAGATAGAGAAAGATAGGGAGATAGAGAAAGATATGGAGATAGAGAAAGATACGGAGATAGAGAAAGATACGGAGATAGAGACAGATACCAATAGAGACAGATAGAGACAGAGACAGAGATAGATAGAGAGATAGAGAGAGAGAGGGAGAGGGAGAGAGCGAGATAGAGAGAGATAGAGATAGATAGCTAGAGATAGAGAGATAGAGATAGATAGAGTGAGAGAGAAGAGACAGAAGAGAGAGAGGAGAGAGATAGAGAGATAGAGGGATAGAAAGATAGAGAGATAGATAGAAAGATAGAGAGACAGAAATATAGAGAGATAGATGTGTGTATGCCGGTGGCTTAGTGGAATAATGCGTCCGCTGCAAGGGCCTGTGTTAAACCTCTTGGTCACAGGTTATTTTTTTGCTATTGCCCCGCCCCCGCCCTACTGACCCCGCCCCCACCTGTGCAGCCCTCAAGCCACACTGTGAATTTGGTCCCCGAGAGAAAGTTTGTGAGTACCCATGATTTAAGCAATACACCCCTCACTCAATCTTCGATAGACCCCTAAAAAGGTTTGAACTTTGGGTGTTTCATATACTTTTCCTGAGCAACTGATGCCACCAAAGCCATCCTCTATTCGCCACCTTGTATTGAAGGTAACTAGGACTACCTAAAAGAGGAATCTAAACAGCCAGATGTGACCAGTGACCCTCAAGCATGGGTGCTGCCATTACTCGGTTAGATCCAACTGCACTGAAGTCTGAAGTCAGCAATTGCTGGCCATGGACAGATGAAAAAACATGTCGACTTGCCCCCTTTCCCTTCCTCTTGACTACCGGAACTGAGGGTGACTTGCCAATCAAAACATGATACAGTTAGAATACTTGATGCAAAGTTAAACATTCTTAGTGATGTGTGAGGTGTGGTTAAACCATTCTTATGTAAAACCAACTGCAAAGTCATAGAGAGGTGGATGGTCAAAGAGGAATTATCAACCGTATTAAAAGAATTAGAAGAGATTTCAGAAATTAAATCTGAAATTACCAAACGAATAGACTATGCAGACTGGAATAGAATATTGGAAAACATCAACACTAGACTTGACACTTATAATAAAGAAATAGATGAGAAAAAGATCGAGAGATTCAAAAGAGCCACAATTGGTGATAAATTTGATGAGGTTTATTCTTGGGATGAGACATATCTGAGGAAGAGAATCAACATAAAACATAGGTAGAAAAATCAGAAGGAAATAATTTCTCTGAAGAAGAAATAGAAGGTACTTCAAAAAGGTGCTAAGAATTTGTAAAGACAAAAAAGTGCTGATATAGAGAATAAACCTAAAGATGTTACCTCTTAGGATCCTACTTTTTCCAAAAGTCTGGCAGTGAACAAGCAACCAGAAACAAACAGGACCCGTGAAAAATTAGGAGGGTAAAAGAACAGCGAAAATAGATTTGAAATCTCCATAGTCAAATAATAACCTTGTTATAAATATCTCCAAAACGCAATTTATTCAACATCAAATTAATTTTTTATCCCAAGGCATGTCGTTCATGGTAATATTATGACCAGGGAATTGTTCTTTACAACCAACACAGGGAACAGAATTGCACTTGGACAACGTGAAAACTGTGACAGTAGTAATTTAATCTACTCTCTAAAAATGACTATGTGGACTGTTGTATGTGGTCAAGACAGAATGAAAACTGAAGATCCTAATCTCAGAGCATAAAACAAACATTCGGAAAAAGAATTCCAAGTTGAGCATGAATGTACATTTTAATGAGAGTAGCCCAAATTAGAGACAACCTAAATTTCAGTCAATTGAAATAACCACTTCACTTGCAGGAAAAGAACTTCGGAAGGAAGTTGTTGCACAGACACATTTTCTAGATTAAAATGATGGACACTATTCAACCAAAGAGTTTAAATGATAGAATAGAAATTTCACTTATATGTGAATATCGTATTGATCATACAATATTTTATATGTTTTGACATCAGGGCATAAATAACTATGTATACCAACAGTCCTATGGCATGTCAGAGAAAGGTGTACCCAGCGATTATAATAATTCTGTTATAATTCTCTTTTCTGAGAAATGCGGGTCGTTCAATTTCAGTATAGCTGCTTACAGAAGATTCCAGCATTTTATATATTAGAGAGTACGATCAGGAAGTCATTTCAATATTGTTGACTTTAGGGTGATGATGGACATGATTGTTTCATGTGAAGCCATTGGGAATTTCAGTAGCTTGTATTAGGAACAATCATCCAAGAGATCTCTGAAGTTATTGTATGATTGTGGTGAACATATTTCCTAAGCCTGAAAATTAATTTATGGCAGGAGGTCATTTGTCAGCTGTTTGTTCCATGCCGATAATATGTTCCAGCCCAGTGGCATTCTTCACAGGCAATATATTCATGAGGTAAATTGTTTTTTTTTTTATTTTAGGGAATAACAAATTATTACAAACACAGAAAAAGATGCAACGTGAGTTTTTCTGTATTAGAAACATATAGCTTTATTGTTCTCAATGGGGTCCAGAGCTAAGTAGCCATTCCAATATGGCCGCCATTTCACATGCTGACAGTTTAAGTAATTATTGGTTCAGCATGGAGACCTTATTCTTATGATAACATGTTGATAGAACTGCTTTAACATCAGCATAGCACCACCCTCCTGTGCGTTGGGCAGTTTGAATGCAGCTGTCGATTTTGCTTCTACTGGTTATTTCAGAACCTGTGTTCCACGTAACAAGCATTAACAAACTGCTGCTGTAATATGTTTTAAAAAAAGTGGGAAGGTGGGACCAACACAGGGGGAGATGGGGAGGAAACAGCAATAACAGACAACAACGTGAGGATGGGGTTATTGGGAAAGCAAAACGAGGAAGGTGCAGGGCAGGTAGGAAGGAACACCAGATGGTGGCAGGGGAAGTGCGTGGTGGGAAAAATAAATTGTTCCTTAATTACAGCGTGAGTAACGGACAGGCACTAATTAAGTTGAATCAATCTGTGCTTGGTCCATGCTCCACAGAAAGGAATGGAAGTGATGCTTGGCCTGCATTGGCCATATAGGAGGCAGCAGGATTCAAATGGTAAGCAATGGGTGGGCTCCAAGTCCTTTATTGTGAACAATAGTCTTACAAGCGAGAGCGATGTCGGAGGCTCCACCTAAAAAGGAGTCCATTTGCACAAGCACATTTACCCTGGAAATACAACTCCTCTTATTTTCTGAACTAGCATAAAGGTCTGATGAAGCCATTTATGCATCTTTTGTTATGTTATAACATGTTAAGATACACATAAAGCCCAGTGACTACCCACTGCAATTTCTTGTCGCTGAGGCATTCACATAATTTAATCCAAACCAGCTGACCTGCTTGCAGCAATAGCTAGTCACATAAATCATCAATCGTTAAAGAGTCAGCTCTTCAAAGCTTTACAGAACATTTCATGGTTTTCTTCAAGCCTTAGAGTTACCAGTTGAGCATTCCAAGCTTTTGCCACACTGTTGAGAGAGGTTTCCTACTCCTTCTCACTACCTTAAGTCAGGTACCATTACTACTGCTTAATTTGCTGATCTTAATATTTTTGGTATCTAAATGCATCTTCATCTCCAAACCTCATAATTAAAAAAAAGACATAAAAGCTGAATAAATGAATATTTTTTACTTTAAGGTCTGCATTGGCCAAGACCTTCTGATTGTACTACAATTATATGTATAATGTATTCATAAGGCCTTTCAGCCAGCCCTCTATCATTTGTCGGTTATTGTGTCATTCAAATGTTTACTTTAGCAGACAGCATGGGAGTGGGGAGCTAAATTCAGTCTCTGGCTAACTTCTTGTGAGTGTTAGCATTCTGCCATTTCACCAAGAGTACACCCACACACATTTGAGTGGCCTTGAATGCCAGGGACAATTATGGTGATGTGTGGTTTTTAAGACAAAATAAATATTTTTGCTTTTAGACAATTTTTTGTATTGGTGAGGGTCTGACAGCTTCCCCAACAATAATGTTTTCAAAACCATGGCGAATCCCACTGTGGGACAGAATGCCGCTGTCCTTCTCCGAGTGCGTGGTGGTGATGTTGGCTAAAGACCCTTACCTTTTTCTTAAGATCCCTGTACCACTCACTACAGCATTCTTGATGTGGGTCCATTCCCTTTTGATCCAGCTGGTATGGGCGGGTAAGCAACCGCAACTGACCTGGGAAGTGCTGACCCTGGAATTCGCACGGGGGGAGGGGAGACTTATGCACCTCAGACATTGAGCTGTACTACTACTGCGTGCAGGCACATTTTGGCCACTTCTGGGCACACTTTACTCAAAATCAACCACCCACAGCAATAGAGGCAGCCAACGCTGCCACAAGCTCCTTATCCACCATGATTTGCACGGCGTCAATTCACCCGAGGTGGGATGTTGACATGGTTAAGTGCACGTTGCGGACCTGAGACTGCCTCCGCCGGAGACATGCTTGGATTGTCTCTATTCTGCTGGCCTCCCTCTTGATAACAATCTTGTGCTACCTCTGACTGAGGGTGGGCTTGTGCAACGCCAAGTGCGCAGTCTGACCTGTACAACAATGGGGGATCTACAACCAGGCAGCAAATTTCGACCCCTACCAGATTTGCAGGCCTGTGTCTCCTGCATGCTACTAGACACCTTTCTTTATTTCCAACCGTGCTATGCATGCAGGGTCACACAAAGCTCATACTTGCACGATCCCACCACTCTGCATGCCATTGACTGCATACTGGACGTCCCCTCACCCAGCTAACTTGTCACCTGACTGTACTCCACAATGCAGGACAATGCCCCCGCCGTTGAACCCACAGCACTGGCGAAGTGGCAGGCGGATATAGGACCCGACAGAGAAGAGGTGGTGGTACTGTTGCTCCCAAATCAGCATGCTTTCCCCCTAGAACAGACTGAGGCTCATCCATTTTAAATTTCTCCACTGCATCTATCGCACTCCGGCCGTCCTGCAGTGCATGTGCCTGATACATTGGGGAGCTGCATATGCAGACTTCCTGCACCTTGCTTGGCAGTGCCCCCCAGATCTCTAGATTCTGGCTTGCAATTTTTAACTGTATCAATCAGGCAGTTGTGGACCCTGTGCACCGGGCGCCACTCATGGCATTATTGGGACACCCCAGCTGGCACCCGCTGCCTGACAGCATTGATGCTACTATTAGCCAAATGAATCGTGGCAATGCCTTGGGGCAGGCACAGTGCTCCAACCTTGTAGCTGAAGGAGGTAAGCTACTGCCAGGAACACCTGGGGAAATATTGGGCATTGCAGTCTGCTGGCTCCTGCCCCCAAGACTCCTGGATCCCCCTCAGGACTTATCTTGCACTACACGTCGAGCACGAGGCGCCCTTGTCCCCTTTAGACAGAACACATGCAACCTCATAAGAACTGAACGCACGTATATAAAATCCCTGCTCCCTGTGCCAATAACTGACACCACATGCCGATGTTAAGAGATGTACATGTCCGCGGGAGCTGTATGAATACAACTGATTTTTATTTTCTCTTGTTATCTTGTTTGCCATTATTGATTAAAACTTTAATTTAAAAAAATATTTAAAAAGAAAGTTTTCAAAACCATGACATAAGAAAATAAGTTTTCAAATGCCAAAAGGCTGCGGCCCGACGTCAGTCCTGTTGGCTTTGCAAATGTTTGTTTTTTCTTTCTTATTTGCCCTAGTGCTGCCTGAAGATTTTGTATTGAGTTTGTGTTTGCCACAATATCCCCCAAATCTGCCCTCTCAAAATGTCCGATTTAACTTCAGACATCACTTTAAAAAAAAACTTAAAACGCGGCCCTTTTCATATAATTTTGGCGAAAGGTCAAGGAATAACTATTTTCAGGATCAGGTAATCAAAGGAGAATCAGCTTACCCGAGACAAATGACTGAGCGCTTATCTTCAATCTAAAGGGGACAGCAAGCACACCTGCACCGACATTTTTAAAGTGCTCCTGCAATAAGGTCTTTAGAAGGCCACATGATGGAGATAGGTTTATAAGTGTGTGCCAACATAGCTTCCTTTCCCCATCAACAAGTCTTTTGCCAATTTATTTATTTATTTTGAATCAATTCTAATGCATCCTGCTGAGGTTTTTAAATTAGTAAGTGACGTCTAGACCAGAATAAAACTAGAGCTTCTATTTCAATACTGTGATTTCTTAAAGGAAGTAGCAGTACATTGCGGCGATAAAAGCTAGAGCGAGGTTTTTAGGGCTGTGTTTGGCAGTAAAACTGTCAAACAAACCTACTGCTAACAATACACAGACTGAGCTTTGTTTATGCCCCTTTCCACTACTGGCTTTCTTTGATCAGACTATTTCAGGCATTAGCAAGAGACTTCGTCAATTTCTTGTTGACTCATCCCAGTAGAGCAGACACGTCTCACCTAAGACTATTGCACGGGTACTCATAGTACGGCCCGGGAGATAGAGAGGGAGACACAGAGAGGGAGACATGGGAAGTCAGGGGGAGACAGAGGGAATAGGAGAGGGAGACAGAGGGAGTCACAGGCAGAGGGACGGAGACAGAGAGAGGGAAACAGAGGGAGGGAGACAGACAGACGGAGGAGGGCAACAGACAGAGGGAGACAGAGGGAGGGAGACGGAGGGAGAGAGAGAGAGGGAGGGAGGGAGGGAGACAGAGAGAGAGAGAGGGGGAGGGAGGGAGACAGAGAGGGAGGGAGGAAGACAGAGAGAGGGAGGGAGGAAGACAGAGAGGGAGGGAGAGACAGAGGGAGGGAGACAGAGAGAGTGAGGGAGATAGAGAGATGTGTGTATGCCTGGTCTGGTGGCTCAGTGGACAAAGGCATCCGCTGCAGGGGCTTGTGTTCAACCTCATGGTCAGTTTTGTTTTGCTCTAGCCCCGCCCCCTCTCTCACTGACCCCACCCCACCGGTGCGGCCCTCGGCCACAAACCACACTGTAAATTTGGCCCCTGAGAGAAAGTTTGAGAGTACCCATGGACTACTGGCAGTTTTGTTGTATCCTTCCACGTCCATTGTAGGACTTGCATTGAACTACATGAGGGACTACTTTACACCTTCAACACTAACTGTCCTCTCCTGTTTTCTTTCATGTATGTGCGTAGCACATTAACACACATTCATAATAACTTTGACAACGCTTGTTATCTGCTTTGTCCAGGTTAGATAATAACGTCTTACTATATGCAGATTTTACTTAGAGAACACTCCCTTGCTGACATAAGAAAGCAAGTATTTTTCGCACGATAAATCACATTATTTCTAGACACCAGCCAAATCCCCTCTTCCAAGGGGACTGCAGGCTGGACCTGAATAATCCGTAGAGCTGATCTTTAAATTGTAAAATTGGAAGACCAAGCAAACGTGTTTGGTGCCATTTAGGCAACGCGCAGCGTTTTTCCAACTGTCTTTGGCAGAAATAAGTCTCGGATTTTTTTCTCTCCAATAAATATCAAAAACATCGTTTTTGCATTTTGAACCTCAGCCACACAGATGAACTGAAGAACATTCAGCATGGAAAAGTACTCTCCAGGGAGTTTAAAAAAATGGAGGACATCACACATAACAGATGTGAAGCTTACTTTTTGTATGTAGGATTATTTCCTTTACACAAAGGATTATATAGTTTGCAAAAATACTTTGGCTAATACCGAACCGAAGCCAAGGAGAGTTTACATTGTTCCCTCCAAAAATGTTCAAGAGCGCTGTAACCCTTAAGTGCTGAAGGGGCCTCGCAGAGCACGTTTTTCAGCAGCATCCGACACAGGATTATGTTGACATTTCTTTTGCAGGAGGAAAAAAACGTAGCGCCCAAGAGCATGTCAACAAAGTCATTGTTAAAGACAATGAACGTAATTAACGTCAATTGAATGCGCAGAAGCAGTTCCGGGAAAATTCCTCGCATTCCTGATGGAGGTGAGCTGCTTGCAGTACGACTGGTTTCGACGAAACTGATCACGTGGCCTTGTGGCGTTCCCATTCACTGCACTGCTCGGGAAAGCTACAGTCCGTCGGCGTCTACCAGGCTTCACACCTAGATCAATATTCACCTTTGTACTTAAAAGCGTTTCACCCAGGGCTCGAGTCCGGGTACCACGTGGGTGGACGACGTCCCCCCACTTATTTAACCGGGAGCTCGATAACTGGAGCAAATGGAGCCACACATTCACTCTTTGGCCTCTCTGGGGCGAGATCGGAGCTCATTCAGAACGCTGCTCGCCTGCTGGCTTCTCTGATGCAATCACATCTAAGGGGTGAACGAGTGGAGGCAATGAGTCTGATGGTGCAAGCCACCTCAAGTGATGTCACTTCCTGTCGTAACGTCAGCGTCCCCCCACTTCTTTTTTTAGGACTTGTGCCCTGGTTTCACCGATGTTCCCTGGAGTTCGCACGCGACGATAACGAGGTCTCTCGTGCTGCATTAGAATGTCTGCATGTGAAAAATATCCTTGTACACATTTTTCATGTGGAGGTTATTTTAGAAAGCATGCTGGGTCTTAGAAACCCTACACATCATAGTAACAAGCATTTGCAATGCAATAGGTCTAGCATTTGCGAGCGTTTAAGCTATTGGCATTATAAATGACAACGCTTTTTATTCATGTGTTTTTAAAAGCAACACAAGAGCTCAAACGCTGGCAAATGCGAGACCACTTTAAAGGCGCCCCTTTTTTTAGACGGTGCTTGCAAATTCAGGTTGCAGTGCACAGTGTCTAAACAAAGGGGCGCGACCAACATTAAAGTGAAAGCACTATGGCGCTTTAACCCAAAGTGGAAAAAGAAATGAATCTCAAAAGGTTCTGTAGCGCAGCCGCTAAAGTGAAAGCGGCCAGCGCTGGTCATTAAATAACTAAATAAGGGCGGTGCTAAAGTGAAAGCGGACCGCGCTGGTAATTAAATAATTGAATAAGCGCGGCCGCTAAAGTGAAAGCGGACCGCGCTGTATATTAAATATTTTAATAGGTATGGCCGCTATAGTTAAAGCGGACCTCGCTGTAATTTGAATAAAGATAATACTATTTAAATAAAAGCGGGCGGGTGCTGCAATGTTGTGGGTGGACTACGGGAAGAGCATTAAAGAAAATAGTGCTCACCGACTTATAAAGCAGACCATGTAACAACACCAGTAAAAGGTCCAGTCGGTCTAGGTGGTAACAAATGCAGACAAGGCGGTACCAAGGAGGGACTAACAAGCCTATTCACAAATGAAAAGCAACCATTTAGCAATGACAGTAAGATGAGCCCATTAAAAAGATGGGCGGGGGAAAAGGGCGGAGCTTGTATGCCATAACTCAATATAACATGCCGCAGACCAGGAAATGCACTGCCCAGGCTTGACCTAAAAATGCCCTACAATCAGAAAGAATATGCCATACAGTTTGACAAAAATTCAGAGGGCCACAGTTGTCATAGTTTTGTTTCAAAATGGTAAATTTCACAAGTCTCTGTGCCTTGGTTTTAATTAATATTCTGGTTAATAATACTGTACTATATCAGGGCTCGCTTACAGTGACCGAAGCGAACCATTTTACAATGTTCCTCTGAGGACAGCTGGAGTTTGAAGTAGGCCTGGGCGGAGATCGTGGAGTTACCCAAAAACTCAGCCACTCTACGGAGAGTTCCGCAAACAAGAGAGTGCGTTACGTTGCACAGTTCACGCTGATTTTTAGACCCGCATCTTTGTTCTGCGCTGAAAAATAAGCATGAATGGCACCACATGCAGTGCAAGAAGGAGCTGCTTTCTGCCGTTCGAGGACACTTTCTACTTGAGCAGCAGCTTCCTCATCAGCAACCGCCGCGTTAAGGAATCTCGCCCGGAGGAAGTCTGGAGTAAGATTTTCCTCGCTCAATGTCACTAACTTAACGTTGGCAAATAAGAAAAAACTCCGCTACGCTGACTGGAGTTTTTCAGAACTACGCGGAACGTGGAGTGGAAAAGACTCTGCAAACTTTGCAAGCGGAGAGAAATTTCACTCCCAGGCGTTATTTGAAGCCACATTAACATCATTAGCGGTGGGCGAGCCAACAAATTAACAGAAGAAACCAAGCGAGTCTGGCTCGACCCTCAGAGCCCGTGCCAAGAGCCGAGCCCTTCAAAGATTTGCTATGTAAATCATACAATAAACATCACTTAAAATGATAAAATCTCTTCAAAATGTAATAACAAGTGTACTTCTTTAACATGCGGAAGCTTTGACAATACGTCACATTATGGAACTTTAAAGAAAAGTACTTATTAAAAGTGAGGCATTTTAAATATGAACCATTGGTGAACTAAGAGGCTCAACAATTGTTATGTAAACCCTGTACATGGCCCAGATTATTATAAAGCAACATTATAGTCCTATTAAATCAATCACAAAAGATTTTCGTACAACTGATATTCTGAATTCACATATTTGAAAGTATTTTCATACGCAATATTAAAGAAAAAGGAGTTTTGGTGAAATACAATTTTTGCCTAAGATCACACAATTTAAGTGAGGAAGCACAATTTATCCATGGTTTCTGCTTTCAATTTGACCAATTCTGCCAGTAGATGAGTATCCATTTGTCTTTTCTATGTTAAGGCTTTATGTTTACCTTTTTATGCATATTTCTGCAGCTTTTTGTATATTGCAAACTCGACCTCAAGGTATTGGTGCACTTTACATGAGCACCAGTTACATTACACAATGTTTAAAAGCACAGGGAGATGAAGCGACTTGCACAGAATCACAAGATGTTGAGTCGACGCTGAGACTCAAACTTGGTTACTCAGTTCCAAAGTCGGCAGCTCTGGCCGTAATGCCACATCCTGGAGAGTGGAAGGGAGGCAGGTATGCAGAAACCACATGAAAGCTCAGCTCGTTATGGGCTTGAGCGTACAAAAGGACCTCAAGTTGAGCCAGAGCCAGGCTTCAGGCTCGAGCTTTCAGTGGCTTGCTCACCTCTATACATTATTCGTTGGACAGCCCCTTTAAGGAGAATAAGCTCGTGCTAGGTGCTTTCTACGTGTTACGAGGGTCAGTGGAATAATCTATTCACGCACATCTTAGCTGTACCTCGTCGGAGTTCTGTATTTACGTACGATATCTTTGAGTGTGAAATGTTGGGTGAGGAACATTTCAGTGCTGACGCTTAGGGCATTCCCTGAGGAATTGTTCATTTTATCTAGATTAGATTACCAGCACGTGTGGTACTTCGCTTCATACATACACTCTCACCGTTAACTACCATTGGTCTGTGAAGCTGTCATTCACACTTGGCTTTAGCTCACCAAAGCATACAGCATGGGCCGAAGGGTCAGCCAAGTTACCCACTGAGCCCCTTCACTTTGAGTGGTGTAATGTCCGTGCAAATTCTTCACATCTGCCTAAAAATAGTTACTTTCTCTTCAGTTGCAAAGAGGATTCAAAGTGTGCTTTCTGACTTTATTTATTTTCTACATTAAATTTAAATGCCAGCTATTCATTTTGCCCGCGCTCCCTTTTAGAGGTTGTTATAAAGTGTTATATTACATTGTACCTGAGATTAGAGTGCTTTACTACATGGTGATTTCTTTGTGTCTCCTTGTCAAATAACAATAAAATGAATGCCCCAACCGACAGGCTTGTTCTTTAAAAAATATTACTAGTGAAACAGCTGTATTGGTGAATGTGCTTTCATTTAGAATTCTAATTGCAAGCACAAGGAAATCACATTTAGGTGACAGCAGGTTTACTTTTTTCCCCTTGTTTTTTGTGGCATATGCATATAAATAAAAAAAAATAAAAAAAGAAACCACTACACCAACTTGTCAATGCCAATCCTATTGGGTTTCCTAATGCTTGTTTGGCATTGCAGAGACTCTGTGTTTTCAAATGTGAACATAAACCAAAAAAAGCCAAAACCTTGAGGCTCAAAGGTCTGTGAGAGTGACTGGAGAAATCAAAGAAGTTACTGTAGTTGTACAGCTATGCTAGCCAGAGAACCGAGGGCAATGTTCATGCTAGTAGATGCGCGGGCGTGGCCCGCTATATAAATGGGAACTCCGGTGCAGTAGTGGCTGTCCACCGTGGGCTATACCATGAACATTGCCCCCAGACACTGCTACCACAGTGCATACACCACATTGGTTACACCACAAATTTGTGCACGAGTAGAGGTATTCAAGTCACTGAAAGATCGAGCCAGATGCCTGGCTTGGACTCAGCTCGAGGTCCTTTTGGACCACTAAGCCCACAACCAGGGGTGGCTGGCATGGCTCGCGGGTGGGTGCTGGGGTGGGGGTGCCAGTGCGTCCGCGGGCTGTGTAAAAAAAGAAGAAGAAATAAAACTTACCACGCCGCCGGGTCCTGCGTCATCTTTCCTGCTCGCCTGTGTCCGACTCCAGGTCAGAGCAGGCAGCCAGGTTCCCACCCCTGAGCCAATCACAACGCTCCAATGGAGCATTGTGATTGGTTTGAGCGCCATGGCACGGCGCTCAGCCAGGGGTTGTAGGGGTGGTCATATTCTCCATGCAGGCTACAATGCAAATTGAAGTGATGAGGCAAACAGGATCTGAAGGTAACTACTTTATTCTCGAGTGCAGACACAGGATAACATGTCCTAGCCACGCAGCCAACAGATCCCTCTCGGCTCCAACCCTCCATCCTCATCACCCAGAATGTAGAACCCAGTACAAACCTAAGCGCTACATGCACAAAGCTGGCACGGGACAACCATTAAGTGTGAGGCAAGCGAGCGCGAGCCACAACAGTATGTCACGCGTAGATGTGATTTGCGTTCTGCACCTGCGCACATTGTTCAGGATATGGATAAATAAATGTGCTTGTTGCAGAATCTTTGAGATTCTGCAACAAGCAAGTTCTCATAAGCTGAAACAGGAATGAGCGAGACATAGTGGAAATTCAGCATCACAGAAATGACACTACAACGCAACTTGGCCATCCATGTCGGAGAGCTAACCCTAAAGCCCATAATTGGATAGATAATATATTTTATAATTATTTTATATTTCTATCACCAGCTGAGGGGTATTCTCAGCTCTCCAGTATTAGAGCCATTTGTTTAATCTTTGCGGGTCAGCAGCTTAATTTTGAGTTACAGCAAAGCCGAGGTGGTTAACATATAAAAGGAGAATTTATTAATTCAGCACCTCTAAATATGGAGATCACTGAAACTCACGTGGATGGTTAATGAGTTCTAACCACAAGGGAATCGGGTAATAAGCACAACTCACACCTGCGAAAAACCCTTAAGACGTGTTCGGCATCTGTTTCACCAGCCAGACCTGCTGACTCTGGTAATGAATGACAAGCGCAGTCAACCTGTCTCAACGAGTGATCTTCAGAGAGCTATAGTGTGAAAGACTAACGTTGGCGCACCTGTGCAGACCGCCGCGCCTAGGTGTGTGTAAAGGCGCTAATGAGCGATAGGTTCATGTTGGGCTACTCAGGTCTCTGCCCGAGAACAAGGAGAAGGAGCTACTGAAAGCCATAGCAGAAGAGATGCGTTTTTTGTGATCGCAGAGCATGCTCACCGCCTTTACATAGTCATCCCTCCCATGGCACTGGTGTTAGTATAAGGATTCACTGTCTCGGAAGCAATATGCAAGATCTGTCCTTAAAACTGTGCAAATAAAAGAAGTGTGTCTCAATGGGATCCTCACTTGCTAAGTTACATTGGCTACTGGTGAAGCGGCCAATGTCTTAAGGCGTTGTGCTACTGTTATAAAGCTTTGACAAACGGTGGCAGTAGGAAGCTGACTCTGTATATGGTATACCACTATGTGATTATACAGTGCACAGAGTCCAGAGATTGCCCCAGAAGTGTACAGGGCTCAACTTACACCCAAAGTGCTCTATTTGTGGTAGCGTGGGCGAGCAGCCTTAGGCCTAACACAGAGGAGTGCAACACAGTTGTTAAGCACACTGACTAATAACTGACACACGACTTAAAAAGGAGATCCACACCAATTTTAGAAAATTAGGCTTCTTTCAATATTTCTTTTAAGACCAAGATGTTCACAAAAAGGTAAGTACGTTTTTCAGTAAAAATACTTTAAACTTTAAAAAGTGGACACAGTACCATTTTCAGGCTTTGCATTGTTAACCTGTGGGAGGAAAACAAGAATGCAGTTTCGCAGGTAAGTACACGACATACAAATCCAGTCTTTGGAGTTTAAGGTGAGCACCGGGCAAGGTTCAAATTAGGACCAAAGGTGCACCACCACAGGTGCGGCGGGTGCAGAGTTCACAGTTGAGGTCGAGTGCCCAATGTTAACCAATGGAGACTGGGGGTGATGAAGATAAGCTGCTGAATAAACCGGTGTCAGGGGTTGATCTCGTGGAGTTAAGTTAAGCACAGGGGGGCCATAAGGCAGCATTAAACTTACATCCACAGCGGCACAGGGGGGGCCGGGTGTTGAGTGACAACACAGCGCAGGCGCCCAGTGCTTTTCAATGGAGGAGATCAGTTTTGAACAAAGTCTGCAGGCTCAGGCCAAGAGGCCGGACGAAGAAAACCCACAGCTGCCTAGGTAAGTAGAGATGCTAGTGGATGTAGGGACACAGTCAGTCAGGATCCCCAGGGCACAGGGGTTTTGGTGAAGAGGTATTCTTAGGCATCGGAAAGTGACTTACCGGCAGCCCACAGTAGGGTCATGCTCAGAAGCACCGGGGAACCTTCACAGGACTTGTTGGCCATTTGGATTCAGGCCATGGGCGTTGGGTGCAGAGGTGGATCTAGAGGGGAGTTTGTGGTTCCTCAGGGCAGAGTTATTTTCTTTGTAGATGGTTTCTTCAGGACAGGTCATTGTCCAAGGGAGATTTAGAGTTTTTGTCGAAGGCAGGCAGTTCTCTCAGGGCTTTGGAGGTCTCTGGGCCTGCGGGGCGAGTCTTCTTTTTGTAGCAGAGGTGACAGGCAGCAGACAGATCCTTCTTCTCTCATGCTGGTGCAGATCTTCAGTGTCTGGGCTTTTTAGGTCATCGTAGATCTGCTCTCCGGGTCTGGGGGAACCACTGAAATGCTAAATTTAGGGTCTTAACAGGTAGGGATCAATGGGTTCCTTACCTGGGTGCCTACACCCACTATTATGCCACTCTCCGGTGGGAGAGGAGCATAGCCCTAGCCCTGATTAGATAAGTCCCACCATCTTCAAGACGGTGGGCACTGAAACTGTGCTTAACAACGCCTCCAGCACCTCAGGGGTCAAGTTGGTGAAGGGGGGCGCACCTCCTATTCTATTTTAGTTTTCCAGCCAGTTCTCCTGCTGAAAGTGGGGTTTGAACCAGAGCCTGCCATCTGTTGCTAGCAGCAGAGGCTGGGGTCGCATTTCAAAGGTGACAAGGCCTTTGAAGCTCCCCTCTCATCCTGGGGAAGCAGGGGCGATACCTACATCCAGGATGTGCTTTGTGTCTGGCCTCAGAGAGCAGGGGCTCTCAACTCAGAGGTACAGAAACATGTCTGGTGGTGGCATGCTGCCTAAAGCCAGTCAGAGACCACACCAGGTTTGATAGGTTTTGAGGGGGCATCTCTGAGGTGCCCTCTGGGTACATGTTTCAATAAATCCCACACTGGCATCGGTGTGGGTGTATTGAGAAGAGTTGTTTGGTACTAAACGCTCCTGTGTTCAGTGAAGCCATCATGGGACTGGGGACCTCAAGTTGCCAAGTTTCCAGCCCATGTACTCTCAATGGCTTCACTGGCACTTACAATATTTAAGAATAGACTTAGATATTGTAAGGGCATATCTGCTAATGCAGATATGCCCACACCTGAGATATAGTGCACCCTGCCTTAGGCCTGCTAGAGGGGTGACTTACCTATATGCTGTGCAGTGCTGCTTGGACTTGGCACCCAGGCATTGTGCCATGACAAATTGTCATTTTTGTCTGCACCAAGGCAAGCAGGCTGCAATTGCAGTCTGAATGGCCCTGTTGAGGGGTCCCTAGGGGTCCCTTTTCAGTCCCCATGCCCTGGGTGCCATTTACTATGGACATGTGGGGGGTTCTAAAGCGGTCAATGTTTATACAGTTTTAGAGGAAGGACACTGATCCTGGGAACCTGGAGAGCAGGGACCCAGTGCTCTATGGTCAAAGTTGCATCAAAAGCCAGGTAAAAAGTGTCTAGGGAGTACTGCAACAGAAACCTACTTTCCCACAGGGGCCCTTGGTACATACAGCCTTTCTTCCAACCCTATACTACTCTGAGGAATCTCAGATCCTCAGTGGGCGAGTAGAGTGAGAAGACTGCCCCTTGGTGGCAACTCCTTTAGCTGTGAAACTTTGGAACTCGCTGCCTCTATTTGTTCGACATGCTCCGTTGGACCTACTTTTTAGTAAGAGATTGAAAACATAGCCGTTTAGACAGAATTGATCAGCTGCTTTTGTGAGTGCACAGCACATGGGAGCCTGAATGGTGGCGCACGGACACTTCATCCTGAAGTAGCCATGCACTTTGTAAATTTCACTATTATAAGATTAGATTAAAAAATCTACAGTATAATTTTTAAACTAAATTTCTTCAGGAAATGCAGAGGCTGTTTAGACAAACTGGACTTTTTTACAGGTCTTGTCAGAGGTTTCCAGCCTCAACTGAAGTAGGGCAGACAATGAGTAGTGAGGAATCTGGTCCAGCTCAGGTGCCGAGTCAGAGCGGTGGAGGAAACAATGAACGGAGCCCTCCACTGCCTGCCATTATATATGTGAAAATGTACCCACATCAGTACATTATAAGGATAATGCAAGCCACTGAGGAGTTTCATGACCATATAGACGTACGAGGCTGAAGGCAGAGTTCCTTTATAAGGTGATGAAACTCTGAGGTGATTTGCAATATCCTTATGTACGGCATGGGGTAGGTTATTCCTTATGATACATTGTCACACCATCACCTTTACCACAAACCACTAAAATCCTTGGTGCTTAGCTCTTTTATATCAAAGAGAGAGCATGTACGCAAACATGAAGAATAAAAATAGAATCTCTATTGTAAAATTAATCACATCAAAAATGCTGTTAGATATTAGTTGGAAAAAAATGCTACAATCAGCTTAATACACGTCATTAAAAAACAAGCATTGGCATAGCCAATAGGTCTCGCCTTTGGGACCTTATAAGTGTTTAGCCATGCAACAGTTGCATAACTAAATACTTATAAGGTCCCAAAAGCGAGACCTATTGGCTATGCAAAGCGGCCGCGAAAGTGAAAGTAATCGCGATAAAGCGCGGCCCGTGCGCCCGCGCACATGCACTGTAGCTCTAGGCTGGCCTGGTAGCACTTTTTGGAGCCCTCTCAATAAGTCTCGCCTGACCAGCGCATGCGCTGGATCAGGCGAGACCTAAAAAGTACAGTAGCTCGAAATGTGTCATAAATATCTCCTTTTTGCTTGTCACTATACAGCTAAAAAAACAGAGCATAAGAAATTAATTACTTGTTTCCTTTTTGCTCCACTGGGCTGCTGGCTCTTGTAGGCAGGAACTGTGACGTCAGAACTCAACTGAAACAAGTTATTATAGTTGAGCAGCCTGCGACATTTCTTAAAAAAGATATTAATGCAATGAAGGATTTTTATACAGGAATTTCAGAATCCCATATATTACAAAATCAGGACTATAAGTCTAGAATTGAAAGAAAATCAGTGGATTGGATGAGCTCCTCTCACACCTGAAACTGGGAAACTCAAAAGCTCTGGGACAAGTAGGCAACAGCAGCCGGCCTGTGAACCTCAAAGTAAGGGCCCACAAAACCCACCGGCACAAATTAACCAATGTGGCTGCTACATTAAGGCCAGGATATAATGGGATTGTGTGGCCTCTGCATTTTGTGTGTGAATATAGATGTACTGTAATTGCCACATAATCCATCATCTACTGTATAATTAGCAGATTTTAACCCAAAACAACTTTGCTTCTAGCTCAAACAGTTCAAATTTTACTAACAATTCAGCAACACTTGTTGGCGTGCGGATGGAAGACTCTTTTCTCAGCATTACTGGTCACTTTTCTGTTGCTTATTGCTATATCTGCATGTTAAATTGGTACTAATGAAGTGTAGCTAATGTCCAGACAATGTCAGCAAGTGTAAAAATGACAAAATAATGAAGTAATACCGTCACAAATAGTTTCTTGCCCCATGATTTCCCCAACCCTGTTGCATTATTTGGCCTCCCACTACATAATTCCAGTGGCCCTGATTAAGTCACAGTAAGCATGTAGGTTTTGCCTCCACCATAAGAGTCTACAATCATAAGCAGACTACAAACAAGCATTGGCAAAGCAATTGGTCTGGTCTTTAACATAGCTACAGTACCTCAAATAATTACTAAATGTCCTTCTTGAGTCAGAAGCAACATCTTGAAGCCTTTAACAAGGATGCAGCCCTTCAAAACTTTACTAATAGTCCTTTTCAAGTCAAGCAACTGTCCGACTGCAAGGTTCTGTCGCCAAACGCCCAGCAGGCTGCCAACCCCACACTACGAAAAGCCTTTGGTGTGCAAGGTTGGCCTTCGGGCTCCAGGGGCAGCATCCTCCTCTGGCCTGGCCCTTAATTCAAAATCAAAACTAGGATCATAGAACACAAGAGTGGAATACGCAATAAAAACATGAACTCTTCTCTTCTCACACACTGGATTAACACATCGCACACCATTCCACAATTGCGTTTTACAATTCTTGAACACCTTCACATGCAGACAGATACTGACATTAACAATGTCCTTTCATGCAGAGAGACGCATTGGATTAAATACCTAGGAACGGTGACTCCGGGTGGTTTAAATGATCACTATGAATTACTATGTTTTATCTGAAATGTAATGTCAGTGTTTATCATAACTTTCCTCTGTAAAGGATTTGCACTCGTATTCAATTTTTTCTTTATGTTTGATTTACAGCATTCATACCTTCTTTACGTTTTCCTTAATCACTACTTTCTGTTAGCCTTTTTGAAGCTCTTTTCAGCTTTTACCTTCTATTGCGTTATACATTTTTTTATTCTTCCCTTGTCCGTGCACTTATGTGCAAGCTTTAATTGACACTCGGGTCCCACACTTATAATCATCAGACACAGAGTCCTATTTCCATTTTGACTCATTTGTCGTTAGTCCTCTGTTTATGTTGACTGTTTTAGAGTGGAACGTTTTTCACTAATAACCTTCCCCTACGCCTTCCACCCATACGCTCACTTGAGCTTGCTAATGCTTGAAGCACTTTGCAGATACACAGACTTTGTTGGAAGGTGAGACGCAGCAACAAACTAAGCCATGCAGCCTACGGCAGTTTATTAAAAAAAAAACCCGTAGCGTGTTAGTTATTTTCTGGTGCTTTTATTACAGCCACTGTTTTCGTAGTTACCGGTGAAGTTGTGAACGGTTCAAAGACACCTGACAAACGGCGGCGGGTGAGTTCACACGGCATCACGCTGTTTCTAGTACGTTAGCAGAACACAGGCATGATTCGCATTGTGGCAATAGTTCATAGATTATATTTTGTTCACAGATGGTTCTTCACCCAACTATTTGAGCACTTCGTTATACACAGGGCTCGACACCTGCGTGGTAAGCACACAACCATCAATGAGGACTTTTCTCAGTATCTTCAATTTCACTATTCTTCTCATTTCTCTAGCACTTTAGCATTTATATCAAACACCGTTCGGTGACTCTTATTCAGCATTTACACTGATTATCTACTGCAGCTATCGTTATTAAGGGTCACTGACTTTCTCTTTTCCTTCGAGTGCAAATTCTACATATTTAAACATGTATTCCGTTCTTTGCTAATTGCACACATGTGCTTTCTTTGTAGTTCCGGAAGGAGGTCGACTAGACCAGACCAACAGAATCTTTAACACATCTTATTGTGATTTCATTAAACCCCTGACGAAGGGTTAAATATCAACCCAAAATGCATTGGGACTTTTTATGTAACATTTGATGTACAATTTGATTTAAGGTTTTGAAATGTATGTTATATATCAGATGAATTGTGATGTTAACAGTACATCGATATTTAAGTGCTTCAATACATTCAAGCAAATAGCAATTTATCTCTGTATCTTTTCTTCAATCTTACATTGAACTTTATTGAAAAGAACTTCTTCTATCACAGGTTTTCGATAAATGTTGCACTTTTTGTTTAAATTTGAAGAGACCTTCGGGTCCTAGCTGTGATTCACGCAGGAACTGGTTTTTCTAGAACCTCTCTCAATTTATGTCACATTTAGGGATGTAGACTCACATCCCCAACACGTGAAAGCACGCTAACAACAGAATCAATTTTGTTGACACATCTAGTAATTTTACATTCTGACACAAGTTAGGTGTGCAGGCCCACCCAACCACAGCATATATTGTTCCACTTTGAGTCCACTGTGGTCCAGCACCCTTTTCTAAACATGTCTTGGAAAGACATAGCAGACTTAACTTCTAATCAAGCAGAAACCAAAGCATATTCACAAGATGAAGCCACATCAATTTACGCTCTAGTCAAAGATACACGGACTTTCAGTTCCTCCTCTGGAACCACAATACAACAGCTACGACAATTGGAATATATTATGAGGAAAGAAATTAATCAACGTCTCCACGCTACTACACTCATCGAGTACCATAAAGTGAAACGGATCCCTAGAGGCTTAAGAATAGCTCTAAGACCTATGCTCTTCAAGTATAATAAAGCATTCATGTCTCGTTGGTATGCAATTTTGAACAAATGCTCCCTGGATTTGATACTACTCATAGTCGAAGAGATTTCGTCCATACTTCAAGAACTAGATCAAGACATCAATAAACTCAAGGATGAAATATCAAATAAAATGGAACAAGAGGATTGGAATCAAGTATTGGAGGACATCAATAAAAGATTGGATGCACATGCCAAAGAAGTACATGAGCGCAAAATCAGGAAATTTAAAAGGGATACAACTGATTATAAACTCGACGAGGTATATTCATGGGCCGAGGATTATGCTCAAAAACGCCCTTTTAAAAAAACCGGAACCTCTTCATCTGAAGAAAGTGTAGCCAATGAACAAGATCTACTTCTGCATAGACCTACAGTTGGTTCAAGATCTCAACCTCAGGAACAAACAGAAGAAATGGCTACCGCATCCACCAGCAAATCCTCTTCTTTTTTAGCCGAGGGCCACTCCTCAAAATCTCCTCCAGACAAAGCCAATACAACAGGCGACGACATACCCGCAGGGGAAAAGCCCAAAAAAACAACCACCGAAACAGGAAGACCACAGAGGTCAGTCAAGAAAACAATTCCCTAGTAGTGAACATATCTCACAAACAACTCAACACAGAACAACTCAAGGTTTTGAACAAAGGCATATCGTTTGTGCCCACTTACACATCATATGGCTTGGAAACTGAAATTTCACTCTTCAAGTTCATGCGAAAGCTAAGACTGAAATGGTTTTTTTCATTAAATCCTAGAACAGAAGAAGAATCTCCAACCATACAATCATTTCGTCCTAAGAGCAAATTTATGTCTCCTGTGTCACATAAAACTTTGGACACCTTTGAGATTTTGGTTAAAAAAGACCTTGAATCCATTACATACAAAAGACCTCAGCACTGCAACCTTTCAATCAAAGAATCACGCATTCTGAATGCTTTACGCCAAGACACCTCGATTACATTCCAACCTGCTGATAAAGGAGGAGCCCTAGTAGTTCTGGATACCGATTTCTACATAAAAAACGTTAATGAACATGTGAAGGATGTTAACACGTACATTCCAATGGATCAAGATCCAACAAAGGCATTCCTAAAAATTCTTAACTGTATTCTACAGAAAGGTGAAGATGATGGCAACATTGATGCCAACACCAGAAATTTTTTATTTCACCCTACACCTAAGGTTCCGCAGATCTACATGCTTCCTAAGATACACAAGAACAAACAAAATCCACCCTTTAGACCCATAGTAGCAGGCTGTGGATCAATGCACGAGGCAATAGGAAGATATTTGGATTACCATTTGCAACCTTTGGTTCAATATTGGCAAACGTACATTAAGGACACCACGGACTGTTTACTGAAATTGGAAGCGATTACACCCCAGCTTACTAATGATTACCTTCTATGTACCATTGATGTAGTGGCACTTTATACATCCATTGCTCACAATGAGGGACTCGAAGCAGCAGAGTGGAGACTTCTTGATTCAACACTGACTAAAGACAAAAGCATTTTTTTGCTTGAACTTTTACATTTTTCCCTTTACCACAGCTACTTTTCATGGAAGGACACATATTACCAACAGATTACCGGTACATCAATGGGCTTTCCGGGAGCCCCAGCCTACGCAAATACCTTCATGGCTCCTTTTGAACATCAATATGTGCTAAACAATCCAGTTTGGCAATCGAACTTGATCCTTTTCTTACGATACATAGATGACATTCTGATTATATGGAAGGGTTCCAAAACTCTTTTAGAACACTGCATTGCGGAATTAAATCAATGCAATTCAAGAATTCAGTTCACTCATGATATTCAATCTGAAAAAATCCATTTTCTAGATTTAGAGATCCACAAATCCTCCCACGGGTTAACCACCATGATGCATAGGAAACCCACTGACGTCAATAATGCATTGCATTATTCAAGTGCCCACCCATATTCTCTTAAGAAACACTTACCTGTATCTCAGTTTACCAGAATTAAGAGAATAACTTCAGATCACCACCAATGTGACATCGATATCAAACAACAACTGGACAGATACAGATTGCGAGGCTATCCAGAAGACATCCTCACGGAGGCGGAAAAACAAGTTGGACGAAAAAAACGAGAAGACTTACTCCATACCACTTCAAAGACCTCCTCTAAACGTGAAGTTTTTGTACTAAAATATTCAGTCCAATCCGCACAGATCAAATCTATCATCAGAAAACGATGGGATATAATTCCATGACTTGTTCAAGGATCCTCCACTATTTGCACATACCAGACCAAAGAATCTGAGGGACCTTCTCAAAAGTCACTCTAAACCTATCACTTCGAATTATGCAGGCATGAAAAAATGTCACAATTGCGGGCAATGCAGCAACGTAATTTCAGGCAATGTGTTTACACACCCTCACACAGGCAAAAACATCAAACTTCAACATACTTCAGACTGCAATACAGAATGGGTAATCTATGCTATCAAGTGCCCATGCGGTCTTGTATATGTAGGGAGGACCAGTCGCAAGATCAAAACTAGGATCATAGAACACAAGAGTAGAATACGCAATAAAAACATGAACTCTTCTCTTGTCACACACTGGATTAACACATCGCACACCATTCCACAATTGCGTTTTACAATTCTTGAACACCTTCACATACAGACAGATACTGACATGAACAATGTTCTTTCATGCAGAGAGACGCATTGGATTAAATACCTAGGAACGGTGACTCCGGGTGGTTTAAATGATCACTATGAATTACTATGTTTTATCTGAAATGTAATGTCAGTGTTTATCATAACTTTCCTCTGTAAAGGATTTGCACTCGTATTCAATTTTTTCTTTATGTTTGATTTACAGCATTCATACCTTCTTTACGTTTTCCTTAATCATTACTTTCTGTTAGCCTTTTTGAAGCTCTTTTCAGCTTTTACCTTCCTAACACTTATCTATTGCGTTATACATTTTTTTATTCTTCCCTTGTCCGTGCACTTATGTGCAAGCTTTAATTGACACTCGGGTCCCACACTTATAATCATCAGACACAGAGTCCTATTTCCATTTTGGCTCATTTGTCGTTAGTCCTCTGTTTATGTTGACTGTTTTAGAGTGGAACGTTTTTCACTAATAACCTTCCCCTACGACTTCCACCCATACGCTCACTTGAGCTTGCTAATGCCGGAAGCACTTTGCAGATACACAGACTTTGTTGGAAGGTGAGACGCAGCAACAAACTAAGCCATGCAGCCTACGGCAGTTTATTAAAAAAAAACCCGTAGCGTGTTAGTTATTTTCTGGTGCTTTTATTACAGCCACTGTTTTCGTAGTTACCGGTGAAGTCGTGAACGGTTCAAAGACACCTGACAAACGGCGGCGGGTGAGTTCACACGGCATCACGCTATTTCTAGTACGTTAGCAGAACACAGGCATGATTCGCATTGTGGCAATAGTTCATAGATTATATTTTGTTCACAGATGGTTCTTCACCCAACTATTTGAGCACTTCGTTATACACAGGGCTCGACACCTGCGTGGTAAGCACACAACCATCAATGAGGACTTTTCTCAGTATCTTCAATTTCACTATTCTTCTCATTTCTCTAGCACTTTAGCATTTATATCAAACACCGTTCGGTGACTCTTATTCAGCATTTACACTGATTATCTACTGCAGCTATCGTTATTAAGGGTCACTGACTTTCTCTTTTCCTTCGAGTGCAAATTCTACATATTTAAACATGTATTCCGTTATTTGCTAATTGCACACATTAATTGTTAATTAATTGTGGGTTTATATAGCGCTAGAATCAACTCCCAGAGGAGTATCTCCGCGCTTCGATCGCTGGGGAACCCATCCTGGCTCACCCTGAGAGATGGTCCCTAATGGGTATCTCTAAGGTGCGACCAAGCATCCCCGGCGGTCTGGGGGGGCCGTTGTGAAGATGAGGCAAGCTAATGCCCAGAGTTGCCGAGTGTGGTCCCTGACTGGAGTAGGCACCGAGGCGAGAATTATCGAGCCCGCTGACCCTGGTCCATGACCCTGCCGCGTCGGGAATCAAACCCTGGTCCCGGGCCGTCCTCTGCTTACGGGTCTGCCGCCTCTAACCAGTGAGCCACACCTCTCCACATGTGCTTTCTTTGTAGTTCCGGAAGGAGGTCGACTAGACCGGACCAACAGAATCTTTAACACATCTTATTGTGATTTCATTAAACCCCTGACGAAGGGTTAAATATCAACCCGAAATGCATTGGGACTTTTTATGTAACATTTGATGTACAATTTGATTTAAGGTTTTGAAATGTATGTTATATATCAGATGAATTGTGATGTTAACAGTACATCGATATTTAAGTGCTTCAATACATTCAAGCAAATAGCAATTTATCTCTGTATCTTTTCTTCAATCTTACATTGAACTTTATTGAAAAGAACTTCTTCTATCACAGGTTTTCGATAAATGTTGCACTTTTTGTTTAAATTTGAAGAGACCTTCGGGTCCTAGCTGTGATTCACGCAGGAACTGGTTTTTCTAGAACCTCTCTCAATTTCTGGCCCTTAATTGGCCATAGGGACCCTATCAATGGTGCCAAATAAAATTAAACTGGAGAGGCCTCAGCGACCCCATCTGCTAGGGCTACATATACTATAAAAGGGTGTGGCTGTGCAGCCAAGTCCTAGAGCCTTCATAGGCCCTGTGGACCACATCCCTGGGGCCATTTTTTCATTAAAATGAGAGGGGGGTTGCACGGCCACCCTCTCCATGCCTTATCAGGCCCTGGGATCCCATTCCTGAAGCCAAAATCAATTAAAAAAGGGAGGGGGCGTGCACCCCCCTCCCCGAACCTTCTTGGGGCCCAGGGACCGACTGCCCTGTGGCCAAATGTAATAAAAAAGCGGAGGGAGTGCCACACCCTCCCTGAGCCCCATTAGGCCCCGGGGACCACATCCTCCATGGCCAAGTAATTAATAGAGGAAGGGGGATGCTGATCCCTCCCTGAGCCAAATTAGGCCCTGGGGAGCCCATGCAGAAGCCGAAATGTACATAAAAGGGAAGGGGGCAGTGCAGCCTCCCACTTCGGGCATTTATATCCTCCAGAAGCCTATCCCCCAGGGCCATGCACTTTGTAGAAGGGGAAGGAGACGAGCGGGGCCTCTCCCAAGGCTATTTTGGCCCGGGGGACCCCATCCCCTACAGTCTGCATTAGTTATAGGAGGGCATCCCAGAGCCCTCGCGGCCTCAGCCGACTTGTCGCAAGGTGCATTGCTCCTGCCAGGAGGGAGCAGGTGCATTAATGCTGCTCCCTCCGGGCTGCAGCAATATGTTGTCTGCTTCCCTGCCTGCATCAGTTCAGGCAGGGAAATAAAACACAAGTCTGCTCCCAGGCAGCAGGAACATTTTTAAATCTCCTGCAGGATGGGAGCAGACTTACTGTTTGCTCCCGTTTGGCGGGAGGTTTGAAAAAGCTCCCGCCAGACAAGGGCAAACTTGTTTCCCTGCCTGCTGGATCATGACAAAAACCACCAATTTTTAAAATAAATTATTTGGGCCCCAAATGGTGTCCCTCTTGGTTCCACAATAGGGCCTGGTGGCAGGATATCCCTACACTGCCTACTTATATCATTTTTGTTTTAAAGTTCAGGACAAGGGACTAAGTCCTTGATTCCTGTAGCCGCAAAATCTTTTCTTATGTGCTGGCAGCCAATCGGAGCACTCCATTTTGCAGGAGTGACTTCAGCAGAAGCGAGATGGCCTGGGGGATGGGGGAGGGGTGGAAGCTGCCCGGGCCAATCAGAACACTCTGTTTTTAAATTGGTGCTCCCACAAGACTCTTGAGAGCCTCTCAACGATCGAACTGTCCAGATATACAAATATTTTTAATATCTCAAAAACTACTGAATGGATTTACACCAAAAGCACAACCTGTGAATCAAGATTTAGCTTCCTGCTGAATTTGGTGTAATTCCGTTCAGCAGCTTTTGCGGTAGTGCTTCTCAAAGAAGTCTATGAAAAATGCATGAGGATTTTGCATTTTGGTACCCCCTTTTTGCTTGCCCCCACACTCGATGGATCACACTAAAACCTCTCATGCTCTAATTAGGCAAAAAAGAGCACTGTCTCGAAAAGAATTGCGGAGATTCATCACATGGTGCCAAAGTTATTAGCAACACAAAAAAGTAATTTCCTATGGAAATCACAGACCTATCTATAACTACCCACTAATAAATATATATATATATACAACACACACACACATATATATATATATATATTGTCCAAAACTTCTCCAAGTTAAAGAAAAGCAATCGACGCCGTGTCTGTGCTGAAAGTTATTTATTGCCAGCCGAAAAAGCTAGACGCGTTTCGCCTGTCCTGCAGGCTTGTTCACTTTAACTTGGAGAAGTTTTGGACAATATTCGTGACCGCGTTTGGGAGGTCTCTTCATCGACGCGCCCTTCGTTCTGGAGGCAACGGGTGTTCCCATCCATTTGTGGAATATATATATATATATATATATATATATATATATATATATATATATATATATATATATATATATATATATATATATATTATATTACCTACTGGCGGTCGCCAGTAGGTAGTTATAGTTAGGACCCCTTTTCCATAGGAAAACCTCAACATTCTATTTTGAATAACTTTGGCGCCGGTCGATGAATCCTCGCGAATTTCTCAAAATAGGTGGGGCGCTACGCTCCGCTCCTACCCTGAAAGTCTCGGGGGGATTCGTCAAGCGGGGGCTGAGATAAAAGGGGGGTCCCAAAACGCGTTTTTCCCATGCATTTTTCCATAGGACCTTTAGAACGAGCTACAGCCCGAACGGCTGAACAGAATTACTAGAAATTTGGCAGAGAGGTAGTCCCTAGGTCAAGGAAGTGCCTTTTGTAGGTTTGGTGTAAATCTGTTCAGTAGATTCTGAGAAAATAGCCTTTAAATCAATATATATATCTGAGCCCGCTTACGGTACGCTTACGGTACGCTTACCGTAAGCGTACGGTGGCGTGCGCGAGCGCGATTCTGATTGGCTCTTAGATCTTAGTAAACATTCGAATCGGCCGAAACCAGGAAGCGGCGGCCGCCATTTTGTCTCTCGCACTGAGTGTTGTTTATCAAACAAGATGGCCAAAAACATGTTACGGGGCTGTTTTGACAACTCCCTCCCACATAGTCATGTTGAGGGAGTCCCCAAACATCCCCCAAGAGCAAAAACGGTTTTATTTTTTTTTCGGCAATTTCGCAGAGTACGCTTACCGTACGCTTACCGTAAGCGTAGGTAAAAAAATAAAAATAAAAAAAACACTATCCACACTTACCCCACCCCCTGTGCTTTTGGTGGCCGTAGCCCACCAAATGTACAGGGCTTATTAATAGGTAAAAAAAACTAAATTTTGGCAACATGAAATTATAAAATCGAAATAAAAAAAAACACTATCCACATTGACCCCACCCCCTGTGCTTTTGGTGGCCGAAGGCCACCAAATGTACAGGGCTTATTAAAGTTGATAAAAACCGTGCACGGAACGAACTGCGTTAAGTGGGCGCGCACGCCTCGAATGGCGTAAAGTAACTTAGCATTTAAAAAACCGTACAAATTCACTGAAAAAACCATAGGTTTCACACACGTTATAGTTAGGAATTAGCATTTAAAAAACCTTGCAAATTCACTGAAAAAACCATAGGTTTCACACATGTTATAGTTAGCGGAAATTTTACTGATAAAAAACCAGTGAAATTGCCCCGTTATAGTTAGTGCTGGCAACTATAACTCACGCGACCGCAATCTTCTGCTGATGACATATGTGTCTTTATGAAAAAAAAATATTTGTAATATATGTATAGCTAAAAATGTATGGAAGAAGACATGGGCAAATAAGTGTCTAAATACAGTATTAGCATCAGCAGAGGATTGCGGTCGCGTGAGTTATAGTTGCCAGCACTAACTATAACGGGGCAATTTCACTGGTTTTTTATCAGTAAACTTTCCGCTAACTATAACATGTGTGAAACCTATGGTTTTTTCAGTGAATATATATATATATATATATATATATATATATATATATATATAACCAAAACTGCCCAGCAGATGGAACAACCTTTATTTTTCACAACAGTTCCCTGCATGTTTTAACGTTTTTTTCTTTTTTTTCCAATTAGCACCAGGTGTGCTTTCTTCGCTCCTTTCCACCAATGCATGCTGGTCCTTGTGGTAAAATAATGCAAATTTAACCCTCCAGTGGGTCCCAAGAGTCACAAGTCTTTCAAAGAGTCCGATTCAAGCCCCAATTGGGACCCCGAATCGCACTTTTGCCAAGGGGGAGGCTTCCCCCCCTGGAAGCATCCCAGTGTCGGATGGCGCGATCCCTCCACGGCCTGGACTCGCCGTGTCAAATATATCACCAAAAACTTGTGGCAGCACGAAATCCATTTGCACAAGGGGCCTCTGAGGAGAAGGGAGACACCCTTTGAAACGCGTCAGGCCAGGAGGATTAATAACAGAATCATAAGCTGTCTGTTGTGAAAAATAAAGGTTGTTCCTTCACTTGCTGTGTGCTGCGGCCTCATCTGCTGGGCAGTTTTGGTGATATATTTGACACGGCGAGTCCAGGCCGTGGAGGGATCGCGCCATCCGACACTGGGATGCTTCCAGGGGGGGAAGCCTCCCCCTTGGCAAAAGGCACAACAAGCATTAATTTCGACAGTCAACGTGCGATTCGGGGTCCCAATTGAGGCTTGAATCGGACTCTTTGAAAGACTTGTGACTCTTGGGACCCACTGGAGGGTTAAATTTGCATTATTTTACCACAAGGACCAGCATGCATTGGTGGAAAGGAGCGAAGAAAGCACACCTGGTGCCAATTGAAAAAAACCGAAAAAAACGTTAAAACATGCAGGGAACTTGTGGCAGCACGAAATCCATTTGCACAAGGGGCCTCTGAGGAGAAGGGAGACACCCTTTGAAACGCGTCAGGCCAGGAGGATTAATAACGGAATCGTAAGCTGTCTGTTGTGAAAAATAAAGGTTGTTCCTTCACTTGCTGTGTGCTGCGGCCTCATCTGCTGGGCAGTTTTGGTGATATATATATATATATATATATATATATATACACACACACACACACACACACACGCACACATATCCATATCTACATAGACATACACACAACCTAAACAACTGCACCTCAAAAGCAACGCCAGTCCCACAAGAAGTCCCCCAAGGGTCAATTCTGTCTCCTGCACTATTCAACCACTACGGAACCCCTTGCAATGATCCTGAAACAAGCCAAAACTGCCGATCATCTCTATGCAGATGTCACTCAACTCTACATGAAAATCTTGTCTGTCAAATACATCCAGCACTTAACTAGCACCAGTGCTTTATTTGTAAAATATGAAGTGCCAGGGCTCTGGCCAGGAGGTCACTGCAGCTTGCACCCCTCATCGCCCCAGTCATCGCTGCCCAAAAACTACTAACCATCTCTCCCGCATGTAAATGCGACAGTTCAGATTATTTCAGGTTCCCAAAGCTATAGGAATGGCTGGGGAAGCAAGTCTGAGCAATTTTTTAATGTACATTGTTTTCCTGAACAACTCTTACACTGCTCATCTCTAAATTACATGAGCAGCGCCACCTTGTGGCAGACTGCCCCAAGTGTGGTGTTGACAATAAGGTGCCGGTGCCGAGCACCGGAAACCAATTAAGTGCCGGTGCTCAGCACCGAGAAGCACCGGCTCAAATTAACCACTGTCTAGCACTTTCTCAATGGTGCAATTCTGGCTGAGCAGCAACCATCTTAAGCTCAACCCTAAGAAAATGTAATACCTTCTCATCCAACCCAAAGAAAAATCCTTTCCCTTAGATATCTGTCTTTACAACGCAACTGCATTAAACTGCAAATTATCCATATCTAACTATTAAATCCCTGGGGATTACCCTTGACACACACTTAAGCATGAAGGAGCATATTAATGCTACTGCTAACAGTGCCTTCTACACCCTGAATTACCATAAAAAAGTCAAACTCTTTATCCCAATTGAACACCTAAAAACTGTGGTGCAACCCTTAGTCTTCCCCAAACTAGACTAGGCCAACGTAATGATTATGGGCGCCCCAAAAACACAACTAGCCCCTTTGAAAGCCACACTCCATGCAGCAGCTAGACTGCTGTCGGGGGAGAGTCGCTTTAACCACATCATTGCCACTCTCAAGAAACTCAAATGGCCACCAATCGAGGCAAGAGCTATACTCAAAATTGCTTTCATAACCCACAAAGCTGTTTAGATGGAAAAACCAGTCTACCTTGCAAATAAATGATCAAAAGCCAGTCAAACAGACTGCTTTGAAGCTCTAACAGTCTACTCTAGATTGAGCCAAACTCTAAGAAAGAGAAATCTCGCACCTGCTCCTTCTCCAGGAACGCTCTCAGAATCTGGAACTCCCTGACTCCGGATTTATTACAAAAATCAATCATTTTCTCTCTTCAAGAAGAAACTGAAACTTCTCTTTAACAAATATCGCAACCATCGGACTGGTCTGTTGGTCCCAGCACACCCCTTAAACAAATCTGAACATCACAAATTTTGGTAAAGAGCACAATTTGCCCCCATTGTTTTCAAAACTTTCTTGGGCTTGAACTCCCACAAACTCCTATTCAGGAAGGGTGCCTTGCTCACCTGTGTGCTACAAAGTGATTCTGAACGTTGTGCATGTAGTTAGTGTGGAAACGTGTAATATTTTCAATAATTGTATCGGTGAAGGGTTTAGATTAAGGACAGGAAGAAATGGCGCTCTGGCATGGACGCTAGGGTTGTGGGATGAGGATGAATGTACACGGTGCTTAACAGGTCAGGGGGAACAAACCCAAATAAAACAACCCCTGCAAATGTGTAGGTCAAGATCTACACAGTAAATAAAGAACAAAGTCCTGTGCACACGTATAAGGATAGTGGTTTTAGTGTCAAAACCAAAATTTAAATATTTCTTCTTGCTGAAATTATGAAGGTCGACATCAGGAGTATCATAAATGGGGATTTTATATCAATCCAGATCAATACAGAATGAACAAACCAGCCGACACGTGTTTCGTCACAACGTGGTACAATTGTGATTCTTCAGGGCTGGGAAGGACACAAAACAACAAATAAAACAAAAGGAAACCACTAAATGGCGCATAAAAGAAACAAAAATTAAAAAGGCAAGGGTGGCGAAAGGTGAACACCTCAGATCACGTGGAAACCCTATGTTATGAAAAGTACATAGATTAGGTGACTTCACACTACATAGAGACCCACAATTTGTGGAAAAGTGCTGTGGACAACAAACAGTAACTATTGATGGCAGCGCACCAGGATGTCAATCTAAAAGAAGACAAAAGATACCTTGCAATAGCTAAGTTTGGTGAACATATATTTAACATTGGAAGTGAGAACATAGGTGACAAATAAGTTTGTGTGAATGGTGACATGGTACGATAACGTACATATTGCGGCATATCTTAACACAGAAAATTCAATGAATGTGATATATTCAAAACCGTCTGTCAAGTTTGTAACGTTTAGCACTAAAGTGATATTGCAGCACGAGGAGGTAATCATTCGCAAACAAAAGGCAGGCGAAAAGTAACACGGAAAACACCAAAACAGACAGGGAAAAGTAGTTGCTCAAACACAGTGATAATGTGTAGACAAGCTGATTCCTTAAGACAAAATAGCAATGAAACAATCGCAATTGTACATGCTCCCTATGTACAGTCACAGGATATGGATTGTATGTAGGTGATTAATGGTGCATAAGCAAAACCAGTTCAAATAACTGAGTGTTCAAAGAATAATAGAAAATAATTATTAACGTTGATTCAGTAATGCTTTATCTGGAGTTAGCGGGTAGGAAAAGCAGGAGAGATGAAAAGCAAGAGTAGACTGTCTACTCTTGCACAGGACTTTGTTCTGTTGTGTAATATTTTCATTAGCATAAGCAACAGCCATTTTGGCTGTGGTGTCCATTTTGTTTCCTTCTTAATTCTTTCGTCCTCTGCTGTTCGCCTTTTCACTCTGCTTGTGGCATCTATTTTAGTTGAGCTCCTAACATGGCAAAGCAATGTACGTGCTGGGGGTTTGTAGCTGCCAGTGCACCTGGTCTTAGATGTTATCTGTTGACTGTTTACTGCTGTCATAAGCATTCCTGCTCCCCCTCCCAATTTCCTGACCATGTAGTCATCTATCTGCCCTTGTTTGCTGATAGCTATTTCTAAACTTGTTCTTTCCATTTCTGTCTATGTGCTTACATTGCAACAAAGCTGTATATAAGGACGATGGTTTGTGAGTTCAGTGTACCTCCTCCTGCAACACTTGAGAGTGTTGTGTGGATGTAGTTCCACTCATGAGTGATTAATAAACTTGTTATTTTATTTCAACTTCAGTGCCGATCTCTTTTTGTTAGTCTTTGGACCGTGGACAAGAGGGTGACTGTGCACCAGTGTGCTCACTTTTGGTTACATTTTCACAGTTGGCGCCTAGCACATGAGGCCCCATCAGAGATGCGGCCATCCGAAGGAGTGGTCTCGACAGAGGATCGAAATATTACTTAGGAAGTGCACTGCATGAGGAGACCCTTGTCTTTGCAGGCCGATGTGACTTTTCCGTTTTTCCCGATTTGACCCTTCAGGTGGTGGCCGGTCTCGACTGGGCTTTCTTTGGCGTACTTTTTGCAGTGACCATTAAGTCGACCAGAGATCGGCAGGTGAGAGTTGGAGACTTCTGTTTGGTAAGGTCGCTGAAGCGGCACTCATGATTTGCTTGGTTTGGTTTTGATATTCCTTCTTTGCAAAGACTGAAGGCAGGTAATGTGGAGATTTTTCTCCTTTTGGAATATTTGTTTGGAGAAGTGATATTTTACATATACATGTGAAAACATGCCTGTTCTCAGCACACTCCGTAAGTGGTGTTCCTGCTCTTCTGGTACCAAGAAAGCTTTAGAGCAAAGTTAGCCGGCTCCTCCAGAAGGGACCCCAAATAGAGAGGTATATATCAAATATGGTATTTGTTCCATAATGTACGGTTCATTGTGGAACAAATACACAAAGAAAGAGTCCATTTTACAATGGCCAGTGAATGGGTCATTCGATTCTAAAAAGGTTCAATATGTAGAGCAGTGTTTATTTAAAAGAAAGAGTAGACAGGATATGTTTGATTGTTTGTGTATGTGGGATAAGGAAATGAAGGAAGGAATAGAAAAGGAAGATAGAGAACGTCAATTAGAGGTAAATGGCCAGTATCCTTTTAGGCGCCCTATCTACCGACTAATTAATACGTCTCAGGAGGATTGCATCCTATTAAAATGTTCCCCACCACTGTATAAAATTCCACACTCTTACTGTTATTCTACATTCTATCCTGGCCCCTACCCTCTTGCTTCCTCTTTTTGTTTTGCGTATCCTTGTGATCACAATCCCCTGGCGCAAACTTCAATGACTCCACCCAACCACTATGATGTCCCGTTGCTTTGTCATTACATTTTCACCATTCAAATCCACAAGCATACTGCACTGAATTGTGACATGTTGCTGCCATATGGCTGTGTGTAACAAATGTGACAAAATTGTGACAGGTCTACATTTCTTTTTCCTAAAACAACCAAACCAGGTGAAGATGGATTTCGGAGGCCTAACTGCCACAGTTTGATAGGACTTTAATTTATTTTGGCCAAGTTTAGTTTTTCGATCTGTTCTTTGGCAGGCAGAGTATTTCATAGATTCGACACAGTGATGGAAAAGGTCTTGTCACGAGCAATTTGCTTATATGTGGTGAGCGGGCCAATCTAAGTGGTGAGCACCATTTCAATGTATGTTCGAGTAATTTAGAAGTACCCTGGAACCGTTGAAATAACTAGAACTTAGATTTGTTGTTGATGATGTAAGCTTGGGTAAGGACACTTTTTTTTGTCACTCACTGGACGGCCACGTTAGAGACAGTAGACGCATTAGCATCTCTGGTGGCACCACCGTGGCCCACTTTGTAGAATTTATAGTTCCGTATGCACTCTGTGTTCGCACTCCTCACCCCTGCATAAATATTTGTCCTGTCTCGTAATGAAAACGATAAACCAGCGCATACTGAAAGCGAGGCTCACAATATAGTCGTCGCTGCTAATTTTGGAAACGTGAAAGTGATCTGTGCATCTGCGACCCAGAGCACGTGACGTTTTAGTGATACATCTGCCGCCGGTTAGATGGGCTTTACACCTGCTGCTAAATGTAAACTTGTTTTACCTCAGAAAAGCCTGCCTAGTAGCAGGCCCCTTGCAACTGTCAGGATGTTTATATAGACGTGCTGCTGGATAACTTTACCAAAATACATGCAGCCCGTTGCCTGTTGGCAATGGTAAATAATTAGGCCTTTATTCAGCCCCTCGCTGAGCGATCTCATTACTGCGGAAGCTGCAGTTGGCCTTTCCCTCACTGAACCTTGCAAATGTGTACACGTCACCGCACCGCGCAGCAATGCGTTTCAGTTTAATTGCGACATTAAGATGTTCAAATTATTATAAAGTCATAAGTTGAAAAAAAAAAGTGTAAACTTTGCATGCAAAAATTCTGATTCACGAACTCGCAAGCAGCAGATGTTTCCATGCTACCACAAACTTGCACGGAATATCGATAATGTTCTGTCACCATAAGTGATAATGAGGTTAGAGAAGTAATTCTCATTGATTTTGCTTTTGCAGCCAATCCCCAACATTTGGATTGTCCTGTGGACACTTGCTTGCATGCCTGCATGAAGGGGCGATTTTCTCGTTAAGAACATTATTCACGAGAAGGAAAAATTAAAAACATTGAAATTTCACATTAAACCTAACTCTATACCGGAGGGTTTTCTGCACTGCAGGTATTCTGCGCCTGTGATGTTAGATAATATTGCTGCGCCCCCAGTTGAAGTATGATAATCATGGAATTATCTGCCTCATAAGTGGGCCTTCTGTGAATAGGGATAGGAGTAGGAAATCTCGAGATGTTGCAGGTTCTCCTAAGTCAGTGGTATATTCCGATTTTTTTTGTGATTTGCTCTTGACACCTTTTTGTGGGCTCATGGAGAAGCCTTCCATGCTGCTCTAATTGTCGTTCTTTATGGGTCTAAAATTGTCTCCTTCTCAGAGGAGTTTGACTGGCTAACCATTGACCCTGTGCTTTCCTGAGGAAGTCTTCCCGGACCATACGATCCCTGATGCATCTAGATATCTGCTTCGATCCAGGAAGAAAGACACTTCATCGCAGAAAGAGACTGTTTGAGCCACTGTCCTGGGTGGTTAAAGACTGGCTACAAAGGGGTTTAGTCTTTTAGTTACTACTCATCTCAACGTTAGTGAAGAAACCAACGCCTGCCCAGGACCTTAGGGCACCATTTGTTTTGTTGTTTGTCGATGAGATGAACATACCGGAGGAGAAGAAATCAAATGCTGCAAAGATTTGTAGCGGCTGTACAATGTTAATCACTGGGCTAACTTTGACTGCTGTCATCATTGTTGTGATAATGTGGGTTGTGGAGGAAGGAACTCCGGCTCGAAACTTACTGTCCGCTATACTCTTGTCCCCAAGGAACATTATTACTTCACTCTTCCCTGTCATGAAAAGAAGAACAGAATGTCATATCTCAATAACACTTTCATACAAATGTTGCATCATACTCATAATGCTATGAACACTATCAACTGCTGGGTATGTGGAATGATGCCAGCCCATCAGAAGAAGGGAGGAACGCCTTTCATTCCCTTGCCATTCTTACATAATGGCTCCTGTAGAGCCTGGTTCACACTGTTGTGGGCCTCTGAAATCAGTAATATTACTCTAGCTGATGTAGGAGGACTTAATGTGCAATTAAACAAGGTTTGTTACCCCGATGAGGAAGAGGACCCACAAGCCAAAGGAACTGTATGGGAAATGGAGGAGTATCACAAAGGATATTCCTCCACAAGCTATGTTTTCCCCAACACTCGAACGGCCAAGTGTAACAGGCCTCTTTGTGTGAGCAGTTTTGGCAGTACCCCAGTGGGAAAAAGGGACTGTACTACAGTATTGAATATCACTGGAACGAACAATAGCAGTTTTCTATCCTCACATAACACTTATTTCATTTGTGGAAGTAAAGGTTACTATCATCTACCAATTGGATGGTCTGGAATATGCTATGTGTCCTTCTTGCTTCCTCCTGTGTTCTTAGCACCTGCATCTTATCATAAAGATCAAAAAATGTTAATGACCTTTCCTTGAACCGATTCAAAAGAACTATAAATAATGATGAAGTGGATCAAACTGACACTGCATTACAGCAATATGTTGACTTTAATTTGGGACTCTTTTTCTTTGTTGGTGCAGCTTTGAATAGTAGGAAAATTAGACGCTAAACCCGAGTGGTAGAGGCTGTGGCTAATGAAACAGCAATGGCTCTTGGAAATATTACAGAAGAACTCCAAATTACTGTTCGCCTTTTCACTCTGCTTGTGCCATCTATTTTAGTTGACCTCCTGACATGGCTAAGCAATGTACATTCCGGGGGGGTTTGTAGCTGCCAGTGCATCTGGTCTTAGATGTTATCTGTTGACTGTTTACTGCTGTCATAAGCATTCTTTGCCCCCTCCCAATTTCCTGACCATGTAGTCATCTATCTGCCCTTGTTTGCTGATAGCTATTTCTAAACTTGTTCTTTCCATTTCTGTCCATGTGCTTACATTGCAACAAAGCTGTATATAAGGACAATGGTTTGTGAGTTCAGTGTACCTCCTCCTGCAACACTTGAGAGTGTTGTGTGGACGTGGTCCCACTCATGAGTGATTAATAAACTTGTTACTTTATTTCAACTCCAGTGCCGATCTCTTTTTGTTAGTCTTTGGACCCATGGACAAGAGGGTAACCCTGCATCAGTGTGCTCACTTTTGGGTACATTTCCACAGTAGCTAGCAGCACCAGTAGGCCACACACGTGGGGCCAGTGGGAAAGAAGCACCTGTCTGCTAAGAAACATTTTGGCGACCTGCACTGCTTTACTTTCATTAATTAAGCACTCACATCGATCTACTATGTCTAGGATGGCATGTGCCAAGGCGCTGGATACAAGTCTGGCAGGAGAAGAGCAGGAGTCAGCAGCTGAGCATTGCTGAAGCAAAGGGGAGAGCAATTCCCTAAATAACTGGCAGCATAAAACCCTCAGTGTTCCAATGCATTAAATTCAGGCAAGCAGATTGGTTAGTTGCATAGCATTAACGATGGAGCCACAATTGCTCGTGAGACGGTGCAAATTATAGAGCAGAGTGAATAAAGAGAAAATAATTATTATGATGCATTTCCGATTTAGGACCGGATTACAGGAAAAGGTTCTGGGTGCAATGCACCTTAAAATGCAGGTACATGCTAGGAATTCCCACAGCTGCTTTGTTTGAGAGCTCAGGTACGGCTCCCTTCTTGAGGAGTTGCTGTGGTGCTGGAGATGAGTGGCTTTAAGGAGGACTTCTTCCTGTGCCGTGATACACCAACCAGAAGCATTGAGCTCAATGGGGCAATTCCCCTGCCTTTTGGATGTGACAGTCAATATGTCATTCTTCTACTGTTGAAGGCTTTCAGCATAAACAAGGGTGATTTGAGGCAAGAGTAGAGATGGTGTGCTCCTCAGAAGGATGGGCTAAGGGAATGCCCTGTCCCACATGCATATGACAAAGGGCATTGCATGGGAGTTACCCACTTGGGAGCATCACCACTTTGGTTGATATGCTGAGGACGCAGAGTGATAGCGGAGTGTCAACGAAGGGTGCACTCCATGAGCTTGAGGTGGCTCCTAAACTCCCTTTGGAGGAGCAGAGCCTTGCAGCCTAAACACGCCAAGCTGGCATTAGGGCCGAATGATAATGAACAGAAGAATCCGAGAAAGAAACAAGTTTTTTGTGCCTCCAACCTTCATTTTCCAACCATGTATTAGAGCCATGATACAAGAGGAAGTATCTTGTTTGTATTGTAGTTAAAGACATAGATGGGCATGAAGAGCGACTTTATGAGTCAAAAGGGTATATTGAAATGAAAGTGACCTCAGTTTGAGGGGCTCTGGAAAAGTTCAAGACAAGGTTGCTAAAGAATTAAGCATAAGTATACACCTTGGAGATCGTGTAAATGGATGCCTGAGAGGAAAACGCAGATGACTTTCAAAACAATGTGCACTTATCTCAACAGGAGTCTAAGGAGGAACAACTGGATAATGTAGTGGGCGAACAAGCTTGAGAACTCTGTGGGTACCACTTTTAGCTGAGGTCAAGAATATTAGAACCAAGGTCCATCAATCCAGTAAGAAGAGGTGCTCAATCTGGAATCTTAGTGTCAGGTCCAGGTGATCAGGTCCCTTAGGTTGCCAATGAGGTGTCAACATGGGAGGGTGCCCGAGTCATGCACAACACTGGCGGAACGGAGGGCCTGATTAAAAAAGCATCCACTAAGAGGGCTGATCACTATATTTCAGGTAAGAGAGTATTTCCAGACAGGAGCCAGGAAACCAGAGACTTTTTTAAATGACATGGCTCTAATGGGGTAGGTGGCCCCCATGTGTTCTGACATGAATGGCAAATCTAACGTTTGACTGAGTAATTTACCTGATATATTTTAATGCCTACATGAGAGAGTGTGGGAAGTGCCGAGAAGGGTTCTATGGTTGGTCTAGGACTGGTATTATATTATGGCGTTCTCTCTTGATCTGTGGGGTTCCTTAAAGAAGTTCCCCTTTTTCCACTGCTTCCCCCATTCCCATTTGCCTCTTAGTCAGTTCCTGAGGAATTGCTAAACGTGCAGATAATCTTCGAGTTCTTCTCAGGCATTGGTATAATACAAGTGCAGGCCATTATTGTGGTTTTCTTGTTCTTGATACCATGCCACTATGAGATATTATTTATTTTACAAAACAAACAAGTTTATTAGCACAACGTATTTTAAACCCATTTAACAAATATGTATACCAATAATTTACATTTCTGTAAGTTGCATAAAAAGTGTACCAATGCAATGATCAGTTCATGAAATTCTAAGCAACTTAAAACTGATTTACAACATCATGACTGCGAATGTCAGATTTAAGAACTAAATAACATCCCCACTTCATATATAGTGATTAACATATTAAAAAGTCTAATTAAATACGACTAAGATCAGTCGTAGCATCCAAACAACAAATACACAGATTACCTTGAACTTTCACCTTATCAGCTTCATTTGGTAGAGTCCAATTGGGATTGATACCAAGCCACAATTTTAAAATGTCATTTCACAATATAGGATCTGGCAGTTTTGTAACATAAGGACTCAGTCACTGGCAAGGACACAACCCAACCACTGGCAAGTTAGGCTAATAGATGGATGAGCCTGCAAACAAATATTATCCATTGATAATGATTGGGAGATAGCTGAAGACCACAACATATTTATCTTGAGAGGCAGTGAGATACCAATGTCATTTGGATCTATTATAACTAATGCTCACAGCTGTACACAACTTTTCAACCAACAGGCAAATCAATTTGACCCAGCTCCACCCTAACCGCTTGGAGCCCAGTACTTGCTGGCAGACCTTCTTTAACAGCGGCACCTCTAGCCCTTCCCAATCTACTGAAGGATCTAACCTGAGCAGAGCTCCCTAATAGTAAAGAGGGGTTTCTTTAAACTGAACTACCTTCAGCAGGGATACCCATGGAAGCACACCAATCTATAAATTAAATCAGGAATGAGCATTAGTTGTGGCTTGTTAAACTATCTGCGATGCTCTCACTTGATTTTGCCAATTCTTATTAGAGGCAAATCCAATCCTTAGATATTTAAACTAATACACTTGCTCTAATTTGGAAACCCAAAACAAGATGGAAAGTTTTGTAGCCTTGAAAGAGAACACCATTGCCTTGCTCTTATCTAAATTGATGGTTAATTTGTTTTGCTGATAACAGTTCTCTAACACCATTAACTTACACTGTAAACCAACCTGGGAATAATCCATTATTATGAGATTGTCAGTTAGTATGAGATTTGTGCGTCAATAACAAGTAACTGAAAATTAAAATACAGACACACTTTCTGGTGAGATGACTGTGGCTTTTGGACTTATGTTGGCACTTTTTGGTGTAGTTTTGCTGGAGAGTTATTACAGGTAACTTTGCAATTTAGGACCAGGTTTGTGATATAACGAGACATCTAGGGGGATAATTCCAGGACGACATTAAGACCCTTTGATAATGGGATGTGTCAACGAAGGGTGCACTCCATGAGCTTGAGGTGGCTCCTAAACTCCCTTTGGAGGAGCAGAGCCTTGCAGCCTAAACACGCCAAGCTGGCATTAGGGCCTAATGATAATGAACAGAAGAATCCGAGAAAGAAACACGTTTTTTGTGCCTCCAACCTTCATTTTCCAACCATATATTAGAGCCATGATACAAGAGGAAGTATCTTGTTTGTATTGTAGTTAAAGACATAGATGGGCATGAAGAGCGACTTTATGAGTCAAAATGGTATATTGAAGTGAAAGTGACCTCAGTTTGAGGGGCTCTGGAAAAGTTCAAGACAAGGTTGCTAAAGAATTAAGCATAAGTATACACCTTGGAGATCGTGTAAATGGATGCCTGAGAGGAAAACGCAGATGACTTTCAAAACAATGTGCACTTATCTCAACAGGAGTCTAAGGAGGAACAACTGGATAATGTAGTGGGCGAACAAGCTAGAGAACTCTGTGGGTACCACTTTTAGCTGAGGTCAAGAATATTAGAACCAAGGTCCATCAATCCAGTAAGAAGAGGTGCTCAATCTGGAATCTTAGTGTCAGGTCCCTTAGGTTGCCAATGAGGTGTCAACATGGGAGGGTGCCCGAGTCATGCACAACACTGGCGGAACGCTTCTCTGTGTTTTTTACACAGAGAAGACTTTTCGAGTAGGACCCTCAGCCGTATGCCCAAAGGGAGTCTCTGACCAGTAAACTAGTATTGGTGTAGGAAAGTGCTTGAGAAGGTTGGGCAATCCTTCTGTAGTTTTTACCTGAATTTATTCCTTGCTGTGTTAACATGTGATAGTAGACTGTGTACTGTAATAATGTGTAGGGTCACGTGTTAGGGATATTTTCCATATAAACGTGAAGAAATTATTGTTGCAATACATGTGTGTTTAACTGAAAGCATTAACGTGCATCATTTGTGTATGAGGCTTACAATTATTTATGTATTGGATGTGCTCATGTAACTTGTTGAGTTACAAATGCTTAGTAAAATGTACTTTTATATGTGGTATCATAAGGCTTACGTGCTATTCTCTTATGTTGGCCAATTTCTGTAGGCCTGAAATGCATTCTCCCTGGAAGCTCTCATATTAGAGCGATAATAAGCTGAATTTCATGTTCATGTTGAATTTGTTTTTTTTCACATTTTCTGTTGCAGGTGGAGAAATTCATCTTTGTTAGTTAGAATAACGCTTTTGTTTTAGGAGTTAGGCTCGGGGAGGAGAGGATACATTTGTACAAGGAGTGCTGATAATGTGAGACAGTGTTCTTTCTCACTGGAGAAGGGCTGGGAATCAAGCTCATCGAGCCAGAGGCTGGGAGTGTCGAAACAGAGTGGAAAATCACCTATGACGAGTTGTCCAGCTGCATGAGGTGATCGGACAATGTGTGTTTTATGATTTTGGAATTAGGGACAGTGCCTTGGGGGTTGAGTTAGGAGAAGAGAGGAGATCGATGGAGGGAGGAGCATCTTAGAATGAGCTCTTTAGCCTTAGGCTACTTGACCCATACAACGTGAGTGTACTTCTTAGGAAGTCTTCACGTGCAGACGCCTTTTCCTAAACTTGCATAGGGAATGCCAAGTAGGGATGTCACGCTAGTGGTAGTCTAGGGACAGACAAATGCTTTATACTTACGAACCTTCAATGAAGTCTGATCTTGACGTGGGGGCACTTATTGCCTGCGTTCTGATATTGGAATTTGTCATTCTTTTCATGCTCCAAAGACTGAATTTCTCACGCAGGTTCAGCTTTGTATTAGTTCTGATGTATTTCTACAAGCACGTTTTGAGGTGCCTGTATGCTCAGTTGTTTCTGGCTGTGTGTTTGCTTTGTTTGCCCTAAGTTGGCAGGGTATGCCCAGACGTGGGACCCTCGCTCACTTTGCCACTGGATTCAAGCTAGCTTGGCTGAAGAGAGGTGTTACCCCGAAACCGGTCCCAGGACGCTTGTTTCCGGTCCAGGGAAGACCTGGCTTGGCAGTTTGGGCTGGACTGCTCCCATGAGAAACAGGGCCAAGATTGATTTGCATCTATCTGTGTCTGAACTGGGGTGGCAAAGTGAGCTAAAGACCGATGATGGATTAAACCCAGATCTGTGACTGGGGATGACTGACTGAAAAGTGTCAGCACTCCGTCCATCATCTCCTTGTGTTTGCTTTGTAATAAACCCACTAACCTGGAACTTGGAGTCTGTGATTCTTCGGAGTCATGATCTTTTGTGCTGGTGAGTCCGACCTAATGAGTTATTTCTCCCCTCTAAACTTCTGAAGCAGGGACAAACGGTCCATTGACCGAGGATCCAGAGTACACTGACCGAAGGGAACCCAGCCCCATCAGTATCATGTGCGCAAGTCACCCGTTTCAGAGGTAAAGACACTGAATTGCTCATGTTCAGGGCATTTGATGGCCATGCAACAAAACGCAGCTACATTCACATGACAGGAATGATGATGGAGCCTGGTGATATTTTTGTTGCTTCTTAAATACTTCAGTGATGTATTTTCTGCAACCCAAGTGTCATTTTTCAGTGGTGACATTTTGCAAAAAATTCGATTAACTATCTACAGACATAAAACGAGCTGCAAAGGCTGCTTTATTAACGTCCTCGGGCTGTATTATCAACATCCATCAGTGTACCATTTCAGTATTCAAAGATTATATGACATTTTACACATTTCCAGACACGTTATTCCTACCGGGCTGGATCATTCATCTCTGTATAGCCGGGGTGTTTGGAAGGCCTTCTGAGACAGGTTCATTATTGCACACAGCTCCAATTTAGCTTACATTAAAACTGCATAAATTTGAACCCCCTCCGGATGCGAGTTGCAAAACAAAAGACTGAAATTAAACCGCAGAGGCAAAAGTGGTAGAAAGATGTGACCAAATGTGGCACGTGGAGCACAAGCATGAATTGCTCAAACACATGGGCTATACGCAGGGCCACTAGTCTGATTTTACGGTCGCGGCTTATCAGCAAAATTATGAACTTACTGTATTTGCCACATAATCCATCATCTGCTGCATTATCTGCATATTTTAACAACAAAAAATATGTTTCTAGCACAAAAGGGTGAAGAGATGCATTAATCTGATGTGCAGTGCAGTGGAATGTTGATCACAAAGTTTGACTGGTTACCTTTTATTTGCTTATTTGGATGTCAGACTGATACTAATGAGGTGAAACCTTTGGCCACATAGTGTTAACATGAGCAAAAATTGTGAAATAATTAAGTAATTGTATTGTATAGAATTGTAATTGCATTTACATAGCACTTTCTACCCAGACGAGGCGTCGAAACGCTTTTTCAGCGAGTAGCACGCTACTTCAGAACCCATAAAGGATTAGCGTTGAATTAGTATGGAGAAATATGAAAGTAATTTGAGTGGTGGATAGGTTAGTCACTTATTTGGATTCAGAAGGATAGCGGAGGGGTAGAAGAGTGAAAAAGGTTTGCATTTATGTAGCGCTCGTTACCCCTGATGGGATGTTGAACCACTTTTTTGGTGAGTAGCACGCTTCCCCGGAACCCATAAAGGATTAGTGTTGAATTAGTATAGTGAAATATGAAAGTAATTTGAGTGGAGGATATGTTAGTCAGTTATGTGGATTGAGAAGGGTAGCGGAGGGATAGAAGACGGAAAAAGGTTTGCATTTATATAGTGCTTCCTACCCTCGATGAGGTGTTTGTGAGTAGCACGCTACTCTGGAACCCATAAAGAATTAGTGGTGAATTAGTATAGTGAAATATGATATTCGAGAAGTGGACATGTTAACCTGTTATTTTGATTGAAAAGGATAGTGGAGGGATAGTAGAGTGAAAAATTTAGACTTTTTTCTGGAGGTTATAGCAGTGGGAGGAGGCTTGTGATGAGCAAAAAGGGATGCGGAGTGGAAGAGTCACAGGGAAGAGTTTAGAAAGGCTTGTTTTGGCTATCGGTATAGTAAAAGAGGTATCTGATGATGCAAGGAGGGGTAGAGTAGGGCAGAGTCTAGAAAGCGTTATTTTGGGGAGCATAGTAGTGGTATGGGGTTTGGGATGAATGAGAGGAAGGATATATTGATAGACGTATAGGGTGAGAAATAGGGTAGTGCATTGGAAAAAGTAGCAGAAAGAGGTTTGAGATGAGTCAGAGAGATGAGGTCAAAGATATATTGAGAGAGGTATAGGGTGAGAAATAGCAAAGTGCATTGGATATGCTGGATTAGAAGAAAGTAATAAATATATAGATCTATAAGTCCATGGGAAGTATATAGAAGCATAAAGGATGTAAGTATATGTACATTAAAGATATTGATAGAGGTATAGGGTGGGAAATAAGGTAGTGCATTGAATATGCTTTTTTAAGAGAAAAGTAATAAATATATAGATCCAAGTACATGGAAGGAATATAGATGCATAAAGGAAGTAAGTATATGTAGATTAAAGATGCATTATTCTACATGTTTATACAAAGCAATACACATATATAGGTACATATCTATAGTACAAATAAATGCTTATATACAGAGGGATATGCTTTATATTTCTGTTTGCATATGGTGCTTATGTGGAGATGAGCCAATTCTTGAGTAGTTTTCTGAAGATAAGGTGGTTGTCCGTGGATCTTATGTTAGGGGGTAAAGAGTTCCATAGTTTGGCTGCTTGAACAGGGAAGGATGTGCCACCCATCTTTTTTTCTTGTATCTTGGGATTTTGAGGCGAGGTGCCACTCTAGAGCAGAGGTTCCTTTGTTGAATGTGTTTGGTGATTTTATTCCTGATGAAGGGTGGTCCCATTCTATATACTGCTTTGTGGGTGATACCAAGCAGCTTGAACATTGATCTCCTCTCAACCAGTAACAAATGCAGGGCTTTCAAGGCAGAGGAGATGTGGTCTCGTGGGTTGATGTGCAAGAGTAGTCTGGCAGCCGAGTTCTGAATCCGTTGTTGTCTTTTGAAAGTTGTTAAAGGTGATACGTGGTAGAGGCTATTGGCGTAATCAAGTTTGGACAGAACGAGATGGTAGCTTGGACCTTGTGTGGAAATCCCAAATGGAGGAAGACTCGTCGTAGAGTTTTTATGGTAACAAAGCATGATCTTGCTAGTTTGTCCAATTGGGCATTCATCGATAGCTTGGAGTCCATACTTCCTTCAATACTTTAGGCAGTGATCCCAGATCATTAGGTCAGACGGCAAACAGCTAATAATGTTTCCAATCGCCACAAATGAGTATTTCTGTTTTGGAAGCATGCAATTCGAGATGGGTCCAAGTCATTCATTGATCCACGGCTCTGGGACAACTGAAATTTGGAGAGTTTCCAATGTCTTTGGGGCATTCCAGTTGAAGGAGCATTTGTGTGTCATCTGCAGAGTTATAGAACGTAAGGTGAAACTAATTGATCCGTACCGGTAATGACTTCATGTAGATGTTGAAAAGCATGGGCGAGATGATAGAGCCTTAAGGGACCCCAGCTTTTGTGGAGTACGGTTTGGACGAGAAAGGTGGGGTATGGATGACATTAGTTCTGTTTTGAAGGTAGGAGGCGATCTAGTCTAGAGCAGTTTCCTCTATGCTGGCTTTGTAGCGTCTTTGTATCAGAGTGCCATGGTGACAGTGTCAAAGGCACCCGAGAGGTCTAAGAGAAGTAGCGCAGCAACCACACTGCGGTTAACGGTGTTCTTTAGGTCCTCCCAGATGGCAAGGCGGGCAGATTCTGGGCCTCTTCCCGGATGGAATTCTGTTTGGAAGTCTGAAAGTATGGCAATCTCTCCAATGAATTGTGACATCTGGGCAAACACTGCTCTTTCTATCAGTTTGCCCAGGAAAGGTCCATTTGTGATGGGTCTGTAGTGGTCAGGGTTCTGTGGGTCCAAGTTTGTTTTCTTCAGTAAAGGGCGTATATAAGACTTTTTGAGTTCTTCTGGAAATATTCCGGTAGTTAAGGAATCATTGATGATTCTTCTTACTGGAGTGGCAGCAGAGGTTGTTAGAAGAATGGTCTTGAAAGTTTGCGGTGGACACAGATCAGAAGGGCTGCCGGTAGGCCTGCTTGCTTTGACCAGGTCCATAAATTCATCGAGGGAAATGTGTTGGAAAGAACGGAGAGTTAGAGTATTCTTGGATTGTTGTTTTGTAAAAGGGTTAGTGCTTTGTCTCCGCTTTAAGTATGAGTCCAACGTGTCTGATTTGTCCATGTAATGATTTGCCAGCTTGACTGTGAAATCTTGAGTAATGGGATGAGGTCCTTCTAGGCAGTTTGGTTTACGAAATTAATTGAGTATTTTATAGAATTCGTAATTTGCACATTTAGCATTTTGAATTCTGTTACATTTTCTTTGCTTTTTTGATAGCAGACATGTGTAATCTGTTAATTTTCTGTAGGCAAAGTTTGTCTTGTTTGGCATTTATTTTGAGCCAGGCCTGTTGCAGCTTTCTAATTTGTTGTTTTATGTCTCTATTTCTCCAAGGTGATTGTTTTCTTTTGTTCTGTTGTGTTGTTTTGAGTGGTATCTGGATATCAAAAGCTACCTGTAGCCACTCATTTAGTTTTTTAACAAAATGTATTGTTTCCAGATCTGTACTGGATGTTAGTTGTGTTTCTAAGAGTTCCAAATTGAGTTTGTCGTAAAAATGCATACAGGGTGGTTTTAGGTGAGTTGCATAGTTTTGTTTTATGTTGGAAAGCAAGCAAATGGTAGTCTGAATATGTGACCAGAGTTATAGTTTGAAAGATAACTAGTTCGGTATTAGCAAAAATGACAACTAGGATGTGTCCAGCGATGAGTGTGGGTTTGTGGACGATCTGATGCAGGTTCAGTGCGTCTAGGCCAGTGATTATTGTTTTCGGAAGGGTCAAATTGGGTTTGTCAAACCAAATATTGAGGTCACCCAGAACGCATAGGTTGGAGTGTATTGTTATCGGGTTTGAAGCTGTGTCTAGAGGTGTGTCTGGGAATGTCGCCTTGCTAGGTAGAGGTCTGTAAAGGAGCAGGAAGTTACAGGAGGAAGACTGTGTAGGATTGCGTCTGGTGAGAAGAGCCTCACAATTCTTTATGGAGATGTCGTCAATTTTAGTCATATGTAATGTTTGCCTGAACACAACAGCTAGGCCACCTCCTTTTTTGCCTATACAATTTTGGGTGATCGTTTGATAGCCTAGAGGAATGGCTTCATGCAGGACTGGAGCCATATCATCTCCCAACCATGATTCAGTTATGAATAGTATGTCTGTTTTTGTGTCAGTGAGAAGGTCGTAGATGTGATGGGTTTTTTTTAGTGAGGGATCGAGCATTTATTAGTAGACAGTTAAGCAGTAAAGAGAATGCGCTTTGGTGACAGTGAAACTGTGTTTTGTAGAAGTGTTGTGTGGGTTTGTAGCAGGTGTGTTTTTAGTGCTGGTATTAGGTGTATTAGGATAGCAATGGTGTAGCTGTTCAGGTAACGTGGTCCTCGTTCAGCTGGCTAAGAAGGCATTTTGACGGGTCTATGTGCATAGGTGGTGGAGACGGTGTTTGAGAGAGAGTTGGTGTGCTGTGTTGTTGTTGTGGAGTAACTTTGTTATGCAGACATGGAGAAGCAAAATTGTGATGTGTGGCATGTTGCTTATATTATTCAGAAAAAACCACAATACGGAAACCGCCCTCCGCCGCAACAGACGACATAAGCACCCTACTGGACAAAGGAGAAACCGCAGCCCTCATCCTCCTCGACCTCTCTGCGGCATTCGACACAGTCTCTCACCACACCCTAATACGCAGACTCCACGACGCAGGAATCCAAGACAAGTCCCTCGACTGGATCCGCTCCTTCCTCTCTGGCAGAATGCAGCGGGTCATACTCCCCCCTTTCCTCTCGGACCCTACACCTATGGAGTCCCCCAGGGGTCCTCCCTCAGCCCTACGCTCTTCAACGTCTACATGGCTCTGCTCGCCCCCATTGTCAGAACCTACAGACTCAACATTGTGTCTTACGCAGACAACACCCAACTCATCCTCTCCCTATCCAACGAACCCAACACCGACAGACACAACTTTCGAGAAGGCATGGAAACCGTCGCCAAATGGATGAAAAACAGCTGCCTACAACTAAACACCAACAAAACGGAAGTACTCATCATGGGCCCAAACCCCGACGCCTGGAACGACACCTGGTGGCCACCCATCCTCGGAAGCCCACCCACCCCCACGGACCACGCACGCAACCTGGGAATCATCCTGGACTCAAAGCTCAAAATGGACCACCAGATCAACTTTGTCTCGTCCTTCTGCTTCCACAGCCTCTGCCTCCTATGTAAGACCTTCAAAGGGATCCCCTCAAACACAGAAAGACCGTCACTCACGCCCTGGTCACCAGCAGACTCGACTACAGCAACGCACTCTATGCCGGAATAAACAAAAACCTCACCCGCAAGCTACAGAACATCCAAAACGCCACATCAAGACTGGTCCTCAACCTGCCAAAACACTGCCACATCTCCCAGCACCTGCACACACTCCACTGGCTCCCCATCGAAGCTAGAGTCACCTTCAAGATGCTAACCAATGCTCACAAAGCCCTCCACGACATCGGACCAGCATACCTGAACAGCCGACTCAAATTCCACGCACCCCAAAGGACCCTACGATCAGCTCAGCTCTCCTACGCCGTGGTCCCCCATGCCAGAAAGACCAGATCGGGAGGCCGCTCCTTCTCCTTCCTCACGGCCAGAGCCTGGAACGACCTTCCACTCCACCTCAGATAGACATCGATCCCCATCTTCACAAGAAACCTCAAAACCTGGCTCTTCAACAGACCCCTCCTTGATGGACTGGAACCTGTGACCCCCTCCCACCACCACCCTCCAGCGCCTTGAGACCCTTACGGGTGAGTAGTCATGCTAAACAGACACCTGATTGAAACACTTGATTGTTTCTGTGTGTTTAGGGCGGAATATGTAGGAGTTAGGGGTGGTGGTGGTACAGCTTGTGGGTCATGTAGTAAGATTCTAAATTGTCCAATGGATGAGAGGCGGTCAGAAGATAGTTGCTGTATGTGTGTTCGGTGTGGTGGAAGAGAGAAAGCTTGGCATTGTAGTTTGTTCATTTGTGTAGTTTGAAAGGTGGGTGTATGATTGTATTTTGTGACTGTAAGTATTATGAGGTGTTGCGCTTGAGAGATTTTGTAGTGCTGGTGTGCGTGATTTGTTTTGTTTTTGAGGAGTAGTGAAAAGAGGTGCTGATGTATTTGTTTTATGAGATGGATTTGTTTGTAGAGTATGGTTTACGAGTAGAAAGTGTAAGGTAAAGGGGGTGGTGATACGTTTGTGATTAGAGTGTATGTTGTGTGTAGGAGGTGATGAAGTAAAATTGAGACTTTCTTAGACTTGTTTGCTGCAAGAGTTAAAATGTGTGGTGCTGTGGAGTGTAAGTGTTTTGTTGTTGTGTTATTGTGGTAGAAAGAAGAGGGGGTGTTGGTTGGACAAATGATGGAAGGCTGAGTATAGGTTTGTTATTGATAAAAGAGGGGTCTGTTAGGAGTAATTAGAGTGGGGAGTGTGTGTCTGGATGGGATGCATTTAAGTATGGTATAGAGTTTGGTTGCGTTAGTGATGAGGGGATTGGTTAGTGGTATAGGATAGAGTTGAGTACTGTTTGTAGGTGATGGTGGAAATGTGTTGTAGCTGCGATAGAAGGGTATTTAGGGGTGGTTTCTGTGCTTTTGTAGTGTGTGCTGGTACATTGATTTGTGCATAGGGTAGATTTGTAGTAGATGTGTGGAGTACATTTGGTTTGAGTGTGTTACTCTGTTTGTGGATGTGGATGGTGTAGAGTGGGTATTACTGAATCAGAAAATGGGCAGCATTCCTGGCCCTAGTCCTGACCAGTCTCAAACAGGCACTCGCCCTTGTCCTCTCCACCCTTCGCCTCGACACCCGGGTTGAGACGCCCTAAACACTACCCTTTTAATAGCCCTAGTAATTAGGTGACCCCTTCAGCCAATGGAAACCCTAGACCTAACCCTAACCAATCACAACACTAGTCCTCTAAACTCTAGAACCAATAGGAGACCAAGACCTTACAGCCAATTATAGCCCTAGTCCAAGCACTCAATCAGGCACAAAACCCAAATCCTTACGTCCAATTGAAGCCCTAACCCTAGTCCTAATCCTAGTCCCAATAACCAACCACACAGGAAACCCTAATCCCTACTTCCAATAGAAAGCATAACCCTAGTCCTAGTTCCACACCTAGTCCAGCAACCAGTCACACAGGAAATTCTAATCCCTACTTCCAATAGACAACCTAACCCTAGTCCTAGTCCCAACCCTAGCCCCAGCAACCAGATGTGCCACATAATTTTCCTTTTCTTGCAGAATACTTTAGTAAACCCTGCTGCATTATTTGGTGCTTCTTTGTCCCATAATTTCATTGGCCCAGGCTATAGGATTAAGGATTTCCTTTTTAGGGTAGCAATAGAAAAGAAACATATTTCAAGTACCAGAAGCCCCATAGGTTCACAAAATGCCTTCTTTAGGTATATCACCCGAAAATCAAGACACAGGTAGAAACTGTCACGATGCAAATTCTCCCCAGGAAACACATACCTTATAGCTATAGCCAAGACCATCCATGGGTGTTAATCACCTGAACTTTTAGGGTAGCAGAAGTGCTATCATGCACCTTTTGACCTTTGATGAGATCACAGAGTTGACTTGTGACCACCGTCTTAGCCTCCTATTTGATGTGCTATGGGCGAGGCATGGAGTTAAAAGTACAAAGAGAAAGAAAGCAGAACTCATGAGGCCCTAGATATTTTCAATTCTTGGTGCTACCCTTGACTTCCCCAAATCGATGTCCATGAAGTCCTCAGAATTGCATTATGTTCCATCTGGTTTCGTCAGAGTGAATGCTTTGCTTCTCCGAAGAAGGGACTACTTAATAAATATTTCCACAGCTACAAATCCCTCTTAACTCACTATTAATGCACCTTAAGTCGTGCAAGTAAATCTACATAATTGTATGCAACCAGTGGTAAATCTTTATTCTGATGGTAAAATAAATACAACCATCCGGAAAAGAATTGTCAACTAGGGTGGCAGAGGAAGGAATCCCTTGGCGAAAACCACTAAAGTGTTACTACTGGAGAGGCTTGGACTACACAGAGCCGGCACTTCAAGAAATGGCAGCTGGTTATTGCTTTGACAAATTAAAGTTGATCTTATTTTTGGTTATGAATCATATGGTCTAATTTGCTCAGTAAAACCGTGGTAATGCATTTATCACTAGTGATAACATAGCTACGGACTGTATTCTTGAAGGACAGGTTTTGGTTTTACAACTCTCCACAAGCTTCTAAAGCATCAATACAAATGGCAAAATGAAAGCCTCACAGAAGACCACTCATCCAATGGCAACAACAAAGAAAGACACAAGGCAAGCAAGGTTTAAAGTTAGGGGGAGGGCCTGTAGGTTTTATTGTAGGATTCCCACTTTTGATGTCTGTATTCTGGAAGAACCATCTAATAGCTTGCACCATCCACAATAGTTAAATTATTACATAGAAATATGGGAGTGGTTAAAGATGGCCCTTTATCTGAAAACACACAATTCCAAATGTTAAATGGTACTTCAGGTATTGAGCTTAACTTGTTATTATTGCACAGTTGTATTTTTTGTTGTTGTTTAGTAGCCCAAAATGAATTTGTACAACACTACAAGAACAGTGAGGATGGTGGTCTCCCTTTGAAATAAGAAGTCTAATGAAAAACACCTAAGAGCTGAACGTTTCGTAGATAATATATTGAAGGGATTCCTGAGCCCAACAGAAAACAACAGAAATGGTGCTCGTTAGCATTAAAAACCACCAAATTCCCCAAACAGTGTTTGTTAAGAAGTTGTCCGATCCAAAAGACAGGATTATCTAAATATTTTAGACAACAAAAGTTGAATCTAAATTATAAAAGCACTGCAAACTGAACTGGGCAGTACAACTAACAGAGAAAACCTACAGAAGACATTCAGAGCGAGAGAACATGGCCTTTCCAGCTTGAAATGATTCAAGTGGTAATGTTGGCTGTCCAACAGTAAAGGCTTGGCCTACATTAAGAAGTCGGGGATGGCCTACAGAGATACATAATGGAATTTTGGGAGTGCTTCGTATGCTTTTTCCCCATTAGGCTCCTAAAGGTTTCTACCAATCCCATTACAGCACAATCCAAACAACACCACACTGCATCAATGTAATGACAGCTCTACTGAAAACACTGAACTAAAGAGACTGATATTTTATTCTTCAAGCAGAGATGCAAATGCAAAACCCAAAAAGGAAAAAGCAATCAGACAAATTCAATACCTGCGTCGGTTTTTGGTCAATTATCAATTTAGTTTCCCTTCCATTGATCTTTTAATAGTTTTAAATGACGGGATAAGTCTTCAACTTGTAACACAATGCTCGGTTATCTGGGAGTCCAGTACAAGTCTATAATTGCAATGAACTACAAGTTAATTGGTAATACCTTCAGAAATGATGCCAAAGGTGGAAATCACCGAGATCCCTAATGTGTTTCTACTTTGAAAACAACATTAGTAACACAACCAATGAATAGCCAAAATATAATGCAGTTAGTTTGAATTGCATCATCAAAATAGCACCGTGCCTCACGGTGGCATGAAATATATCAATAGGCAAGATGGTAGCACTTTTGCATTGTCAATTTATTACCTGTTAATCATTATGCGTTATTCAAACTTCGCAGGCGGGGACTTTACCTGGTTGCTGCTGGTCATCGCACCTGGCGCCTCTTCCCGGCTCCTCCCCCTGATTATGTCCCCTTGATAACGCCTCATGGCCCCCGCTTCGCGGGTGCCGTTCACAGGCGCGGACTTTACCTGGTTGCTGCTGTGGAGCTTTCCATCGTCGGAGGGACATCGGGGACATCGGGACCCTTGTGACTTTTACCCAGAGAAGGCTGACTCCCGCGGCTGGGACTGCGAGGCCCAGGGTGCTCTTGGTCATCGCACCTGGCGCCTCTTCCCGGCTCCTCCCCCTGATTATCTCCCCTTGAGAACGCCTCACGGCCCCCGCTTCGCGGGGGCCGTTCGCAGGCGCGGACTTTACCTGGTTGCTGCTGTGGAGCTTTCCATCGTCGGAGGGACATCGGGGACATCGGGACCCTTGTGACTTTTACCCAGAGAAGGCTGACTCCCGCGGCTGGGACTGCGAGGCCCAGGGTGCTCTTGGTCATCGCACCTTGTGCCTCTTCCCGGCTCCTCCCCCTGATTATCTCCCCTTGATAACGCCTCCCGGCCCCCGCTTCGCGGGACCCGTTCGCAGGCGCGGACTTTACCTGGTTGCTGCTGTGGAGCTTTCCATCGTCGGAGGGACATCGGGGACATCGGGACCCTTGTGACTTTTACCCAGAGAAGGCTGACTCCCGCGGCTGGGACTGCGAGGCCCAGGGTGCTCTTGGTCATCGCACCTTGTGCCTCTTCCCGGCTCCTCCCCCTGATTATCTCCCCTTGATAACGCCTCACGGCCCCCGCTTCGCGGGAGCCGTTCGCAGGCGCGGACTTTACCTGGTTGCTGCTGTGGAGCTTTCCATCGTCGGAGGGACATCGAGGACATCGGGACCCTTGTGACTTTTACCCAGAGAAGGCTGACTCCCGCGGCTCGGACTGCGAGGCCCAGGGTGCTCTTGGTCATCGCACCTTGTGCCTCTTCCCGGCTCCTCCCCCTGATTATCTCCCCTTGATAACGCCTCCCGGCCCCCGCTTCGCGGGACCCGTTCGCAGGCGCGGACTTTACCTGGTTGCTGCTGTGGAGCTTTCCATCGTCGGAGGGACATCGGGGACATCGGGACCCTTGTGACTTTTACCCAGAGAAGGCTGACTCCCGCGGCTGGGACTGCGAGGGTCAGGGTGCTCTTGGTCATCGCACCTGTAGCCTCTTCCCGGCTCCTCCCCTCTCTTCAATTTAAGTCACGCCTACTACCGCGATAGCGGGACGCGTGCGGGTCGTAGTCCGGGGCTAAGACCGGGCAAAGAGCGGGCCGTTTGAGGCCGTTCGAGAACGGGCGAGCCAGGCCCAGGGCCCCATTACTGTTATTGATTGTTTTTACTAAGGGGCCTCCAAGGCTCTTTGCCTGACCTGACCGCACCCATGTCTGCCAGGGAAACTAGAAGCAAATCTGCCCTCGCTGCCGGAGCTGCCTCTGGCACTTTAGATATGTACTTCGCCAAGGCGGGCTCTCTGCTCATCGATGAGATTAATGTCCTGGAAAGACGCATCTCCCAGGAGATTGACTGGGTAAGAAGATCCTCATTGGGTCCCCTTGCTCAGGCTCTATCTCCACCTCATGCGCAGGATTCTAATGTAGCTTCTGTTGCTCCAGATTCTGGCATCCCTGAGCCAGTTATCCCACCTATTTTTGACATCGACTCTGATATTTCAGCTTCAACTGAACTTAGTCTCCCCTCCCTTCCACCACCAAGGCCCCCTCTAACCCTAGAACAGACTAACACTCACTGTAGCAATCCCCCAATTAAACCATCCGGTCAGGGAGAGCGAGAGGGCGCAATCTCGAAGAGGAAAAGAAATGTACAAAATAATAAAGGGCAAAAGTCCAAGATCTCGAAGCCCAACATGAGGATCGCACCTAATCAATCAAGTTTAACCAAAACAGGGTCAGATCCCATAGATATATCCGCCCCTATATCTCAGGGACATAATCGTATCTCGTGTGGGGCTGGCCATTTCACTTCTGATCTTAGTTCTTTCCTGAAGAACCTACTTTTGCCACTGATGGATCGCTTGGCTTTAGTGGAAGCTTCTTTAGTGAATCTTCAGAAGAGAATTCAATCACTCTTAGAAATACCCAGACTAGCGAAGCACCATGTAAGCAATCCCCAAATTCCGTGTGAGAAGGAAATCTGTTCTCCGCCCAAGTCCGTTCAGCTAGGCGTCCAAATTGCATCCACCCCGCACATACCTGAACTTTTGCCCACACCTTGTCCTCCTGATTCCAACTCTCGAGGGCCGACATTTGATCCTACACTAGGGACACGAGGTACTGACACTGGCTGTGGCCCAATTCATCTGCCCCCGGAGGCTGCTCCATATATTGTTGTTTTAACTGGTATTCCGGAACTCCGCCCTTTTGCCAAGGAGCCAGTGGATGCCCTGAAAAACAAGGTCATCCACTGGCTCTCTCAAAACAGACCTCTACCCCAGGGTATTCATAGCGAGGTTCTAATGGTGAGGAGGGTGCCATGGTTGGGGACTACCACCAAACTTACTAAGGGAGACTGTGTACTGATCAACTTCCGTGATCCACGGACGGTGGCACATATTTGTAACTGGCCCCACAACACCCAGGGATCCCTGATCCAACCCCAGCCTCTTACATTTTTCTATCCGAATATACTGTTGGCCCAGGAGCAAGAACGATGGACACTGGTTGGCAGGGGAGGGAAGCGGGGCGGCCCAGGGTTTAGTAGGGACTTCTCTTCTGTCGTCCCCCCATGTTACGACTACCCACGTACATACAACAGGTTTAGCCCTCTAGACATGGTGGATTGACCACCCACTCGGGGGGTGGTGCAGCCTCGCATCAGATTTTTCCCATCTCCCCCCTGCCTTTTGATATTTTAATCGCACAGGAGCACCATTTTAATCTCCAAAATGCAGATGGTCGAGAGGGGACTACCTATTCTCCGCCCACCTTGGTTATGGGTAGCAATGCTCAAATCCCTAGTTTGTCTTCTGATCTGCATCTGGAGCCATGTCCAGACCAGCCATGCAGCCCAGAATCTCAAAACGTGACGGCTGCTCTGTTTCCCCTAAAGATTCTATCCTGGAATGTTGCGGAGCTAGCCAACAAATGGTCCAACCCGGCCTGGAGCTCCTTTATAGGGGGCAAAGATATCTGCCTCCTCCAGGAGACCTGGGCAAGAGAAGAGGTCCCACAATCCGGCTTCGCCACATTCTCAGTACATGCGACCTGGGGAGGGAGGGGCCGCCCGTCCGGCGGTCTAGCCATTTGGGTGGCTATAGATCTGGGCTGTAAGGCCACTATTTTTCCAACCGATTCAGAAGACATTCTAGCTGTATTGCTGGAATGGCCTAACTCCCATAATCTGCTCCTGGTCAATATTTATGCACGGCCAGTGAGCATCGCACAGGAATCGCCCACTATTGCAAAATTAGCGACGGTCTTGGAAACAATTCCCGAGGACATCCCCTTTATCATTGGTGGCGATTTAAATTGTCATTACGAGCCACTTCCAGGCATATTAGAGGGGCTGTCCTCGGAAGATCTCCTGTGGTCCATTCCCCCTACGCAGGCTCCGGCCGTAAGAGCTTGCTCCCCTTTAGTTTTACAAATTACTTCTCTGTCCCTGAAATTTGGCCTTAGAGCTTGTAATGGTAGGCTAAAGTCGGATATCCCTTCTAGTTGTACATTTAACCGAAAGGGCTGCGGATCTCGCATAGACTATGTCATGGTCCCCCTCTCTTCATGGACACGCGCAAGGGACTTTAGTGTTCTATCTAGACAGGATAGTGATCATAACGCCCTCGAACTAGTCTATGACCATCCAGGACTGGACTCGAGAGGTACTCTGGGGACTGCAGAGGAGAACCTCTTGGCTCTCGCCAATAACAGGCGTAGAGTTAAATGGGAACATCTAGTCTCACACCAAGAGAAGGTCCCTCTACTTTACGCACAGGTCATTCCTATTTTTGAAAAGCTTGAGGCACTTAGAATTGAAGGAGTTCCCCAGACCATTTTTATGCAACTTGGGCAGATCCATGAACATCAGTGCCTAACCCAAAAAATAAACAGTCATGGTAGGAAAAGCCCCCTCCCCTTGTGGTACAATAAAGCTTGCCGAAAGGCAAAAACCGACCTCTTACTTTCCATTAAAATGGGCAAGGACAAAGAGGATATTAGGGCAAGAAGAGTAGCTTATAAAACCCTAATTACTAATGCCAAAGGGGAATGGGAGCATGATAAGTGGGAAAGATTGACTACCTTCTTAGCCAGAGCTGACTCGCACAAATTTTGGTGCTGTGTCAACTCTGGCCTAGAGGAACTGGCCCCGGCCACACTTTCCAATATTTCACCAAAAGTCTGGCAAGACCATTATCAGTCCCTTTACCAATCGCCACAGGATGCCCTAAATAGTACCATCTCCATTTTAGATCAAGAAGGGCTGGTGGTCCCTCTTAAAGTCGATGAGGTGCGTGTGGCTGTAGCTGCCCTGGCATTCGGGAAGGCACCTGGGTTGGATGGCATCCCAGGTGACCTATTTAAACAGGAGCCGGATGTTTGGGCACCCTATCTTACGATCCTTTTTAATTCCATCCTCGAAGGCATGGCTATCCCTGGTACTTGGCTGGGCGCAGAGATTGTCCCAATCTTTAAGAAGGGTTCGCCTCTGCTCCCGGCCAACTACAGACCTATTAGCTTAATCGACGTCTCCCAGAAGATCTTTGGTAGACTCATTCTGAATCGCCTTCAGGACTGGATCAAAGCTAACAAGATTATGAGCCCATACCAGGCAGGGTTCCAAAGGGGGATCTCGACAACTGACCAAATTTTCCGTTTGCACCTTAATTACTGGAAAACGGTCCTTCTTGAGGGTGGCAGTTTATTCACGATTTTCGTGGATTTACGGGCCGCCTTTGATTTGGTCCCAAGGGACAAGCTGTGGGCAGTCCTAATGGACCTAGGGGTCCCGGCTGACATATTATCAATTTTGAAGAGACTCCACCATGGAAATTTTGCCAGGGTCAGGTGTGGTAGGGACGGCTCCCTGTCTGATGCTTTCCCCGTTGACAGGGGGGTCCGTCAGGGGTGCGTTCTCGCACCCACTCTCTTTTGCCTCTGTCAACGGGGTCATTAGTTTCCTCAACCAGCTGAGTAACACCGACGCTCCCAAGCTTGATGGCAGCATGGTTCCCGCAATTATGTTTGCGGATGATACCCTGCTGCTCTCTAAATCTCCCATGGGTCTCCAGAGAGTCCTGGATGGGTTTGTGCGTTTTTGTACAGACCGTGGATTGGAGATCAATGCCACAAAAACGAAATATATGATCTTCAATCCACCCTCCAGAACTCGAGCACCGCCCTCTATTGGAACAGTCAGGCTAGAACGGGTATTAACTTTTGAATACCTAGGGGTGGTCCTAAGCCAGTCCATGTCGTGGGACCCCCACTTGTCCAAGATGAATATGAAGCTTGTCCAGCTTGTGGGGGGCATTGCAAGGATGGCGAGGGGTATGACGTATAGGCCGTTTGCGCCCCGCTTGCAGATCTATAAAACCCAAGCAAGAGCATCGGTGATATATGGAGCTGAATTATGGGGTCACACCTTGGGGCAGAAACTCCAGACAACGGAGAATGATTTTCTCAGACGGTTGACCGCATTACCAACTAGTACTCCACTTATGCCGCTCAGACTGGACCTGGGCCTGAGACCGATTTCAGAGGTCCTCGGTCTCAAACCCCTGACCTTTTGGCGTAAAATCTGGTCGTCTCAGGAACTCTGGAAATATAGAGCCGAACTGGTGGAGATTCTCCGTCTGTGCAAAAGTACTTCAATACCATGGTTCACTTACATCAAACGTACCTGCGAAGCACTTGGTAGACCAGAACTGTGGTCATATCCAGCACAGGCGTGCCCAAAGATTTCACGAGAGTCTCTTTCCAAGGCCTACTATGAGTATCACCTGAGTCTCTCCATTTCAAGCGCCCGCGAGGGCTCCCAAACAGCATACTTCCTGGGTTTTAAAGATACATTCTATCTAGAGCTTATTTATGATGATATGGGTCCCCCCCTAACGAGGAAACTATTTATGCAATGGCGATACAACACACTGCCATTAAGGGCCTATACAGCACGCTGGGCACATACAAATCATTCTGCTCAATGCCCCATATGTTTACTCCCTGAGGAAACGGATCTCCACATCATATTTTTCTGCCCGACCTACCGCAGAGCAAGGAACTATTGGCTTCGGCCCCTTCTTAAAAACATGGGTTTCAGCCAATGTGCTCCTGCTTTTAGAATATTGAAAACGGACCTCTCCCCTCCAGTAGTTTTTGCAGTGGCAACATTTTTAACATCTATGTGGTTTACCCGCATGCGATACATCAAGTCTTTATAGACGAGTTTAATGCTGATGATTTTAAAATTGTATCAATGTAAATTTTATTGTTTATATTGTTTTGTAATGATGTACAGTGTTTCTTTTATGGCCCTGGCGGCCGAAATAAAGATTTGATGATGATATTCAAACTTCAGCAGAGAAATGTGGCAACCAAAATCATGTGTTATTATTGAAAGGAGAGGTTGTCTTTAAAGCTACCCTTTCCACATGACTGGATACGGAAATGAGGACTGTGCCAAGAGTGAAACAGATTTCAAAGTAAATAAATAAATAAAAATACCAAGCTAAACAAGGAAAATGGCAGGGGCCAAGTGGGTGGAGTGCTATATATTTAGGCTAGCAACACTGATGTAATTGACTGAGGTACACATTTATTGTATTGGTATTTAGGTATTGTCACCAAGTCCATGTCATTCAATCATCCAGAGGATGTTTTCTGCTCATTCTATGAGACTGAATGTGGCAACCATGTTCGTTAGGACACATGAATCCAATGGGGTCTGAGGCAATATGTTAAGGTTGCAGAGACCGTGGCATCAGAAGTCACAAAGGGGCTTTGGGGAGGGATGAGCATGTGAATAACAGAGTCTTTACATATATCCTGGACCTGTATTTTCTTAAACATCCAACAATGAGGGGCGTGGCTTGGCGCCCGAGTGAATGGTGGCACCCGGGTGAGACTCCGTGGTCCGTCGAGAAGACTCGATGTTTTGAGGCCAGCTGCTGCCAGTCTGAAACCATACACAGGCTTCTAAAGGTTTCGGGAATGTTTTCCAGCCCCTGCGAATTCTTGTGGCAGAATATGAACATGAGTTATCTGACGGTCCTGCATTTAGCCCGACCGCCATTTTGAAATATACGAGCGAGCACGTGTCGCTTCACAATGGTGTTGGAAGCTCATATTTACCCGCCTAAGTTATTTTGCCCTCTACCAAAATCACACCACTGCTAACAGGCAGCTTTTTATGAGGAAATTTGTGGCTTTTTTTTTCTTCTCTCTTTTGTCATTTCTCCACATTTTTGCATCTCATGTATGCAGCATTCAGTTTGGTGACGTCTTCATCCATTCACACCACGTCCTCAGGAAGCAGCACCTTTCTACCACGGTATTGTTCTCTATTTTCAGCACTTATTTCTTAAAGGGATGTTACGGACAAGCTCCTAACAAATAATTTTTGTGGTGTTTCATTTAATTATCTGCTATCTCTTTGAAATACTAGAAATACTAGTCTCAACGACCCCCTTTTTTGCATTTGGCATATTAGCGCTTTGCGGTTGGCATGATAACTGGCAACCAAAGGCTGTACTGACTAGCAGAGTCATTCCTGCTTCGCTGTGACAGCGCTTTTCTTGCGCTACATGCGTTGTCTGTTGTATTTAGTTCCTGGTACATTACATTAGCACTGTCTTGGAGTATGCTAACTGCGTTTTATAGGTAGAACAAAAATACCCCGCCCATCTTTCTCCAAACCAAAACGCATCTTTATAAAGAACTCAAAGATTTTTTCTGAATTTTCTAAACTGGAGGATTCTTTAGCTTCATCTGCTCAAAACCTGGATACAACAATGGAGCTTTCCCCTACTGCTTCAGGGAAATCCAATATTAAACGCTTGAAAAGGGATCCTCCGTCGCCGCCTAAATCATCATCACCAGTGTCAATGGAGCTACTGTTGGAGGAAATTAGAGCTTTGCGTCCATTTATGGAAGAGACTAACACTAAACTACAAGTATTAACAGACAACTGGTCTCAACTTGAAGCAAGGGTTTCATCAGTTGAACATAATGTTTCCTCTTTCAAAGAGACTTGTACCACTGTCTCTCATCTTCACTTCAGAAGCAGGTCGAGGATTTGGAAAATCGTAGTAGACGTAATAATCTAGGCATTTACGGCCTGGGAGAAGGGCTCCAAGGGTCAGACTCTTGCTTTTTTCAAATCCTTCATCCCTAAGTTGCTCCATATGCCAGAGAGAACGTCACTCAATATTCAGCGAGCCCATCAGCTTGGTCGTCTTTGAGCTCACACTACGCCTCCATCAAGACCAAGAGGAGTCATCCTGTACTTTCTCGAGTACACAGATTTGTTAAAGGTTCTCTCAGCCGTCAGAGCCTCTTCCAAAATCACATGGTCAGGCTCTTCCTTGTATTTTGCGCAAGATTATGCTAAAGCTACCGCTAACCGACGCGAAGCTTTTTTGAATATGCGAGCTGACTTACGCTCAATAGGTGCCAGATATGGACTTTTTCATCCTTGCCTCTTCAAAGTCACATACAACAATAGAACAACTACATATGAAGATCCTCTGCCGCTACAAAGCTTCATCAACTCATGTAAACCGACCGACATGGGTTCCTCTGGTCTTGTACCTTCTACTTAAAGACTGCCATATTTCTCTTTTGAAATACTGTTTGAGTTCTCTCCCCCTCATTTCGCTGTTTGGCAGTTTAAATGTCGCTTTCTCCTGTTATTGGCATATTTGAAGATGCGCACCCTTATATTTTTCTTGTTTGGGTTCTCATTTATTAATGTTCTTATTTATTACTGTTTGAACTGGTTTATATAAACTATTCTAATATTTATTTTGCTTTGTTGCCACAGATCTCCTACCCTTGTTTTCTGATGTCTTCCCGGCCCTCCGCCTCGCTGACCCCTGGATGTATCATCCATTCCATGTGGTTCCACCCCCTCTCCGCCTTCATCTGGTCTCTCCTTTTGTAGGTATGTTTTCCTCCTATAGTTTTGTCATTTTTGTTTTCGTATTTTTCTTGTTTTTCTCCCCTTTATGCATTCTTTTTACTCTCTTTTCCGGTATTGTTATGTTTTTCTTTTCCCGTGCAATTCCTCCTGTTATTCCTCCTGATCTATTTGTTCCTTATTTCAAGGTGGCTATTTTTCAACTTTTCTTGTTGTCTACCTCTCTTATTTCACAACCACTTTCTTATTTTGTTCATTCGCGTCATACTTCCAGCTATACGTCCTTCTGTTTTTCAGCTCTTCCTTATAATACTGTCCATCTCTTTTCATCGTTTTCTATTTTCTTTCCCTCTTGCACTTGGGTCCTGGTAACTACACTCACGATCTTGTTTTCTCTCCTCGTCTTCTCGGACCCTCGCTTTCAATTGATTTGTTGTTATTCATGCTCTTCTTTTCTGTCTTCTGTCCTCTTACTTTACTATGCCGCTGAAATTAGTGTCCTGGAATGTTAGAGGGCTGAATTCCCCCATAAAACGACAATGAGTTCTAACCCACTTAGCTAAGTTGCATGCCGATATTGTATTTTTGCAGGAGACTCACCTAACGGAGAGTGAGTCATCAAAACTTAAAAGGGGTTGGTAGGAGATGTTTTTTACTCTTATGGTGATGGTAAACGTAATGGTGTCATGATGCTTTGCCATAAATCACTTAATTACAAATTTATATAAAAAGACTCTGATGTAGAAGGTCGCTGGCTTCATGTTAAATTGATGTTGCAGGATGTTCCAGTCTCATTCCTAAATGTCTATGGTCCAACTGGTGGTGATTCCTCTTTTTGGTTCTCAATTGCTCAACAGATTGCCCTCTACAGGGAAGATAATTTTATCCTAGCAGGGGATTGTAATCAGGTTTTTGATCCTTTTATTGATTGAAACTCCAACGTTTCATTTATCCCCAACAAATCACATAAATCTTTCGCCCATGCTATCACACAACATAAACTCTTGGACGCCTGGAGGTTATGTAACCCCACCACCAGAGAGTACACTTTTTAGTCCCCTGTGCATCATTCTCAAACACGCATCGATTACTTTTTCGTTTCTCACCATCTTTCACAAGCACTTTTGAATGCAGAAATAGGACCTATATTGTTATCTGATCATGCCTCAGTTTCCATTGATTTGAACATTCTACCCAAAGTCAATGCGCCCCGAAGATGGAGATTCAATAATTCCCTTCTTTTGGATCCTGCATTCTCTTCCTCGTTTTCTGCCTTTTTTGATGAATACGTTTCCATAAACTGTACTATCTCATTACCTTTGTCAACTATTTGGGATGCCTTTAAGGCTTCAGCGAGGGATTATATTATCAGTTTTGTGGCCAGGAAGCGTAATATTGCACGCAAACGCTCGAAATCCCTCTTTCATGATATTAAGAGTTTGGAGCATTCTTTTATACATCCAACTCAAAAGACATTCTGGATGCCCTTATTAGAGCGAAACTACAATTTAATAGGGAATCAACCGATAGTGCCTCACATTACCTCCTGAAATCTAGTGCAAAATATTATGGTGGGAAAAATAAGGACAGTAAAACTTTAGCTAATAATTTGAAAGTTAAACATAACAAACTCAATATCGATTCTATATTTGATGATAACTCCATCTTAAAATTTAATGATACGGAAATTCTGAATGAATTCGCCCTTTTTTACAAGTCACTGTACGGTTCTGAAGCAAACCCCGCCAACCATATGTTTTCAAATTTCTTTTCAAACATACACAAAACCCAGCAAACCTACCCGATTTGCTGTCCTTGGAAGCAGACATCACACAACAAGAACTTTCGGCCGCACTCCAACTTTAAAAAAAAGATAAAGCACCTGGACCAGATGGTTTCACTGTCGAATTTTATCTTCATTTCTATAAACTATTATTACCTAAATTACATCTTTTGATCAACTCCTTCAATTCTTCGGGGAAATCGGCAGGTCCTTTCTCAGAAGCTCATATATGTCTCATTCCTAAGGATGGCAAAGATCTGAAATATTGTAAGAATTACAGACCCATTTCATTGGTTAATCTAGATTACAAAACATTTTCTAAAGCACTAGCCTTGCGTCTTGACCCTATTTTACCAAATTTACTGGGCAGGGAGCAATCCGGTTTTGTGAAAGGGCGAGTCATCAATGACAATACAAGACTGTTTTTTAATATTTTATCCAAAGCCCCGCATTTTAAACATCCTCTTGCTGCCGTAGCGCTTGACGCGGAGAAAGCATTCGATAGAGTTGAATGGAAATATTTATACTCTCCATTGGTTTGGTTTTAGTCCAAAGTTTATAGCCCTAATCTCGCTTCTTTATTCCAGCCCACGTGCCGCTGTATGTGCTAATGGCCTCATTTCACCATTTTTCGACCTTGGTAGAGGTGTGCGTCAAGGCTGCCCCCTATCTCCTTTTCTCTTTAATTTAGCCCTTGAACCCTTTCTCTCAAGGATCCGTCAAAATACACAAATACATGGCTTTCAGAACCCTGAAACCCATGTTAAACTAGCAGCTTACGCTGATGATATTCTACTTTTTTTTCCGAACCTTAGCGAATCAGTTCCTGCCTTTCTGATGGAAGTTCATTCCTTCTCACTGATTTCAGGGTATAAGCTGAACAGCAATAAGTGTGAAATTTTACCTTTGACTAAATTCACTTTTAAATCCGATTTCGCCCCAACGAATTTTACTTGGAAATCCTCTCATATCAAATATTTAGGTCTGCATTTCACACCTACAATCAAAGACACAGTTACTTTATGTCTGAATAATTGTATTAAAAAACTCTCTGAACTCACTACCAAATGGCACCCACTGTACCTCTCTTGGTGGGGCCGTTTAGACACAATAAAAATGATGCTCTCCCCGTGGTCTTATATATTATCTCCAATATTCCGGTTCCCATCCCTCCAAAATTATTCAAATCGATCAATTCGACATTGTCTTCCTTTCTATGGAACAATAAAAAAGCACGTTCGTTTCTGTCCCCTTTTTCCTTTCAAGAATATATCTCTCTTTTTCCTGAAAACCCCAAGCATTTTCCACTCCCCTATTTAAATTTACTTCCAAACTTCTTTCCCCTCTACTCCCTTTAGTTCCAGACAATCTTGAATCCTTTCTAGCCGCCACCATTTGGCACAACAAAATTTTATTGATAAACAACAGACCCTTTTATTGGAAGTCCTGGAGGCAACATGGACTGATCTTTGTCCATCATTTATTCTCAAACAATGAATTTGTTTCTTTTCATTCGCTTCGTCAGTCTTATAATTTGCATGCTGCTCTGCTTCCTAAGTACCATCTTCTGCGTCGTACGGTGCTTGGAGTATATGCTCAATTAACCAGTGACTCCAGTAATTCACATATTGCTGATGCACCTACTGACCTGTCCATTCTTTTACGTATTAAACCTAAAGCCTCTGCTCTGTACGCCCTTTTCCAATCAAGAGGTATCTCAAGACAAAAATCCACAACTGAATCCGCCTGGGAACGAGACTTTAATGCAGTATGGTCCCTACCACTGTGGAATAAGATCTGGACTAAAATACGCAAAACCTCCAGAACAGCCAGTTTAACACAAACACTGTTTTACATCTACAATAGGCTCTTACTTTCTCCTCACATTTTAAATAAAAGATTTCCCACTGTACAAGGCACTTGTTGGAGATGCACATCCTCTGATGCTGATCTGTTCCATATGCTTTTTTCATGTCCCCTTGTACATAATTTCTGGAAAAAGGTCTGGTCTCAAATTAACTTAATTGTTGGTACCAGTATTCCGTTCTCTGTTAAAGACATTTTCTTGGGAAGTCTCTTACCAGTTTGGGATAAATGCGAACTTAATGTTAGAATTGTTGATTTACTAACAGCAGTTGCTTTTCAGCAGATAACAAGGAACTGGAAAGACTTAACAAAGATTTCGTATAAGGCTTGGTGGTATGATATATGCTATCATCACAGACTGGATACTTTTCTTTTATTCCCTTTAAAAATGGCCATGAAGCGAATTCAGTTATGGTGACCTGCCACAAGATTTTTTGATAAATGTGCTTTGAAACACCTTCTGCCTAGGCCATCTCAGCAAGAAGTGCTTAAACCCCCATGACTCTTTTGGATGTTTTTCTAGTTTAAAAAAAAAAACAAATTAAATATGGTTTGCGTTATACCTGACCTTCTTTTCGTTCTGGTTCTTTAAGTTCCCTTTTCACTTGTATTTGTATGCTGGAATACTTATGTGATATAGTGTTTTACGATCAATAATCTATATTGTATATTGCCACCTCTTTACTTTTACCTTTAATAAAGTTTGTTTCTGAACTGAAAAAAACATACTACAATTTAATAAATGAGCGAGTGTAAACTGATGTAGCAGATCTCATGTTGGCTGGTCTTAATATGATAAACATTAACATAAATCTCCACCATTTTGTTTCAGATTTTTCTAAAATCCTCCACAGATCTGTTCTATGTCTATAATGTCTATTTTCTTCCTGCAGAAAATTGGGGAGCAAATCTGATTGTCAGACTGGTTGGACTGCCTCTAGAAATTACCCTGAACACCACAAGACCTAAGCAGTAATCTACTATGAGAGATTGTTTCCAATTCAGTAAGAAGCCAGAAAATATCTTCAACCTGGTCCAATGTCCACTCCTTCTACAGGCCCCAACATAAACCACTTCCTGAACTGTGGACTTCTTTCTAGCTTCAAATTCCACTCAATATGCCATCTGATTTTTTGACAGGTGGTCAAACTGAACAAGATCCAAGAGGCACAATGTGCCTATACTTTTTTCCGGTTAAGAACAACAGTTCCCCTACTTTTTGTGAAAATACAGCCATCCCGGGATGGTTAAATCCCAAAGTTGAAATGCTTAAACTGACGTGTAAGGCAGGGAGTTTCCTGTGCTGTAAAACTGAGGGAAACTGAGGGAGGGGCAGACAGCTAAACAAGCGTTTCTGCCAGGGAGCCTGCATGCCCGAAAGAAATGTAAATGGCACAACTGGTTAATCTGCAAATGTAAAGGTGATTGGAAGCCGTGTTGGCTTTAATTGATGAATCACTTGAAGCTTCCTGTTGGCACAGATTTATTCTTTCGAGTGGAATTGTAAGGGAGTTACCAGCTGAAAGGTAAAGTGTGTGCTTTTAAAGGACAGCTATAAATAAATAAATAGCACTATGTACAGTCTGGGCATTACTGAAATCTTTATATGTTTCATCTTAAACGTTTTTACAAATGTGCGCCAAAGTTATACTGTGTGTAATGCAAGTTTAAAATAATGACTTACATATTCACAGTGCTTTCTGTCACAGACTGGGACCTCGTAGCACTAAACATACAAAAGTCTGCACCAACCGAGATTAAATTCTGTGGTTTTCTGGGTACAGTCCTCTGCAGTGCACTGACTAATGGAGGTTTCATGATGTACAATAGTGCATTTTCCATGATTAACTTAACGTGCTTTCATTTTTCATTTAAATTGTGCGTTATTTTATATTCAATAACCTGAAGGTGAAACCCCCAAAGAAGATACAGAATATTTTATTTTAGCTATGCCCTTGATCCTGCCCCACGCTATCTCACCCTGCATCACAGCAGCACATGTGCACAGCCTCACAGTTCCAATCCTTTTTTTTATGCACTTCGGCCACTGTTGACTCATCCCTAGGTGTGAATTACAGCATAAATATCTCTCATGTTTGCAAGCAGTTGCCAAGAGCAGTTTTCAAGAAATGACAACAATACACATGCCAATGACAATAAATGTACCGATTACGTCGCTTCAAATGGTAGAAGAGAAAACATGCCTTGGAATTTGTCTAGCACTATAATCGGAAGTGTAGTGTGTCACTGCTGTTAAAAAGCAAACGGTGAGAAATTATTATGATGGGCAAAAGCTAGTAACAGATGAACATAAACAGTAATTGTCATCAGCTTGTTGTGACACTTCTATTACACAGACAATGCTGCTGCGTCAATATCCCCGTGGTGTGGGGAGATGACAGACAGCAGAAAGTGCTACTGAGCAAAGAAATGCACTCACAACAATTTACCACCAGAAATGCTGCTATTGTATTTACCAATTACTGACAATGCATTTGATCCGATAAGTTAAGTACAAATTATTTTTGTCAGCTATCTCTCCGGAGACTTTATTACACGCTGCACAAGTGTTGGAGCTGAAGAGCTCCAGTGTCATATAACCAGCACGTCTCAATCCACAGTGACATGCTGTCACCCTCGGGGATACAAATTCAGAGCGGAATAAGCAGATCTGAAGGTCTGGAAATATGAATGCTGCATAAGTACTAGGCAACATTATTCCTTTTTTCTGGCTATTTTCTTTCAACAACTTAGTCCAAGAACACCTCATGATATGTCCTCCCTGCTGGGAGGCAAAACGAGATGAGGCAGCATGCAATGCAATGATTAGGTTGGTCATTTCCGGTTTCTCGGTGAATAAATGTATTCCTTTAACTGAGAGACGAGAAAGTGCTTCAGTAAAGGCATATAGAGTGAACACTGAAGTATGAACGAATGAGCTGTGTAGAAAGGATTAGAACAATCCGTAAAAGAAGATCCAATTGACAAATAATAGCCAACAGCGTAAAAAGTAAAGAATGGCTTGTCAGCAATGCAGCAGAAAAGGAATGAATCAAATTGATTGAGTTCATCGGAGTCAGTGGTAAATATTCAGGGTGCATTCCACTTCATTTTGACACAAAAGAGATCCCACAGCCGACTAATGTTGAACACATCAATACAAAAATCCCATGAATCAAGAAGCTCTGTGCCAAGCGTCTCCAAGACCTGCTGCAGATAGGTCCTGCTGAGAAGCCCGAGAAGAAACTTTTGAAGAAAGGTGGAGGCGGCACCAGGTATGAAGTCACATGTCCATAAAAGCCATCATATTTCAAAAAAATCCTTTATTCATCTTCCTATAACGATAGGCACACACAGGACAACAGCTGACGCGTTTCGTTCCAGTTAATGGAACTTCATCAGGGTTGGAATAGCGTTACGATTCATTGCCTCCCTTTTGGATTGCGGGTATGGTTTACCACAACCGAAGCGTCAATTGTAACGCTATTCCAACCCTGATGAAGTTCCATTAACTGGAACGAAACGCGTCGGCTGTTGTCCTGTGTGTGCCTATGGTTATAGGAAGATGAATAAAGGATTTTTTTGAAATATGATGGCTTTTATGGACATGTCACTTCATTCCTGGTGCCGCCTCCACTTTTCTTCAAAAATGCATTCCACTTCATTGGTTTTAGCCCATCTTTGGCATCACAGAAAGAAACAAAGATATGGAAATGAGCCTTGGTTGTGCTCCACTAGGAAGAGTCACTCAAGCCCATCACCCTAGCCACATGACCTATGAATTGGAGCACTAGCAACTTCAGAGTGCTTTCAGCTTTGTTGAGCTAAATCAGTGAGGTTCAACTTGTGCTCTGTTTCTCAGTGAGCCATGACTGGGCCGCAAGAGTCATAAATCCATGTTTAAAATGTACATGGATTTCAAAAGTTTGAGCGGTCTACAAATATCCCAAAGATAATGCAATCTGTGTGTGCAAACAGTGTATTTCCATACTTACTTCTCTTCCTATATTGCTATACCCCTGGATTGTCCACAGGGACACCTATCTGCCAGAACATGTCTAGCAGGAAAGTGCATTTTTGGTTTAGCTTTTTCCTGAACAGGAACAATATTTTCGATTTGGAGAAGCTCTTCCCCCTAAAACCAAATACAACAAAAGTATCTTCCCTTCCATATCGCATCCTGGAAAACACCTAATCCTCCTATTTGCAGGAGTAGTGGTATATTCTTATAGAGTGGGAAATTGTTTGCAATATGTTTGTTAACACTCAAATATCCACAGACCTATGACGTGCTTCTAAAATCCCCTGACAATATTCCTTCTTTTCTCCTCTGCCTTTACGTGCTGTAGAAAGAGGAAAGAAAGTCTGTAGCATTTCACAAACAACCTTTAACGAAATCCATTATTTTTCTAGGCTGCAGTTGTTTAGTCACTGCGTGTATTATGTTCAAGCTATCTTGGTGTATAAATCGAAGGAGCATGGCAAGGTGGTGAGAAGATGTTTTTAGGGACTCACTGGGTCCAATCACAATATGCTACAATCACAGATGGAGGCACTTTTTGTGTTGTTAATTGGAAGGAAGCCCAATTCTAGATAAACCTTTAGGGATTGGGTAAATTGGTGCACCGCAGGATGAATGGGAGACAGTGCTGCAAAGAGTGTCTAGGAGGTCTGAAGGAAACTAGTGAAGCGCGATAAATTCCACTCTGCCGGCAGAGTTAGCCGAGTTTTGCCCACTCTGCCTTACACTTGTGATGCGGAGTTCCAGCAAAACTCTGCCAACCCCGCGTGGTGGATTATTTCCTCGCGTGCGGCTCGCCACCATAAAGTTGGGCAAGCGCGAGTGAGAAGTGCAGTCCCTTTGTGTGATTTTCCGGTGCTAGGATGGCACTAGGCACGTTTTTCTCAACATTTCTCAATGATTGAGGGTTATCACGACCGTTCGCAGTGAGAAAACGATCACTCAAGTAATGCTGTGTGAGTAGAAAATCTACTCGGGTGGCAGCAAAGAAGCAGCTTCCTCTGGCAGACTGCATGGTGTTTTTTGAGCTGATTTTGCAACAAGGAAAAAGCTCTCATTACGACGTGCCAATTTCACCCATTCGCAGAACAGTTTTTATGTAACACCACAGAATTCCGCAGTCAAAACCCACAAGTGGTGTTATGTTAAAAAGGTGGGTTTGCATTAGGTCGATTGGGAGAAAGTCAGATTCCTAGGAGGAAATCTGGTAAATGCCACAACCCCAGAAGGATGCACAACAACAAATCTGTGTTTAACTGGCCTAGCAACACTTTGTATATCGACAAATTTTATTTATAGATACATAATAAAGTGGCATTGAATAATGGACAAGTGGTGAGGATAAGGCAGAGGTGGCATAAGGTGCAACAGGATATATCTTGGGAAATCAACTGGCATGTGAATGTGTGAAAAGTTAAATGGAAGGTCTGTGCTCAATCTTCGAAGCAAGAAGCAAAGAGTTAAAGGTCTTGGTTACAATGACGAGAGGGACACTGTGAATGACAGGCTTCCACTCAAATTTAAATGTCCCTAAGGCATCTGGATGGAAAGTGTTCAGGTGTCCAAAGAGCTTAACCACTGTGTTCTCCCTCCATGTTGTCACCCTTTCACAGATATTGGTGAAAATCCACTAATTTGCAGTTGAGTATACTACCCAGGTTCACACTCATGTGGATACCCAATCTTGTTTCCTCGTTATAAAAATCATTGCAAGTCTGATCCACAACGCTTTCTTTCATTGATTACATTTGACCTGTCCAGCAGTAACTCCCACCTGACTCAAGAGTAAGATACAAATACTTTAGGAGCTTTGTGAATCCGGTCCTGAATATTTTTGCATAATTCTGCCCCTACTAAAGTTTTTCAATTCTCTTTGGAGTTGATTTTTATCTGTCATAGAAATCTTCTGCACTTTATTTTGACCGGTCATCTTCCTCAAACTCTAAAGTATGGAAACCCACCAACTTTCTCAATTTCTCTGTAAACATTTGGTAACATTGCTTTGCTTCCTCAGGTCATCATGTCCAAAACGTACAAGCAGCCAGTAATTAATTTGAGCTAGCGGTAACCGGTGGAGGCCACCGGCACTCATTTTTGGGGACCAGCACTTATTTTCTTGCATCAGTCATTTACTTAGAGCACGAGAGAGAAAACACACAAAGAAGAAAGACTGAGGAAGGGGAAGACAGGAAAACCATCCCAAGGGAGAAATCAGGAGTCTGCACGAGTAGGATAAAGGAGCAGGGAGTGTCTGTTAGTCGATTAAAGAGGCCTGAGGTGGATTTAAGACTACGCACCCTTAGTAGTCAACGTGCTGACACTTAATTGCACCAGCCACAGGCTTCTGAGCAGAGTTTTGACCACCTGCACTCATTCTTTTACAAATTAAGCACTGCAGGCAGCTCATGTCTTCAACAAGAGCATCAGTTTTCTTAGCACTGAGGATTAGCAAACCAACAATCTCATGCATCTCACATTGATAAGAGTTCTGAGAACAAGGGTGCAAAATAACACATATTTTCCATCTTTGCATAAGTAGTTAACCATAAGTGACCAAGAACTGCTCCAGGCCACAAGTCCTGAAAAAGATAGGAATTTTACATGGTCCATCGGGTAAACTTGTTTTTTTAAAACAAATATATTTTTTATTGAATTAACAGAAAATAATAACAAAATACAGTGCAGTATCATTGATGTCGGACAAGCACAGTGCATTTGTACAATAGCAATCATCACTTTACTTAGGACCACATTTTCTATATCATTACTTATCAACTCCATTGTGTTGTGAACTTTAATCTCCCAAGTGTTCTCTTTCCTGTGGGGTAGAGTCATTGAATGGTGTGCATATCATCCCTCTACATTTGCTCCAGGCTCCCCAGATCTTAGACCATTTTTGCGGGCATCCTCTCCCCTAATATATCACCCTTTCCACCTGCATGCACCAATCCATCTGTGTCTCCCAATCCCTGAATTTGAGTCCGGCAACTCCTTTCCACGTTCTTAATATGTTACGCTTCGCTACCATACATCCGATGGATCACACGTACGCTCGGCTCTCGATAGGTCTGTTGCATCGCAAATGTTAAGAAGGCACCATCTGGGCGAAACCTCCATTGGTTTTTGACAAGTTATCAAACAGTGTCGTTACCTTCCCCCTACATGTCTGGAGAATCAGACACTCCCATCATTGATGTAAATACGTCCCTCTCTGGCCACACCCTCTAGGACACACCGAAGAACCCGGGGCACCCATCTTAACCAGAGCAGAACTTGTCTAGTATGCTCTATGCAGGATTTTCCGTTGAATAAATTTAAAGCGGGATCGAATCACCACCTCCCGGGGGGATGCCAGTGCCTCCTGCCATTCTTCATCGCTTATATCCCCTATGTCCTCCACCCATTTTGCAAGTGTTTTCCCCCCAGTGCCAGGTGTATTATTTAGTATTTTCTTATAATCAGAGAAATTGCCCGTTCTTGGAGGTAATCGTCAAGGAGGCCGAGAGATAAGTCCCTTTGGGTATTGCCCTGCGTAATGCATTGCGGACTTGAAGGTATCTAAAGGTTTCGCCAGCACTCAATTCGTAATCTCGTTGGAGGTCACTAAAGAGGACCACTTTTCCTCCCACCCACATATCGCCCACTCTTGAAAGACCTATCAAGTCCCATTTATGAAATCCTGGGTATTTTTCTAACATCCCCAATCGGCCTGTCTCTAACAAGGGGGTGGCCTGTGTAATCTTATGTTTCCACCCCAAAGCAGTCGTTGCCGCATGCCATAAATTGACTGTAGTTGAGGTTGGTGTGTATCTTGGTATGTTCTTCACCATAAATTGCTCTTGGCAGGGCCGGCTTTTGCATTGGTGGCGCCCGGTGCGAAAGCCTTTCGTTGGCGCCCCCAGAACCTCCTCCACAGATTCCCTCACTGCCACCAAATAACAGTGCCCCTCAACCTTCCATAGCCTATCTTTCACATTTATTTTATTTATAGCACCACTCTCATCGTAATGTAGGTTGTCAGAGTGCTTAACATTACTCAAATGCTATGCAGAGACAGTGAATCATACAAGTGTGTAAATCAATGTATAGGAAATGTTACATTAGACAAAAAGGGCTACAAGGTGTGCCTCCCTGCTGCTGGGCAGTATATTTTAAGAGTGCTTCATCTGGAGAAACACAAACTCAGGATTTAAAACATAATTCAGTGGCTGCTGCAATCTGTACTAATAAGAATGTTTCACTACCCAAATGAACTCTTTTTTAGCAAACTTAGAAAAACAAACGTTGGAGGAAAAAAGTTCCAATCCTTGGTCTTTCAGTTTGCCTGTAGCTCGTAGAAGTATTGTAATGCACGAACTGCAAGTAACAAAATGATATCCATGTCAAACGCAGTAACCCACTGAGCTTTCTGCATAGAATACACATTTATGACCTTCGTGTTTGCGCAGGGTTTCGTTGTGCCTCCCCCAGTGTTCCTTAAATTTGCCTGTCTGTCCCCAAAAATTCAAACATTCCTGGTCATCACTCATCCTCACTAAATTCTGAGCTTAAAGGCTGTTCCATTCCGCATCTTTCTTTTAACACGTGCATGCTGGAAATAGTAGTTTTAGTTCACTTCCACTGAACAAACTGGACTAATGCACCGTTGGAACATGGAGCGCGTTCCTGATAAACATGTTGAGGGCGCGTGTCAGCCAATTATTGGTGGATGCTCCGGTATTTTACATGCACCCATAACAATGGCAAAAATAGACAAAAAAACACAATCATTTGAGAGCAAGTTTGGACATAAAAATACACAAGAGCCTAGGGTAAAATGCTGGTTTGGGGAGCGGGGGATTACTTTTCTCGCACAACATGTAAATGCCATCGGTGCCAAGCAGGAGCCCGGGCTTACCTACGAGTTTCGAAGCTTCAGCAGCAGTTCTACTCTTAGGCAACCTGGCAGAATGAAGTAAGTTCCAGGTACGAAGGTAGCACGGAAACCGACCCATCAGTGACGAATAACTCCCGAAAGCCCCTTGGATACTAAAGCGGAAAGCAGCAGGCCAGCTCTGCACGCTGCACCATTTCCCAGCACGCAGCATGAAAGTTAAATTAAGGAACTGAGGAATTTTGGGCGCCAGTGAACAGTGGCCAGGAATTATGGGTAAACTAAGCTCCCACAATTCCCTTGTTATCTGCTTGCTTCGCATTCCCTTGCACCTCCCAGGACTGGCGGTTAACCTCAGCAGCAGCACCAGACCAGCACTCACTGAATTTACAGTGGGCAGAGACGCCTCGGGGGGATCGTGGGTGGGGGGGTAGTATCAGCCCAAATTTGACAAACTAGCAGATGAACGTTTTCAAAGTACAAATGGGAAAATGTGGCCCATTTGAGTGGGAATGAGCAAAATCCAATCAGGCAACACTGTTCGTGCACGTACTCTGAACTCCCGGAGGAGCGTGCTTTTAAAGTGCATGTCCAAATGGCACCCCTAGAATGTGGCGCCCTGTGCGGTGGCACCGTTCGCACCGCCCTAGAGCCGGTCCTGGCTCTTGGGTAATTACCAGGGGTCATATTGTATCTATCCATCCTATAAGCCGGTTCGGTTCCCGGCCGGTGGACCCAGTGATTTGTGACTACTAGTTGAGAGGCCCAGTAAAAACATTTAATTGCTGGTAGGGCTATTCCTCTATCATACCATCCTTTCATAAGTCTGGTCAATGCTATGCGCGTGCTACCATTGTTCCACAGCAGTGTGCGTACCTCTAATTCTATTGTTTGAAAATATTTGGCAGGGACTAAATACGGTGTATTCTGTAAAGCATAGACAAAGCGGGGCAGTCCCATCATTTATACAAGGCGGCTCTGCCCAGCAGTGTGAGGGGCAGGGTCTTCCAATGCTGCATGTCGTCACGTAAGCGACGTAGAGGAGGAGCAAAGTTTGTTCGTAAAATATAATTGGATCAGTCGTGACATAAATCCCTAAATACCAAAACTGGCTGTAACTTCTTGTCCTAGTTGATAGCGTACTCTGAGTACTTTTGAAAGAGGGTGAATATATGTAATATTCTATGAATTGAAAAATATAGTCTGGCCAAATAGAGCAAGATATCATCTGCATAGAGGGAGATTCTATCCACCAATTCTGCCATCCAGTTAATTCCTCGGATGAGAGGATCTCCCCTAATCCAGAATGGCAGAGGTTCGAGAACCAGTGCGAAAGTCAAGGGAGAAAGTGGACAGCCCTGCCTCGTCCCCTTCTGTAATGTAAACGCTGTTGATCACTCACCATTTACCATGACTCTGGCCAGAGGTTCTGAGTAAAGAAGCCGTACCCAGGATAGAAATCTCTCGCCAAACCCAAATCATTCAAGAGTGGCAAATAAAAAGGGCCATTCGATCATGTCGAATGCCATTTTCGCGTCGAGACATTATCACTGCCTCCTCTCTGATCGTCTCTGCCCTGCACAGGGCACCGTGAAGTCACCGCAGGTTAAGAGCTGTATTCCTGCCCGGCATAAAACCAGATTGATCGGGGTAGACCAGCTTGTGGAGCAGGGGTGACAAACGCGTATCTTGGCTAGTATTTTGACTTCCGGGTCTAGGAGGGAGATGGGCCTTTACAAACCACATTTTTCGAGGGGGCCTCCCTTTTTTGTGTATTACCACGATATTGGCCATTCTCTGTGCTTCGGGCAGGATACCATTTATTACACTTTCTTCATACATTTTGATGAGATATAGGGCAATTGTGAATGCATTTATTTTATAAAGTTCAATTGGGAGACCACCCGGATCCATAGCCTTGACTGATTGAAAAGCACCTATTGCCTTGGTTACCTCTTCACTCGTCAAGGGTGAATCTAACTCCTCGACATCTGTGTCCTCAAGAACAGGAAGCCTAAGAGTGGCCAACTATTCCTGTGCTTCATTATATGCGGAGGCCCTTGTAGGCGTATAAATCGGTTTAAGGTGGTCTGCAAACGCCTCCGCTACTCTGGTTCTATCTTGTAAGCGTGTACCATCACGGTTCACAATCTCGAACACCCGTCTATTGCCATTTTCTCTCTTGTCCAGCCAAGCTAATAATTTGCCCGCCTTATCACCCATTTCGTATATACGATGTTGCGTGGCGCAGTAAGGGCTTTAGCTGCATCATTGGCGATATCTCTATATATTCTTTTTGCTTCATAAGCAATCTATATTGGGTATCAGGGGCATTCGCTATTAAGTCGCATTCAAGTTGGTTAATTTCACCCTCTATCTCTTGTAGTTGCTTTCTTTTTTCATTTGTATATCTCACAATCGCCGAGACACCCTATCCCCTCACCACCCTGTCCCCTCACCACCGTCTTGTAGGCCTCCTACAACACTATGGCCGATTCTACTGATCCATAATTTTCTTTAAAATAGTTATTGGTGGCCTTGTTGAGTTCCTCCCGTATTGTTGGCATCTTTAAGTAGCAGCGGTTAAGTGCCTTCTCATAACGCGTGAAAAGGGAGTGCCTCCCTACTTTGCTACTATCGGGGAATGGTCCGAAATACCCCTGGGAAGATGTGTCACTGCCCCGAACATAGGGAGTTGGCCGACTCTACTAAAAATATAGTCAATCCTGGACTGGCTCCCATGTACCCCTGAGAGAAAGGTATACTGAAGGGACAGGGGATTGTGAGCTCTCCAAACATCCATCAGCCCCATAGCTCTCAAAAAGTCTGCTCAAATCTTACCAGACGCTTCTCCCTGTCTGGGCAGCTGCCTGTCCAGGTCCCCATTGAGGGCCGCATTAACAATCACCCCCTATCAGCAAGTCACCCTCAGGCAGATTTAAAATATGTGAACCTAGGTCGGCCAGTGCCGCAGAGTGTAGTCTAGGTGGTACGTATAACTATTATATATTGCCTTCCCCGCTACCAGACAGAGTAAAAAACCTTCCCAATCTATCACGTGTAACATGGAAGGGGAACGAATTGCGCAGAAAAATACCTACTCCTCTTGACTCCTTAGCATAACCAGGGTGCGCCACCAATTTATATCCCCATCTATTGAGTGCGCAATAGGAGGTCCCTTGTATATGGGTTTCCTCCAGTAGGACCACATTGGGGGCCTGTTGCTTCAAGTATTGCAGGTCTATTCCACGTTTAATTCTGTCCCCCAGCCCATTGACGTTCCAAGAAAGTATTTTAAGTTGGCCTAATTGTGAAGTCACCTTGGGGTCATCGTGCATTTGATCGCTGTAAATCATACCCATCGATGTAGTACTGTGTTTCTAAAATCCCACACATAACCAACAACGTCATCGACACCATGAACCATATCAAAAGTATTTGTCCTACTGTTTGATTGTGTATCACCCAAGTACTGCAGACATGTTTTCCAAAATTGCACAGTAAAGTTTGAACAATACTATAACTATCCCACACATAACTCCCCAGACTCACCCCTCTCCCTGCCTCCCTGCAACATGGACTTAGAACTGCCCACCCCCCAACTTTGCAGAGTGCCTGTGTACCCTTACCCATTGAACTTTGTAAAGGGGAACGTGGCTCTGCCGAGGCTCACCCTAGACTCACTATTCCCCATAACGGAGACATTATTAGCCTTGGATATGGTATTTGTAAGCCCAGTCTATACACAATTCCAACTATATACTGTCTGTTCTCTTTCTTGCCCCCCCCTCCATTAGAAGCAAAGTGCCGGATCATCTGGCCTAGCCGTATGTGCTATGTTCCCCCAAAACTATATTCTTAGCAGCCTTCAAGGTGTCCATCTACCAGAAATCCATCCTGGCTCACGTACAGTCGGTCCAGTCCGATACCTCCGTTCAGGCCCGTCATCTGTGGCTAGTTCCTTTCAAATGCCTCCCTTAGGGCCGGAGCTTTCTTGCTGATTCTCATGTTCCAGCAGGCATCTTTGAGAGTTAGACCTTTGAGTTCAAGGGGTTCGCCATCTATCGAGCCATTCCCAGGTCTCTTCCGGGGTCTGAAAGAACCAGGATTTCCCCTCTGACATCACCAGTAGCTTGGCCGGAAAAAGCATAGCATATTTAATATTTTTTTCCCGGAGCGCTCGTTTGACTTCTAGGAAGGTTCTTCAGAACTTTTGTACCTACAGCATGAAGTCAGGGAAGAAGGTGATTGTTGGAATCTCAAACTTGAGGGGGGGGGGGCTGTGCACGCTGTTTGAAGGATAATGTCCCTGTCTCTATAATTAAATATTCTGGCCAGGATAGGGCAGGGGGTGGGGGGGCGCCCATTTTAGGAGGTCCTCCAGGAACTCTATTTGCGCGCTCCAATGCAAAGTATTGGGAGAGCGTTTGGGGCTGTAAGTGGTTCTGTATCAGGACCTCTACAAACAGATCTGTGGCCTGCCCCGCTCCATCCGGCACACCCAAAATGAGCACATTATTCCACCATGCGAGCTCCTCATAATCTTCTAGTTTTGCCTCTAGGTCCACTGTGTCTTCTGGAGCCTCTTAGCCATTATATATAGTGTTTTGGAGCATCGAGATCGAGTCTTCAGTAGATTTCACCCTCTCACCCATATTTCATAGGTCCACATGCATGAGTGTCACCTCCGCTGTTACTGTGTCTATTTTATATTCCATTGGGTCCACTCTTGATTTATGCCTCTAAATAGCAGTTAGAAAAGAACAATCAAGCATTTAAAGCTGTTAGATACTAGCCAGCACTTATGGCCATTCCTTTCATTCTTAAAAACCATTTATGTTGTTCAAATACATTGTTGCTCTTGGAGGAAACGCTCTTTCGGTGCTTTCATCGCTCAGTGGTGCAGATTTTCTTTCACTTGAGCCATACTTTGCTCTGTCTGTGAAAACATATACATGTTTAATCCTATAGCTGTGTGCAGTAAAAAGAAAAGTTGTATTTCTTTCACCTGGAAAAGGCTCTCTTCTTGGTATGACCTGAATCACTAGTTTCCTGACCCTTTCCCAGGGGCGTTAATAGCTGCATTGCTTGGGCAAGAGACTAGACAAAGTTCTGTTCACTCATTGGTCAACGAGTGCAGATCTGCTAATAACAAACGCTATTATTTTATCAGTTTTCTTACACATTAATTGGCAGTAAGTGCTGTAGGATACACTAGCATAGAACTTTGTGCCCCACTGGAACCCCATCTATTCCTAATATCTTTGGTGCACAGCCTCAGACTGACTTTCTTTAAAATTATTGTTCATAACACAATTCTATTTTACTCGGGTTTGTACCCTTTAAGTTCCGTTTCTCAGAAACCATTGGTTCATTTCCTATAGCCAATTCTCAGACCCAGGTACTGATTTATTTCATATTTGTATGAAATTGGGTGGCACACTTTTACCTCCGTCCTAAATAGAAATAGAGCATACCTCCAGGAATAACCAACAAAAATAATGGTATTTACCTCCAGGGGTAACCAAGGTACAATGATAGTATATACCTACAGGAGCAACCAAGAAACAATAACAGTATATACCTTCAGGAGTAACCAAACAATAACAGTATATACCTCATTGAATCACCAAGCAACAATAATAGTATATAACTCCAGGAGTAATCAAGCGTCAATAATAGTATTTACCTTAATGGGTTACGAAGCAACAATAATAATACATACCTCCAGGGGATACCAAGTAACAATAGTCTATACTTCCAGGAGTAACCAAGCAACAAAATTAGAATATACCTCCGGAGGTAACCGAGAACCAATATGCAGATACTTCTGGAGGGAAGAAAGAGCCACAGTTGGCTTTCTTTGTGGCCACTGGAAAAGCACACAGGCAGGGATGCCGGAGCTTCAGATATAAACATGCTGCAAGGGCATGCAAGGATACGAGTGTCCCAGCAGACTTCACATGAAGGAATGTGGATTATAAGAGCAGTATTGGTAGGGAAGACAGGGATTTGTGCAATTGGAAGAGCAAGAAAGCCCAGGCCATCTGTTCATGCTTACAAGAACTATCGACTCTAGCTACAGGAGAGAGCTCGCGCTTCAGATGTAAACCCTGATAGTGGCATTTTCTAAAGCATGGGATGAGTGGACTTGTGTAATAATGAACAATTAGAAAGAGGTCAGATGAGATTAATATAGCAAGGCCACCTTTCCCTTCCCTCTTCAGTGCATTCATTGGCGTTGTGTTTTTATTTCTTATTGACATAGTACGTTACCACATTGATGTCTTTGCATTAACAATGTTTCATTCTTGGCCGTTATATCATACTTCTGACACCATGACAGATGTCACTGGAATATGGACCTTAGTAGCATCTGCAGATGCAAGCTAAGTTTGTCCTTCTTATTTATTTATCAAAGTGTTTGATGTTACTCACCTTGTGTAAATTGCCCTGTTTCGGCAAAGGATGCATTGTATTATTTTATTTATTGACTAACATGTTATTAAATAAATACAAAGAGACAATCCCAGCTCTCCTTCTCATAGTAGTTCACAGTTGCAGCGGGTTCACATTGGCATCTAAGTGCCCCATAGTTTTTGCATAGGGCAGCACCCCATGAGTCTGCAGGGCACACTGCCTCACTGTCAGAGGAAGAGTCCCACGGTTTCCATGTCATCATATGAGGTGAAAAACATCCAAGATATTTATATTACATCATTCATTCACATTCAGGCAACACATACTTTACCAACCACTATTACAGACAACCATTCGCTAAAAGGAATACCAAGGGCTTTTCAAGACTCATATTGCCACAACATCCCATGTCGATCAAACATACTGCAATACACCCTACACACATCTCACACTTCAAGCACAATGTACACAAATAATGCATTTACTTAGCAGTTTCTCTGCCTGAGGCATTTCACATGTAACAGAACTAAGGAGTTGGTACCAATAGTTTGGAGGATCTCTTCAGATACGTTGGAGTTCAGCCTTGGAAAGAATATGGGAAAATAACATTCCCTATAAAGGGCCAATAGAAATCTCAGTAGCCAAGAGAGCACGAGAAGTGCTCAGAACTCATGAGCATTCTTAGTTAGAAAAGTCATTTTCATTGCATAGGTTACCATTGCTCAAATTGTAGCATTTAGCATTGAGGAAACAAGCTTGCAACTTCACTACCTTTCGGGTTTTCTAACTGGCACAAACTGTGCAAATGTTGCTACGGTCTCATTTGACAAAAAATTAGATACACTTGTACAATCATCATATTTCCTAATAGACAAGTATTTTTAGGATATTAAAATATACATCTGCCCGTTCCCAATAATGTGTTAAAGAAATATAACTTCAAATTTTGCAAGTTTGTGGAGGGGCCTTGTTACCCAAATAATATTGCAAACCTTTAGCCTTTCACTCTTTTGTGGAAACCTTTTAGACCATCCTTTTGGCCACCATATTTCATCCATACCGAGGTACGGAAGGCTTAGATGGACAAAAACGAATTTCCTAGGAGCAGTTTTACAAGCACAGCAACGTCAAGGAGTGAAGGAGCCACTGGCCCCATTCAGCAACTTACTTTTTATAAGAAAGCACCTAAACAACATTCACAATTAGGAGTGTTGATCAGAAACCACAAAGTGATGTACTGAAGCTGGTGCTAAGAGACTTAGGAAAATGTTGCAACAGACCAAACTTCGATAGCAGTTTCAGCATTTCCACAAATAGGAGCGTGGACACGGAGGTAAAAATGTAAATCTTTATTTGTAAAGCTCAACTACTCACCCTTACCCCTTACGGGTCTCAAGGCGCTGGCGGCCGTCGTGGAAATAAAGTGAGCTATTGCCCAGAGTCACATGGTGCTGAGCTGAGCTGCCGCCGGAGCCGGGGATCGAACCGTGAGCCCTTTGCTCCGAAGTCAGCTGCCCTGGCCACTGCACCACACCTCTCTAAAAAGTCACAAGAGTTGTCATTGGTAGAGAAGAGGTCATGCTAGTAGAAATCCCTTACAGAGTAATATCTATGGGAGGTAACTGAAATCAGATCCATGAAGAGGGGCACAAGGTTGTCACTTTGATCTGTGTTCACTTTTATTCTTCACTCCTACAAGATCCAAAGCAGCAGGAAACATGTTATAGTTCTGAATCTACTATCACATCTTGAGGGCCTGCTAGCACAGTCGGCAGCTTGGGAAGTCAACGATCTATCCAAGCCGTTTGCAGTTCACTTTTGATCTTGAAAAGCTCTGGAGGAATATTTTCTTTTCATCTGGCTGCTAGTGTCAGATGGGGGCCAGGGCTCAATGAGCTGACCACGGAGTCAGCATTCACAATTTCGACAGTCCGGGAAGCGCATCACGGTCAGATGAGTGATCTTCAGATGCCATGCCTGCATACAGTCAGAAGGAAAGGGAAGATGGAGCCTAATGTGTATGGCACTCATCGCACAACAAGAGCCTTGAAACATGCGCAATAGAGAGGAAACTTAGTGCAGAAGGAGATTACCTCATCTGCAGAGCTGTCCTTTAAAAAAGAGAATCCATACCTAAATCGGAGGATTGTGGAGATGGAGCACCAAGACAACAAGTATAACACAAAGAGAAAAATGTGTGGCTATTTCCACTCTATGATCTACAGAACTACTTCCTTAAAGGGAGATGGATGCTCTCTAGGCGGCCCATTAGGATCTGGGTGATTTCTCCATATTGACTAGCACTTAGGGCTGGAGTACACTTTTGGTCTACCTGTAAACTACACCTTCTTATGGTGATTCGTCGAACGTAAGTGATGTCATGCCCCATATAGCACCCTCCTTTCTGCCTTCACTCGATTTTTGGTGTTTGCACTTTGGTTCCACCAGAGATGCAGAGAGCATACCACAGTCCAACAAGGACAGCAGAGAGACTTATCAAGTCCTGCTGAGTTTGGTAGTGTTTAAAAGAGGAAGTGGATTTGGGGCTCTCTCTGAAAAGTACTATGTGCATGTTGCTCAGGGTACATTTTGGAGCTAAAGGTCTAGTAGGTTTCTGCATACCACCAGAACAGATAGTACATATGAAAGAAACAACATAAAAGTCAACTAAAATACCTTCATTATGTAGTAGCTCATGGACTCGACATAAGCATAATTTTGCAAGATATGTCTGATTTATCATGCCAATACAGTGCTGTGCAAATCAAGCCACCCCCTCCTCCCCCTCTACTGTGCCGGCAGTCCACTCCTCACCAGCCTGAGGTACTCCAAATTTGCTCTCTTTACTCCACAAATCCTGGAATTGAAACTTTATGGTTCTGTACACTTCAGCCTCCTGAAACCCAACACCTGAGATCCCTCATTTGCTAAGCTGAAGGCAGATTGACCTTCCAGGAGATGTACAATGAATCCACCACATTTAACCCCATACAACAATGAATCTATATTGTGTGCCACAACAAACATGCCGTTATGAATTCCCATGCTGTGTAAATGGCCTTGACTCACTTGTACCCCAATTCACTCTAAACCCAAACCATAACCATATCTTAACTCTAATCCTTACCCTAACCTTTAAGCACCCTCTCGCCCTAAATTTAAAGCCACACATAAATGTCACCTTTCAAATTAAATTTAGTGTAACCCTCCCCATAATCACAAAATTAACTCTAATCATTAGGCTAACCCAAGCTATAATCATACATAGAGTTGAAAAAAAATCTTTGCTATAACTTACATCTACTATTCTTTATAATTTACTTTTCATTGTGAAGATTCTATGTAATGGGTTTCCCTGGAATGGATTAGTTGTCATATCCTACTCCCACTCCCACTCCCACAGGGGGTCATGAGTACTGGAGCCCAGTCTAAGCCACACTAATCTCGGACAAAGCTATGGAGGGCCCCACCTCAAACAGATGTCTCTCCTCGAAGCTAGGACACCTATCAAAATGAGCAGTTTTCCCTCCAACTCCATCATCAGCTTTGGGCACACAGTCAATGTAATCTGAAGGAAAGGGTGCAGTAGAGGTCTTAATGTAGGAAATGTAGAAAGGGGAGTCCATGTACTGTCTCTTGAGTGGTTACTCCTCTAAACTGCCCTAGGATTTCTGCACCAGTGTACCATGCTAACTCTCCGATACACTCTGAATTCCACCAATTGTCACCTCAACAGTCCTGTCTTTTACCGCCACCGTTTCCTCAGGGTTCCATTACCCCATAAAAGCTGCTCTATCGCTCTGTGTCTCCTGGTCAGACGCATGTGGCCAGTGACACACAACACACAACCACTCCATCTGGTGAGGTTACAGTATTTTGGGGAGACCACTCCATCCACAATCCTCCTCCTTCACTCCATCAAACCTGTCCCTTCCTATTCTGGCCCCTCTTTTTCCACCTATTTTTCAGTATCCAGCGTGGCCTTAAGCCCTATGCGAATTTGGGATACCATAGTCACAGAGGAATGCCTGTGTGAAAATCTTGAAGGTGGCCCAAATCTGCGGCCTGGACCATTCACTGAATGTTAAGCGGTGTTGCTGCAGGATCTCTCCGACCGGTCTCGTAAATTGGGATATGCCAATAGGGTTATATGAGATAAGTTGTTGTCTATATTGAGAGTCAGGAAACTTCAAAATGAATTCCAAACCATTGCTGTGTAGTACAGAGACGACCCAACAGATAGCTAAACTATATAATGCTGTCTAGGCTGTCTATTTATCTGTTGCAGAGACGTTTTTTCCAGTAGCATAAAGATCAAAGGTTGATTCTGCAAAAAAACCAAAAAACTATTTAGTTCTCTACACATGGTGAAAGGGCACCGAATCAAATAGACAGAAGGGAGCTGAGGTTGACAGACAGCAGGCACACGGGGTGCTTGTGGGTAAGGGGATGCTCAGTAAATGAATGTATAGGAATCGTTTTAAAGTAACTATTCCTGTACCAATCAGTTTCCACCCCCATTGATAGGTGGCAATAAGTGGAAGCAAGTTTACCTAGTTTTACAGCATTTTTCTGACATATTTGACGCACTGTGCTCAACAAACCAGTACAAAATCATATGGTTGAAATTGTTTTATTAAAGCCATGCATTTCTGGCAAGACTATAAATCACTCTGCAAATAATTTTAATGAGTCTCAGCTTGATTTATGCAGATTAGCAGAGCATCGCTCATGGAGGTGTTAATCGGTTTTCCTTCTAATAGTGAAACGATAACATTTTCAGCTGTGGTCTAAAACCGGCTGCCATCTAAAAATGCTAATCACATTTGGAAATCGAAATCAACCTTTGATGAGTGCATTAAACACAACCTCCATTACATAGTATAATTTTCTAAAATTGCTAACTTCTGAATAATGCAATGTTCTCAAGACAGCACGTCTAACAAGAGTCAGAATGAGAAGGCATAATACGTAGTATTACTCAAACATATGGCAGTGAAACAGGCATTTTTATCCATCTTCCAGCTTCATTGTGTGGAAGTAAGAAAACACTCTTATTAAATTGCATTTTTTTTTTGACAACAGAATTAGATTAATTGCCATTAGCTTTAAACTATTTCGCACACACAGGCCCCAATCGGTGGCAATTTACCCAGAGCATTCGAAACATTTAGCATTCGATATTACTGAGATTAGAAGGTAGCAGTATAAAGGTAATAATTTCAGTAGCCTGGGGCAGCCGATTTTTACAAGGTTGCTTCAAAGTACATGCCTTCATGGGGGGTGTGGCCAAGCCGAGCTGCAAAATGGCCGCTCAGTGAGAGGGATCTGCTGGCCGAGCCTGTAAATCCGCCAATTATCTGGGTACATCCTGCCAATTCCCGGCTACTAGAACTTCGGAAGCTGTTGCAGACATCAGGCAGCCTGAAACGCAACTTTCTGGAACCCCGGGGGCCCCGGAATCCTGGGGCTGCACTCGAGGGCGTCTGAGGCCTGGAGCGGCCTTGTGCGTGCAGTGCCGGCGGAGCCCTATGTTTGGAGTGATCCGCCGACCCGTAGTCTCTGCCGCTCCAAGGACTGTGAGCGCGCCCGTGCTGCAGGGCCTGTCGGCGTCGACTGTGATCCCCTGTACTGGCGGAGGTTGTGTGACCGCATCAGCGGACCAGGTGAGTTGCGGGTGGGGATTCAGGTGGGGATGTAGGGCGCTGGGGTGGGGGACCGGCACTAGGCCTCTGCAAAAACGTGGAGGGCTGGTGGCCCTCCCTGCTCTGACGGGGGTGTCCCTGGCTCGGCCTGGACACCGCTGAGCACAGCGCCGGCTGCCCGTACCTTGGTGATCACAGACTTCAGTCGGTGCTCTGGGAGACTGGAGACGCACCGGACAGAGATAACGGCCCAGTCGGACGCAGGCACACCGGCAACGCGTTATATATCAAGCCCCTGCAACACTCCAGCAAATGCAGACAGGGGAAACAGACACTGAAGGTATTGGATGCGGTGCGGATGACAACGCTCGCAAGGGCCATACACCAATATGGCTCTGTGCCATACACTACCGGTCAAGCTGCCATGAAAACCCCCTAAAATATTAAGATACTGAGGTGCATGTGGTGCGGCCTGCACGAGAAGTACTCTGCTGACACAACTGTGTGACCGTGTGGACTAAGTGGACAAGAGCAGTATTAGAGGTGGTGGGCAAGTTTCGACGCCTAATGCACTGGAGCACAGGGCTCTCTGCATGGACATTAACGTGGTGTGGGCCGCCCGGTTGCTGCGGTTAAATGACGGGCTCCCCCCCATTGAGTCAAGGAATGGGGAAAACAGATGGGAGGCAGCCCAAATTAACTTTTGACAAAAAGGTGATGAGGCAGCACGAGGGTGGCTCCACGCAACCTAGTGAAACAACAGGGGCCAACATGGACGCCACGCAAGAAGACGATCTGAGATCCATGAAGGTTGTGCAGGCCAGCCTACAAACAATTGACTCCAAGCTAGAGTCCATGGCTGCAGGTCTAGATCATTCAGAAAGTTGACAAGCATGAAACCAGATTGCACACGCTTGAAACTAGAGTGTCAGACACTGATGATCATCAGACAGAAACGCACGAACAGCTACTGCGCATGGATATAGTTCTCCAATTAATAAAAGCGAAGAACGAAGAATTGGAGGCGAGGTCCCGCCGTAAATAACGTTCACGTTATCAGAATCCCTGAGTCAGCAAACATTACCAACATGGAAAAATATGTTGAAAATATGCTCAAGGACCTCTTCAGAAACGACCTATCAAATATGTTCCTACTGGAGCGAGCGCACCGCATGCTGGGCCCAAGACCACCGCCTGGAGCACCAGCTCGCCCAATCCTAGCACGTCTCCTGAATTATCGGGATAGAGACGCGGTGCTAAGGCTTGCCCGTGAGAAGGGTACATTACAATACCAAGGCAATACGATAACTATGTACCCTGACTTCACGCAACAGGTACAGGCAGCGCGTTGGGAGTTTACTCAGGCCAAGAAACTACTCCAACAGGCTATCATTAAATATGCGCTCCTCTACCCTGCAAAGCAGCGTGTGCAAACAGATGGCAAGCCCTAATATTTACTGATGCCAGTGCAGCATGTAAGTTCACAAAGTAGGAGATGAAAAACACGTCAGGCAGCAGCTCGCGACAAGGAAGGATCGTCCAGCAGCAGATTGAGTGACAACGACGGAGTGTGCTGAGCTTGCCTAAAGCTCACATGATCTAAGCACACCCCGTACACCACTACTGTTTTGGTCCTTCGTTGTTCATGACTGTTTCCCTCACACTCAAGCCTTGTCTACTACGATAGGCAGCTAGACTGCCATAACACCGTCGAGAATTGGCCTGGACACGTTCGTGGCACAAGTACAGAACTAGGGAAGCCGAATGTGATGTGCTCTGCCACCCTGCTATACGAGGCAGGGGCGTACGTCGGTGACTCCACTCCCCCAGGGAGAATTCTCACCGATCCTAGGTTCGCCTAGGCTGTTCTTTATTAGGGTTTAGTCAGATACGGGGATGAGAACACAACCTGATAGGGGGGTTGGTGTGGATGGAGGGTGGGTAGGGGAAGTTAAGTGTTCTTGTTTATTGCCGCCTGTTATACTGCAACTGTCTATACAAATGAATATCCACAGCGAGCCATACACACGAGGCCTCGACATTCCGCCTATGGGGGGCACCACAGGAAAGGAAACATCCTAGGTTACACAATGCAACAAACGCACACGCGATAAAATGACCACATTAAATTGCATCACATGGAACGTGTGAGGTCTCAATGACCATAGAAAATCCAGATTAATAAATTCATACCTTGCAAGACATGTGGCAGATATCTGCCTCCAGCAGGAAACACACTGACAGAACCAACCCAAACATGCCTCAACTCAAACAGATGGGGTGAGATACGGCTCTTTAACTACTCTAGTTATTCTCAGGGGTGGCGATTTTAATACGGAAAGGAATTCCCTGGCAAACACAACAGCCTGAAATAGATATGAAAGGGCGTAACATAATATTAGAAGGCACAATCTATGGGCAGCAGGTTACAATTGTCAACACATACTGGCCCAATACAGATATCCCAGAGTTTTTTAACCAGTTTTGGCATAAGATTCAAACAGCAGGGGCGTCTGCACTGCTGTGTGGGGGGGATTTTAATCTTGTACTATCGCTACAGGACGACAGAGTGGGCATCTCTCGTACACACCACCCACAAGCGGCAGCACCATTACACAGCATAATTGAAGACCATTACCTCACAGATACATGGCGGGTGTTACATCCAGAGTCCCGGGAAGGAACATGCATAAACCAGCAACACAATGCTTGGTCTAGGCTGGACTTCTGGCTAACCTCTAGAGATATACACTCCTGGACCTCAAACATATCGCATCACTCACGTATGCTCTCCGATCATGCGCCAGTCGCGATTCGACTACTCATTCTGAAGCAGTGCATACAACCATTCACATGGCATCTTCCCCACAACGCACTACTAGACTTGGTATTCAGAGAAGAGGTGCGGGTTAAAATCACAGACTATTTTATATTGAATACGGGTACAGTCGACTCTATGGTCACCTTATGGGAGGCATTCAAGGTGGTCATACGCAGGACCTGCATAGCCTTACAGTCAGGGGTACTCAAAGACATTAGGAACAGCTTGCGGCGACTGGAAGCCGAGATGCCCGAGTTAGAGCAACAATACTTTCAGATCCCTGCCCCCATAATATTAGCTCAGATACAAGTCAAATTGACTGCATTCCAAGACGAGGCAGAGAGAGACAAGATTTCTACATTAATACGGCCAAGCGAGACGCTACGGTGAAGACGACAGACCAGGGAAAACACGAGCGAATCTCCTGAGAACCCTCAGAAGCGTCACTCACATCATGGAACTTCACAACCCTGAGAACCCCTCCTCCAGAACGCCGACAGATGTTCTGGCTACCATGAAGAACTTTTATTCACAACTCTACACCACACAAACCGACCCAGCAGACTCTGTAATACTAGAATGCTTAGACACTTTAGAACTATTATGGTTAGGGAGAGCGCACCGTGAGTATTTCGACAAGCCATTTACAACTGAAGAGGTGAGCGCTTGGCACTGTTGGCCTTAAAGCCAAATTTTACAAGGAATATGCAGACATCCTGGCGCCACATCTCCTGGCGGTGTATCAGGAGGCCTTGCTTGACGGGATTCTGCCCCAGACCATGAGGGAAGCTGTAATAATCACATTATTGAAGCCGGGTAAAGATCCCACAAACTGCGATTCCTACCAGCCACTCTCCTTAATTAACCTTGATGCAAAAATCTTGGCTAAACTACTGGCCAACAGACTGCAACCATTGCTACCAATTATAGTAAGACCTGACCAATCCGGATTTGTGCCGGGTCGCTCTACCCCACAATCGCCGTACTCTATTTGCACTGCTGCACTACCTAGCCCCCTACGTTCCCGCAGTAGCCGCACTGTTGGATGCTACAAAAGCATTTGATTCTTTAGAATGGAAATTTCTCTTTACACTGCTAACCAGACTGGGTCTGAGCCCCCTCTTCATTCAGCAAATAAAGTTATTGTACACCTTACCCATGTCCAGGATTAAAGTGAATGGGCTAGTCTCGGAGCCAATAAACATAACGCGTGGCACACGTCAGGGATGCCCGTTATCGCCTTTATTACTCGCCATAGCAATGGAGCTCTTAGCAGCTAGGCTAAAGCAACTGCACGCCAATTGCGGTATCTGCTTCACTACTAGAGGCCTGATCGTGTCCATTTATGCGGAAGACATCACCCTCTTCCTAAAAGCTCCGGCTGTTAATTTCGCACCTGTCACCAGGGAATTGGTGAGGTACAGAAGCCTATCAGGCATTCAAATTAATTGGGCAAAATCCACCATACTCCCACTAACCACAGGGACATCCATTTTTTATACCGAATACCCAATATCCTGGGCCATAGGCCCAACCCGCTACTTTGGGATATGGATAAGTGGCAATCTTCAGGAATTATGGTCTGCCAACTATGGCAGGACTATGAATTGAATTGAGGACAAGATAAAACGGTGGAGAAACGTGCCGCTATCTCTGGCTGGCCGCTTCGCCATTACCAAAATGATCATCATTCCCAAATTGCTGTATTTATTCGCCAGCATACCGATGCCGTTGCCAGCTCATTTCTTTAGGCATCTAAGGTCACATATGATTGAACTAGTATGGGCGGGTAAACAGCCACGTATAACCTGGGAGGTACTCACACTGTATTTAGCAAAGGGGGGGGGGGACTTGGAGCCCCCGATTTCGTGCCCAGTTTTTAAAATTCTGGCAGTATACAATCCCATTCCAACCACACTTTGCCATAGAAATAGATAAGGTACCTCCCCTTCCCCTAAATACTGCACCATACCAGGAGTACAAACACCCACGCGATGATTGACACCACTGAAACATTGCGTTGGGCCTGGCACGGCTTGCGCAACCGTGCCAAACTATCCAGGTCAAATTGCACCAGCTATGCCGTTAGTTGATAATCCACTAATTTCCCCGCTGCAGGACAGGAGTGCACAGCTCAGAGCGAAACAAAATAGCTGATAACAGGAACTGACCTATACACAGGTGGGACATTCCTAACGCTCCAGCAAATGTGCCACACACCACGACCATCGGCATTGGATACACTGTTGTATTATCAAATACGAGCAGCTTGCCGTGCAAGATTTACCACATTTCCCAAGGCCCCATCACCACTACCTGCGTTAGAACATATGTTAAAGGTAAACTCAGCTCGTAAATTGGTGACCCGCATATATACTATCACTCAGAATCCCCAATTATTGTCCCAAACTCTTGCACGGCATGGGAGGCGGACCTTGGTGAGGGAATTACTGACAAGCAGTGGAAATTTTCCTGCGGACAGCTAGAACAGCGATCCCCAAACTACAGATTAAGGTTAATACACTTTAAATACATACACCAATTGTATCGCACCCCCACACAATTACATTGATTGAGACTGAGGCTGGATGCATCTTGCTGGCGATGTAGAAGCCCAGAGTCGTCTTTCATACATCTAGCATGGGAGTGCACGATCGTGCCCGCTTTTTGGACTAAAACACTCAGAATCCATCACTGGGCAGACACTACTTAGGGTCCCATTGGTGACGCTGTTGGGCAATGTTCGCGAACTATCGCCATCAACGAGAAGGCTCACGGCGATACTACTATTGCTGGCCAAGAGGCAAGTAGCATTACATTGGGAAGCGACGACCCCCCCCCCCCATCAACTAAGGCCTGGATAATGGACATAACATACTGCAGAGACCAGTGGACCTGTTACTGGGACCTCCTACCAGCCAGATCCTGCCCCAAAGACATATAGGCACCATTCACCAGCTGGCTTCAGAACATAGACAGGGACGAAATATAGGAATACTGGGTCCCGCACATAGTATGAAAGCCCCCCAAACCAACGGATATTGTGGGAATTCTGTGTTGTTGATACAATGGAATAAGTGATGTTAACAATTTAACTATGGATGTCCTCCCCACGGTACAATACTGAATAGCTCTGTCAAAATGCTGAAGAAAAAATAAATGCATTGTGATGATAATATTTTGCATCTAGCGGCATTGTTTATTCAGGTTATCAATGTTTCATGTTTAACGATGTTAAATCTCAATAAAAATAATAAAAAATAAAAATAAAAAAAAGTACATGCCTTCATTGTATGGGCGATGCTGCAGCAAGAAGAAGAAGGGACTTGTTTAAAGTTTGGACAGAAGAATTTACCCACTTGGATAAGATGAGAAAGTAAAGTCCTCCATTTCTATAGTTCTACACACTGGCAGATGAGGTTTTGCTACAGAAGGGTAACTTACCCTCCAAAAGAGAAGGATCTTTGTGTGGTAAATTAAACAGAAATGCCATTAATCCCCATGTTGGATGGGGAACTGCCAAATGCAGCAATCGAATTATATCCCGAAGGGGGGTCTTAGTATCTAGACTTTCTAAGATGCTTGGTTGTGTTTTCCAGCATGTTATGGGATTCCACAAATAACTATACCAGGTACACCAAATTAGGAACTCTAAATCAAGCAGTTTATCCACCATATCTTTTTACCGCCAGATCTCACTTGACGCTCAAGTTTCTTTTTCAGGGCACGTGGCGAGATTCAGGTCTCACAGCAGCAGCAATCCCCTCAAATTCATTATCACAGTTTTTACTTACACTACAGCACACAGTATTCTGTCCCTTCACTCAGCAGATTGCACCACTAAGATTACTTTACCATCCACATTAGTTCCAGCAAGCACTTGAGAGAGCGCTTTTTGTGTTTAGTTCCGAGGGAACGCAGCTGGTCTGAGCATGAGATTCCAGCACCCGGAGATGGCCCAACAGCATAATGCAATCAATTTACTGCAGATGCTCACGCATACTGGATAAGTGAAAGACCTACTCAGCATTATAAATGTCCTCCTTGAGGAAGTAAAGCTGGGCAGGTCCCCCTGTCAATGCGCAAGCCCACGGAAAAGAAGAACACACAAAGCAAAAGACAGGAGATTCTGTTTCAGAACAACCAAGTTCGTGAACAAACAGCTGTAACAAAATAAGTATCATAGTGGAAATTTATGGGGTAGAGAACTTGGGAGAAACTCAAGCCATAATCGAGCCCTCTAGCCAGACATTTGAAAAATGAACAGGGCTGTTAAGTGGGAGTCAGTCTATAACTTCAAGTCAAGTGCAACACATGCAGAAGGAAGCTCCGCAGAAGGGGTGGGGGGTAAAGGGGGCATTCCCTTTCTATGGTGGGCTCACAAGCGGCCCAGGAAACTTACCCAGAGGTGTATTAAATACATTTCTGCAAAGACCCTCCCAAATTAAGGAAATTGGAGCGAAAGAAGTTTTGCAAGGGCAGGAATAGAAACCCTACATCAGTTATGGGGCAGAACATGGAAAAGCTATACCCAATCTTCAATACAGAGAGCAGTAAGGTAACATTGCTCAAGGCCAAGGAGGGGCAAACCCCCAAGGCAGAACCAAAGGTTGAAAATACAGACCACAAATGGCAGCTGGATGGCCAGCAGCAGGCAGAACCACATCTAAATAAGACCATAACAATGGGCGAGGCCCTTTTAGAGGTGGTGACTACATCTGTAACCACAAAACTCAAACCAAATGGGTCAATATTGGGCTGTCCACAATCCCGGCGAGAATGTGCACAAATATTTTATCTAGCTTTCAATATGTCTGAGCTAGGGCTGCTCAGATTGGGTACCCACCCCCTCTAAAGGTCTCCAGTAGTGAGATAAAGCCAGATTCCTTAGCCGGTACAACAATCCGTCAAGTCACAAATGGCTCCAACGAGGCCCACGGGGATCAAAAAACAATCTACAAGTTTATAAGCACCTAAAAAGGAGATATCAAGCTAGACATCAAGAAGTGCACTACAGATGGAGGCGTAATGTAATAAGACAAGTTTTGAATCTCTTACCTCAAGCTACCGAGAGACCTCAGCCTAAGAGAGAAGAGGTAATAAATAGCGTTTATGGGCCAAGCAACATCCAGGCATTTATATTTCATCAAAACAAAATACTGTGGTACCCTGAATATAAAACAAAAGGCAATCAGGGCATGCTAAATCTCACCAATATTCTCAAACTGCTGGTCAACATCCCAGAGCTAGCAGGTATCAAATCAGGAGACAAAGCCTCCAAAGAGTTTATACCCCCACATGGATTTCAACAAACCGAGCCTTCAGTTGTCACCTTTGCTAAGTATCATCATTTCAGGCTGGTATACGCGCTTAAAGCCGCTTTTAGGAACTAGGGCATACAGAGCAACTGGTTCACAGGGAATACACACACCCCTCCACTCAAGAATCTCTCCAACATGGAAGACCTAAATATGTGATAGAAAGTCTAGAAGCACAGGATGCCTTCAAGAGATCCCTTCCGTCACAAACTCAGAAGCCCAGCCAACACTTCTTCGATGTAGCTTGTGAGTTCAACTCTTAGTAACCCCTGCCAGTCACACCAAGATCCCGATTTGTGTATTGCTCTGTAGAAATCAGCCTCTGTAGGCTCCACTGCCACTGGTCTCTCTGTTACTTTTTCCGGGCAGCACATGAGAGTCCTAGAGCAGACTGGAGAGGATCTGCATGGGGGCTCAATCCATAGTCCTGAAAGAGTGCAGCCGTTTTAGGGCCTGGTTGGCCCTATACCTCAAAATTCGACTTTAAAAGCTTTTGGAAACAATAATTAATTTTTCTGCCCCTTAAAAACAAATGTATTACACATATTCAGCTCTGAAAATAGACTCTTATATCTCTTTCTCACAATTTACAGGGTGGGCTTAGGATCCACCCATTTGCTTTCTTCAACCAGCCTCTTGTAGCCATTTGCTTCAGACGTTGTCAGTCATATGTTGGATCAGTCAAGTGGAGTATTTATCTCCCACCTAATGCTATTGGCTGCTTGGGTGTATCATTTCGCCTCTACTCGAGTGCGTGCACTGAACTTCATTAGGAGCTGCTTTGAAAAAACCACCCCTCTGTCCACTCCTGCTGCCTCCCTCCTGTGTGTCTTGCTCTAAAGTGACATAGACCTATTATCTTTGCTAATGTTCGTTTCATTTTATGTCTTTTTTCTCGCTTTTTTTGGAAGTAGCAGCCTGAATGCCTACAATATACCAGACAGCAAGCTATGGCAAACGTATCCTCATGCATGTGCCATTTCAAAGGAATACTCCCTCACCAGCTTTACCACAGCTTCCACCTACAGCAGAGAACACATTGACTTTACATGATTATTTTGGCTTCTTAATCCGTCAATAAGGTTTGAGAGAGCAAACTGATAAATGCATTCATAGCCCAATCTATTTACATTTTTGTTATGTAGTGACCATTTTAGAATTTCAGAAAACATTCTTCTCGATAAGAGCAGCTCTCTAGGTACACGCCATAAAACTACTTGATCAAGTTCATCATTGTTGAATGTTTCAATTAGAGCATTGATGAAAGTTACAAACTCTTTCTGTATATAACTGTAGAAAGACCCATATAAAAGTGAGATGACAGTGGAGGCTTACTTAAGGCTATTTTTAATATGAACATTTTTTTAAACATTTATCTTTTGAATGCGTCCTCAGCGCCAACTGCCCAAGTAAAAGTGAACAATTAACTGTAGCAAGGTATGGTCCATCCTCCAGTTAGAAAGTTTATTCCATTCTAGATTATATTGCGGGCCAAGTGGCTTGAATGCTACTTTGAAATCAATGAAGCAACATCACAGGTAGAAGAACGTACAACCACAATCTAGTCAGTTTTGTCTCATATTTTTCAGTTGTATATACACTGATCAACTGCTAAACAATCCTTGTAGCAACTTGCTTGTTGCATGGTAAGAAAATGATTTTCATGAGCTCAAGAATTCAAAAATGCAATTTTGTAGTTCACACACTGCGGTTTTCACCTGCCCATAACTGCCTCAATTTACTTGTTTATGTGTGGGCTTCGTAGCTTAAAATCTGCTGTTTCCTGCCTGTGACTGCTTAAACTTCCCTCCTATTTTCTTTCCTAATCTGTGCTCAGACCTGTGTGTAAACAATCCACCCAGCCCCCTTTTGTTTTAGTAAGTCAGTGAAACAAGATAACCCAACACCCCACCACCCTTCCCCAAGAAACAGACATACCTCAGAGGCTAAGCAGAGTGTGCTCCGAGTTGTTTAAGTGTAGGAAAAGCAGTATTGTTAAATGCCTAGTCAGGTCCTTACCTGCAGAACTCCAGTGTGTGGATTGAGCCTGTCTCCAAGGAGATTCTGAATTGAAGAGCAGCTCCCAGCCTGAGCTCGGGTTCATACATCAATTATATAAGCTGCTATTGGACCCTTCATCAGTGCTCTGATTGGCTGCTGGGTCTGGTTCCTCTATTAGGCTTAGGGTTAATGTTCTTATTCGCTGATAGGTCTATGGTTCTGATTGGTGCCTGGGTTAGTAATTCTATTGAACGCAAGACTTAGGTGGGTGTTCTGATTGGAGGCTACGTTTAGGGTTTTTGATTGGTTCCTGGGGCTAGGATTTCTAATGGACATAGGATGATGTGTATGATTGGTTTCTAAGACTAGGGCTGTGATTGGCTGTAAGGGCTTGGTCTCCTATTCGTCCTATGACTGTAAGGGCTTGGTCTCCTATTCGTCCTAGGGCTTAAGGCTAGTGGTGTGATTTGTTAGGGTTCCCATTGACAGTAGGGCTATTTAAGGTTGGAGGTCTGGCCGCCTCAGCCCTGGCATCAAGGGCTGCTTGTTCGGGAATGGTCGGGCCTAGGGCCAGAGATGCGGCCCATTTTTTCCCCACACCAGCACCCACCCTACACCATCCACATCCACAATAACACACTCACAGCAAATGTACTATACTCATTTACCACTAACCAACCCTACACACTTCTCAGTGTCTCAACACCCACTACAAAACCCCACAAATGACACCTTTACACCTTTCTCCCCCAACTACCACACAGTGGCACCATCACTCATATACAGAACATCACTTTATCTGGTAGCACTAACCAATCACCAACACAACCCAAATACACCATATATAACTATATCCTATCCAGACACACTCCCAGCTCTAATTACTCATATTAGACCCCTGTCACCAACAAACCTATACTCAGCCTATCATATTTTCATCCAACACCCTCCTCTTCTTTTTACCACAAGAACACAACCACACAACCCTTACACTCCAATGCACTACACATATTTCTTCTTTTAGCAATCAAATCCAACACAAACCCTCTTAACTCTTGTTCATCCCTGCTCACATACACTCTTTCAAAACACATCACCACCCCCTTTATCTTGAAAATTCCATGCAGCATCAATACTTTACTTCAAAATTTTCCACAGAAAACAAATGCATTACCTTCTCTAACTACTGCTCAAAAACAAAACATAAAACACATCCCAGCACAACAAAATCTCTCATACACACAACAGCTCAAGATCCTTTCCATCACAAACTAGAAACATACACCCACTCCCACCTTCTTGACTATACAAAAAATATACACCCTAAACCAACTCCACCGCCAAACCTTCTCTCTTCCCCCACACTTATCACATATACAGCAACACAGCAACTCACTTTTAACCGCCTCTCATTCATTAGAGAAATGAGAACCTTACAACATGAACGAGATGCTGCACTACCACTCCAAACTCATACACCTTCCACCCTAAACAAAAGCAAACAAAATAAGCACCATGCCACTCTTCACAACTTCTCATCTCCATGTCTACTGCACACCAAGACTTTTCTACAAAAACAACACAGCTCACCAACTCACTCTCAAATACCATCTCGACAACGTATATATGCAGACCCATCAAAATGCCTTCTTATCCAGCTGGACAGGAATATGATACAGAACAGCTACACTATTCCTATCCTCATACAGCTAATACCACCACTAAGGACAAACCTGCTACAAGCCCACAGAATAATGCTCACTGTGCCTACAAATAAATGCTCAATCACGCTCAGCAAACAAGCATCACATCTACGACCTTCTGTTACACCTGATTCACTCTTCATAACTGAATCATGGTTGGGAGATGACATGGCTCCAGTGCTGCATGAGGCCATTCCTCTAAGCTAGCAAACTATCAGACTAAATCGTATAGGCAAAAGAGGAGGTGGCCTTATTGTTGTATTCAAGCAAACATTAAATATCACTAAAGCTGCCCTAGTCTCCAGACAAGGTTGTGAGGCCCTCTTCACCAGTTGCAACCCTACACTATCTGTAATTCCCTGCTCCTTTACAGACCTCCGCGTAGCAATGCAATATTCCCAGACACACTTCTAAACACTATTTTCAAACCTGATAACACAACACCACTGCCTATGCATTTTGGGTAACCTAAACATTTGGTTTAAAAAACCCAATATGCCACATCCAAAAACAATCATCACTGGCCTAGACACACTGAACCTACATCAGATCCTCCAGAAACCCACACACATCACTGGACACATCCTAGATATAATTTTTGAAAATACAGAACTAGTTCCCTTTCAAACAATGATTCCAGTCACATGGTCAGGCCATCATTTGCTTGCTTTCCAACAAAAAACAACACAAAACGTCACATCTAAAACTACCTTACATGCATCCACCTATTGACCATGGAACAAACCTATTTTTGAACACTTAGAAACTTACATCCAGTACAGATCCAGACAAAATAAATTGTTAAGAATACTATATGAGTGGCTACAGGAAACTCTTGATATCCTAATACCACTAAGAACAACACAACATAACAAAAGAAAACAGGAACCTTGGAGAAATACAGAGATAAAAGACATGAAACAGCAAATTAGAAAAACTGCAACATACCTGGCTCAAAATAAACACCATTCACGACAAGCTTCATCTACAGAAACCTAACAGATTATACAAGTCAGCAATTAAAAAAGCTAAGAAAAAATACTATTCAGACAGAATTCAAAGCGCTAAATGTGCAAATAAAGAATTTTTTTTTTTTTTAATTCTCATGGAATTTCGTAAACCAAATTGCCTAGAAGGAGCTCATCATATTACTCAAGATTTAATAGAGAAGCTGGCAGTTCATTACACAACCAAAGCGGACACGTTGGACTCCTATTTAAGACAAAAAAAAAACACCAGCACCAACCCTTCCCCCCCCAAAAAAAACTATAAGAGTATGCAAACACAGCCTCTGCAATCCTTTCAACAAATATCACACAATGAATTTATGGACCTGGTCAAAGCAAGCAGCCCTTCTGGCCTGTGTCCACCACAAACCTTCAAGAAAATTCTTCTACCTCTACTACCACACGAGTAAGAAGAATCATCAACACTTCCATAACTACGAGAATATTTCCAGAAGATCTCAAAAGGTTATAAATACGCCCATTACTAAAGAAAACAAACCTGGATCTCCTTAACCCCGACAACTACAGACCAACTTAATGAACCTTTCCTGGGCAAATTGATAGAAAGAACTGCATTCGCCCAGATGTCAAACTTTATTGAAGATAATTCCATACTTTCAGACTTCCAGGCAGGATTTTGTCCAGGAAGAGGCACAGAACCTGCCCTTGTTGCCATCTGGGATGACCTTAAGAACTCAGTTGACTGGAAAGGGGTTACTGCACTACTTCTCTTGAACCTCTCAGCTGCCTTTGACACTGTTGACCATGACACTCTAATAAAAAGGCTCTACAAAGCCAGCATAGAGGGGACTGCTCTTGACTGGATCACATTCTACCGTCAAAACAGAACTAATGTCATCCATACCCCCCTTTCTCATCCAAACCGTACTTCACAAAAGCAGTGGTGCCTCAAGGCGCTATAATATCACCCATGGTTTTCCACATTTACATGAAGTCATTACCGGCACTGATCAATCAGTTTAACCTCACATGCTATAGCTATGAAGATGAATCACAAATGCGCCTTAAACTAGATAGCCCAAAAGACATTGGAAACTCACAAATTTTCAGACTCGCTGGCCACCGTCTTCCACCGCAGACATCCATGACAGCTTCAACCCGACCACCCTGACAACCAATGAGACCTCCGCCCCAACGACCACCACCCGCTCCAACCGCCTGCTCTCCTGGACCAACATTAACGACAATGACACCATCAAAATCATGAACACCATTCACTTCGGATCTCCGTCAGACCCATGCCCACACCACATCTTCAACAAAGTCAGCACTGGCATTGCACCCCATCTCTGGAAAGCCATCAACATTTCCTTCGAGACAGTAACCTTCTGAAGAGCTGGAAGCATGCCTAGATCAACGCCTTACTCAAAAAACTCAAGGCGGACCCCAAGGACCTCAAGAACTTCCAGCCCATCTTCCTGCTCCTGTTCCCGGCGAAGGTCATCGAGAAGACGTCAATAAACAACTGACCCGCTACCTCGAGGAGAACAGCATCCTGCACCCATCCCAGTCCGGGTTCCGCAGCAACCACAACACCGAAACTGCCCTCATCGCCGCCACCGATGACATCAGGGCCCTGCTAGACAACGGCCCTCATCCGCCAGCCGCCTTCGACATGGTCTGCCACCGCACACTACGCACACACCTCCACGACGCCGGGATCCAAGAGAAGGCCCTGGACTGGACCACCTCCTTCCTCTCCAGCAGAACACAGAGCGTCCGCCTCCCCCTCTTCCGCACCGTAGCCACCGAGATCATCTGCGGCATACCCCAGGAATCATCCATCAGCCCAACGCTGTTTAACATCTACATGGCACCGCTCACCTACGTCACCCGACTGCATGACTGCAACATCATCTCATACGCCGATGACACACAGCTGATCCTCTCCCTCACCAAGGACCCCCACACCACCAAAACCAACCTCCACGAAGGAATGAAGGCCGTCGCCGAATGGATGAGGAACAGCCGACTGAAGCTGAACTCAGACAAGACGGAGGTCCTCATCCTCGGATCCACCCCTTCGGCCTGGGACGACTCCTGGTGGCCGACCGCACTGGGAACAGCCCCTACACCCACCGACCACGCACACAACCTAGGGGTCATCCTCAACTCCACCCTCTCCATGACTAAGCAGGTCAACGCCGTCTCTTCCTCCTGCTTCAACACTCTCCACATGCTCCGCAAGATCTACAAGTGGATCCCCACCAAAACAAGAAGAACGGTCACCCAGGCCCTCGTCAGTAGCAGGTTGGACTACGGAAGCGCCCTCTACGCAGGAGCCTCGGCCAAACTCCTGAAATGGCTTCAACACATCCAGAACGCCTCTGCACGTCTGATCCTCGACATCCCTCGCCGCAGCCACATCACACCCCACCTGAGAGACCTGCACTGGCTCCCCATCAATAAGAGGATAACCTTCAAGCTCCTCACCCATACACACAAGGCACTCCACAACACCGGACCAGCGTACCTCAGACGACTCAGCTTCTACACCCCCACCCGCCAGCTCCGCTCCGCCGACCTTGCCCTCACCCATTCCCCCGCATCCAAAAAGCAACCTCCGGCGTCAGATCATTCTCCCACCTTGCTGCCAAGACCTGGAACACCCTCCCCACTCACCTACAGCAGACCCAAGACCTGCTGACCTTCAGAAGAATCCTCAAGACCTGGCTTTTCGAGCAGTAGCAGCATTCCCCACCCCCCAGTGCCTTGAGAACCTCACAGGTAAGTAGTGCGCTTTACAAATGCTATGATTGATTGATTGATGATTGAGTTGTCTCAGAGCCTTGGATCAGTGGATGACATGGTGCCATCTCAAATTGAATGCGTCCAAAACGGAAATACTCATGTGTGGTGATTGGAAAAATTAAGACCCACTCGCTGCCTGGCCTGACGAAGTATCAAAGGAAGTAGGAAATCTCAGAATTACCATGGACTCCACACTGTCAATGAATGCCCAAGTGGACAAGCTTGCAAGAACAAGCTACCATGTATCATGTTCTGTCTAAACTCGATTATGCCAATAGCCTCTATCATGGATCATCTTTAACAACTATGAAAAGACTACAAGGGATTCAGAACACTGCTGCTAGACAACTCTTATGTTTAAAGCCATAAGCCCACATCTCTCCTGTCTTGAAGGCCCTACATTGGTTAGCGGTTGCCAGAAGATCCACATTCAAGCTGCTTTGATTCACCCATAAAGCGCTATATGGAACAAGACCGCTCTTCAACAGGAATAAAATCACAAAATAAGTTAAACAAAGGAACCTCTGCTCTAGATTGGCACCTTGCCGCAAAATCCCATTATACAAGAAAAAAAACAAAAGTGGCATATTGTTCTCTGTTCAAGCAGCCAAACTATGAAACTCGTTACCCCCAACCATAAGATCCAGGGTTAACTAACTTCTCTTCAGAAGGCTACTTAAGAGTTGGCTCTTCCCCACATAACTACCATACTCAAAAAGATATATACAGCATATCCCTTTGTATACAAGCATTTATTTGGTCTATAGTATATACCTACATAGTGTATTACTTTGCATAAAAGTATATAATTAATATGTTTATAAATATATAGATTAGTTCGTTCTGCTTAACAATTGTACAGATCACTTATAGTTACATGATTCTATGTTTAACATGTATATAGGTGACTGCATAAATAAGTAAATGTTTTATCCTATCTATTAATCTATACTTACTTAACTATTGAATTACAAAAAGAAATATAAAAACAAATAATTTAACTTAAAGTAAATCAAAACTTGAAAGTGAGTTTATTAAATACAACCCAAATCTACATACATTACCTTCCTTATACATATATACCTTCCATGTACTTATGCATCTTTATATTTATTACTTTACTTTTAATTCAGCATCTCAAGTAGTGCATCTCCAATGCACTACCCTATATCTCACCCTATACCTCTCTCAATATATCCTCTGCCTCCACTCTCCGACTCATCCCAAACCCCATTCTACTACTATGATCCACAAAATAACCCTTTCTAGACTCTCATTAGACTATTCCCCTCCTTACATCATTTAATACCTTTTCATATTATTCTGATCTTCCAAACAAGCCCTTCGACAGTGGCGGCTCATCCGCTAAGGCAGAGGTGCATCGTCCCACAGCTTTCAAGCAGTGTAAATAAAGGAAACACAAAATTATAGAAACTCAATGTTATCATTTTATTGTTTCCAGCTGCTTTGTGGACAGGCTGGCAGGGCTGCTCTGCTCTCAGAGTGGTGGGGCAGTCATGTGCACTTTGCATGTTCTCCAGGCAGGTTGCATTACAGCCTGGTTGAAAAAAATATCCAGGCCCCCAGTCCCCGTCTGAGCACCGAACTATGGCACTCAGACCAATCACAACACTGCATTGCAGTATTGTGACTGGTCAGGGGAGCCTGGGTGCTAACAAATCACAAAGCTGCATTGCAGTATTGTGATTGTTATGGGGAGCCTGGGTGTGCTTCATGGTTCCTGACCCTGTTCCTGGCCAAATTCTGATGTAGGAGAGATGGAGCAGAGACACGGGGCGTGACGATAAGGTAAGTGTTTTTTTAATTTTTCCATTCCCCTTCCTCCTCCACTCCCCTGCCACCCCTGATCGGTGTCGGACACCACTGCCTTTCTAAACCTTGCCCTCTGACTCTTCCCTTCTCCTACTGCTATGAGCTCCAAAAAAAGCAACAACAAAAAAACACTTTCTAGACCCATCCCTCTTTTAGCCGTCCACTAACCTTTTCAATCAAACTAACAGACTAACATGTCCCCGCTCAATTTATTTTCATATTTCCCTATACTCATTCCCTACTTATCCTTTTTGGGTTCTGGAGTAGCGTAGCACTTTGACACCTCATCAGGGGTTGCCAGAGCTATATAAGTGCAAGTCCTTCCCTTTTCTACCCCTCCACTATCCTTTTTCTATTCAAATAAACTCACATGTACTCCGCTCAAATTAATTAAATATCTTCCTATACTAAGGGACAGAGCCTCATCGATTACACAAAACATGGAAATAATAAATCAATGGCAAAAAAAAAAATTGTATGGGCAAGAAAAAGGCATTTTTTACTTTTAATAAATGAAAAATTCACAAGAGCACACAAACGTTTATTTCACATTTGTTTCACGGGTGCTTAATATAAAGTTGAAGTGGTGCAGTGAATTGCACATATGGCACTATGCTTATCATAGTAAACATGTTTTGGGAAAACATAGAAGAGGAGAGCAGTGATTCTGAATTCCTGGGTTTAGATCCTCATGCAATAAATGTTCAATGGGAAAGACTCAATATGCAGCACTCCGGTTATGGGGATCTTTTAGCTGTTTCAACCCATTGCTAGAAGTCAGAGGTGCATCACCAGGAGAAGGAAGGATGTAAAAACAGAAAAACAGTAACTGTGAGTCTAAGAATTTTAAACACTATCGAAGACCCCAAATTTCAGTGAAATGTTTAAGTAAATCACTTACATGAGGCCAATAATTATCCTAATTGAGGTTAGGGAAATACTATAGTCAAAGGTATGTTGTGAAATACACAAAGCATCGTTTTATGTTTGGTGCTGCAGTGGTAGTAATGAATGCTTCCATAAACATTGAAGAGATCCAAAATGCATCAAGATTTCTAGCAGAGAAGAAGAAAGTCAAGGTAGCAGAAGGAAGTAGATAGACGTAGGTGAAGAGATGGGTGCAGAAAAAGAGATCCCATACAGGATATCAATTTTGTAGGAGTTTAACATAACTATAACTTATTTTCTAATTATTATTTTTTGATAAGCGGATGTATACCTCAGCATCCTAGAGCTAGGAATTGAAGAAACAAAGAAAAGTAGTTAACAAGACAAATTAAATTTAAGTGCACATTTGAAACTATTAAAACGATGCTCTAAAGAAACCACCGATTAGACCCGAGGGTAATCTAATGCGAAAAGCAGTGAAACAGTCGGAAATGGATGGGAGTGTAGAATATAGGAAAAGAGAGGAGGATTGTCAGCATTGTCTTTTAAAGGACCCCCAAATGGAAGAGAGGGCAGAGTCAGCGGAGTAAAGAAACTTTTAGTCCCTGTACATGCAAGGGGGCCCCCCACGCTCAGGACCTAGTACAAAGCTCTCTAGACAGGGGCCTGCCAGTGCTGGAGGAGGCCCCTGGAGCTCGTGGGCCCCCCGCACAGCAGGAGATGCGGGGGCTTTTGCTATGCCACTAGGCACAGTAAAGTGCCTTTTACCTCTGCAGAACTGTACAGCACTAGAGCAATATTGCCCAGCTCTGGCTCATTTTGCATAATCTGCTTCAATATTTTGCTTGCCTCAGATATTACACATACAATTTTAACTCTCTATTATCAGACATCTGCTTTTTGGAAAGTGCCCTGTAAAAGGCTCCAAAGAAAAAAGGACCTTTGGCAATATTTCAGAGAATTAACAAGCACATCCAACAGTTTCTTTACTTTGAAGATAATTTTCATCACCACAGCTGCTGTGCCAAGTAGGTGACATAGTAAAAACTGAACCAGTCGCATGTAGAGTCCATGAGACATCTGAAAAGGAAATGTTCAAGTTCCTTTTTCGGATAACTCTTCGAAATCATGCTGACGAGTTCATTGTTTTTACAGATTCTACAGATTCTAAGATCGTGTCACGTGCCTGACCCTCACCAGATCACACAAAGGATGTAAAGCTCTGTCCAGACTGATGAACTCTATGGCCACTCTTCCTCAAGCGGCCAGGCTATCCGAGCCTGCAATGAAGGCTTTGCTTTAATTTCAGTCAACAATAGAGGGGTAAAAACTCTAATTATGGCTGCATTCATATTTGAGTGACAGGTCGACATAAGAGAACATCAGCTGCCCAACCATCTGTAAATGAGCGGGTATTCTTTTCTGTTCTAAAACCTTCAAGACAAAGGGTCAGAGGTTGCTCTCAGATTCCCATTTGCTAACAATCTCATTTGTAGTCCCACGTCATTAATCATCACAGCCCCTCTGCCCTGTTATAAAAGGCACTATGATGTCTGCTTCCTCCTGCGGCATTATAAGAGGCAGTTCATTGTCTTTCGGTAGCACTATAAGTAAGAAAATTCTATTGACCTGAAAGGAAAACGAGTCGGATTTTTACCGAGATGACTGTAATCCAAAAGGTAGTATTTAGTCAAAATGATTGCCAGAAGAAAGGAGAGAATCACTTCACTGCAAACAAACGAGGAAGGCCTGCTAAATGCATCGATATATCTATATTCATATTCTCTCTCTCACACCCCACATGTATATGTATATGTATATATATATATATATATATATATATATATATATATATATATATATATATACATACATACATATATATATATACACACACACATACATACACACACACATACACACACACACACACTAGCTCGTCACCGTCACACACTGATGTATGCATTCACAAACTCACTCAGACACTTATACACATATTCACATATACACTTATACTTCCAGCCATATACCAACTCTGATACTGATGCACTCACTCACATACCTATTCAGGTACATATGCACCCACTTATATACTCACTTGAAGAGTCACGCACCCATGTACAGACCCACTAAGAGACTCATGCACCTACTTAGAAACTCAGTCAGACTCAAGTATACAGTCTCATATCTACTTAGAGACTCTTACACCCACTCACAGACCCATACAGTCACTCACACACTCAGTCACAGACCTTCTCGGAGACTTATGGACTCAGTCAGTCACTCACTCATACACTCAGAAACCCACTCACAAACTCACTCAGATATACATGCACCCACTCGCTCACTCACCCAGTAAAGGCTTACGCTTTCACTCACAGAGGCACCCACACACTAGCCCTCCGAGTCACAGACCCACTCTGACACTCATGCATGCACCCATTCACTTACCTAATCAAAGGCTTATGCTCTCACTCACATACCCATTGAGACACTAATGCACCCACTCACATCTCCACTCACTCATACATCCACTCACGGACTCACTCAGACACTAACACACCCACTCATAGATGCACTCAGAGACTTATGTACACAGTTAGTTATACACTCAGGAGACTCATGTACCCACACACAGTCACATTCACAGACCCACACAACCACTCAGATATACTCATGCTGCCAGTAATAGACCCACTGAGAGATTTATGAAATCACTCACAGATCCACTCAGGCACTCATACACCCACTCACTTACCCATTGAAACACCCCCTTAGACACTCATGTATTTACTCACAGATCCAGTCAGACAGTCATATACTTACTTACAAATGCACTCATGCACCTGCTCACAGATTGAGTGAGAGTTACACAAACCAATCACATACGCATTGTGACACTGATGCATCCACTCATAGCTGCACTGAGGCAGTCAAGCAGTTAATTACAGAAGCATTGATAGACTGACGCACCATCTTACAGATTCAGTCAAATACTTATACAGTGAATGTGAGACTTACTGATACAGTGATGCATGCAGTTATAGATTACACTGAAAAAGTTATGTACTGTGTTATAGAGATACTAAGGGAGTTGTACATGCTATTATACAGATAGTAATGTGTTTAGTCTGTTGTTTATAATCCATTTTACAGTTGTACGTTTTGAATGTGGTTGTGGCAATTGAATGTCTGCATTTGTTTTGTCATTCCGCAAATAATTCGTGGTGATCACGGCTACCGATATCATCACAACGCCCGGCGTTACCGCGTAAACGGAAAATCGGTTTAAATTATTGTTTTTATACAAACTCCCTACAAAAATAGGACTTTAAACAGTGCATTAATACACCCCTAGTGTCTAAAAAACTGTTAATTGTGAACATATATGTGTTTTACACCTCTTGAAAAATGCGAAATTGTCTTGGTTACTGAAGGCATCGCGACTCTCAGTATCAACGCAAAACCAGGAAGTAGGATTCAAACACAGTTTTTAAGTTACTATAAATATATGTGTACAAACATGTTCTATAAGTTAGTAATAAGTATATTGTAATAGTTAGAATTATTTTTTTAAGTAATAATTTTTATGTGGTGGTGGTTGATGAATGTTTGCATTTGTTTTGCGATTTCGAGACGTGACCACGATCACAACATTTTGGGCTCTTGGGTGGCTCTGACAAGAGCCTTTGTGTTGAGAGTGTGTATAACACAGCTACATATAAGACTGTATGCAAAGTTTCAGGTTGCCTAGAAACACCCTGTTTCCTTCGTCTATAAAGGGAACTCCATCACCGCTATATATTCCATATGTGGATCATACAATGTAATAAGTATAAATATGTGTTATAGCAAAATACGTATTCATCGAGGTTACCGATGTCATCCGGACTTCCAGCATCGCCGCGATGACACAAAAGAACCCTTCAAAAAGTTAGGTTTAAAGAGTATTTCAATAAACCCCTTGAGTCAAATATAATTTAAAATATGTCCAAGTATTTGTCCCCGAGTTTTAAAACAACACGCACTCATAGGGACTACTGACGACGACGCAGTCTACAGAGTCACCGCAAATACATAAAACACCACATTGATGACATTTTTTCACCAAACCATCACACAAACTCAAATAAAAACTACATTACTAAACAACTAGTGCCTGCTATTAAGTCAAATCTGTCTATATATATATGTTTAAGACTTCCTCAAAAACATGTGTTTTTCGCGACATCAGCGCAGGTATCGCAACGTCGTCACAAATATAAAAATTGTAAAGAAAAAAAATCAATGCTTATTAATCCAATGAAGAAACTACAAACTTATAAAAACTACACCTTATGAAGGCATTTTTCATAGAAAATACAATTTAAAAACCTTAAAAATTGTATTAAAAAAAAATCAGAGGTTACATTAAAATTAGAGTTGGGAAATAGAATTTGAAAAACCTTAGAAAATCACTGAAAACAACAAAGGTTACAGGGACGTTATAGTTAGGCTCAAGGTCACCTGTACAAAACCAGAGAAATTCAGCAGTTATAGTTAGCACAGCTAACTATAACTTGCACCCCCTCAATGCACTGCTTATGATCTCACATATTACATCACTGAAGTCCTGGTCAGAGACATCACTGATGACATCATCCACAAAATCTCCGACGCACCCACTCACACTCCAATATAACCTTTGATACACCCACTGCAACTTCCAGGCTACCATTCTCAAAACCATTGACGCACCCATACCAGTACTTACACACCCACTCACTGATTCATAGGTCTATGCACAAATCCACTCATACATGCATAAAGCTACTCATACACCAACTCACTCACTAATACAGCTGCTGATGTATCCACTCATACACCCATACAGCCACTGCCACACTGTCAGTCACCCATAGAGCTACTCACACACCTAATCACTCTTCCATAGTTAATCACATGGATGCTTACTCACCTATAGTTATACACACACCCACTCACTTATTCATACAGATACTAACACATACTCACTCACCCATACTGTCAGTGACACAAGCACACACTCACCCATACAGCCACTCTCACAATCACTTACTCACACATACAGTCACTCATATACTCTAACACTCACCTATACTGCCTTTCACATATGCAGTTATTTACCCATATACCACTGACACATCCATTCACTCACCAACACAAGCATACAAAGACTCAGCCATCCATATGGCTCCTCACAGACACACTCACTAGCCCAAACAGCCACTGACTCACCCACCCACTCATTCATGCAGGCAGTCACACCCCCCCTCATCCACCCACACAGCCATTCATACACCCATACAGGTACTCAGACAAGCAATGAATCACCTATAGATATTCACGTACCCACTCACCAACCCAGACACTTAGACACCAACTGACAGACTGATACATTCAAACAACCTAGTCACTCACCCATTCATTCACTGAGACACCTAATCAATCACTTAAACAATCAGTCACTCACCCACTGAATCATCCGTACAGGAACTCATACACCCACTGATTCCTCAATACACCTTGATATATATATTTAACACTCAAACATTTTTAAAACACTCACGTTCACTGGATGAGGTCATCAGTGATGCCATTTGAGATGTCATCAGTGATGTCACTGACCATGTCTGAGTGATGTAATGTGTGAGGTAATAAGCAGCGCACTGCGGGGCTTGAGTTATAGTTAGCTCAGCTAACCATAACTGCTGAATTTCTCTGGTATTCTGGTCTAACTACAACATCTCTGTAACCTTTGTTTTTTTCATTGAATATATATGTGTATTAATAATGTAAAACTGATCAGTCACAAAGAGTAAAGCAATGTTTTGCAGTTAATTGTTGCTCTTACCATATTAACATTTACTTAAGCTATATGGTTATTAGGACTATTTTGGCCACATCCTACCATTTTAGGTCATTCGGTTTAATTATTGTTATGGGCATAGCACACCTTATGCCATTAACATAACCTCATAGCACTGTCAGTGGTCTCGGGGAGCCTAATGAGGCAATTCCGGGGTTTCCTTTGCAGACCGCCTCGGAGCCTTCCTTTTTAAATGTTATCTTCTGATCTATCTCTGGTCGGTATGGCAGTGTCTTGTTCAATGATCTTGGGACATCTATTTTGTTGTTATATTGATGTTAGACATTCTGTAGTCTTTTAATTGAATAATCAAGAAAGAATTATGCGCAGAGAAACTTTTGAAAAAATTGCAAGCCAAGACACTGGACACTTAAAATATAAATAACCAAAGAATATTGGGAAGGCAATCAGTTTGAGATCATCATTAACCTTATGAAAAATGTTTTACCAATTCAGATGAAGAACAGGGGATGTCTGTATTAAGAACGTTTACAGTTACTAACACATACTGTACTGTTTTTAATATATTTTATTTGATGCTTGCTCTGTTTTGCACTTTTGTACTCTTCCGCTTGGTTTAATTAGCCAGTCCCCGTTCCGCCACGGCTTGTGCCGGTTGATGCGGAGGGACGTGAGGCTATTTCCGGGACGCTCTGTGGCGACGGGCGATCCCAAGTTCCTTCTAGCTCAGTGCCTCTGGTTAGCACTCTAGTTCCCACACGCCCCGCCCACTCTGCCTTTTTAACGCGGGTCAGGGCGCGGACGCGCGCAGCGGCGCGCCATCGGCGCGCCAAAGGCAAGCCCGTCTGCGCACGTCCGCGCCTGATCGTCGCCATTCGCCAGATACCCAGCACCTCTGCACAAAGCTGTAAGTTCTAGTCTGTCAATATGTTGCGCTATTCATGTCAGGAGCTTCATTTGCTAAACCCTTTAAGGTTTTCTACACCTAGAGCACATCAACCCCTTTCTGTGGCTCATGAGAAACCTCCTGTCGTAACCAATAGTAAAGAAAGGACTAACATCTGCTCTCAAGCCCATGATATCCCTCGCGCGAATGCCACTAAAATTGTCTCAAATTCGCTGTCGGCCCTATACCTAAATGCTAGGTCTATTCCCAAACATGCGATCGAGCTCTGGAGTCTTTTAAATGACGAGAAACCTGGGATTTGTTTCATTACCGAGACTTGGCTCCATGGTTTCTCTACAGCAAGCATAGCCACCGCGTTTCCGTCACAATATCATCTGACTCGACTTGACAGAGAGTCAGGAAGAGGCGCTGGTATTGCAGTAGCAACGGTGGCCCCCGCTGCAATCCGAGTACTAGAATCACGCTCCTCTATTCAATTAGAGATTTTGATTTTCACAGTAGATACCCCTGGTGCAGAATCCTGGAATGGGGCATTGATATATAGACCCCCGGGCTCCAAAATGCATTTTGTAAATCAGCTGCTTGAATTTATTGTACCCCACGTGCTAGCAGCTGACAATTTCATCCTTCTAGGCGATTTTAACTACCATGCGGAAGTGGCACAGGACCCTGACTCAGCCCACCTTATTGAGGCAATGCTTACATTAGGATTGACACAGAGGGTGACCGGACCAACCCACTCTGTGGGCCACACCTTAGATTTGGTATTTACTAATTCTTCCAAACTAATTATTAAATCTCCATGCCCGGTATTATGGACTGATCATTCCATTCTCAAATTTAGTATGCCCATAACTATGCATTGTAACAACAGTTTAAAAAATCGCACGTGGATCGACCATGGCGCAAACTCTCTACGGACACCTTCCTATCGCATTTCGGGCCTCTACTACAGGGTGAGAAAGTCGACGCCGTCGACTCCGTTGTCAGTAATCTAGAAACCTCCATTTTGACAACCCTTGATAAAGTTCTTCCTCTCTCAAGCGTCCTAGAAAAAAGCAAAGCCTCACCATGGTTTACTGATGCATTAAAAGCGGATAAGCAACAATGTCGCGCCGCTGAACGTCAATGGAGAAAATCTAAAACCGACAAACGCCGTAGGAAATATACAATCCTCCATTCGATATATATGAACAATATTAAATCAGCAAAAAAGGTTTATCTCACCCAGCGTATTAACAATGCAGCTCATTCAAGTAAAGAGCTATATAAAATATTGAAGGAATTTACTGCTCCCCAGGTCGAGCAACTTTCTTTTACGCCCACCCAAGAATGGGTTGACTCTATTGCTTTATTCTTTGACAATAAAATTAAAACCATTTATGCCTCATTCCCCCCTCAGGCAGAAGATTTTGGCTGTTACAATACTAACTTGAGTGAATCCAGTCCTCCGCTAGAATTAAACAAAGTCCCCTTATTAACTGAGTTCGATCCCATAACAAAAACTGAAGTCAGTGATTGCTTAGGACGGATTAAATCCGGCTCCCCAGCCGATCCCTTCCCCCCCGTCCCTGTGCTAAAATTTTACCCTTATTTGTGGATATCTTAACTACTGTTTTCAATCTGTCACTGAACCAAGCTACATTTCCGCATAGGTGGAAATCAGCACAGGTTAAGCCTATCCTCAAAAAGCCCCTTGCCGACCCTAGTGTACCCGCAAACTATCGTCCAATTTCTTTACTTCCCTTTTTTGGGAAGGTATTGGAGTTTTTAGTTAACAAACGTCTCACGGCTTATCTTGAAACTCATAAGCTCCTTGATCCCTCCCAATCCGGCTTTCGTGCGGCCCATAGCACGGAGACCGCCGTTATTGAAGTAGTGGATAACATCAGACTGGCCTTGGACCGTCGAGAATCTGCTATCCTGGTCCTCTTGGATTTATCTGCAGCATTCGACACCATCTCCCATAGTATTCTCAAACATCGTCTGTGGGAGATTGGTGTCAGAGGGAGGGCCCTTGACTGGTTCGCCAGCTATCTGACAGACCGATTCACTGCGGTCTCCGTGGATGGGATCGTTTCCTGTTCATATCCTGTAACAGTGGGGGTCCCGCAGGGCTCTATTCTCAGCCCCATGCTGTTTAATGTATATTTAACACCTTTAGCTGATATCATCAGGTCATATGGTTTTGACACACTTTCCTATGCCGATGATACCCAGCTGCTAGTGACCTGTGACCCCGACCAGTCTGATGTCCAGACCCGCTTTAAGAGCTGCTTGATTCGTGTAAATGAATGGATGAGTCTAAATAAGCTCCAACTGAACGGCGGGAAGACTGAAGTTATCTTATTTGGGAAAGCCGAACAGCTCTGGACCAGCGCTTGGTGGCCATCAGAATTGGGCACTTGTCCCTCCCCCAAGTCCGCAGTCCGTAACTTAGGCATTGTGATTGACAATTCTTTATCCTTGAAGACCCATATAAATCAAGTGCTTGGGACATGTTTTGGGATAATGCGTATGTTACGCAAGATCTTTAAATGGCTACCCATTGAAGCAAGAAAACCCTTGGTCCAGGGTCTTATAGTTAGCCGCTTGGACTATGGCAATGCCCTTTTCACCGCACTCAACCAGGATTTAATTTCCAAACTTCAAATCCTTCAGAACACGGCCGCAAGACTTGTTCTGAATCTTCCTTCCCGCACCCCCTCTGCTCCTACCTTAAAAACTTTGCACTGGCTTTCGATCCGCCAAAGAGGGCGTTTCAAACTTCTAAGTCTCACGCATAAGATAATGCATGGCACTGGTCCACTTTACCTGGCAAAAAAACTCCAATGGTATGTTCCTGGACGCCCCCTGCGGTCCAGCTCCAAACCTCTCCTTGTTCAACCTCGCATCCGGACAGTCCGCAATGGTGGTCGTTCCTTTTCATACCTAGCCCCTTTGCTTTGGAACAAACTTCCTTTGGATCTGCTCTCTATACATGATCATTTTCTTTTCCGTAGAAAGCTGAAAACTTGGCTTTTTTCCCAATAAATGTTGTTGCATGAGCACTTTCAGTCATTCCCAGTTTCTTTGTCTTGGTTGCTAGTGCCATGAGACCTTTGGTGAATTGTGCGCTATACAAAAATCTCTGACTGACATCATTCAATAGATAGCAAATTTAATAAACCCTAAATCAAATAGTTTAAGGAGACCTATGGAGTTTGGACAGCATAATTTTCTGTTCTAAACTGTTCCATTCATGTACTGTGTTTACTTTTCTACGCCTTTCCCAACTCAAGTAGCTTTTTAAAGTGTGGTGTACTTTGCTGTGGAAGGTGTGGGCCAGACTGCTGCTGCTTCTTGGTTCTACAAACTTTCTGTGATCCTGCCCCTGGATGACGGTAAACATAAGACAGTAGATTCAGAGTAAAGCAGACAGTGAGACACAAATGGATATAGGTTTTGGAGTTAGGGCACCTGGTGTGGAAATTGATCTGGGACCAACACAAACTCCACAGTACTGACTTCTGGTGCTTGTAGACTCCACATTTTAACAAGTAGTGCACTCTCATCCTATCTTTCATTGTAGCCCTCCCACAAACTGCTTTCATGAAGGGTTTTCCTCCTCCACTTATCCCCTCTCCTTAATTCGCATTTCCTCTCTCTCCTCATTTTTATTCTTTTGTTAACCCTCTCACAACGATTTTATGATGGGACTAGGGTGACAACGGCCCCAATAATAAAGTACACTTTTTCAAGCCTGGGACTTCTGTGTGATAGTCAAGTGCATTCCGGGTGTTGTAGTGATTTGCTTCCCTTGACCTGATTAGACTAACATGTCTGAAATCAGTGACGTTTTGGTGAAATGTACATGACTGGAGATAGTGTCCTTAATGACCTGGAGTGTGGTGGTCACCCTAAAAAGGCAAATAATAATAATGCACCAATCCCCACTTCTAGCATTTCCATTCTCCCTCTCTCTCTTTTCCTTTCCCCTCTTCTCACTTTAATCTCTTTAGGTTGCTTTTCTTTTGCCCCCACTTCCATCCACTTATTCATGGCTCCAACACTCTCTGGTATAGCGGCTTGGGTTTGTTTTGAACTATGTTCACCCCTCTTCTTGTAGATTACTTCCACATCCCATCGACTATGGCACTATGATCTGCCTCTGAAGACAAACATGAACACTACTTGTATCACACCTTTACCATCCTTGTTTTCCTTTGTCCCGAGTATGGGCATCTTCTTGATCGGCTTGCATTTATAAACTTATTAATCATTTTTTACATTGTTTTTTGTATCATATGTTTTGCATTACCCATCTAATTTGTATATCTTTAATACATCACAATCATTTGTCTTCATTCTAGTGGCCCATTCAACCTGATCTGTTCTCTAAACATATGACAAACACAAAAAAATACATATCTTTGGTGTGAGAGCAGTCCCTATCCTCTCCTCCAAGTCCTGATTAACTCTTATGTCAACTGAAAACTTCATACAAAGTTGCATAAGGGACATTACTGACCAGATGACCGCAGGGAAAGGTTTGTGATTACCATTTGGTAATTGCAAACACCAATGTACTAAATTGTGCTTTACGCTTTCTGCGATTCCCAGTGGGTCGTAAATAGACCTACCTCATTAATATTCATGAGGTAGGTCTTGGTTTGCGATGCAATGTGAATTGCAAAAATCACAGAGATGGTGGCCTGCTGGGGTCAGCAGACCACGTCTGTGATTGCTTTTCAATAAAAGCATTTTTTATTTTTTTAAGGCAGCCCGTTTTCCTAAAAAGGGAGACGGGATGCATTTCAAAATGAAAAGTTCTCTTTTAATTTTTAGGTCGAGCATTCGAGACCTCTTATATATACACTTTAGTATTTACTTATATGTGTATGTACTTTGTGGGCTTCGGAGATCAGCCCTAGGAATTGTCTGCTACCACTTAGGGACTTTTTTTTACTGTTCAACTGCCTCTATTTAACTGTCTTGATAGAAAACGACCAGTACAGGTCAGTAAAATACCAGAATTGCTTTCTGCTAGTTCAACTGCCTCTATTTAACTGTCTTGATAGAAAACAACCAGTAGAGGTCAGTAAAATACCAGAATTGCTTTCTGCTGATGGACTTTCTTTTTTAAAATTTTTCTGGCAACTGCCTCTATTTAACTTTCTAGATAGAAAACGACCAGCAGAGGTCAGTAAAATACCAGAATCACTTTAGCATTCTCTAGATTCCAGTTCATAGAAATTGCCTTCCACCCGTAGACAATAATATTTTTTCAGTGATATGACCACTAAAGAATGAATCAACAAAGAGAGGGACAGCTAGGGCTTAATAGACGTCCAACGTACTTGCCCTGAGTTGAGCTAGAAGACAATGAAAGGTACGGAGTTCCTCTGTGGCACGTTGCCCACCTGGTGTGTACTCAAGGTAGTGAGGAGGTGGGGGATACCTCCTGTCAGAACTAGGACCCTCACACACCTAACAAGCTAGGTGTCATGCTTCATCAAATGGGTGTGCTCCTCGTCGAGCCGGCGCTGCAATGCTCGACGGGCACCCATAAAGGGGCTCTTTTTCAGAGATATTTAGTTTCTTGTTGTATAGGTGCCGTGGATGTGAGGGGCCTAGAGGCGTGTAGATGTGGTGTGTGGATTAAAACAGGTAAGGGAATCCTTTGTGATTATTTTTATTCTGGAAAGGTAGTTTAGTCAAAGTTATAGAGGAGTTTTGTGTGCCCAATGACAAGGATCAGTTGAGATCTTTCATGGGACTAATTGAGTTCTATGCCAGATTTGTACCCAATTGTTCATCGAAAACTTTTCATATGAGAAACCTCCTCAAGAACAATGTTATTTTTAAATGGTGTGATGAATGCAGCAAAGAATTTCAAAAAATTAAGTATGAGATTGCACACGCCATTTTGACATCAATGACAGTACCATAATTATGACGGATGCGAGTCAGAAGGGTCTTGGTGCTGTATTAATGCAATGCAGGAATGGAAGAGATGACGTAGAGTTTGCGTCATGAGGTCTGAAGGGTGCAGAGGCAACGTATTCCGTAATAGAGCGTGAAGCTTTAGCTTGTTGGTGGGGCATTGTCCATTTTAAACACTACTTGTGGGGTTCAAAATTCCCAGTAAGAGTGGATTATAAACCTTTGGTACAACTTTTCACAACAAAAGGTGGAGAGAAGGAGACACCTTGTATTGCCAAATGGCAGAATAGGTTGTTGGACCATAATTTCGAAGTAGAGCATGTTCCTGGAAAAAAGAATATTGTGGCAGACTGTCTATCTAGATTGCCAAGTGTTAATGACACTAATGATGTTGAGGATGCAGATGGAGAAGGTGTGCCATTTCTGAGTGATGTGGTGCCATTTTGGAAAGTGAGTGGAGAGATGCGTATGCCTGCGATGAGGACATTAAGAAGGTGATGGACACAATTCACACAGGGTGGAGTAGTCCGTGTTCCCTTGATGAATCCATCAGTAAATTTAAACATGTTTTTGACGAGTTATCAATAATTGATGACTTTTTATTCTGTTCCGCTTCACTTGTAGTTCCAGCAGTTATGAGGAATAAAATACTTACCCTAGCTCATAAGGGACATATAGACATGCGTGCAATGAAGAGGAGGATTAGGGAGCAGTTCTGGTGGCCTGGTCTTGATAAGCTTGTTGAACATTTTGTAAGAGATTGCTTCCACTGTGCTATTAGTGACAAGACTCAGGTGACAGTCCCCAGTCCTAATCATGCTGTTGAAGTTCCTCCAAAGCCATGGTCTAAGTTGGCTATCGACATCATTGGTCCTCTGAAATTATCTGAATGCAGTGTCTCTGAATATGGTATTGTTATCATAGATTACTGCACCCGTTGGCCACAGTTGAAATTTGTTAAAGTTCCCACAACTTCTTGCATTATAGAATTTCTAGAGTTTCTTTTTGCGAGGGATGGCATCCCTGATGAAATTGTGTCTGACAACGGATGTCAATTTACCTTTTCAGATTTGAGAAATGTTTAAACTTCATTAACATAAAACAAACAAAGACATCTCTCTATCACCCTAGGAGTAATGGCCTTGTTGAGAGGTTTAATAGGGTAATCAAAGAGAATATACAACTCTCCAAAGCTAGTAATTTGAATTGCAAAAAAGAGCTTAAAAATGTATTATGGGCTGTATGCACTACTCCTAACTCGGACACAGAAGTCTCTCTATTCGTCTTACTCGGGGGTCGCATTCCTTCTTCAAAAATGTTAAGGGGATGGATGGGTGCGTTCAGTTTACCAACGGCCAAATAACAGGATGTTAACAAGTAAAGAGCTAAAGCTCAGAAGAAATACATTCAGCCTTGCACTAGACAGCTCAAGGTAAAGGTAGGGGATTTTGTGAGAGTCAAATGTTCCCGAATCTTGCCCAAGGGTTCGTCTAAGTTCTCTGATCCACAGCTTGTAGTAAGGGCCAACAAAAGTGCTGTACAATTAGAAGACGAAAGGTGGTGGAATAAAAGTAAGATTTCGGTTTCTGGTCTTCAGAATTCATCCTGTGCTAATCAAAGTACCACATGCCATAGTCCTCACATCCGTGAATCTTCTACCAGATCCACAAAGTTACCTAGCAAATTTCATGACTATGTAATATATTAGTAAGTTAAGATATTACGCCACATTCTTTCATTTATTATTCCTTATTTTATGAAGTGTTGTTTTGTAGTTAATCCTTGTAACCTATTTTGTTTTTAGTTTTTCATTTGTATAGGGGAAAGATGTGTTGGGTTGTATTCATGGTGATCTCCTCCTAGAACTTCCACATTGGGAGATTCTGGAATGGAGAGAGTAGATGACGGTTGGGGGAAATACTGAGAGGCTGTACTTCGCTGCTCTCCTGTCTTACTGGCATTAAAGAAGAAGTTGTCTACATAACTCGCCTCTTCTTCTTCTTTTCAGGTCCCCAAGATCTCTTCCCCTTTATGAATGTTTCGAAAAGCATTTTTTAAGAGCAGTATGTGGTTCCCACTGACTAACTTAAGTTGCTTTTATTTTCTCATTAAGATGCGAAAATGTTGCAAAATAGTTTGTTTTAAGCCACGCCTTTGACCCCGCCCCTACATTTAACTCACCCACTTTGTGTACAGCAACACATTTACCATGCTAGTTTTTAATGCACTTCGACCTCTGGCTGGAGTTCGGGCACAGTCAAACTTCTGCTCGGTCCAGGAGAGCGCTGCCCCACCCGAGTCAGTAACTTCAAAAGTCCAGCAACAGACTACAGTGACCGCAGAGGCCGCCAACTGGAAATAATTGCAGAAGCACTAAAGCCCCCTCAGAGGCTCAGGGATTCCAGCCCAACACCGTCCTCCAGCTACCATTGAGTCAATTAGCAGACATCATCCATCGTGTGACTAAGTACAGAGACTTCAAGTATGTTTTTTTTCAACTGTGAGCATGGCTCTTTCTGTGTGTGAGAGTTTGTGTTTGTGAGAGCGTGAGTGTTTTGTTTTTTGTAGGTGGGGTAAGGTGTGGGTTGTCAGTTCTTAATCCAGTGGACGATTATGCTTTAGGTGAGCGAGTTATCTAATATTCAGTTCCAGCTGGACCCAAATCAATGCCTCAGTGCCAACAGCACTGCTTTTGTTCAAGTGTCCTCCTGGCTGAGAGCTAGCTGCAGCTTAACATCCTGATGCCAATGCGGTCAATGACATTCAGCTTGTCACTTTACAGGTGCCTCAACAATGATTTGGAGGCAGGTTTTTGAGTTTCAATAATCTCCTCCTAAGAGATATGCATCCATTGTAAGAAGGTGAGATATATCTATTACACTTTGATTCCCTCTCGGAAGTATATCATGCAAAAATTCCTTCTACCTTATCATATGCTCTGGAGTACAGTACTAGAGACAAATGGCACATATTAAACATGAACGAAGGGAAACTGCTTAGTAAACTTACTACGGTAAACCAAGCAGTTCCAGTTCAAGCATTGTGCCTAGAGCTCTCCATAGTAAGCTTCTTTTCCAGAACCCTAGCTAACAATCAGATGGGCGTATAACCTATTGCCCACTGAAGAAGGCTCCTTAAGGGCCCTATTAGAAACTGTCAAAAGTGAATCAGGGCACCACAATTTTAATAAAACGCTTGTGACAGTGTTAGAACTATCGCAAAGCACAATAGCACTTGTGCAGTCTTGGTCTCCGGCACTCCTGTTATTTTTCAAAAATATGATACCGAGATTAAGTTCTGAACTGGATCTCAAGCATTGTTCGCAGTTACTCCCATTGAAGATTTTACATAGGTACCCTAGAAAATATGATCCACCAAAGATACCGGAGATTTACACTAGAGCACAGTGTTTGACGTTCTATCATTATGCTGCACCTAGGGACTTTACCAATAAAAGGTTATACAAAGCATTGGAGTAACTCAGGTGATAAGACAGGTTTATGCAAATTATGCAGAGGAGAAGTTCAAGACATAACCCATGTGTAATATGTTTGCCCAAACAAGCTACTGGTAGAGGCCCGACATATTTTCTTAAAACCCATATGTTTTAGATATAACATATTTGCCGTTAGAGATTTAATTGAGCTATTAAGATCTCCTCTTAACGAATTTGTTTGTTATATCTTGTACACATTTTTAAATACTTTTCTAAAGTTATTTTAAAAGATGGCATATATATGATTCATCATAGAGGGGATAATGTATTGAATTTGTATTAACTTTCTTTTTTGTTGATCTCTGAAGAGGTCTAAATCAAAAATAAAATTTGATACAAATATTACAGTTAAGATATATCTGTCCTAATGAATAATCCACACATAACGATTTATACAGCACTAACTAATAAGATGTACCATCCAAAAGAACCCTTTTCAGCAAACTCAGAATAAGGAAAAACTGAGAAAAAAATAGTAAAGTTCCAAATTTAGCACTGCAGTCTGCATGAAGCTCCATAATGCAAGAAGTATAACTTGTGACCTGCGAGTAACAAAAGGATCTCTCAAGCTTAAGCAGTATCCGACTGGGCGGTCTACATAAATTACGAATCTGCGACCTGTGTGTTGCACATTGCGCTTTGCAGCAGGCCCATTAACCCACCATGCTGTTTTATGATGATTCGAACCTGTGACTTCTCCAGCAAGTGCATTGCCCATCCAGTAGTTTAGTGTCAATTATTTTTCAGGTGGTTTGCAGCAGTTTCAAGGACACTTAAGAGTCTCTCATTGTTCAAAGGGGCAATTTCTGATCTTTATCCCTTTATATGGACTTTGTTGCTTCATTAAAATGTCACACATATAACCGGTCTAAAAACTTGGCATCTATGCTTGCTCATCACAAACCCACAGATACAAAGACATACTGTAAAGCATGCTGTTGCGTGTGCTTATAGTAAGCAATGCAAATGTTGTCTTTCAGGACTTCCTGTCACGTCACACAATACACTTCCGGCGATTCTCTTTGTTGCTACCCTCCCATGACACTCAGAACTCTCTAACCTCCCCTTCCGTCTAGCCAGAGGATGTAAACATTGCATCACTGGGCGGCAGAGCTCGAATGTTTTTGCTGTGCTAGTCTAGGTCTGACCGACTTTAGCATTACAGTGGTTTGATTTAAAATGTTGTATCACATCAGATAGAAGAGCCTGGTTATATACTAAAAGAAGGTTGTTTTGAATCTATAAATAGAGCTTTGTTCTCTGCATATAAGCACCAGGGCCTCTGTTACACATGGTACCTTGCAGCAGTGGACGAAAGAGCCATGTTAAAAAGTACATATTGTCAATGAAGACATACAAGTAGGACTTGCCGGAGTCATCTCGGCCCACCGCGCCATTTGCCAAGGCTTTGGCACCATTACAGACAAGGTCATGCCGGAGCTATTTTATCATTAGTGATTTAATTATCGTGAACGAGGGAATCTTCAAGCCGAGGCTCTGCTGTATTTATTTTAACAATGATGTTCTTCGCGGGACATCAGGGAGTCATTAGCCGGGCCTCAGGACGCCGCGCGCCGCGGGGGAGCTGCTGGCTCAGCGGCGGGCCCCAGCCTCGCGCCGCAGGGTGCAGGCCACTTGACCTTTCGTGCAGAACAAACAAGGGGGAAAAAGCACGTCCCGCTAATGAAGTCTAATGAAAAGTACGGCAGGAGAACGCGTTCGGCTGCCGAGTGAGAAGATTTTGCCCGATTTATGAATTATGCGAGCATGCATCGTCTCCTCGTCAATGGCTTGTGCATAATGACAATTTAGAACAGGGCTGCCGAGAATATCAATTTCTAGATTGTGATAATCGGGCACATTTGAGGCTGTTTTCATCACTTGCTTGTATTAAGGGGTTATTCCATTAGTGTAAATCTGTAGGCTCCACTTGTACATTTACTATCGTGACTGTTTGTGCAGCTTCTTTTAATGTGTGTGTTCCTATCGGTTACAGATGCAAAGCCTATGTTTCAAGCTGAAAACACATTGTACACACACCCTATCGGGTTGAACTGCCAATCTTGTTTATATTTGTAATTTAATAATGCATATACAGGGTCTCCAACAGAAACAGGACACCATTTACTAGGACCTGAACTTAATTCATGCATTTTACCCTTCAGCCTTTTCTTCTCAGTAAAGTTTCTCCCTAGTTCGCTGGACCATAGGATGCATGATCTGCATCCCACCGAGCAGACCTAAGAAGGCTCAGATCAGTCTGGGGTGCTTATGCCACCATTGAGAGTGGACATGACAGCCTTTGGTTGGTCTGTCCCCCATCATCTGAACAGACTCTTGAATGGTTTAAATAATGCTGGCTCCTGACTGTAGTAGCACAGTGAATGAGAAAACATGGAGTGACAAGTCTAGATCAGTATCTAGATTAATTCAAGCATTCCTCCAATCACGTTTTAGCTGGAGTCCACTAAGCAGCAACATGCACTGTCTGTTGGAAGGCATAATCTGGTTTACCAAGAACATAGAAGGGCATGGACCCCACCCATTGCTTGCCACTGGTTGACATCCCTTGTTGATCTCATGGGCCTGCTGTTTATTCGTGTCACAGCTTGTCAATCTTGCATTTGTCACTCCCATGGAGCATTGCCTCTTTACAATCTCTCTGATTTACTGACATTGCTGCATCCACTGCTTTCTTTACAAACACTACTACTTTTTTCTATTGTGTGAAGCACTGCATTAGAGAGCATTCTCAGCCCCCTTCCTTTTACGCCAGCCTATGTGCTTCACTCCGTGGCTTTTGCCACCCATACCCGCCGTGTTGCTTTTACTTCCGGCCACTCATCATTGCATTTATTTCCTCTTCAGACCTCCCACTCACTGTTTTTGCATCCCTGTTGTAACTTGTACCTCTCTCAGAACCCTATTCTGGCAACCACTGAAATAACAGAATTTTGAATGTGCATCCTCACGGAACACCTACCGCATGTGTCCACACGAGTCGCTGCTGTTCTTGTGTCTACTTCAAGATGTTTTAGAGTACTGCAAGTGTTCTCTATGTATCGCAAGCATCAACACAAAGGTTTGTATTGTGTTTCCTGATAGGGTGAGGAAACGCCTCGCATCACAGGATCACATTGCAATTTATAGTAGGATTTTTATGTCCCTTATGCTCCATTTTATTATGCAGTTACGTAGTTTTCCATGGTTGACTTTCTTTTTACATATTGCAATTTTCGGTCATGTTTTAGCTGTTCTTTTCATGTTCCAAAAACCTATTTTTGTAACAGTTGTGCTTCTGTTGTGTGATGGGGAGATGTGTTGTAACTTGTACCTCCCTCAGAATCTTTATGTAGTGGTTCCAACTATTCTCCTTGATGGCATTAGGATATTCTCTTGAGATTCAGCTGGAGCTGTTATTTCACTGGATGGTTGTGCCCCGTGTTGGTGACAATAAAGCAGGAAGTGACTATACATCAGAAACCTGTGTACAGTGTTTACTTCAACATGACAGTCCCCTATAGTGTTGCTTCGCTGTTCCCAGGCACTCTCCCCGTATTGCTTCATTGCTTACCCCCATCCCCCTCATCTTGCTTCATCGCTCCTCCACTCACCGTTGCTTCAGCTCTCCCTGCCCGCCTTAAACAAAAAAAAATGCTTTTGCAGGTTATATTTTCTTTTTAGTTACTGATCCAAGTCAGTTTTTAATGGCTCTTTTTTAACAGGTCCAGCAATGTCAGACAGTACGTTTTTACATACCTTCCAACCTAAGTCGTATTAGTAACTATGAAGGAGGGATAAAGTGTAGTCCACATAATTTTATGTGCACACCAATAAAATGACATGGGCGGCTGAATCAAAACCCCTTTAAAAAATGTTTTTGTTACTTGTCCAGCATGGCTAAAAACCATTGACAAAGCCAATATGTCAAAAAGGCAAAGCATACTGGTATTGCCAATGCTTGTTTGTTTTTCTCCGCAGAGCAAAAGAGCAATCATCTCAACAAAACTTATTGGGCTATAACTATATAGAACAAAAAATCCTTGCGTTGCCACAAAATCTTGCAAATTGGAAGTGACCAGAGTATAATGACAATGGTGTACAGCAGAGGTCCTCAATCTGGGGAGTGACTCAATTGATCTAAGTGCGGAACCAGACTCTGGCCATGAGAAGCGTATATAATGCCGCTAGGGAACAGAGACAAAGACCAGGCTTAACACTGTGAATTTTATTGACATAAAACAAAGTAACAATGAGCCACTCTATACTGGCCTGTCAGTAGTTTCTTTTTTCACTCCTGTACTGGGTGGCAGTAGGTGTCAAAGTGGGAGGGGGATGGATGTGTCCAAATGACCCTCAACACCCCTGCCTCCATTTCTGATACAAGATCACGATGTGGATACTTTTACACATTTAGGGACTCCAGCTGCCGAGTGTCATGATGGCAATCATGTGTTTGATTGCATTTTTTAAGCGATTACTGTACAGACTCTAATGTTTGAATTGCCAAATATGTTAAGTGTTGCCAGTTCTATAGAATATCTATGAGAAAATATGTTTACTATTCTGGTGGGCCTGAATCAAATTTTCTTTGTTTGTTTTGTTATATAATCAGCAGGACATTAAAACGGTTGAAGACCACTGGTGTAGAGACTACAATATAAATTAAAAAAAATAGAGTATACCAGCCACCTAGCAACTAAAGTGGGGAAGACAAGAAAAGCTACTTCTCTGATCATTTCTTCCCCCGTCCAAACAATAATTCCATATTGTATCACACCTACAATGTACTTCACCATCCTCAGCTACCTTACTACAACAGTGCAAACATCGCTGTGATAATCTTACTTAAGTCTTCATCAGGATTGAACTAATATGTGGCAACATTCAGACAGAAAACAAAAAAATCCAACACCTGGCAACCTTTCTATGACATGATAGAATATAGATTTGTATAGCGCAACAGTTGTCCACGGGCGTCAAGGCACTTCTTGCCAATCCAAACAGTATAACTGAACATGACCAGATGATGGTGTCAAGCACAAGGAGAAGAGCCAGGTTTTCAAAGCCTTCCTAAATGGCAAATGGAGATTTATACTGGTCAGATGGAGAGACAGGGTGTACCAGGGTGTGGAAGCCGTGAACGAAAAAGCTCTACCTCCCTATCTCTTTCAGCGCACTCTAGGGGTGACCAATAAATTGTGAGTTGCCGATCAGAGAAGTCTACTTGGGAGAAGATCACTGAAACATGGATTTGATTCCTCCCTGGCTCTCACTGTAAAGTGGTTTGTGAACAATACAAAAAGTCCAAAAGTGACTATTTTAAACTCTTTCATATTAATGAATGGAGCCCGTCTTGCTACCGCTGTTACAAGCTGTTGCCATAAGGGTTTATGACTAGGGAAATTGATGTAACAACTTTTTCTTTTTCTCAAAGTTCAACTGCAGGACTTGTTAAGAGTTCTTTCGAACAAGGTATTTTTCCTGTTGTGTGGAAAAATGCTACTGTGAAATCAATTTAAAAAAAAAAAAACAGCCTTAGCACATAAGATGTCAACAGCTGTTGGCCAATTTCTCATCTATCATTCCTTGACAAATGTTTGTAGAAACAGGATTTTAACAGCTCAAGGAAAATCAGGGAATCATTTTTTGTGTATCTTCCAACCTGAATTCTGGATAGACACAATACAGAACTAAATATCCTCCTGGATGATCTTCGACACCTGGTCGACAATGGGGATGTTGGGGCACTGGTAATCTGAAGACATGTCAACAGCCTTAAATATCATAAACCTGTCCACCTGAACAAAATTTCTAGAAGAATTAGGGTGGGGCTGCCAAATAATTAAACAGATTACATAATTTCCATATGACTGCCAGCCGATCACTAAATTGCCACCTTTCCAATCCACATCTAAGCAACTGCACTGTGGTGACCCGCAGGGGTCAATTCGGTCCCAACTGGCTTTCATTCTCCCTCTCACAACACCTGGGGGTCAGTATCTATATATATGAGGACAACAGTTAAAATCATTCAGAACTTGTCTGATCCTTGTTGCTCAAAATGGAAAGATTTTTGCCAACTGCCTTACTTTAACATGCTAGTAGATTTTTTCTAACTTCCCGACGATAATTATTACCAAACCATAGGTGCTGCCCACACTCAAAGCATCTCCTTCCTGGTACATGGCCTGCTGGCTTAAACTTGTGCAACCGGCTTTATCTCCTTCAAGGAAATACGCAATTTGAGCATCCATCTCAAGTCAACAACAGTCTATACCTCGAAATACAAGTTACAAAATTGTTCAGTATGCAAGTTCACAGACTAAATTCTTGAAGAAACATTTACCTTACATCCACAGCAACTGGCTCATACCAGTAGCCAATGTCTTGATTTAATCTAGTTGGGATCACACTAAAACCATGTATTTAGTAATATCTGAAAAACTGCTCTCTTGACTTCAACACATTCAAATATCTGCTGCCTACCTCTTATTCGGCATCTCAAGCCAGGGAAGAATTTCACCATTACTAAGAACCTTGCCTTGGCTACCATTCAATCTAAAGTTGTGTTCAAAGGTCTGATGACTGCACATAACATTTTACATCCAACCATTCTACCCTCAAAACTTTAGCTTTTTCAAACAAATTAAACCTTGTGGTCCACCAATCAGTTCTTACTGAGTGTGAACTGAGAATGCTTACATATGGGGACAGATCTTTCTCCATTGCAGATGCCAAATTGTGGAACACTTTCCCAGCTGCCATTTGCTCAGTAACTGTTTTCATTGAATTCAGGAAAGCCATAAAAAATTGACTTTTTAACCAGCAACTTCTATTTCTTGCTTTTTAGGCCTATAATGATACTGCTTTAGCACCAAGAAGCTCAGCATAACCACACTCTACAAATAAATATAGCACAACATAATATCAGCTTTATCTCCAGAACAGTGTGCAATGAAGGTGAGAAAGCAAGGTAAATCTGAGGTCCACATAGGTTAAGTATATTAAAAAAAAAAAGGGAAACTAGAAGACTGGTTATTTCACTGTTTAATATATGCCATCAACTCAGCCCAGGTCACGTAATTGGCAGAATATACTGCACAATTTTCATCAGTCATTTCTAGTAAAAGTATATAGAATGACTTTTAGCATAACAAACAATTAGTTACTACTACACACAAACAAAACAGATCTTTGTTAAACAGACATGGCTATGTGCAATCTATAAAGTCACTGTGCAACAAATGATAGGAGGGCTTTAGAGCACAGTTGGACAGAGATCTAGGGACATCAGCACTGGTTTGCAGTCAGGAAAGTAACTGACAATTATTTTCTTTGAACAACAGAAGTGATCAAAGGGAAACTTAGCCTTCCTTCCTCTGGGCCTTGCAGCATTTTAACTGGGAGGCTAAGAGGTCCAAATGAGGAAAAGTGCTTTCCTGGGCCTCGCACCCATAGTCCAGTGCTGTGTGGATCAGGGAATTATGCTACTTCCCTTCTCCACACTGGACCATGGCAGCAAGGCCCAGGGGAGGATGGGTCTTTCCCAGGCCTTGCAGCACTGAATTACGGCTATGAAGTGTATGGGAGAAAGGGTCATGGGCCCGGATCCAAATAAATGAAGCTGGACAGTAAAGAGGTGCACTGTGTATGGCTGCAAGGTCCATGGTAGGATGGGCCTCTGCTGGGCCTGACAGCGCTGGAACATGGCTGTGAGGCACATGGAAGAAAGGCCAGTAGCATAGCAATTGTTTCTTCAGCCCTGGTGCAAATTAAAAGCGTTGCTCACACTTGTCCACTGGCTACACCGCAAAATACAGCCATAATTTGTACATAGCCATTGTACAGTGCGGTGAGGCAATAACAGTTGTGCCCAGGTGAGGGGGCTAACCTCTCCTGGGTCTCATATTCATGGTGCAGCATTATGAGGAGTTGGGGAGAGGACCCACCTCAATTGGGGACTCGCAGCACTGGGCCATAGTTGCAAGGCCCAGGTGACAGGGCCTAGCAGTGCTAGACCATTGTGGCGTAGGGTAGGGGCCTCCACTCTCCTACACCTTCCACTCCCCTAAGCCTTGCAACCATGATCTAGCACTGCAGGACCAAGGAGAGGAGCATCTACAGCATTGGTCTAGTGCTGCAAGCATAGGGGATTGGGGATCCCCTCTCATTGGGCCTTGTCACTATGATCCAGAGCTGCGCAGCCTAGTGGATGGGGCTCTGTTCTGCTTGGGTTTTCGGATCAGATAGAACCCGCTCATCAGAGCCTCACTAACCCAGCCAGAACGTTACCCCCTCCCTAGAACCTATTTACAATCCTACAACCACATATATATCTATCACCTAAGGACAGGGGATTCCTACTATGCATACCAAGATCTCATAAGTGGCGGCCTCGCGGTCCCATACGAACCCAGACCTCTCTGCCCATACGACAGTATCACAAGTGGCGGCCTCGCGGTCCCATATGAACCCAGACCTCTCTGCCCATACGACAGTATCAGCACAATCGGCGGCCTCGCGATCCCCTACGAATCCAGACCTCTCTGCCCATACGACAGTATCACAAGTGGCGGCCTCGCGGTCCCATACGAACCCAGACCTCTCTGCCCATACGACAGTATCACAAGTGGCGGCCTCGCGGTCCCATACGAACCCAGACCTCTCTACCCAGACGGCAGTCTCAGCACAATCGGCGGCCTCGCGATCCCATACGGATCCAGACCTCTCTGCCCATACGACAGTATCACAAGTGGCGGCCTCGCGGTCCCATACGAACCCAGACCTCTCTGCCCATACGACAGTATCACAAGTGGCGGCCTCGCGGTCCCATACGAACCCAGACCTCTCTACCCAGACGGCAGTCTCAGCACAATCGGCGGCCTCGCGATCCCATACGGATCCAGACCTCTCTGCCCATACGACAGTATCACAAGTGGCGGCCTCGCGGTCCCATACGAACCCAGACCTCTCTGCCCATACGACAGTATCACAAGTGGCGGCCTCGCGGTCCCATATGAACCCAGACCTCTCTACCTAGACGGCAGTCTCATACGACAGTTCATCCTATGATCACCATAACATACAAAAAGGGAATCAGTCTCACTATTCATCAGATCACACAAGGATTGCCAGTTCGGGCATAGCCTGTTCTCAGGTTTGAGGGGCTCCTCTTTCCCTTATTCAGTTACCACTTACCTGATCAGGGTTAACATCTGTTCATGTAGCCGCAGCTGACTAGAAGAATAGGCTACCCTCTTATACAAGAACACACAGCATATGTTGGTTCACTACAAACTGGATACTTTATTACTCATTGCACATACAATCACATAACATTACGATATAACACATAACCTGCAAAGAAAAGTGAAAGATTAAGTTGTACACTCTAATAAGAAAGGGTCGACATCACCTTAGTAGTATGTAGCCTGCACTCAGTGGTCATCTAGGCTCCCTTCTCGTCTGTGCCTCGGCTCGCCTGGAATCACCCTTCTCCGAGTCACTGGGACCTCTTCCTTATCGGCTACTCTCTCCTCTCTGGTTATTCTGTTAGGAAAGCATCTGTCTCGTAGTTCTTCTCCGCCCTCAAGATGGCGTCTGTCTTCCCTGGAATAAGTAGTAGCTTTACTGCTAACGGCTAGATGCCGCCTACGGACTGAACATGTAACTGCCTCAGACTTTCACTAATATAGAGGTGCATTTCCTCATGGAAAATTCCGGCCCGTAACCTGCCGCCCACCAAATTCTTGTACCTCCCCGTACCAAGGACACGTTCCCAGCCGGCCGGCCTGATGTAGTGTCTTCGGCATGAAGAAAAATACAATCCTTCGATAAGGGCCGGCCTGAACCGGTTCTCTCCAAGCGAATAACACCTCATAACTAAAACATTACGTTTGACCTAGAAGAATCCCAAGCTGCCGGAGCAGAAAGAAAGATGGAGTCTCTCCCGTTTGAGGCCTACCAGGCCTGCATTCAGCACGGCTCCATGAAATACCCTCACTACAGGACAGGTTATCCCTAATACTAACGAATCTATCCCCTAGGCTATATGTGCAAGCCCTGATCTATGGGGAAGAGCACAGAATCATGTCGAAGTGCCTAGTAAATAGGCTCCATCCACTACTCTAACCCTTAGGCTTGAATGGTAAGAGACTGAAGTCACATTCAATCACTTGTTAACACAAGAAGGCCAGAAAAATTGAGCAGAACAGGCTCTTTCTCTGGGCGTTATATCTATTGTTTAGTGCTGCAGGGCCCTTAAAAGAGGGGTCTGCACACCTGCAGCTCAGTCTCTAGTCTAGCACTGCCAAGCCAAGGGGAGAGTGGTCCCATCCCCTGAGCCTCGCACCCGTAGTCTAGTGCCGCAAGACCCACAGGTGGGCGCTCCACTGTCCTGGAAGTAGAATTCATTGTTTATCTCTGTAAGGCCCAGGAGAGGAAAGTCTAGGATAATTTACATTTTTTGTTAGCTTTAACAAATTCTCCTCAATAACATAGAGGGGGCAGGAATAAGTGCCCTGTCACCGGGCATATTCCCCTAAATGCAATATAATGGTAAATGTATAGCCTTTTCAGAAAGTAGCAGTGTGCTGCAGTCCTTGGTCCACAGACTGCAAATCTGTTTGATCCCAAGCAGATAAGTCTCTCCCTGTGTCCCCGTCCACTGATCTGACAATATATCAGCACTTTGAAACAGGCTTAATGGAATCATCAAGAGCATACTCCCAGGACAGGTCCTCAGCATGATTTTCTTTCACACATTCAAGGCTGTTTGAATTTTATTAGTTGGAGGCGCTCCAGAAGTTGCTTTATGCTGGGCCCCTCTTGTGCGTCAGCTCCTCCCTACCAACCACCTACAAGCACCACTTTTACAGTTCATAAATTGCTAAAAGAGTTAGAGTTGCTGGTCCTTTGAGAGAGTTTAAAGTGGCAAGGCACCAAAATGTGGGACAATGGTCATCCCAGAGTGCCTTTGTGTGGGTAGCGGGACCGACGGCCAGATTGGAAGACAAACCAGCAAAATGCTGGACGATTGTCTTTAGTACAGCACACAGGAGCGGGTACCGGACTCCATGCTAGTAAACTGAGGACCGCCCACACTGCCTGTGCCTAGCGTCAACCCTCAAAGGGGGTTCAAAATGTGCAATACATCACAGATGCTACGCGTAGCATTTTGACAATCATAGCTATTAGCAGTGCTTAAATGATGTAAAAGTGCAAGCATGGTCTTACCAGTGCCTCCTATCAATGAGGCCCACCCCACTCTGCGCATGTGACTGGGAAAAACACATTATTATTATTTAAATTAGTGTATGACAAATCAGTGTATACTGAGAACATTAGGTATCATTATAAAATCCAACGTTTGTTAGCTACACACCAACACACTGGCCAGAAATTAGGTCTCACTTATTTTACAAGGTTTTTGCAGCCTGGGATGGGAAATTTCACAGGAAAGTTAAGCAAAATGTGCGGTTCGAAACCTCAAACATTCAACTATTTTTGCAGCAGGCAGAAAATGTACCGATCATAAAAAGACTGTTCCAAATCACAGCCACTAGGAGAGACGTATAGGTACTTGATCCCTTTTTGGAGCTCGGCTGCCTTTGTTGCTGCTGCTCTTTGCAACCCTTTTTGGGATGCGACACAGACAGTTTCTTCGGTCCACGTCTTCTGGCAAAAATGCATTGTTTGTGGTGTGGCCATGTCCTCCTGTTAGTATGCTGAACAAGGGTACGCCAATATCCGAACCTGTGGTAAATCAGTGTGGCCAAAATGGTCCTAGAAAGTGACGTAGGAATATGCTCCAGGAAGGAGAACACTAGGTCTGATATTAGGGGTAGGCAATTAATGCACAATTAGGTGTATACACAAGGACCAAAATAATTTCAAAAAACATACGCGATTTATTACTAAATCAAATAGTTCAGGTGCTCACATAAAAAAGTAACAACAAGCGTGATGTGATAAGTGAGGGTGGCTTTTAAAATGTATACATCACATTGACAACATACAGGAGAGCTCCTTAAAAACAATGTTTTACAAAATAAAAGGAGTTCTTGTTGTAGGGGAGTCGACGGCATTTCGATCTAAAACACTTGAGATCATCTTCAGGACATATCATATGTGAGCAAGCTGCATTTTAGGGACTGGTAGAGACCGATGAGGATGTAGAATGATATTGAGGGCATAAGCAAGGTGTGCAGCCTCTGTAAAGTCGGCTAATGCTCAATTGGCGAACGCTGGGGAGGACATATATTGGTGGGTAGTTGAGACCCAGGATAAGTATAATAATCAATGCAAGTCGAGAGAATTGTGCCTGATTTTATCGCAGGAGAATTGAGAGCGCGCAAAGCAACCGCTAAGTTATTTTAATTCAAAACGGGGTCGTTTGCAGGTGGAATGCCACGGGTTGATCATTGCAGGATTAATTAGTCATCCGTGTAGGATAATTTAAGGATGACCGCAAGACTGAATCTGTTCAGGGTGGAGCAGGCAAAGTGGCCAGCTTCCAGACAGAACGCGCTGAATTCAGCGCCTGGTTGAATTCTGGTTGAATTCAGCGCCACAAGTCCAGAACTGTACTGAAAAGTTGGGGTCTGGGGGAAGGGCAATATTTATACCTGGGTCTTACTTTGAAGTAGGGAGAAAACTTCTAGCGGTTTCCTCTTTGAAGACCACAGGCAGCCTGCTTTCCTTGTCATTGCTCCAGACTAACTACAGGGGGTATGCAGCCCCTGTGTGTGGAGGCAGGACATATCCTATTCAAGTTTAAGTAGGGATGTGCCCAGCTCTATCCTCCTATCCTGCCAGTGATGGCTCACTCAAGCACACCTAAGCTCTATATTGTGTGTGGCTTTCTAGGAGGAATACACAAAGCTCAACTGCCAGCTACACCTAGTCATGTGTCCCAGAGAGAGGCTGCAGGCACTAACTGGCTAAGGCAGAAAAGTGCCAACTTTCTGAAGGGTCATTTTCAAAATTGTCATTTAAAATCGGACTTCATCATGAGAGAGGATTTTTCATTACAATTCCACCACCAAACATCAACTGGTTATCTGCACCCAATTTGGAAATGATCACTCATTAGATGGAATAAAGTAACTCCAATATTAGCCTATGGGAGAGGTAGGCCTTGCAGTAGTGAAAAACTAATCTAAGAGTTTTTCACTACCAGAACATGTAACACTTAAAAGTATAGGTCCCTTTTTAGGTCTTGCCTGGCGTTAGAAGCGCGCATGCACTGCTCTCGCCATGCGAGGGCCTTTTAGAATCGATACGATTTCAGAAGGGGGCTTTAAGCCACCACCTTCTTTTCGATTGGCTCGCGTCCTCGTTTATGTTAAACAATGGCGCGTGATTGGCAATCGGGGTTTTTGGTTTCCGCCTTGTCCACTTTTAGGACGGCCCATTTTGACTGGCCAATGCCATCTTTGTTCCCGTGACGTAAGAGGGTCATGCGCGCGCTTGTTTTTCTTTCTCTCATTCCCCTGCGAGCATTTGGCTTTCACCCAGCACCAAACTGATGGCTCGCTCTGCGTGGCATATGCTCTGGACAAAACACAGTTCCGGATAAAAAAGCGCTCACGCGCGCTGACTATAATGCGGAATGATAGCTGGCAGCAGACGTTCTTATCCCCACCAAACGTCATAAAGTGTTCGGTGAATCTCATTCCCCTGCGAGCATTTGGCTTTCACCCAGCACCAAACCGATGGCTCGCTCTGCGTGGCATTTGCTCTGAAAAAAACACAGTTCTGAATATGAAAGCGCTCTTACCAGGCTCACGCACGCTGAATAGAATGCGGAATGACAGCTGGCAGCAGACCTTCTCATCCCCACCACACGTCATAAAGTGTTCAGTGAAACAAGGAGATTTACACCACTCCCATGGTCGTAACGCTTAGAGCCCCTTGCGGCTTGTGTTTTTTCCCCTTCATGTGCAAATTTGCTTCACAGAGAAGGTTCTTCTTGCTGTGACCTCGCCCACTTTATTCAGCCTTCGTTTCCTCCACGCAACCTTTCAACTTCCGCTCGTGATGCCCAGACAAAGCGTTGCGCCGCGCACCCTCCTCTGGCTCTCCTCGCCCTCCCGCTGCCCTCATTCTGGCCTCCACGTTCGCGCTGTTCTCTTGCTCTCTCAAATCCAGGCTAAAGCGGGGTTGCCTGGCCCAGAATCCCAGCCTTCTCCAGGGCCGGACTGGGAACCAAATCCGGCTCTGGCAAAGTGCTCGGCCAGCCCCCCCCATCCACCATTTCCCGGGGCTTGGGGGTGCTGCCGAGCTCTTTGCCAGGGCTGGTTTTCGGCAGATTTTGTTACAGGGCCGATTTTGCAGTTATGCTGCAAAAACGGCCCTGTAACAAAAACGGCCCCAGGTGCCCAAAACCGGCCCCCACCCATGCGACGCACCGGGGAATTGCCCGGTGCCCGCTACAGCCAGTCCGGCCCTGGCCTTCTCGCTCTCCAGGTGTTTGTTTTCCAGTGTGGAATGTGATAGAGCATTGCCTGTAATGTTGGAGAGGGAAAAGAAAGACGCTGACCATCCTGATTGAACTGTCGTGTGTGTTCTTAAATCGGAAACTATTTAACGTGTTCCAGATTCCCTCTCCCAGCGACCCGATTTTCCTTCTTCATTTTTTTATTAATTTAGTTTAGGAACTGTACTCCTAATATCGGAAGCGTTAGTCTCTTAAATCCTTCAAATATTCACTTCATTGTGTAAAATGTTTTTGCTTCTAGCCATTTTTATTTATTTTTTCCGATTGAGAGCTTCACTAAGAATGTTTTTTAAAAAACACAAAACAAACATTGACAAAGGCAAAAGGCTGATCGCCAACGCCAGACTTACTGGCTTTGTCAGTTGTCCTTTTGCTTTGCCAGTGCTTTCATTTATTTCTGCCTGCTTCCTCTTACCATGCTGCCTTACCCCCATCTCCCAGCCCCTTACACCCTTTTCCCAGTTGTTCGCCCCCAGGCTCCTTCCTGAGCTCCCTGCTACACCTCATGTTTCCAAACTGGGTGCCTTGCATTCCTCCCTGGTGCAGATCATTCTGCTGTTCCCCAATGCAGAGACTTTTACTCTCCCTATACCATGCACTCTCCCCCATATCTTTTTTTTTCCTCGCACCTATCCACCGTCTATGAACTGCCCCGCCTAAATTGTATTCTCCTCCAAAATACATGCTTTGTGCTTTCTTCCCCTAATATTTTCGGGCCTCACCCACCCCTTGCCTCTTGTTCTTGTTTACCTCACTGACCCTAATGGCCCATGTGCTTAGTCCGTTATGCTATACAGACCAAGTCTTCAACTGCCCAGGTGCTTATGCCACTACCCACTGCTTTACCTCATGTGCTTAGGCCCCTAAGCCAAGTATTTGCGTGGCCTGCTTATGTACCCTCATCACCAATCACTTCAATTGCACGGTGTGCTTGAACACTCCCCCTTACCCTGATTTGCCTGGGGTATTCCTAATGTTTCCCTTCGCATGCGCCCTGTCAGTCTTCCTAACTTGATGCATGTGTTGGTCACCCTTAACTTGTGCATTACTCCCTGTGTGAAAGCAACCGGTCGCATGACCTTCTTTACTGCCACCATGAGCAATAGGCTTCAGAGTCTCCCGTTCCTCCAGGTGATCCTCTAAGCCCGACTGAGAATGCCCATAAACAGATGGTGATTGCGTGGCAGTGGGATGTTGAAAGTGTGCCTTCATGTCACAAACCATGTACCTGCACTTTTTCTAGATGATTTCAGGAGTTGATCCTCTTCATGTGGAGCTGCTTTCTATAATGTCCTTATTTAAATTAATATATTTGCAAAGCACAAACCTTGCCTTAAGTACACAGCGCTGTACACAACATGGCGTGCTGCATGACACAGAAATAATATCTCTAGTAAAAAAGCATTGGCAAAGCCAATAGGTCTCGCCTATCCGAGATCTATTGGCCTTGTCAATGTTTTTTAGCCATGTTGCACAGGACAGCAGTAAAGAAACTACAAGTGCTATAACGCAGCCTGTGTTGACCGCATCATATTGTTTTTTTCTCTTTTTACTTTCAGCCATAATGCACAGCGGCAAGGCCAATACTGTACAGCAGGTCTTAAAATTTTGGGAAAAAAAGCTTTATGACATGGCCAATGACAGGGGGAGTAACAAGGACACATGAAAGGGTGGGAGGTACAGGGGAAAGCAATAGGAAAGCGGAAGGGGTAGGATCAACCAACAACTAAGCAGGAGGGGGTGGGAAGGACAGGGCAACCAATTACATTGCCAGAGTGGGTGGGAGGGGCAGGGGCAAGCTGCAAACACATGTACTCTTTTGGAGTGCTAGCCTAATAATAACAAGCATTTGCAATGCAATAGGTCTCGCATTTACGCGAGTTTAAGTTATTGGCATTGTAACTGACAATGCCTTTTATTTATATTTTTTAAACAAAAACAAAAATAAAAGGCATTGTTATTTGCAATGCCAATAGGTCAAACTTGCATAAATGCGAGACATATTGCATTGCAAATGCTTGTTTTTAATGCACTGCACCCTGCCCCCTGGGCTGTCCAGGGCCTATCCTAGGGGTGAGTTACATGTATTAAAAGGAAGGTTTGGGCATAGCAAAACTAATAACTGCACACACGGGTTGCAGTAGTAGAACTGAGACAGGTTTGAAGTGCTACTTAAGTGGGTTGCACAGTACTGCAGGTCCACCAGTAGCATTTAATTTACAGGACCTGGGCACAGGCAGGTCCACTTTTCTTGGGACCTACAAGTAAATTAAATATGCCAATTAGGTATAAACCAATTCTGCCCTGTTTTAAAGAGAGAGCACAAGCACTTTATTTAGCACTGAGCAGTCCTAAAAGCCAACAAAAACAAATTCTGAAAATAGGAGGGCGAAGGCAAAAAGTTTGGGGATGATCCTGCAGAAAGGTCAAGTCCAGCAAGTATCTATTTGTCTGATCTTGTTATGCTTTGTTTTCACCTATTTGGTAATTTTTCTGCATTTTATATAGCACAAACTCGACCTGCATCTGAGCACCTTGCATGAGCACTAGTTATACTATACAAAGTCAGATTCATTTTTTATAGACGCAGGAAGATTCATTGATTTTCCTAGAATCACAGGATGTTGAGTTGATGCAGAGACTCGAACCTGGGTCTCTAGTTCCAAAGTCTGAAGCTCTGGCTGTAACGCCACTTCCTGAGTAGAGAGAGCGTAGCAGGTAGAAGCTACTCGAAATCTTGGCTCATAATGGGTCGAGGTTCTAACAGGACCTCAAGTTGAGTTAGAGCCAGTCTTCAAGTTCGAGTTTCTAGTGGCTCGCCCAGCTCTAACTTTACACTTAACCATTGTAAGGGTAAACTGGTGGCTTTCAGCAACACAGGTTGAAGGACAGTGGAGAGGGCCTGGGAAGATAGGCAGGCAGCCAGGCCACAGCTTGCATTTGTAGGCTGTTGACAGGCATGGGACAGAGGAACTTAACACCTCTGCCACCAGATGGCTTATTACTCACCCTTCTGTTATTGGCCCTGAGACAAAGCAGAGCCAATAAAACGAGGATTAGACAGTGGGAATGGGGGGTTAGGGTCTGAGTCTGAGTGCATCAACAAACACGCATGAGAAAGATGGCAGACATACACAGTCTATGAGTAGTTACTTCAATGGAGAGGGAAACGAGGGAACAGACATGCCTTAGGGCCCCAATATGCAAATGTCCCTCACAAATAGAATTATTCAAACAAATTCAAATAAGGTGTCCTCATCTGCACAGGTCGTGCGAATGCAAAAATAGAATTGTCATCACTGGTTCTCGATTTCTTCCAGGTTGTGCTCGATGTACCATCTCTTGCCATTTTTACACGCCGGTGGGTTATAGAACACCCATCGATACAAAGCGACAGAGAATAGAACTCAGCCCAGAGAACATGGCGGCATTTGTTTATGGTGAATGGTTGCTGTGCCAATCAAAAGATGTGACACAAACTCATATCGCCACACCCAGTGCTGTACGATTCATACATTAAACACATATGCATTTTATTCTAACAGTAAATAAACTAATTTCAACTGTGAAAACCAATGACTTCTCTTCTTTTCCAGGAACGTCTTCATTAGAAATTGGGAGGTTGCAAAAAAACATTTACATTAATTTACACCAAAAGAAACGTGCGTGCTGAATGTAAATTTCTAAAATAATATGGATTTAAAACTACTCATACATGAACTTTCTAGGGTGCAAGAAAAAGGACAACGAGGCGAATAAAGTCTGTTTGCTGGGCTTGTTCAATGGTGTGCCTCAGTACTAAGGATTAACTTTCTTTGACTCCTGTTAACTAACATTCAATCTCTCCAATCCCCTTTTCTTTAAACCTCTTGAATGCAACACTTACTCGTTAGGTCTCAAAGAGGCTATCAAATCCTATCCTAGTAGGATGATGTACTCCTTATTCCTCTGAAACTGCAGGAACTAATAATGCCAACTTCATCACCTCTACCCACCAAGTTCACTGCGCTTCCAACGTCATTCTCCTAGAACGCTCTGCTGGACACACTCTCAATACTTGGCATGGTGTGCTCCACACCCCTCTGGTTCTGCTCCTATTCAGCTGACCACCATCTGTGCCCATTGTATCCTCTTTACAGCTTTGGCTCTATGGGGACCCTCAAAGCTCAATCATGGCCCTCCTCCACTTCGAGGTGGCAAATACAGGGTAGTTTGCACACTGAAAACCGCAAAATGGCACTTTTCAGCCTGATGCGGGACCTCTGCTTTCACCTGACGGGAACCTATCATCAACCCTAATTGGGTCAATTTTTATACTACTTCATAAAGGTATCTTTATATAATCTTCAGCTTACTTTATCTTGATAGTGATTTGCTACCTTTACTAATGTTCTTAATATGATCCCAATCACTGTGTAGATTAGAGACTCTGTCCTGTTGAATTGCCAATAGATCGACAACGACTAACAGTGGCAAGAAACATGTGGACCCACCTATGCACAACACTTTGAGCTGACACAGATCACCTATGGTGTTGCTGTTACTATTATATTTTTAACAAGACAAGATGACCCACATATTAAACTCTTGGGGTACCACTTAGTCAATTTTTAAAAACACTTCCGTTCACATCAATCTACATTAGCAGCCCCACACCTACACTTCACGTATGGCAAAAATAAAAGATCTCCAGCAAAGAGCTCCCTTGTGAGTGCCTGTCAGACACTTCAGCGCCAACCCAGTGAGGAGTCATGCCCTATGATGAAGGATGACACCCATCTGGGTGTGTGAAGGCTCTTGCTCCTGAGCATTCAGACCCCCCCCACACCCTGTGCTGATTCCTCAGTTCATCACTGATCTGCATTTCTTATTTTCTTCTAAGGAACTGCATACCCCTTTGAGTAGCGCGTATGCTGGACCTATACGAGCTCATTGTCCCCCTTTGTAAATCCCTCATGCAAACACTTCATTCACAATGTTACCTTCATCTCTTTGCTCTGCATCTCCTGTTTTCTGTAAAGTGAGGACACTGACATTTTCTCTTCCTAATTACACCTCCTTTTCCAGTCTCCAGTATCTGACTGCCTTACTGCTACACATCATTGGACATCAGGTCCCATCTATATCCTCTTTTGTCCTCACACACACTTCCTATCGAATCCCCACCTCCCCCAACTCCTATTCTGCCAAAAGAACCGAGAGTAATTTTTCACAGGAAGAAGCAGATTGAGTCCTTCATTTTATGGCCATGTTTAAGCTGCTGCATTTCCTCCCAAACTCAAAACACAGAAAATCTGTATCCCCCAAGCTATCTAAATTAGTCACCTCTTGTAGACATTCTTGTCAAGCATATGTATTTCAGAGATGTATTTCCCTCAGCAATGTCCTTCCCTTAGGCATATAACCATTAACAATCTTGGGAGAAATAAATGTAGTTAATAAATGTTGGGAGCGAAAATGTAGGATGTTTTAGTGTGGGTCTGTGACCACCATGATTATCCACAATCAACAATGATGGAAAATGCATTCCCGAGATCTGAAGAGGAGTGAGGAAAATGCATTTCATCAAATAAAAAAAAAGTAAAGATCTCCTAAGCAATGAAGCATGTTTTTGGAGCATTCCGCGGGAGGGATACATGACATTCAAATGGAGATTTTGAGGTGGTGTTATCTATGTCTTAACTATTAAAAAATATTTTCCTGTATTTAGAAAAATACCCAGTGTATACTAATGATTCACTCCCACTGCTCAGTAATGAAACAAAAAAATCGAGAGGCTTTATGAATGCAACAAAAAACAAAAACGTAGAATTCATGAATCACCTCAATACTCAAAAAGATTAACTGTTTACATACATTACATGGGGTTGGAACGCAATGACCAATCATACACAGCACTTAAGAAGACATTAAAATGAATAGGTGTAGATACAATACATGTTACTGACAGTTGTGGTGGGTGTGGTCTTGGGTGCAGCATGAGGGGTGAATGAATGAATGAATGAGCAATTTGTATAGCGCGAACATATACCCTAAGGAGTCAAGGCACTACAAAAGTTACAGCTATCTGTTAGGAGTGGTTCTTCATAGGTCAGATTTACAAGGCAAAAAGCCAGGTCTTCAAGGCCTTGCGAAATGGAAAATGTGATTGTATGCCGGATATGGATAGAGGAAGAGTGTTCCAGAGCTTGGCCATTGCGACCGAGAAAACTCTTCCTCCCCATCGTGACCTTCTATATCTCGGGACAACCAGCTGATTTTTATTGGCTGATAGCAGTTGTCTGATAGGGACATACCGGTGAAAGATGTTCCCGATTCCCTCTGGTCCTAAATTGTGTAGTGCCTTATGCACAATAGACAAGGC